>NC_090662.1:68198178-68839250 GCF_013368605.1 Nyctibius grandis
CTGGAAATATAAAATGGCACTTCCAATATCTTGTTCTGGTACTTGCTTTAGCACAAAATTATCCCTGGCCAAATTACATCCCTGGCCAAAGCTGCATCACTTGCTTTTGTAAATGTATTAAAAGACCCACAAAGAATGATGTTTTATCATCCTTATCAGAGCTCTGTCCTTCAGCTGCACATTCATGTATTTTCCTTTTGTAAGTCTGTAATTTGTATTGAGAACACATTTCGGTGAAATAGTTAGCGGTTTTACTGCATGCCTAACAAGGCAGCCCTTCAGGGAGAGACTTCTGCGCTGTCTTATTTTGTTCCAAATTTACTGCAAATAAATGCAATAAATCATCTCTGCACTTGTTTACTGTTTTACCTATTCTCTTCACTCTTACCTGATCTCTCCCAGTTTTGCCTTGTGACATGCATTTTAGGATCACTGTAGGGTATTTTCCCCGTTTGCTAACAGTTTCCTTAGAGAAGCATATAATTTTACTAGCCTTGCAAATATTCATTATTCTTTGCAAAGTCAAGTGTGTTTCTTGCTGTTGTAACCTTGCTTTGAGCCAATTATAAATTCTACCATTAATAATTCAGTCTCTAATTAGTCTATTTGGAAATTATTCCAGCTGCTAAATACCCTTATTCATGTGATTTAGCTTCACCATGCAGATCCGTAATAAAATGATCCATAGTCTCACATAGCAGCTCGTTTGTTGTCCTTAGCGAGTAACATTTTTGCATGAAATACTGGGCTTGGGGCTTTGCTTGAGAGTCTGAAATTCCCTTTTTTATTGACACTGAAAGGCCTGAAAGTCATCTTGTACACTTACAGCAGCATTATGGAGTTTTTCCTCTCTGATTTCCTGTCCTAGCACCTGCTTTCAGAAACATCGGTAATTTCTTACATCCTCTCCTCCTCCTTCCGCTCCAGTAATGATCTGCCAGACTGGGGGATTCGAGTACCATTTGCCAGCTCCACTTCTGCGGCTGATTTGGGTTTCTCCTGACCCACCTAAGAGTGCTGCAGAGACATTGCTCTTTGCAGCCCATCCATACTCACAGGACTTAGGTCAGGGTTACAAAAGCTTCAACCCTTTTCCCACAGCAGAGGTGAACATCTATTCTTTCCATTGCTGGCTGCTGAGGCAGAGATAAGCAGGCAGAAAAGATGTGTGAGAGGGAAGAAAAAATAAAGTTATGCAGGTGTGCTGGCACAATTTAACGCTTTATTTCAGATATGCAAGAAAGGATGTTTATTAAAGAAATAAAGAACAACCCGCTTATGAATGTATGAGTGCATTCTGCTTTTGTATTCTAATCCAGGGGAGAAACGACCTTTTATAAATCATTTCCATCATCTTCCCTTCTCAGAAATACTTCCAAAATATTCCTTCCCTCAATCCAGGGGTAAATCAACAAACTGCTTTATTAGCTCCACAGCCAGAGGATGGACTGACCATTTACACCGGGTCACCTTCTCTTGTCCCAGCCATGCCACACTCCACGCAGGTCTGTCGCAAGGCACCGGGGGGACAAGGACACACTCAGGGGTTTGTGCCAATACGTGTGCTAGACCCTGGCAGCTGCCACAGCGCTACTCGCTGTGTCCGGGAGCTGACAACCAGGCTGATACTGAGGGACACAGACCCCATCAGAAAGGGGGACTTCAAAACAGGGCTTGGGAGCCTGTGCAGCACAGTTGTTGGTACAGATGCGCTTCACACTTCTGTACGCCTCCACAGAGAGTCTTGTCTTCAAAATGCCCAAGCCTGTGTGCTGTGCTTCCTTTGTCTGCGCTGTGCATGTGTTAGTAGAGAACAACTGAGGCATCTGTGTATTTTGCAGACGTGGATCGTTACCAGCTGTTGAGTCATTTGCGTCCCAAATTTAACTCACTGTACTTTGAAAATAGCACATAGTGGTAGAAAATAAGAGTGTTTATTCTACTAAACTGTGGTCCTGCCATCTCAAAATAATCATTCCGCTGCTGAATAATTTAAGAAACAAAAATGGAGCAATTTAGTACAGCAAGTGTAAGGCAAAGCTCTGTGACTGACGCCTCCTAGCTGGTTATGAAGTATCTTCATAGCAGCTGCCAAGAGGAGGCAAAGAGAAAGATAAACAAAAAGAGAAAGTAAAAGACATTCCTTGGAGCTCATCTGGAAATATAGTGGGTCTAACAGGGCACCTAGGATTTCTGTTTCTCACTAATGATCAAGGTCTCTATCCATTCTTCATGATGTTCACTTGTGGTGACATGATCAGTCATGACACTGAAGATTTAAGATATTTTCTGTGGCATATTTATTTTTTTTTGTTTCCATAACATTATTCTTTGAAAATCCAGTTTCATGTGCTTCTTTCCCAAAAGGAATAGGTTTAGAAAGTTTACATAAAATCTTTTTTTTTTCCATATGGAAAGGCATATGCACACTTGTACAGAGCTAAAGCAACATCATGTGATCTTTACAAAAACAGAGGTCTAGAATAAGTGGCTGTAATCTGAGCTGTGAAGCTTGGCATAAATATAGCTTTTGCAAAGGCATAATACCTTTTGCCAGTTTGAAAAACATTTATAATTCAAAAAAAGTTGGATCACTGGGAAAAATTATATGCCAATCATGTTTTAATCCTGCGGGAGATACTAAATTAGTGATAACTCTAGAAGAACTTTAGAATTCAGCAAAATTCCTTGCAGACCACTATAAGGACTTATTTATGTGGCTTGACCTCCAGATGGAGACAAAGGCTGGTTTGCATCAAGAGATGCCATAAATTGGTTATGAAAGTCTTTGAAACAAACTTCAGTGTGACAAGGTCAGTCCCTCCTCTTCCATGCCTCCCGCACCACACACGTATGCTCTTGTTCCTACCTGTGCTTTTAGTTAAATTTTGCATTATGCTCTAAAGTGATTTAAGGCCTCAAATTGGAATGAACTTGAGTTAATGTACAGCGTTAATAGGTTTTAAATGTTTAAACCTCTCTAAGGCTCTTGATTGTTTAAAACCCTCAAACACATTACAAGGATGTCGAGGAAGACAGAAAAGGAGCTGATGAAAGTCTTTATGGATCTGTGATGAGACCCAGACCCCAGAGCAGCCATTCAGGCTTTGTGCCTCAGTACCCATCATGTAGTAAAGTAACAAGGTCAAGCGCTGCATATTAAGATAATAAGAGTTAGCCTGATTTTAAAAATACGCTTTTTCCTGACTTTCAGGATTTGTCAGTCCCTCTTTTCAAACAGCTCTCTCCCACACAGCTTGTGGTATCCCTCACAGACAGGGTTGCAGGTCACGTTCTTTAGTGCTGATATTGGCTATGTGTTTGGAGCATAAAGAGTGGACCTTCTTTTCTTATGTATTTCAAAACCTGGACACTGATGGATACATGTCCAGACATATATATATGGATATAGGTCTACCGGACATATACATGTCCAGTCCACATACGTGGAGGTGCTTCTTCGTCCTGACCGACTAACCATTAGTAATCACTCTTTAGAAATCAGTCTCACTTTCTTTTTGAATGTTGTCTAATTTCCTATTTTCACTCAAAAAATAAACATTTAGGAAATAACCCACATCGACATACATCCCCCTCACCATCTTTTGGGGTTTTAATATGATGTCAAGGTGGCTTGTTTAGTGTTTCCAAGCTAGGAAGCAGTTGCTCAGCTGACTGCACGTCAAGGCTCACAACACATTATGCTTAAAAGGCAGAGCTGGAGTAGTGTGTTAAGTCTTTGCTTCTAGTACTTCTCTGTGCTTACTGGTGCACTGCGAATGCATTTTGCATTTATTTATTAATGCTGGCACCCATTTTGAAAACAAAATGGGAGCCTCTCTGGAAATATGAAAGATCACCTACTTTCACTGTATGGGCTTCTGTGCGTCACTCCGTACCTGCCACTGAAATGCTCTTTTATAATTTCATGTTGTAATACTCCTCAAGGGGAATCATAACATCCATCTTTGCAACCCCTACAGCAGAAGTTCGAAAGCAGAGTTATGTCCTCCTTCTCATAGAATATTATTTTCATTACATGCTATTTTTTTGCAATACCTCAGGAATTTAGCTGATTCTTTAGGTCAGTACTGACAGACCTAGCCCTGAAAAGCCGGGACCTAAGAGTCAACACCTCCATAAGAGAACGGCGGTTGGATAGAGAAATGTTTTTTTCAAATCAATAATAAAGCTGTACTGCAGGGTGTAGTCATTTAGAGGTTTGTTTTTTTTTTCCTGGAAGGAAAGGCACAACAAGAGAATTCATTGTCAACTCCATAGTATTTGATCTCCATGGAAACATTATCAGCTGACTTCAAAGTCAACCTTCAAATGTGTTGGATTTTTTTTTTTCCTGTGGCTCATTTCTGATGCTCCTAGATGTGCACCTGCACACTGGGGGAGAAATACCAACACAAGCAACTCTGGCAACCTTGTACCTGATCATAGAAGAGCACTGGCATTTAGGAGGAGAGGAAAGGCTTTTTGTAATGAGGTGCAGAGATCTTATAGTCTGGAGCAAAAGTCAGGACAAGTAGCGTGTGTGCACCTATAAACTCATTGTTTTTCAGACTTAGCTCAAATCGGTCTTCCTGAACCTAGTGTACAGTAAATTAAGGAGTCAGCTCACTCTGGCTTCTCAGCAAAAAGAACTATTCATATTCCTGCGTGTGTTCATTTTAAGTCAGCTATACTGACTTGTAGTTTCTCCCTCACCAGGATGAGAGGTACTGACAGAAGCATCAGTACCTTCTAGAGTTAGGAGAAGAGAAAACCTAGCGTAGTCTATGAAGGGCATGCAATATAGTTTGCTTCTCAGGGATGTCAGTAGGTCTTTGAGGGGCTGACAGAAGGCGAATTAAAGTAGAAGCAAAGTAGGGGAGACAGATCCGATATAAATACAGAAGACTTTCCCACCCACAGCCCTGGAAAACAAGTTATGTGTATTTTAAAATTCTGTGGTTGTT
The DNA here is from genome assembly GCF_013368605.1 of Nyctibius grandis. NCBI lineage: Eukaryota > Metazoa > Chordata > Aves > Nyctibiiformes > Nyctibiidae > Nyctibius > Nyctibius grandis. The sequence continues at coordinate 68,203,146 of NC_090662.1, forward strand.
CCTTATCCCTTAATAATGTCACCAGGTCTTTGATCTGTTGCTGGCTTCTGAATTCCAATGGCAAGACGTATCAAGGCCAAAGGAAGACAATGAAAAAAAAACTGGCACTTATTATTGAGTTGGTTTTTATAAAAAAAAGTTTGCTGAGTTGTTCGCATGCCTGGCATCAATGAGGAAAGAAGACTGCACATGGAACAGAAGGAAGAGTAATACTGGCATGATTTGCTGGACAGGAAGAATTCTTTACAGGGAGAAAGAGGAGCAAATTTCTGTGTGCGGCAGATCTTGCTGTTAAATGGAGAGGCTAAAGAAAGGTTTAGATTCACCTTCTTGACTCCTCAGATTGTCAAGTTAGAAAAACAACATTCGCCTTGGAGAAATCACTGTTACTCTTGCTTGGTCTAATCTACCTGGACAGAGTCCATCTGGCCATTGGAAATTCCACAGAAAAAGAAGCTTGACCTGGCAGAAACTTGATGAGTGAGGCCTTCCTTGTTTCTGCGCAGCCTGGCTCTTCCAGAGGTTACAGAGATGAGTACTTGTGCAGGCTGCAGAGGTATTTCCTCTGCAACAGGAAAGAAGATTTCAGTATGTGACCCTTTAAGGCAGTAACAAAGGGGTCAGGATAGTTTGTTGCTTGCAAGCATTCACGTGAATGATGTAAACTTCATAGGGGTAGCCTGTGTCCAGTGGTCCTTGTTGTCACTACAATTATATCTTATTTTGATTTCTGGCTATTATATCTCAATAACTGTATCACTTAGCGCATACAGAAAGGATTTTTCTGTTCCTGGCAGGTCAGCTCAGGGAAACAATAACAGAGCCCAGAGCCTTTTGCAGCAAAGATCCTCAGGTCACATTCAGTACGAACAACTGAAAGTTGTACAACCTTGTACAAAGGACCAAAGAGTTCTTTGGTCACTTGAAAAAATTAATGAATAAGCTTCTCTCCAGCACCTGAAGGGGAAAATACCCAAAGCAGGTAGCGACCACCATAACCCAGAGCTCCCAATGGCTTCTTTAGTAGTGCCTTCAGCAAAGAAAATGGTTAAAAAGGCACGGGAGTCTCTCAGCCCTGAAAGTATTCCCTCTAAGAGTATTTTTAGTGGCTCACACTAGGCAACATGGAAGAAGGCTTCACTGAAGTTGCTTGTGCTGTGTCTGTTCTCCAGTCTCACTTGTCTTGAGGAACATTTCTGAAGACTTTTCATCAATTTAAGGTTTCCTACAAAATAAAGATTCCACAAACCCTCTGAGGTGCCTTCTGAGGTTCCTTCTGAGAGAGGTTCAGTTTTTTGACTGGAAGAAAAAGACCTCTCGTGGAGAGAGGCAGAATGACCTGGTTGCTAAAAGACCAAAAGCAATGTGGTGCACAGATTCCCCATGCTATGGGAGATGTTGTGTGACACGGCAAACCCAGCCTGACCCCATAAGTTTCTCTTCAGGTCTGGCAAATGCTAGGCTGGAAAGAACCTGCCTGAGGTACAGTTTGGTACTAAACTTATGTGTCTTGTCTTCTGGCAAATCTGAGATGTGATGGAGTCACTCAAGTTTGCTCAGACCTCCAGTGCCCCTTTCCATTTAATCTTTTAGCCTCTGCCTGGGCCATCCTGGGATGTCCATACTGCAGGGGATAAAAGAAACCTGCTGGCAGCCTTTGCGTGTTGCCAGGCATGATGCTTGCCAGCACAGCGATGGGATAATTTCACCAACCTTTGATTAGGATGTTTCTTCATTTTGACGTTAAGAGATCCTCTTCCTTTCTCTCCCTTCTGCTCCCAGTAAAATACTTGTCCTGGTTTGGACTAAAACAGAACCGATTTTCCTTTCAGAAATTTTTACTTTCAGCTAAGCTGCTTATAAGTAACTGCACCCCTTATTATGCAGTTAGTTTCAGAAAGTGCTGTTACTTTGAAGCAGCTTAGCTGAAAGTAAAAATCTCTGAAAGGAAAATCGGTTCCTTTTTAGTCCAAACCAGGACAATACTGAATCACATCCCAGTACTACAACTGGCACAATTTTTGCTGCCTCCTCTGTTGTGGCTGCAAGTTCATGAGCCATTATGTTTGCTTAATGGCTGTAGTCAAGTCACTTTATTATTGCTAGGTTATTTTGGGTGGGTCATAGGAATCTCCACTGCTAAAGCAATCAGAGGGTTATTCAACTCAGGCTTTGATCAGCTCCCCTATTTCTCCCTAGTCCGTTTTATCAAAACAATGTGCCTTTAGCTAAGGCGTATTGCTTTTGCCTTACGTGACAACTCATGACTTCAGAGGGTGCTTGCTCATAAATGGTGCTCACTGACTGCCGCAGTGCACAGCACGGGTATCCACTCCTGGTGAAGTCCCATGCACTGTGGGATATGGTAGCAGAAATGTCACCATGTGCAAATCTGCAGGGTGCTGTAATGTGCAATATAGACTGACTGTCAGTTGTACCAGCAAAGCAAACTGGAGATCAGCCCTCAACTGCTGTAATATTGTTCCATATACTATAGTGATTTGTATGAGCCTAAGGATGGTACCCATTAAGTACTTGCAGTTGTGACAGAGGATACACAGTCCTCTGATGCCATAACATATTACGGCTTGTGCAGCAGCAATTCAATAGACAGGCACCGCTGCCGAGGAAACACGAAGCAGGCGTACAGCTCTAGCGGGGTACGGATGCCGCTGGTACATTTTGAGGTAGGAGGCCAAAGGCCAAATGCAAACCACATTCTGGCAGTGGCTATAATGCAATATTACAGCATCCCTATAGACCCCGCAGTTTACGCTGGTTCTTAGTATAAAATAAAAATGTATTGAGTTCCAGCCCGGACGGGTTTATGGTCTCACAAGGACACCGCACTGAATCCCCATCACCCAGTCAGACTTCTCTTTCCATCTCAGCTTTTTTTATAAGGGCAATTTTCCAGTAAACCCCTTGCTATTCTGCAACCTATCGGTGATGCTGCAAGCTGCTTCTACTGGAACAGTACATAATTAAGCAATAATTTATATTCTGTGCGTGTATGCACAGAGCAATAAAGTGTTCTCAAGAGCTGCACACTGCTGAGGCGTTTAATCCACGCACAGAAGGAGTTTACTGCAAAGCTGCTCCCTCCAAAAGGCTTTTGTCATCACTGTGTTGGGAGGGAATTCAGTTTATTCTTTAATAATTTCACTTGATTGTGATATAATTTAAATAGCTACTGGTACACACTCCACTTTAGGATCAGACCTCATTTTATTTGTTTGTTTGATGTACCTTGAAAATAGTAAAAGCTAGTAGGGCAGAGAGAAAGTAAAGATAATGTTGTTTCACTGGTGAGACTTTTTTCCCCATAAACCTGTAATAAAAAAAGTGATAATAATTAGATAAACAGCACTCCTTCCAAAGACATTAGTGGCCACAAATTGCCATTGATTGCAGCTACTAGAAATACTTTAAAAGGTGGAGAGTCGCATTTATTGGAGAACTGCCTCATTTCAGAGGACATCTTAAAATCCGTACCTTTTGTGTTTCTCTTTTTATCTACCAGTGTTTATAAGTAAAACTTGACATTTCTATCTCTGGAAAAAAAAAAAAAAAGAGAAGGGGAGAAAAATCAGGTTTTTTGTGGTTTGTTTACTTTGCACATCTGACAGCACAGTTCATGAGTCATTTCTGCCTGTTATGGGGAGAAGGGAAGGGAGAGAACGAGTGTCGATCTGTCAGACGTGGAACAAATGTTGTCCAAATAATGAGAAAAATTATTTGTAGAGAGGAGGGTCTCAGAGGTGGACTTGGTGCCCAGATCACTTTAATTACAGGCTTTTTGGATTTCCCTTGACTTGATATTGGTGATGTTTCCTTCAGACTACGGTCAGACACCTCATCCCTAATACTAGGGATGGAGATGTTTAGGTGAAACTGTGGTAGCGGGGTCTGTTTGCGCATCACTACCATGAAGGCTCACCTTTGTTTGCAGTATATCTAAGAAAGGCAGCAGTTCTTGTCTCACAAAACACCCTGTGAAATCCCTCAAGCTCTATCGCTCTGGAAGCTGAGCCAGGTCTGTGGGCAAAGGATGTGACTTCTGACGTGGTTCAGGGGGGACACTGGCATGAGGCACAATTCAAACATATTTGGTATGGATGGTTTGAGCCTGCTTGTGTTTAAATAGGTTCTCTCACAAGCAGTTCTGCTCTCCACTGGAGGTGAGGTTTGAAAACTGCAAACAGAGGCATTGCAGCCCCTTGCACAGCTGGGCTGATTAAAAAGAAAAGGGATGTTTACTGAAAAAAAATTCCTAGCAGCAGAGGCCCATGGCTCCGCTTGACATAATCATGCTTAAAAACAGCTACAGCAAAGGGCTCTGACTCATAATCCACTCTGAATTAGGCTTTGACCAGCAATGATATTACCTTTCCCAGTCATCCCTCTCCTGACCACGTCTGCCCCTGCGGCAAAGATGGCAAGACCCCAATCTTATACACCTTTATAGCAAATAAGTTCATCTTTGTCCTAAACAAACTTCCAGTCTAAAAGGAGGAAACATTCAGTACAATGTTTAATATTCTTCTTCCATAATACATAACAAGGAAAAGCACAAGATAGCCATGAGCTATTTAATAGCTCAGGTGCTCAAACCACTGTTGATCATCAGTCCGTTAGCAGGACAGGCACTGTCAAAACTAATCTGAGAGGAAGGGTGGCTGTCTGATGAGTCAGGGTGGAGGTTTGACTACATGTCAAACAGCAGTTTCTGTGGCACAGACATGGCTTTACATGAAATTTCGTCTCTCACCTGCCTGAAGCAGTTTGCAATGACACATGAATTTCCTTTGTTAAAAACACTGCTGTTGCCTTGTCTCATTCATTAGTGTTTTGCTTAGGATGATAACATGTAAATCCCAGCACAAAGAACTTAGCGCGTTCTGCTCTCCCCAGCTGCTGAAGGAGATGGCCTTTATCTCCCCTGTCCAGGTTGCGTACCAGCATATACCTGGTGAGCTCTTATTACCACCTGTCATTCACATTCTGTGTGCCAGTGCCACGGCAGAAGCACTGAGCCTTCAGGTCTGGTCGTCTGCTTGGGTCAGAGTTATGGGGAGTGTTTTTCACAAAGAAATAAAAGTTTGTATTGCTGAAGCTGCCTGGGGATCTGGGGCATTACTGCATATGTAGGGGGGCACCTCGCTGATGGCAAGAACCTGCCAGGAAAGTGAATAAGGGTTCAGTGTATTTTTCTGGGGAGAGAAAGAATCTCTGGTTTGGGGATGCTCATGACTTGCTGCAATCCTGCTGCCTCTGAAGCGCTGTGTCCATAGTGCAGGCAGTGTCATGGGCAGGAGCGACAGCCTCCCTCCTCCTGCCATCCCAGCTCCGTGCCTTACCTGGACTAGCAGAGGCTGCATTGCCAAGGGTAAGCTCAGTGTCTGCATCCCTTCTACCCATGACTCTTTCACTATGATGACCAACAATTGTGCAATTCGCAAGGATGATCCTTTGTGTTATGATTGCCAATTCATGAGGAAAAGCTACAGAACAGTCCTAAGGTAGCAACCATACTCAGTTTTCATCAGTAACCCTCCTGGTGAGAGGCCAGATTAACTACAAGTGGGAACTTCCTTGCTTGGCTGAATACAAACAGCACATAGGACTCGAATAATGGCCATAAAGATTCCTCTAGGTGGTATAAAATGGCATTTTTTGTGTCTGTAATGAATAGCACTAGGGAGGCTGATAAACCTGTGCTGTACAAGCCATCCTGCAGAAGCACAGGGGGGTGACTGGCTGAGGACCGTGCTGTGCATCCTCTAACGTTGTGCACAGCAGTCATTATTCGTTGTCATGGGATTAGTGCATTCTCTAGCGAAGGGGCAGGATGGGGGCAGCCTTTTTTTAAAGAAGTCTCATGCTCATGATTTGCTTTGTTCTCTATTGTTGTTACTCATTCTTCTTTATTGTTTGTTGTTATGGAGCATTCCTCGCATTGAAGAGCTTGTAATCAAAATAGCCAAGACAAAGCATGAAAGCACAGGGAGTATTTTAAATCCCAAGTTGTTTCCTTCCCTTTTGTACTTAGCAAATGCAGCTTCAGTCTGACCGCACAGATTTTCCCACCCACCTCTCTTAACAATCTTATATTTCAAGAGAGCTGAAATTATCACGTTCTTACTAGCAAAGAAAGGCCTTTCATGTAATTTTCTAACCACAGCCATTTGAAATGAGCCACGCAGCTTGGTTCAGAGCACAGTGGCTCCTATGGATCCTTTTTTCCCCAATCCCACAATGTAGTAGTCGTGTTGACATATCACACAGGGAACAACCGCGTTCTTGCCAGACACCTTCATGTTACTGGATAACCTAAGCGACATGGTAAAACATGGAAAGGGGTGTGTGGTTTCTAATCAAACAATCTGATTTTTGAGTAAGGGATTCTGGGAGGGAGACCTCCCCATTTATCCTGCTCTGTGCTTTGAAGTGTGTAGGACACCTCCGAAGACAGCTCCAGAGCCTGGGATCTCACAAGGCTTTTGCAAAAGTCCAGAGCACTGACTGTAGACTAATTGGGTGCTGCTGTGAGGTAGGAAAGCAGTCTTTATTTGAATAGCTGTAGTACCTCCTGGAGCAGCTCGCTGGTCCTTACTGGTACCCTGTGGCACTATCGTAATATGAGTACTTATGAATCACCTGGGCCATCTGGCAGCTATATATAGCATTAGGGAAGGCACCTAGAGTTCCCATATTCCCTAACCTTTACAATAGAGAATATCTACAAGTGGCACTCCAAAACACATTGGAGAAAAGACAGACCGAATAGACAAGGCAGTGATCAGAAGAGGGAACAGAGAGAGGGATGTGATAGCGGTCTCACAGCAGGTCTGTGACAGAGACTTGCCTGCAGATTCTAGACCTGTATGATGTGCCTACCAAGCAAGGGAGGTGAGTATGGTGGGAAGTCCACACATTTTTGGTGGTATATATGTTCCTACAAATGCCATCAGTTTCTGAGCCTAATTCCAGGTGACTTTTGCCACATAATCTTACCTGTGTCTTCAGAGTGAGGAGTGTAAAATCCATTTCTTCAATGCAACTGCAACTAAAAATAGCAAAGCAGCAGAGAAACAACAGGAAAAATGTTGCAGTAAAGAAGCAGGGGCAGGGGCAGGAAGGAGTAGAAGGAGGCAAGGGCACCAGAAGAAAAGAGCTTGACACTAAAACCAAGCTGGCTGTGACTGCTTTGGGTGATTGTGCTATTTTAGGGATGGGACCAAGAAGAGTAGGAGATTCCTCACCAGCAGCTGCTAGTAAAAAGATGCAGGACGTGCTGCACAGGTAGCACATGTAGCATGCTACTGATCTGTGGATGAACAGCAGGATGACACATGGGACTGGCCACACATGTTACTATAGCATGTGCCCTTCAATATGCTATCTGTGCCCAGGGCTCTCCAGGCAATTCAGAGAGGCCCACACAGGGAGGAATTAGAGAGAAAAAATAAACTACTGACTTTATTGTTGACTTTAGTTGTTATCTCCTGAGACAGATGCATAGGGTGTGTAGCTATCCATTATTTGATGTGTGGGTGGCAGCTGTGACATTTCAGGAGCTCAGAGTTTAACTTTAATGAAGCTGGAGGCCAAAGATCAAAATTAGACTCATCTGGGTGGGCTCAGATTCAGCCTCATCTGAAATGTTTGACTTTCTGTAACACTTACCACGTGACAGAGTTATGAAGCTCCTCACAGTGTTCTCAGGAAGAAATGAAATATTTCTGCAGAGAAGGAAATCAAGGACAGGATAATTTGAAGATTTCCCCAACACTGCAGAGGGCATCTAGATTGGGACTGGAGTCATTCAGAGGGTAGAATCTGAATTTTGTGAGGGATTTTATGGTTTTGACAGTGATATTTAAAAGGAGGGTGTAAAATGGAAGATTTTAGATTTTGATATAAGAAAAGTCTCCCCAAGAAAAAAAAAATCTCCCCAAGTAATTTCCAATGTACATTTCGACAGAGCCAGAATATGTCAAGTATTTTGTAATATTTTCTTATATAAAATCCATCACTGAAAAATTGAAATTAAACAAAAAAATCAAGGTTTTTTCCCCTCAAAACATTGAAACATGATGATTCACTCTATTTGTCTAAAGCAAAATTCCAGAAAAAGAAATGATTTCATGAAGCTTCTGGTTCCCAAGGGAGTGCTCATAATGAAAAAACTGTTTCTGTTGAATTTCTCCACACAGCTCTGTTCAGCATCAGTTCAATATTCAAGGCTCTGGTGGCATCAGTTCATTCCCCGTGGAGACACTAGACTAAGCCACTCTCTATATGAACATCTTCCCTTAGGTGTTTCCTTACTGCTTGCACGAGCTCTTCTCAGGCGGCTCAGAAAGGGGTATGTCTATCACTCTTCTAACTTCTCTTTGTTTTTTTCCTCCCTCCTTCTCCCCTTCCCGCTCTCCTCCAGGAACCTTCTGCATCATTTCACTGTGCACATGCGTGGCTGGAATCAACTTTGAGCTCTCCCGCTACCCCCGCTACCTGTACGGACTTCCCGACGACATCAGCCATGGCTATGGCTGGTCCATGTTCTGTGCGTGGGGGGGCCTGGGCCTCACTCTGATCTCTGGCTTCTTCTGCACTCTGGCCCCTTCTGTCCAACCTGTCCCCAGGACCAACTGCCCCAAATCTAGACCTGAGAATGGGACAGTGTGCTAAAACAAATAGCAAACAAATACACACACAGACACACACACATATATATGTCTATGTATACCTATACATGCATATATATGTATATATAATTATATATATATATATAATCTCAAATTAATGCCAGTGCCAAGGTAGAGCTGAGTCCAACATGGCACTCACATCTCCACCAGACTCTGTGTTGCTTCGTTCTTTCTCACAGCGATGGGAAAGCTTTTCTCTCACATGGCTCTTCCATCCAGCTCTTAACTTCAGCATCATACCTTAGAGGCTGAATGAACATACAGTTGCACCTACCTACCGCCATTTTTGGGAAGGGGAACAGGGGATCCATGTGGGGGATCTGCAACCAGAATCTGTACAGGACATGGAGGGTGGGGTGGGGGGGTACAAAAAGCCTGTCCATGCAGCCAGAAGGGAAAATGCAAACAGCAAGCAAAGAAACAAATCAAGCATTTGAGCCACCTCTACAATGTATCTCCTCAAGGCCATTATCAGAAATGCACCCACTTTCTTTTTCTTTCTTAAAACAAAATGACAGAAGCCTGCCCTGCCATTGGTTTTGAGTTTTGTGGGTTTTTTTGCTTAAAACACTGAAAACAACATGGACAGAACGTATGGGGAAAAGCAGAAAAGCATTTTCTCTTTGCCTGCCAAACTTTAGAAAGAAGCAAACAAGTGAAAAATCGTAATACTAATAAACAGATCTAACAAAATAAAACCAGAAAACAACAAAAAAAACTCCATGAGGACATCTCAGCGGACTTTCCAACAACGCAGTTTTAATCTTCCAACTGCCTTACATCCAGGCTTACAACTGAGGCTGAACTGCTAACGTAAATGCAGCAGAAGGCCTTTTGAAAATGCTGTGATACATGTGTGTATAACTTTTTCTTCCCTCTTCTTTTATTTATTTTTTTTAAGAAAAAGAAAAATTTAAAACATTGCAATGTGATTGTCCACTAAACCATCCATGCTGTGTTTGTGGCCCAAGACTGAGGCACTGCAACTGCAGAAGCGTGAGGAAAGCCCTCAGGCCTGAGACAGCCTGTCTCCTCTAGTGGATTTCAGGATGTTTTTCTGTTTTCACGCAGCATCTGAGAGTTCACGATTGGTGGATCCAAGAGAAGACTGACCAGGGAGAAGGGAGATGGGGGGAGCCCTGGCAGTTGTTCTTCCCAGGTACTTACTGGAGTGGGATTTCATCGAGTTTCCATTTTGGATGTATAAGATAACTGGGCAAAAGCCATTGCCAAGGAGAAAAGGGAAGCTATTTTTTGTAAGGAAGAAGTAAAAGATGCCTCTTGTTGTGCTCATGTATGCCAAACAAGACATTCCCACATCTTGTCTTTGGAAACTGCCCCAGTTCACTGGACATCTCCACTCTCCATCTGGAACAGCTGTGTACAGGTGGAAGAGAAAGGGTCAGATGCAGAAAACGGAGATCCATTTCCCATGAGCTCAAGTGTTGTATGGTATAATTGTGAATCTGCAAATGGGACTCTCTCTCTTTTTTGGTCTTTCTCTTTTTCCTGCTACTCCTTTTCCTGTTGTCTCCTTTTTCCTTCACTCTGCTCTTCCCATCGTTCAGGTCATAGATCCCAGAAGAGCTAAATGAATAGCTAAGTTTGGAGAGGTGGGTGAATGCCATTAGAGGAAGCAAAGCATTTTGTCTGTGAGGGCAGTGGGTCCTTGCAGAGGACCAGTGGGGAGGAAGGGCCAAGGGTGTAACTAAAGGGAGTCTGAAGAGGCGATGACTGAATGGGCATATGCAGGAGTGAGGGTACCACTGACAAACGTACAGGCCAAGGGAGACAGGGCAAAGAAAAAAGGCCTCCCCAAAACCCACACAACCCAACAAGCTCTTAATTCAGGGATAGTACCAGCAATCCTTTCTTACATGATAGCTGCATGACATCAGTCCTCGTTTGTCAATAAAAACCATCCTCTGCATCTACAAAAACTCACCAGGAGAAGGAAGCAACCTGTTGAGACTGTGCCTGCTGCACAGAAATGAAGGCATTAATTTCCAGGTCATGCCATTTACACAGCTGGCAAGGAACAGTATTTTGCTCAGTTAAAACAATCCAAGAAACAAATAATTCTTATGCAATACAATTGCATAGCCAGCCGTTCCCCTTCCAGCCCTGCTTCTCCTCCTTGTTACACCTTGTGTGATGATGTTGCTTTATTAACAGTGCCCAAAGAAATGAAGTTTCTGGAGGGCATTTTGGAGTAGGGTAGATTTGGGTTTCTTTCATTCTTGCTCAACTACCTAGCTTTTACTTTCTCTGGTCTACAAATTCCCCCCCAAATGTGCCAATGCCAGCTGCCAAGCCAGGGTGTTGCCACTGAAATGCCATCCCTGGCAGCTGAAGTTTTGTCATTTCATTCTCCTTTTGATGTGACCAGAGAAAGTATGTATTTATTCACGTTGAAAATGCAAGCCTTTTGAAGAAACTTCCTTTTTAAGTAGACTGGTTTATTTATTTTTTCTGGCAAGGTTTTTAAATAGAGTGGTTTTGAAAAGCTTTGAAACCGTTTGACTGTGCAAGTGCCTACTAGGTAAGGAGGCTGATGAATTGCCATTGGACAGAAGGAAATTAAAAATAAAAACAGCTCTTGAAAAGCTAAATGAAAACAGAAACCTACAACTGAAAACCAAAAGACACCTTTAAGAAATTTTGTGAAATTTTTCAAAATATGAGAAATTGAGAAAAAACTTCTTATTAAGATATTAATGCTTTAGAAAAATGGTAATTGTTTCATTAAAACGTCTCTGAACACAAACTTTTTTCCTCCTCTGCAGTGCTGAGTGCGATAGAGAATGTGTTTCACATGAATACAGATACCTGGAGTGACCCAGGTAAAGTAAAGGGCACAGAGGTATCTAGCTGGAGTCCACCATCAGGCCCTGTGGCATGGAAGGCAGTACAACAGCTCCTGTGACAATGTACAGTCTTGAGTGGTCTGTGACTGTTCATGGTGTGCATTCTTTTATAGATACAGTTTTGAAAGAGCAGTAAGATTTAAAGAAATTGAAATAATTTTGCCATTTCATGGATTCTCAAAGCTTTCTTTCTACAGCTGGCAGGAAAATAGTTCTGCCTTGATGAAGTATTCTCTGACAGCGTTGGTTTACAAGCCGTATGTGAGCCTGTGTGTTTGTTTCTGGTGATGGTGGAAGAGCGTTACAATTATTTTTATTTACAACAGAGCTGTTAACCCTGGATCTTTAGGCCAGTTCTGTGATTTTCCACTCACTATAGCATAGGGCTTCTAAAGCCTGTGTGGCTATGAAGCATCTTAAAAACAATGGGAGTACTTGTCTGAAGCAGCAGATGATCTTACAACCTTAATCTCAGACTGGATCCCCAAAGGGACCATTTGTCCAAACACCAGTTCTCTCATCTTTGCCTCAAATAAGGGCAAACCCCCCTTGGGATATTGTGAATTTCCCTCTGTGCTACCTGCAGAACCAGGAGGAGCCCCGTGTGCTTCAATACCATTGCAGGGGGCTCACAGCCCCACCACGCTTTCTGTTGGCTCAGACTTATCTTTAGAGCAGGGTTGATTCAAAAAACATCCAGATCCAAATTTGCAATGGTTAGTGCCTCCATCTATCCTGAGTCAAAGCACACTCCCATCTAGCCTGAGCTTCATTTTGGGGAGGCTTTCAAATATCTTTGTGAACAGAGATTCAAGCTTTTTGACTAGTGTCTTGTTTTCTCGTTTGAGGAGTAGTTAATTAGAAATCTGTTAGCTGTGATCCCAGCATTAAGGGGCTTGACCCTGTCCCTCAGATCTGCTCTGGCGAAGTGCCTAAACATGAGCTTTACTTGGAGCATGTGACTAATCTCCTTAACTTTGGTAGACTATTCATATGCTTAAAGTTAAGAATGTGCTTTCCTGGATGCTGTTCAGCTTCCTGCAGAGTCCAGCCCCTGCTCTTCTTTTCCTATGCCACCCTTGTAGATAAAGTGACACTTTTGTCCTAGTCTGATGTATCAGCGGGTGTTCAGTCTCCCTTTCTGTCAGGTGGTAACATGGGGTCCATAGCTGGCAGGCTTGCTCCCGCACGTGGCCTTTCATGTTGCACTGCTGAGGCAACATGTTTCTGTACTCCAGAGACCACAGAGGAACTTGACTGCAGTGAAGGCAGATGTCATGAAATGCCAGTCCTAGGGTCGCGGGATGAATTGACTCAACCCACTGCGATCGGCAGGCTGAGGTTTTGTGTATACTGACTCTCAGTTATTGTACAGTGAAGTTGTCCTGTGACCGCAGCAAGTTAGCTACAGGGGGTTCTGCTGTCCATCCCTGCCGGGGGGACTGTATATGTGAGAGGGCTACATGGCAGGAGTCCATGTGCTCTGTATCTTATGTACTGTATAGGACACCTTCTTCTTCAAGATAAAGCTGTTTTCATGTTAAACATGACTCATATTGGCCGCCTGTATATATCATCTCTCCCTTCTCCTTCTCTGCAAACACACAGCTGATCTTCCCTGATCTAAATAGTATGGTCCCTCCAGTTCTATTTCTAGTTGGCCTTTTTTTTTCTTTCATTCTACCCCAGAGGCAGTCACAAGTGGATCACAAACCACCAGTGACCAGAGCAATTTCTTTGAAATATTGCTTTTGAAAAATTGCAATTACTTTTAAAAATGTTATTCCAGCTGCAGTAACAAATGAAAGGAAAAAACCCAAACCCTCAGAGTCCTCTAAACAGAGGATCCTCATCTTCCCAGGACAGAATTGTGAGAGTGCAGGTATTCTGCTTTCCTGTAGGTGCAAGACATTTGGGACCACCTTTAGCTACGACATGTTAGCTGTGCGGTTCATTGGATGATGAATAAAACAACATTGGTGAGGGAGAGGATTGATATGCAGGGGCTATCTTAGATTCCCAAGCATTCCTGGAGGACTGTGTCTCCATGGCTGTCCATTTACCCACCATGTAGTGCCTCTGAATCAGGCTCATCCCTGGAGCCCCACTGACAAGCAGAGCTCAGAAGAAAATCACTGTAATCTGTCCTTAATTCTTGAGTGCCAAGCTAACTGCCAGCAGTGAAATGGAGAGGAAATAATATGTTACCAAGTATAGCTTAAATAAAGACATACATTATTGGGCTCTTTCTTCTGTATGTCTCTACATAGGCCTAGAAGGGCTATAGGAGTGCTCAGGCACATTCACACAAACCAACCCTGCATTTCCTTGCCCTCAGGTTTTGCACTCTTTCATTGCCCGCACTGCTGTGCTCATCCAGCCAGCAAAGGAAGACGCAAGGTGAAAAACCGAGACAGCTCTGAACGATTGCCAGGCATAACTGAGAGACAAAGAGTAAAAAGTGTGCATGAAGCACAAACGGCATGTAAAGATTAGTGATGGATGAATTTCCAAGGTGAGGAACTGAGTTTCAAACAAGCCTAAAGTTTGATTGCAAACTCCAGGCCAGATCCATAAGATCTTGATTCTGCCAGTCTAAGCTGAAAATCTCATAAAAACAGGGCTTAGCTCAAAGTTTATAGCCCCACTGTTTCCAGCTATAGCCAGAAATATAATGCATCTGGTTCCATAGTGTGTTGAAGTCCATAGAAAGCTTCCCCTTGGCTCCAGTGAGTTTTGGATCAGGTGCCTTAGAAAATATTTTAGTGCTGTCTTAGTTAACACTGAAAATGAAATGCATGCTTACACACTCACAATATCTTATACTTGGCTTTAGAAAGAAACAGTCATCAGATGTTACCTTTTTTTCCCCGATTTAGGGTTTCCATTCTGTCTGCCCACTAATACCCCAATCCTACAGCCTTCTTCAGAGTCATAGTTAGAGATTGCAACACTTTTTTAAAACAAATGACCTACTGCTGGTGCCAAAGGGCTCTGACAAGCTCCCTGTTGACATCATTGGGAGAACTGGAGCCTGATACAATGCTGTCAATTTGATTGCAGTATGCCTTGCGCATGTTTAGGATTTAACTTGGAGAAAGAGCCTAGACGACTGCCTCAATATAGGCCACAAGAGGGAAATGAAATGCTGGTCACCTCTAGTCAAGCACTCCAGAATCACGGATCAATTGTCCTTCCTTGCTCAGGGAAGACTTGCAATGAGAATAACAGAGGCTCAGATAGGTTATCTCCAGGGGAAGGTGTGGGAGTGAAAAAAAGGAAACCAAACAGCAGCTGCTATTGGTCAGCATTGTCGGGCATTGGTACATACGTGAGGACAATCCAATGTTGCCCGCAGCATCAGCAGCAGGAATTGTCCCTTCTAGAACTGCATTTTTATATTTTTCCTTCACTGATTAACACTCCTGCAGAGTGGCAGAAAGCGACTTCAAAAGTTTTCTTGCGTAGGGTGTATACACATGGGCACCCTCCCTCCCCTCCTTCCTTAGGCACAAACACATGCGTACCCCACATGATG
Source organism: Nyctibius grandis (assembly GCF_013368605.1). Lineage (NCBI taxonomy): Eukaryota > Metazoa > Chordata > Aves > Nyctibiiformes > Nyctibiidae > Nyctibius > Nyctibius grandis. The sequence continues at coordinate 68,218,262 of NC_090662.1, forward strand.
TGGGTGCTAGTAACCTGTAAATATGTGTACGATACAGAGAGAAAATACATGGCAAAATGCAGCATTATTGTTTTCTATTCTTTTATACCTAACTCAGGAGTTGCAATGCAATTCAGATGCCATCTGCATCCGTGTTGGATTATGTGTGCAGATCGCATGGAAACTATCTGCTGAAGAGATGTGGGGAAGCACAATACAACTGGGATGAATTGGGTATTCACCACCAAAATGTATTTAGATATTTAAGAAAGAGTTGCCAATGTCGTTCTGATCCCAGAGGTGCAGGGAAAGGAAGCAGCTGAGACACAAATATGTGTTTCTTTCTGCCTATTTTGCCTTTGGGCAGATACATCCTGCAAAAAGTGAGGCAGTGAACAGCTCAGGGCAGTAATAACCTGAACACCACAGCAAGACTCTCCAGAGCTGACCAGCACTGCTCCTGAATACAGGGTTTCTACAGAGCTACTTCTGATCCAGTCAGTCCTGAGCTAGCCGTCCTACCTCCGAAAACGCAGTTGTGTCCTCAAGTTCTTACTACCTTCTAGTGCCACAGGCCCTGGCACTAAAAACTCACGTGCGATACACATGGGAGTCGCTTTCTGAGTGCGTGAGGCTAAGGGAAAAAACCTGAAGTCCCATCAGAAGGGCAGCCTTGGTATTCACAAGATTGGTTCTTGCAACCCGCTGTTGCAAGGTGCTTCTCTAACACAGATGGCCTCAGCCACAAGAAAAAAAATTCAACTGTATCACCTCCAAATCAGAAAAGTTTATGATCCCCTAGTGTAAAAATCCCACTGTGCCGAGAGGCAGCTCCATGGCAGGACACTGCCTGAGTCTTATTTCTGTCCTCTGCAGAGGGCTTGTGTGGGCTGTCAGCAGCACGAAGACCGCGGTTAATGCTGCTCAGCACAGTGGGGAGCTTCATATCCCCGTGGCTCTGAGCCCTACCTGTGGCAGCAGGGCACAGGGATATCTCTGCAGAGGCAGTTCCTTCAAGTGGCCTTGTTATTTTGCCAGCGGGTCAGAAATACCCAAACCGCAACAGCAATTCTGCTGTAGATGAGATAAACAGTCAAGTTTTCAAAAAGCTGCATGACCTGCGGGTTTTGCCCCAGTTTCAAAGTGATGTAGACACCAAGGAGCATGAACCAGATATGTCTCAGTCTCCTGAGGCCAGCTACACAAAAGAGCCTCAGCATCAAATTCCTCCTTAGGTGGTGAATAGGAGTGTAACACTAAATGCCTTTGGTGCCTACATATTTTTTAAAAAAACATATAGGCTCCTAATTTACTTAAGCTCTTGTGACATTTTCTCTCAAGAATAGTTTTCATCCAACTGTAGAGCATAAGGCTGTATTTTTTTATGAAGGGTTATTCATGAACAATATAGATCATCATAAGAAAAAGGCTTAAGTAATCAGAACAATAAAATAAAAGTGCAGCCTTAGACTATTCAGTTAGTGTGTACTGAATTATTTATAACTCCTGGGCACCAACAACAATCACAGACATCAAATTTAAACTGTTACTATTTTTACTCAGCAATTTCCATCACTTAAAGCGTTTATATTAATGCATTTGTTGTTTGATCTTTTGCAGGGCAAAATTTCCCCTACTTACGCAGAAAAGCATACTTGGGGACTTTTGAAGATATTTTTCTGCAGTAACTTAAATTATTTTAAAGCATTTTGAGGCTTAGTATGACAGACGTTACAACTTTCAAAGCTGTAAACTCTACCCAAAATGGGCTTGAACTTTCAGTTCTTTCTGAAGTAAAATTCCCTTTGATTACAGGTCATTGGAATCAATGGGAAATTTGCTTCATTAACAACTTTGAGACTGGTCCTATTTATGTGTATATGTGATGAGGGGACTTAGGTAAGGGGGCTGTACTTACATGTCAGCCCACTTAAGGATCTTTTGCATAGACACAGGAACAGTCACCGCTAAGTCACCCCAACTTTATACCAATCCTTTTTTATAAAAAAACAACCATTATACTCGTGTGTGGCTGGATTAATGCAGTGGTAAATCTAGCCCACAGGCTGACACACACGTACATGTATATATGTATATATGTATATATATATTTGTAAATTTATGAAAAATGTCCATAGCTCCATGATTGCCTGAAATAACCTGAGGTTGATGTACAGAATTTCAGGCAAAGGACTGTTTCTTTTTCACAATCCTCATGTATCTCAGATTTAAATCAAAACAGATTAAAAATTGTTTCCCAGGAAAATCCTCATTCTGCCAACACGCCAGTCGAGCAGGAGTACCACACTAAAGTCAGCGGCACGCATCTCCACACACGTATATCCAGTCGTAGGACTGGGTCTCAAGGGCTTTTCTAAGGAAAGGAATGGACTGAAAAAGCCATGGCAGAATTTCTGTTCCACATTAGCACTCTCAATAGACTCACTTATCCTTTATCAAGAGGCTCTTCATACAGATGCTGTGCTTCTGTACTAGGTGTATGTTTGAGGGGCACCTCTGTGGATGAAGTCAAGCTACACAAAGGCCTGGATTTTCTGACCTGAATTCATCCCCATTAACCTTAGGCACTTAACCGAGCTCTTCATGTTAATGGGCTTGTCTCCTCTGGTTTCTCGTATGGTTAACGAAGAGACAGGCAGTGAACCAGTAAAACTGACATCTAAGTTACCTGTAGGAGCTCCCTCTCACTCCATAGAGTTACCACTCACCTATCTTGGGTAGTTCCAAGTTCTTAAAAGATCTTAAATCCTGGTGAGATGAATCAGGGACCTAGTGCAGAAGATCATCCGTATGGAGATCAGCCATGGCCCTGTGCTTCAGGTGCATGGCCTGGCTCACCATGCAAAACGCAGATGTTAATTGTGGAAGACTGCTGGAGCAAAAGGAAATTTTCATGGCAGCCTTCCCCTCCCAAACTGCAAAATGACTGCAAAGGATAGGTCCTTCCCCAACCCCTGGAAATTGCATTTGAAGTGAGCTCCTCGTGGTGGTTTCCAGCCACAGACTACTGGGTGGTCCCGGTGCTGGAGGTCAGAGATCTTTGCTCTGAACTCTTCACCTTTCTCTGCCAGTCCTGAGAATTGCTGAAGCAGTTCAAAGAGTGGATTTACATCCTAAAATTTTGAATAGCTAAAATGTTCAAAAGTTACTTTCTTGCTCCATCCCCAAACTGGCCTGAAAAAAGTCATCTAGCTGGTAGTGATAATAAAAAAATTCTCCTCCAAGGTACAGTTTGGGTAGTTTCATTTTTTTCTCTGATGTTAATAACTGCTTTACAAACAGCTTACATGGAGATTAAAGAGATTGTAATTTCATCCCTTATTGTTGGGATTATAGTTGTCCTCAGAAAAACTAAACTGAGGACTCAACAAGAGAATAAGCTCTGACTGTATTATTCAGAAAGCTGCTCTGACAAGGCTCCATCTCATGATGAGAGTCTCTCAGAGCCAAAATTTGGAATCGTATATTGATAGCAAGTCTGTCTGGAAGGACCAGCAATTTAATCCAGTATAAGAACTTTGGAGCTCTTGTATATTCCCATATTTTACCTGAATAAAACAAACACAGTAAGAGAAGTGGGAGAATTAAACTGGTTTCTGAAAATTCCAGTCCTAAGTGAACTTTGGATGTTGTGCCAACATATGGTCACTACTATTTATTTCTACAGCTAAATTTAAGTCAGTGACTTGACAATCTTCACCCACCTCTCCGAACAACTTTATTTTTAAAAAAACTGTTAAAGTTATGGCAAGAGGGACTTCAGCTGGCTTGTAGGGACCTGTAAAGTAAAGATTCAATACCATGTACCAGTACTTCGGGAAAGACTTTAGCTAGAAAGTGGAAGATACAACTGAGTTGCAGGGATCAAAAGTTATTTTTCAGCATGATACCTCCTTGACTAAGCTGTACTGTTTCATCCTGACATTCCTCTCCTGTTCTCCCTTTCCCTTTTTTGAGGACCCAGATATGTATCTCTCTCTCTTTCTCCCCTTTTCCTCCTTCTGTGTGAGGATATAGAGATGCTTCCTGTAAAGACGTTTTTCTCTAAATCCCATTCCATTCTCTTACGTATGTGACTGTTTTGTTATTTGAGATGTCTGTGAAAAAGAAAGGAAGGCTTTAAGAGTGAACTCTTGAAACAAGGAGGAGCTTGAAAATAAATCAAATTGAAGGATGCAGCACCATTTTCTGCAAGACTTCTCAGAATGTTCCTAAATTATCATCATAGCCCTCTCTCCCTCTCTATGAGAGGAATAGGGACAGTCCTGGGATGTGAGAGTCTCAAACGTTGCTCTTTTAGCTGTCAGCCCACTGTGTCGCACAAGGGTTTTGCAGACTTTTCCGAGTTTTACTGTCAAAGGAAGCCTCCTTTTAAAAGGGATAAAGTCAGTGTGCAACACCACGTGGGAGGAGGCTCTGATGAGTGACTCTGTCCCAGTTTATCTTTCTTTCCCGTTCTTTACATCAGCCCTGCGTGTCCAGCGATGCACACTCTCCTCCCTGCTGGGCTGACTTTGCCAAGGGTGTAGTTTGCCAAGAGGGGCCTGCCCAGCCCCTCTTCCCCATGCCGCGCTTGGATTATCTTCTTGGATAATTTTCCACTTACTCTTAAAAAAACTGTCTCACCTCCTAATGAAAGCCATAACCACTCATGTGGCCCTGAAGCAGGGAGCGAATGCACAGCCTCCCATGGGACAGCAGCGATGCCTGGCACCGGGGCGATCCTAGGGGGTAGGCAGAAGGACGGGTGCAGCTCACATGGCCGTCTCACACCAGAGTGCTGAAGTGTCACCTTGCCTTGCGAGCTCCCACCGTGCTGCTCATGAACCGCTCGACCAGTTCAGAGCGGTGGGTCTGACTCCTCGCTGTCTCGCACTTGTGCCATCACACGCTCCTATAGCAAATACATGCAGGCATGGCGAAACATGCCTGTGTGAAGGCACTAGCGTTTTGCACAAGGGTCAGTGAGAAATCAGACTCACTGGACTCTCCTCCATCCACAGTAGATGCATCTCATGCAGATATTTGATCTTTAGGATTTCTTCCGCCACAAGTAATATTTGCCCTAGCCATGAGCTATCACACTGGCCAAAAGTTTTTGGAGGGTTCCCCTTCCTTCACTCCCTCATTAAGTCCTTTTTTCCTTCAGAAAAAGCATCTTTTTGCTCAGAAGAAATGAAACAACTCCCATAACCATCCTTTGGTGATGACAAAAGTTGCAATCACCGCTGTCTCTAACTGACAGTTTGGGAGGCTTAGGATAATAATTCACTTAAATGCTTGTGAATTGAAGTATGTCAGCACTTTTCTAGGACATTCCCAAGTAAAATAATATGACTGGTACAAGACATTTGTCATGTGGATGCATCTTGGCCAGATGTTTATGTTTCCTCTAAGTGCAGTACACCCGTATCAAAGCTGGATTAGAAAAGACATAGAATGCCACAATACTCAGGCATATTCAGAGAAATGCTTCAATACGTTGCATTTATCTGGCATATTTTCGCTTCAGAAAATTTTACGAGTCACACCAGACCTGTCTGAGGCAGGTAGATATTACAGCCATTTTAGAGACAGGAAGCCAAAAGCCTGGGAAAAGACCTTATGTTTAGTGGTTTGATGCCCCCTTGCAACTTCCACTAGCTGCAAGTGGAGCCTTCTGTTTTCAGCACTTTTGAAAATCCAGACTGTAGCTGGTTTATCCAAATCCGCAGTGGATGTCAATGTGAAAGCCAGGATTAGGACACTCAGGATCCTGACTTCATCAGAGCACTGCTACAAAGCTTTGATCCCACAAAGCACATAAGCACTTGCCTAATTTCAAGCGTGCATGTCCCATTAATGAAGCTACTGCCATGTTTAAAGCTAGGCACATGCCTAATTGCTTTGTTAGATTGGGAACTACATTAAAATATATTAAAGTTTAGCATATTTTGAAAATCCAAAAATGTGTCCATTTCTGATTATGTGAAGGATATTTGAACTATGTATGCAGCCACGCAACCAAGTGGAGCACTTTTTAGCCAATCCACGCAGAGTTTAATGAGTTTTGGGTAGTAACATCCAGCTGTTAGAAGTAATCGAGGGTGGCACGTCCTGTGAGGTTTGTACTTCTGTGTGCTGCAAGAGGCAAAGTGGTTCCTGTGGCCATTGGTGCTAACAATACATCAACAACAAACGACTATTGCGCTAGGTCGCTCTGGTTAAGGTGTGAAGGTCGTGGCTAATTTCACAAGTAATGTGACATCTTATCAAGTGTGTTGTACTTTCCATTTCCTCTTGTAATCTGTTGCAGAAGAGGTGAACAGACGTTGTTTAAATATGAAACAAACCCAAACTTCATGTTCCGTTACTCCAAGGTGCTAATCTGCAGACACACGGGTGTTTGTGTACGTGCATCTGTGTTTGCAGGACCATGGTTCTGAAGGATCATTTTAGTGGCAGGTCGAGATCAGGTATCTAACAGGGGGAATGAACAAACCCCTGTAACTTTGAAAGACAAAAGTCACAGAAAGCATCACAGGACTTTGCCGAAAAACTGGCTACATCTTACAATTTTCCTTTTGCTTTGGTTTTGTTTGGTTTTGGTTTTATCCAGATTGGCACAGAATACTGTATTTCCATCGATTAAAATCTTGTCTGGTAACTAACTAAAGAACTTGTTCATGGAAAATTAAAAAATAAATAAGTAAAATGTCAATTGTGGAATGTAAACTGATTAAACAAATAAAAAAAATCATGTTGTGTGTTTTAAGTGGCTGTGTCTGCTTGTGTCAGGAGTGGGGCTGGACACCTCTCACCACCTCCATCCCCAGCTGAAGGATGAAGGACAAAGAGCAGAACTGTAAGGTGGCCTCTGAGCTATGGGGTATTGGGAATGCTCTTTTAAAACCACTAATAATAATGATGACATGGCTTCTGATCAGAAACGCTGTATAACACATTACAAACACAACCAGTATCTCAACTGACTATTTATGAGGAGGATTTTCTGCCTGTTATAGAAGGGATGGATTCCTGCTGGAGCTTTGGGAACTGCATGTAGTCTAACACCATTAATCCCTTTTGGAGCCACTTAACATGTAGAAGTCTATGAATGGACTGAAATGTATAGAGACATCGCAGTAGTTTGGCCCCCACCTTTCCCCAGTAAATAAACAAACAAAACGGAATATGAAATACAGTCTTTTGGGGTTTTCAGTGCTCAGCTGGAAAGGTGTCGGGAAAGCTGGCAGGCACAACGCTGCACTGATATTAGTGTTTCCTCGTTGCACTTGTGTCCTCAGGCCAACAATAATGAATCAGACATACATTTTCTATACAGCTTTGAGTGTGCAACTAGAGTCAGATTGCAGGTGTCCCAGGTTGAACACACAAAGAGCAGGGTACTCATAACAAAAGTAAAGGTATAATAACTACCACGAATGTATACCAAGACTTTTGGAGGAATGGACAAAAGTGCTCTCAACTGTCCTAGCAGAGGAAAAGCAAAAGAGCAGATCAAACAGAAAAATATAATTTTTTAATTTTTTGATCAATAAGTTTTCAATTAATTAACATAGAACTAAATTATTACCAAAAATGCAGGCAAGATGTTTTTAACATGTGATTATTTTGTCAAGTATGGTATTAAATACGGAAGTTGTCTGCATGGGCTATTTTTACCTGATTTAGCAGTTATCCATCAAGACCTGACAGTCAAATATAAAGAGGCACCTAAAATGTCCTGCCAGGTGGCACATTTTTCTAGTTCTTCCTGAGCTGAATGTTTTTTTAGGAAAAGACTTTGGGTTGTAGCGACAAAAACCAATCTCCTGCAGTTCTCAGGATGGAGTCTTTCCTGCCTCCAAAGAGGTGCTGTCCAAAATATCAACTGCAGTAAAGAACCAAATGAAGGGTCTAAATGGAGGAGCATAAAAGGGAATTATCCGTCAAAACCCTCATCGGTACAAGGATAAATTCCTCAGCCTCTTCCCTGTCACTAAATGCTGAGGAAGTGAGAAACCTCGGTGATATACTAAACTCAGAACTCAGAGGATGTGCCTATTTTTGCCACATTTCGAGTGAAATCACTTGCATTACCAGGGCTTATGACCTGCCTGCTCCTGTGAATAAAGCCTGCAGGGCAAAGCAGAGGGCAGGAGGGGGAAAGAGCTGGCTGGGGGGTGCAGAAGCTGGCAACCCCCTCAAGGCAAGCGAAGGGAGTGAAGGCTATACAGTGGCCTGTTTGGTACCGTGCAGGATTAAAACCCTTTTGATTAGAAGTCTCCTCTTCTTGCCTACTCCTGCCCATGCCCCCAGGCACAGCCGCCCACCCAGCTATCTGCATCTGCTCACTGCAACTTCTCTGGTTAGCAACAAATGCTGGTGGTATGGGCTGCTCGGGTCTTTGCTCTCTGCCATCAGCAGAGGCAACGTGATTCATCGGTGCTAAAAATGGAAGTCTGCAGAGCTCATTTTTGTGGCAGGGGAGAAAGCAGGTGCCCTCTCTCATGGCAGTGGCAGCAGGGGAAGCCCGGTAGCGTGGCTGCAGGGGCAGAGGGCTCAGCTGCTTAGTGCTTGTACGGGGAAGGGGGTAGAAGAATGTGAACCAAAGCAGCCAGCTGCTCCTTGAAGGCTGAGCTAGAGATGCCACCGCAGAAGTGCCTGCACTGCAGAAAGAAAGTGACCTGACTTCGGGAAAGATTTGTGCATGAAATGCCAGGTTTGCATTAGCCATGTGAGGGCTGAATTTTAACCCCGCGGTGCACTGTTGCTCCCTGCAGTGTCCAGGCCACCCAGCCCTGCTGCTGCAGGCTCCGTGGTGCTTCAGAGGCTGCTGCTCACTTCTTGGGGTCCTGCTCTGTGGCACGAGGGAAGATGCCAGGCAGTGTTGTAGCACCGCAAGTAGCACCGCACAGGAGCCTGCGATCCAGCTAGACAAAGCTGACAGCCAGCAAGAGGAGGGAAGATTCATTAAGTGTAGTTCGTCACAGAAGAAACAGAGAACAGAGGGATTTGAATAACTCAGCATCACACAAGCTGCCCATGGTGGAGCAGGGGCTTGCTGTGCCCATCTTAGGCTGCCTCAGTCGGGAAGGCAAGGGATGAAGCTGCCTCACTCAGACTCTGTCTCCCCACCGCACCAGGTGCCCACATTCGGCATCTGGCAGTTTGGGCAGTGTAGCAGGAGTGGTCACCTCTCGTGGTCCAACTGCTGCTTCGAGTTAGCACCATCACCTTCAAAGACACCTTCGTCTATTCAAGACATCACCTGGTTGTGAAGGGAAGTAACTACTGACTTAGGAAGGGAAGTAGTGAATATTCTGAGAATTAGGTTTAGAAGAGAGAAATCTACCCATCGGCTTCCTCTGCAACACAGTGGGGTCTTGGCAGGTCAAACGGAGGGATGGGAGCAATATCTCCAGTTCTTCAGATCAGTGAAGTCCCTTGCTCCGCCCCTGAGCAGCACCCCAAAGCGCAGCTTTCCCTTTGCTTTGGGGTATCTGCTAATGTTTTGTGCCCACACAGGAGCAAGGACCTTCTCACTGAAATGCAACCGCTCTGTTTCACAGACAGGATAATCTCAGTGTGACCTTTCTTGTCAGAAGCGCATGATAACTGCAGCAGACTGGGGCTGCATGGGGTGAGGATGCTGGTAATGAAATGCTTTCATAGCTCGACACTCATTATTCCGTGACATTATCGGGCACTTCCCCAGGGGCCCTCTAAAGAGTCACAGCTGAGCTCTTTTCCTGCAGAGACCAAAACCAGACCACCTAACAAGCTACATTTACTAAGATTTTCGCTCCCTCCTTGCTCAGGGGGAGTGTGGTCTTGTTCATTTGCATCAGACAGAAGTGGCAGAACTACGCCAGCTCAGTTATGAATTTATCAGCCTGCTCACCCACGCCAAACAAAGCAGTCAGCCCGTCCCCAGCCAGGAGCAGCAGAGACTGCTGCCACCACATGGCTCACCACGCAGGACCCATGCTGCTCTGAGGTCCCCAGCACACCTCAGCCACCCTCTCTGCTACCCTGCATCTGCTGTTGACTTGCAAAGGTTGATCACTGACCACTTCTTTGTAAAAAACTGCACTTTCCCCTTGATTGCTCAGTTCCCTGCTATTTCTTCCCATTCTCAGATAACCCCTTGGTCTTCTCAGTTCTGAAATTCAAAGTGGCCATCACTGGCAGTGAGGACCTCACATGGAGCTGGCTGCTCAGAGTGAAGCCTGTGTTGGCCGTGATAGCAAAGCCCTCTGACAGAGCTCAGCTCTTTACCAGGAAATGAGCTGCTGGCCCAAGGGCTTGCCCAGCGGCATCAGAGCTGTACTGCCAGCAGATACAGCCGGAGAGAGATCACAGACTGTAAGCTTTGGGCCATCATCTCCCCCTTACTCGTCTCCCTGGAGACAACCCCTTCAGTCAAAGGTGGTGGTGGGTATTAGGGGAGGTATTAAACAGAAGAACTGGAGGCACTGGGGATCTTGCTTTGGCTTTCACTAACTGTTCACAGCGATGCTCAAAATGCATGCCAGGAACATAAAGGGAGGAATAAACCCTGCCATAAGGAGCACATGATTTGGAAAAACAGAGGCAGCCAAAGGGTGAGAGAAGGGAATAAAACACACAGGCGAAGCCTTCATAGCAACAGTTGACACTTGGAGTTGGGCATGTACGTTTGAAACCACTGCACACAGGAAGCCACTTAGTACTTCAATGCCTTCAGATGGCTAAATAAACTTATTTAAATTAAAGTGAGTGTACACATGCACCCTCAACTGGAAGGTAAAATACAAAACAAAACTGAGTATCCTTCTTTGCAGCAAGGCAGATTTCCTCCTTTTCTGTTGTGTTTTCTTACAAGCTTCCTGCAAATCTGGCAGAGAAAAGGAGGCTGAGAGTGAAACAAGTTGCTCTGTGAATTGAACAAAGCCTCGACTTTTCAGTTGCACATTTTGGGGTGTCTCTGACAGGCTGCAGTTTCTGCTTCATTTAACCTAGCTCATTCCCTTTGGGAACTCTGTACCCACCATGTTTGCGGCAAGAAACACCGTGTGCTGAGGTTTATAAGGAGCTTTCAAACAGAACAGGTGACTTCTGAGTCCTCCCTTCCTTCCCTTCTGTCAGATGGGGATTCATGCCTTACCTTGCACTTCTCATCTCTTCCCAGCTACTGCAATTCACAATTAGAAATCTAAATATTTTTGAGGCTTCTAATGCTCCATCAAACTCATTTGCAAGTAGTCAGCAGATTCAATAGTTGATGGGGAGAGATGGGCAGACGTGAAGTGACAGAATCTTCATTTCCTTAGGAAACCAGGCTAAAAATATGTTCAGAGTTCAGCTTTTTCCATGAAGATGCACGGGTTCCCGGGAGGCCCAGCCAGTCAGCGGACGCAGGTGGCAGCAGCACCTCTGTGTCCTGGGCAACACCTTTGCCCATTGCAGCTGTCATTGCTCTTCCTGCCAAAGGTGTGTTGTGTTGGCTCTTCCTTTCAGCTGGGAGCCTCCGCGGTCATTGAAATCTTTGCTCTGGGTCTGAGCCCTGAAGAGGAGCCTGCCAGGGAGGATGATATGGAAACATTCATGGTCGGAGAGGTTATCCACATTGTCTGAGGCAGGATCTGAATGCTCCCAAGCTGAGCCTGGCAAGTTGAAACATATATGCAGAGAGGGGAAGGTGCCCTGAGGGAAGTTATGTCTCAGGATGGGCAGTCAGACAGGCTTTCCTCCCTCCTTTAGCTGTAACAGCGCTGTCCTGAACGGCCTTGCAGGAAACCTTGCAACCCACCTGCCTGCCTTGCTTTGCCCACCAGTAAGCAGGGATGGAGGCTAACATCTACTAGAGCTTATTGTGAAGGCTACTAAAGTAGTGCTGCTACAAGTGTTGCCAGGTGTCATAATCCCAGTCTGTACAAAACAGTCCCAGAGCTGCCTTTTTGCCATTTTGCTAGCAACAACAAATTAATTTTCACCATCCTTGCGTCTTCTCTGCAGAGCTAGATCTGAGTCGCACATTTATTAGTAACACACTCATCTATTCTTGAACACAGAGCATGATCCTGAGGCCCGGGGGCTTGCAGGGCTCGGTAACGGGGGTGCAGGGGGTCGTGCACCCGGTTCACTGCCCGGCATTCGTGGGGAGAGGGGAGAAGGTGGAGGGGAGCAGTGCTCTACCCCCAGGCAGTGCCGAGGTGGCTGCCAGCACTTGGCCTCCAGGCAGTTTTCTCAGCCGACACTGTGGATGGCTCTTGGTTGTCCTGTCAGACCTTTGCTGACAAGTACTTAAATTGGACGAGTTCATCCCATAAATTTTAAGGAAGAAGCGAGAGGACAGAAGAATGAAAAAGCAATGTATTTTTCTTTTAGCATCTCTCTTTTTCTCATTTTCTCCTGAAGTGTCAGCACCTTAAATAAAAAGCCTTTCACTGCCCCACTGATGCCTGCATCCCGTCACAAACGGCGCACGCTGCTGCAAACAGGCCAAGGTCTCAGCTAGCCAGCTCTGCCCTCAAGGGTGTCACCTCTGTGCAGAGCCCTTCATTCTCCTTCCTCTCTCATTTCTCCTTTGCTGTCACATTCACTCCTTCCAGCTGGGAAAACACTCACCTTTTGCTTGCAGAGATCAGAGGAGGTTGAGGACAAACCCTGCTTCCGAGGCCTGCTGTTTAGCTTCCATCTCACCAAGAGAATGGCCAGGAGGAACCACGTTACTGATTTCCAGTTTCTCACAGTTCGTTTCCAACCTTGCGAACCAGACTGAGAGCTGGCAAGGTATGGCTCTGTCTCTGCTTTTCCCGCAGCCCCGAGGACAGCTGGTGAGAAAGGGATCTCCTATAAATTCTGCTTCCTGGGGAGCCCCCGTTAAGCAGTGTGAGGGTGCTGGAGATCAGAAACTCCTCTCAGAAAATGAAACATTTCTCCTCCTCAGCAGCTCCAGAGAGAGCAAGGGTACCCTGTCACCAGGCAGGAGGAGGATGAAACGGGGTCCTGAGTGGGACCTGCAGCCAGGCAGAGCACTGAGCTGACAGGTCACTCCTGACCACATAGCAAACGCCAACCCAAGGGCACTCATTTGTTTTTTTTTTTAAGTTGTTTGCATTTTTGCATCTCCTGACTGAGCCCAGACAGCATCGCAACACAGCAAATGCTGGCAATGTGCAACGCAGGACATGAGTTATGGGGGAGCTGGGCAGAGGTAAAGCTTCGACCTCTTGTTCCTTCTCATATACTGGAAGACTTGCATCACTTCTAACAACATCGTGGGAGCCCCTGTGGCCTAGGACCCCCCTTGTTTCTGCTGAAACTGGCTGCAAACATCATCTGTGATGTGTTTCTCCATAGGAACATAGTCATAGCCAAGCGTAGCCCTGACAGGAGGGTCACACAACGTGAATGGGAAAAGGACGAGAGATTTACAGGCAGTTATACCAGCAGGGGTGGGATATTATCCTCCGACTTCCCATTTTACTCTTTCTTGATGGATCCAAGAGAGTTCTGTGTTTTTAAAAACCCTTATTTGTTATCCCTTTGCCCACTCCACTGAAAAATGTAACTGGGTACCTCTATACATCTATTATATTTGCAGTAGTAATACTGAATTATTGAGATAAAGGCAAACTTGCATATTAAAACAAAAAGGGATTTCAATTATTTGGAAGAATACAAAGTAGAAAGGAGTAGGGCCAGCACAAAAAGGCAGTGACAAGTAACCTCTCCCAAGTCCAAACCAAATCTAGGCACCTCTCTCTGCCTTGGCTCTCTCTCACACAGTAATTTTCATATACACACACACACATACATACCATACCATCCCCTCATTCATTTAATGGGGCCTTCTTTACTTCGGGGAGTGGATTTCTTTTTTAGCCATTTGGCTGAGCATACCAAAGAGGTCACAAACCCATCTGTGATACTCAGGAAAAAAAAATTCCCAGGCCAGAATGAACATTAAGTATAAGAGTGGAGTTGATAAAAATAGTGAAGTTGGATGAGGATATTTTTGATATACCCAGAGAGGAAGCAGTCATAAATGTTCCCATCAGGTGTGCAATGTACCCATAAAATGTTCTAAATATATGTTCATGCATTTGCAGCTGAAAAAAAACCCCACTTATATTTGTCAGCAATTATTTTACCAGTGAGACAAATGATGATCTGTTGTTGGACTAGACAGTACGGATCAAAGCTAGGGATGGGAATTGTTTTGATACATGTTCAAGTGGCTCTGTGCAGGTGTAACAGAGCTAAATATAACCTGGCACAGCTGATAGGCAGCAACAGCTTGAAAATGTAGCTGTCTGCTCTTCGTGAACACATTTCCATTTACTTACATGACCTGAGGATCAGGCCCCAAATCTCCTAAATATGGATGTCTCAGAACTCCTCTGTGGTTTTTCTTCGCTCAGTGCAACATCAGGAGCTGCTACATGTCAAGAAGAAAGTGATGGCTTCCTAGTCCCATGCAAGACCATCCAGTATGTCACCTGGAAGCATCTGATGTACCCAAGAGATGCTGGATCACTGTCACAGAGTTCAGCTTCACCGTGTCTATGGCAGCCCCCCGGGGCTGGCCTGTGCAGGGACTGGTGTTTACCATGGGAATCCAGCAATGTTGCCTCTGCTGAGAGGTCTCCCCACTCACAAGGGGAGGGATCTGCAACCATTTCTGGTCCTGACTGTGCCATTTTGTGGTAACCAGGTGTCCTGGTTTCATTGGGATTTTGTTTCAGTTTGTGACCAGCCATGGTGATCAAGGACCTCAGCAGTTAAATGCAGGGCAGCTGACCCAGGCTGGCCCACAGGTGTATGCTATAGCAATAACATGAAGTTCACTATAAAAGGGAGGGCTTGCTGGGGAGAGGTGGGGTTGTTTTTGCTCTACTTTGTTCTAGCTTCATTCTTCCTTGTTTTTGGTGATTGTTATTCCTGGAGAAACTTGGAAGTGCTCTATAGATAAGTATAATTTTGTGTGTTTTGTTTTGTTATTGGTTTCTTTATTTTATTAAATCTGTTTAACTTGTAACCCATGAGTCTCCTTCCTTTTCCCAATTCCCTTCCTTGGTCAGAGAAGGGACATTGGGTGATAGAAAAACTGTTTAGAAAAACTGTTTATTGTTTAGCCCTGGGTGTGGGCTAAATTAAGATACCAGGTCACATTAAATGGCCAGACTCTAGAAAAGAATGCTGTAATCAAAATGGCATTTTCTTGAGCTATTTAAACCTTTCTCAGAAAATTATGGGAAAAAATGTATGAGAACAATCTGCTCCAGAATTATCCATCACTAATTGTGAGATTCAAACTTAATTTGATTGCTGTGATTATATGTATTTTTATTGTCCTCTGTTTGCTTAATGAATGTTGCAATTGTAGTAATAAGATTATTGGTAATATGAAACAGATTTGCAGAATGATGAGAAGATAATTAGATGATACCTTGAGGGTGATTTCTGTTTAAGACACAGTAACTATGTCATGGAGTAAATAAACTTGGCAAGGGAAGATATCAATGGCTATTAACCTAAGACACAATTATTCCCAAATTACCAGTATGCACATTTCATTATGGTGAAATACCTGGTGACTGACGCTGAGTCCAGGCTCCCCTATCCACTTGTGAGGCTGTGGAACAAAGCCTTGCCCAGAGTGTGAGTGAGCAAGCAGCTGTGGTTCCCCACAGCCCAGGTGGAGGTGGGACCCAGCACCCACACCTGAGATGACCCAATGTATTTACGGGATTCACGCTGCCCTGGCAGACAAGTCCAAACAATCAAACTATGCCCAGCTTTCCAGAGCTCTGTCTTATGTCTTGTCCAGCTCCTGTCCCCCTTATGTAACAGCAACAAAAGCCTGACAGCACAGTGGTGACAGGGATGCTTTGCTATCAAAGCTGTAGTCTTAAGACCATGTCTCCCTTTCTAAATTGATGCTTAGCACCATTTCAGGATCAGCATTAGTGCAAGGAATCTGCTGCTGCTTGGATCTGCAATGCCGGCTTGGGACAAAGCAGTAGTCTAGCCATAAACCTGCAGATCCTGCAGCTGCCCATCTCTCCTGGACAAACTAGACCCATTGCCCTCTTCCTCCCACCTTTCTTGGATTTGGAGATGATCACATAACTAACCATGGGCTGAAGGTGACAATCTCCAGTGAATACACAGCTGCTTGTGTCTCACCATTTTCTTAAAGCGATGGCAACTAGTATGCATACACACAAGCAGATACACAGCTCTGCAGCTTGCCCTCCATCATCCAAATGAACCATCTAAACTCCCTGCATATTTAGTATACATGGTGAGTTTTACCAGCTTCCACAGTGTCTCTGATGGTCTGTGGAATATTTTCCTGGCTCTTTGCTTAGATTTTTCAGTCCCTGAAGGACCTTCACACATCCATTTTGATCCTAACTAATGGGAGTTTCTACATGATTTTTAATAGTAATTCTGCTAATAAAGTTATTTATTTTCTCCATGGTCTCACCCTCAGCTGTATCTCTGGCAATCACAGTCCATCTTTTGTCCAAAGTAGGCAGACATAGTTGGTCAGTTGTTTTTCTAAGATCATTAAACACAAAACCTAATTCTAAGCTGCACCTACTGCATTTGCACACAGGTAGCTGGGAGTGGGTGTTGGCCCCCAAAGCGCCTGCCAGCTGTGCATTTAACTGCAAACAGCAATTCCCAGGAGGAATGGTTTGAGAGTGACATGGCCAATTTCAGCAAACGCTGTTTTCTGTGAATTAAAGCCAAAATCTCTTTATTTACTAGTACACACTGATATCATGTTTTGTTGATGTCTGTGGTGCAAAGTCATTGTTTTGCAGCTTTGAGTACAGCTTTGCAGCACCACTAATAGTGTCCTTGGAGAAATAAGTGCATAACTTAACTCTTGTGCTGTGAACCGTTGGAACAGAGTCCCCTAATGAACCCTTTCACTTTCTCAGGCTCTGTATTAATATTGACACTGCCCATCCATTAAACATCACCATGAAGCAGTGCTCCAGGTGTTTGCTGCAAGCAGCTAGATTAGGGGCAAACGTCTCTATGTTACCGACCTTCCCAATGAATCTTTACGCATTTGCCTCACCTATGTGGACAAATCTTTCTCTGTCATCTCACCCATGATCTACTTGTTTGACTTTTTATGTTGATGTCAATTATTCATACATTATTTGCATTATCTAGAATTTTCCGCTTTGCTTAGCTTTGTCCTGGCAGTTCTGGCACTAGAAGATACTGTGCTTTGTCCCCACACAAAGGAATGTGATGATACTATTCTATCATCCTCTGTCCGATGACCCTATTAACATCCCCTCTTTGCCTCTGATTTAAGGGTATCTTTCCTAAAAACAAGAATTGCAGGGAGGAGGTGGTAGCATGAGGCTAAGGAAAGGAGACTCTTCCAGGTCTGCTCTGTATTCAGTTGAAATCTTTTCTGGGTCACTATCACAAATTATGACTTTTCCCATATATTTCCCATTTATTTTCCAGTTTTGTTCACAAAATTCTTTGTGCTTAATAAGCTTATCACTGTCCATTCTGGTTTCCATATTTACTTTCTGCTATGCATGACTCTCTTACAAGTTTCTTCTAAAAGTATTTCTGGCAACACATGTGCTTTCATACAGCAGTTAAAAAAGAAATGTCCTATTTACTTCCAGTCAGGCCATTTCATCTTTGGCTGCTGCATTGTCCATTTTTTCTGTATAATTTTCATCTAAGCAAGTGGTGCTGTCGTTGTTTTCTTTACCCAGTCTGTATATTCCTTCTGTTGGTATTCACACGTTTTTGTAAGGCGATGTAATAGCTTGTATTCCTTGCATCTTTCGTCACATAATGGGCATGATCCCAACTTACATTATCTGCTACAGTGTGCATAAATCCATAAACTGTTTTACATGTTTGACATTCTCCTCTTTTCTATGACTTGGGATTCTCCACTTCTCTGTAACATCAGAGCCCTGGCCATCCTCTGCAAGACTCACTCTGGACCAAGTGATTTCTGTCTCTTGGCAAAGTTTATCTTGGCTGTTAATTCTCAATTGTAAATCTCCTGTTAGCAGTGTAACTAACTGCTTCATTTTTTCACTCATGGTATTTCCTCAATTTACTTTACTCCAGATACCTTACGGAATTCAGTACTTAAATTACTTTTCCCATCTGTTCTTAAAAAGGGAAAGCAAGAAAACAAAGCAAGCAAAGATGTCATGTAAATGGAGTCAATAACGCCAGTGCATTTGAAGAGTACGGCTAAAAAGTAGTGGCTAGTAACTGTGGCTCAAACCGCTTTCATTTAACATAAAATACAAGGCTGTTCTAATCTAGCCTAGTCAAGTCCCAGAGTCTTACATTGCTCTCAGCATCTTCTTAAAATAGATCCTTAAAGCCGCACATTAAGTGAAAAGAATGTCTAAACGGCACAAAAAGCAAAGCCAGTCTTTGAACTGACACCAGATCACAATGTGATAAGAATTGAAAGCAAATACACTGTATGCAATGAAAGAAACTACATGGAATTCAAAAGTAATGTCCATGTTATAATTAGCATGTCAATTAATAACAAGAGCATAACAACAACAATTTTTAAAACCACATCACTGAGTAACTCTCTGGAAGATAAATGCAATGTAAAACTGTACAAAAACCAAAGTAGCCACAGAACTTGTTGAAATACATTTGCTACAGAGTTTATACAGAAAACGTGTTTGGAAGAACTCTCAAATATCTTCCAAAACCTAAGGAAATGGAATATATGACAGGATCTGTAAGTGCAACAACTTTTTTCTCAAGGGAAGAGTAAAGAGATGACCTTTGAAATAGTTGAAAGCTGGGAGACTATGAAAAAGCAGAATATCAGATTTTATTCTAATTTAACTAATTAAAAATCAAAGTATAGTTATGGATTCACTAACACCTGAAAACATCAGGAACTTTATTTCACAGACCAATGAAATGGCCAGTAACAATTCATAAACAAAGGTCGTTCTCAGTATTAGATGTGGGATATATCCTTCAGTGGGGACTGAACCAGACCAATTTATAGTAACTCAGTGGCATTATACTTTCCCTAAGTGGCCATATTTTGTGCTCCAGAATCCAAGACAAATTCATCTTCTAGCTTCTACAAAGGCAGAGATATTTTGCTGGTGAAGAGGAATGGGAGTGGTTCGTCATTACAGTGATGGATTTTCTCAGCCCGCCTTTGCCTGCGACTGATTCTGTTGTTCCCCCGACTCCACCTACAGACAAGGATAAAACAACTTGCCGTCACAGAGCACTGCCACTGACTTTGGAAGAAGTGAAACTTTGAGCAAACACAGTAATGTGCTGGGTATGCAATCTAAGATGTCAGCCAGATGTGTTCAGTGGGCTGTGGTGATGCACACAATTGAGTCAAACCAAAGTGAAAATAGAAGCATTTAATAGGAAACCAACTGGGAATCTCTTTTTCCTTCACACTGTGGCTGTTGCTCTTTGATTACAATTGCCCAAGGCCCCACTCCATCTGGTCCATAGATTAGGATGTCACTGCCTCAGTGAAAAATGAATCATTGCTACAGATGTATTAGTAGTTTTCAGGAGCTCTTCTGAATATAAGATCATCTGTCTCTAGGATGTAACCTGGATGGTATGTAGCAGCAGCTGGATTTTAAGGTAGGTGATATCTTAATGTAAACATAGGCAAGTAGTATGTAACATCACCTTTCTGGATGCACTGGAATCAAGAAACAGTATAAAAGCCTTAATTTCTTACCTTCTCTCTTATTCAGCTGTATAACAGGGATGAATGGAGAGAATATGAATTGACTTTTTTTTTTTTAAATTAAACAATGAGCATTAATCTCTGCCAGAAGCAAAATTCCTGAGTAGAGATTCTCACAGTTTAAATCACCCACTCTGAGTTTGTCTGCAGAACTGAAAATACCTGCTTGCAGACTTAAGTCCAGGAGAGGTTAGACGTTGCTGGATGATGGCTACATCCCTTCCAAAAGGATGCTGCTTAGAGAGGTATGCACATCCCTTCCTGTATCGCACTATTTTCTGTGCATAGTCCCTTAATATGTAGCAGCACCATGGTAACAGGATCAGCTCAGAGATTACTGACCTTAGGCTGGGTCGCCAGAACTTTCTTAAGGGTAGGAACCCAAACCAGTAACAAAACTGATGTCCTCAGTGTAGCTCTCGCTGAGACCTTCACTGAAAAGCACAGTGTAGAGCAGCTGGTATTAGCACAGGAGCTGCTACAGATTTTTCTGTGGGGGGTTATGCTGCAGGGTGAATGGATAAATCCCAGTCCCGGAGGACTGTCCTTGTTCCTTCATTTGGAGCAGACCCAGAGGAGATCTAACTGGTGCTGGGAACGACGTAATACCTCTGGCCAGCTCTGAGACCACAAGCTTAGAGAAATTTTTCCTAGTGTCCTGCTACATTTAAAGCTTAGTGTCCAGGGCTGCTCACTCAAATGCCTTAGTGGCACCTGCATTTACTGAATCCAAATAGGTTGGGAGTGAGTGCAGAGCCTTCTGAAATATGTCTCTGCTAAAGCAACAAGTTCCCGACAAGATTGCCACGGAGCAATTTAATGGGTTTCTGCTGCTGTTCAAAAGCTGTGAATATCTCTATTCATTCCCTTGGAAAAAAGGTTAATAAACTCTGAGAATCAGGGAATATTTCTGTGTAATAGTTCGGTTTTGGGAAGAGGGGGCAGGGTGTAAAAGTGGTGGTTTTTGCTGTAGAAATATGCTAGGCACGTTCCTGAATTTCCTTCTAGGGACGATGAAGCTCATGTCGTGTTCTGCTTACAGATGAGACAAGGAAGAATGTGGAAGAGAAGGAAGGGGAGAGATCATTCTCATGCAGAGTTTCTGTGAGTTACCCAACCAAAAACCCTGCCAGTGTGATTCAGATCTTTCTCCAAGCCAGTGGAGCCAGCACTGACTGCAGACATGACTACCCTGGGGACTCATACCTCCAGGCAGAGCTGGAAATGAGAGCAAGAGAATCCATCATGAACTTTCTCTGCTCTCCCAGGCAGGAACTTTCTCTGATTAGTTTCAGTGGCTGAAGCACTCCTCTCTCTTACACAGGACGATGGCCTGGGGTGGAAACGAGGACGATCTGGGACATGGGGTGGAAGAACAGCTTCGTGCCCTGGACAGAAAACCTGGAGTACAGAAGCAGAGACACACTGACTGGGAAGCCCACCAGAAATTTCAGCTAGCACAGGAACACCCCCAGACAGTGAGAGAAGGAGCTCTCTCTTTCTGCAGCCCACCCTGTGCCCACAGCTTATGGGGAGAGAAAAGCTGGAGGTAGATGTGCCTGCAAGGCTGGAGCTCCCATCCCACCACCCGATCTGAAGAGACAATCAGTCGGTCCTGCTCTCATCCACCAAGGAAAAGGGCTCTTCCCCACCTTAAATCATGCTCGGTGTTCAGGTGTTGTGAAATTAAAGCAAAGCAAATTATAACCTCCCTTGCTGGGCCAGAGGCATGGAGACATTTGGAGTCTGGTGTTTTTCTCATCAGCTGCACAAAAGCTTGAAGGTTGTGCGCAGATGCTCTCCCCTGTCACTCTGGCCACAGTGATATTAATCAGTGATATTAATGCAAAAAGTGGGGAGGGGGCAGACTACAATCAGAAACAACGCTACCTTGGTCTGGCAGGAAAACGGACTTACATTGCTGTGGCAAACACGCAGCTCCTACAGAGCAATAAATTTGGTCTCTTTGTAATACAAGCAGCTAGTTGCATTTTACTTGTAAGGAAGCATATGAAGATATACAATCACCATGATGGCAGGAGACGTGGTTGACAGCACTGCTATTTGATACCCTCAGCCCATCCTTAGCTGAGTCAGGAATGACAGAATGACTACACTGGGAACTGGGGATGTCCCTTTCTTTTATGCACACATAGGCACATATCCCTCATGTTACCATCATGCAAAAACTCTCTTCTGCCCTTGTACAGTGCTGATGTGGAACATACTGGAGATGTAGGATGGGGTCATCCTGTTCAGCCATATGAGGATTACCTATAGACCACATGGCTAGAATTAGCTTTCAGACCACAAATTTGAGTAAAGCCCCACTGGTACTAAGTGGTGGCTGTGAACAGACTTCTGTTCCTGATTTCCACGGTCCCACTCAAAACTACATACCAAGTGATGAAACCAATGACTTCAGTAAAATGATTACATATGTTCAATCCCTTTCCCAAATGATCATGAGTGAAAAAGAGCAACCCAGATGAGTTAGCTGAGGTGAGGACTTGAGGACAGATTGTGCAGGACAGAAAAGATGACTAAATCATTCTCTGTCCTTGTCAATTTTAGGGCATTGCCAAGTAGTAGAGAAAAATCTCTCTACTGTTTCACTCGTATTCTCGGGCTAAGAAGAGAACTGAGATGGTCAAGCATGTGACTTTCCTAAAGTTACAAACAAATATGACCCTGAAGCATGGTCATGTATCTGAGGCTTCTGCTGCTAACAGGCTTGGCACTGATGGTAGAGACAGGATGATAGAAAAATTGCTCTTCAAAAATGGGTCAGACATGAGTAACCGGGATGAGGCACTCATCTTCACAAACAACTTGTGTGATAATTTTAGGTGACACATCCCCAGTCAAGTATTAGAGTAGCAGAGCAACTCTTTCTTACACAAACCATCTAGTGACCATAAGAAAACAAAACACATATTCCAGTCTCCTCTGAACATTTTTTTTTTAAAGAGGTAGCAGTCATTTTACTTGGCCTAAAAAATGACTACAGTATATAATCTAGAGTTTGTTAGAGATCAATCCTTCATCCTCTAATTTTCCATTGCACACATACTCTAATATCTACTTCTATTAATTTGACATGCAGAAAACTAGGAGAGCTAAAAGGGAAGTACCTGGTACATGCAGCAGCACAGCAGGTGTGATCTACCTTGAGGGTGATCAGACGGCCACAGCCAAAAACTAGGACATACGTGTTTGCCAGGAGGGATTTCGGAATGGACACTGCATCCTAAGTAAAGCCAGGTAATAAGACAAGTGCACAATCTGTTGTTGTTGCCTGCAGTGTTTCCTTCTTCTAAGGGCAGTTCTCTTCGAAAAGCCCCATCTCAAGATCATCAGCCAGAATTCTTAGATAATGTCACACGATTCCAGAATGGCTGAGGTGGGACAGGACCTCTGAAGCTCGTCCAGTCCAGCCACCTTGCTCAGAGCAGGGTCAAGTCCCTGTGCTAGGGATGTTGAAAGACAACTAGTATTTGAGCTAAAATTTCTCATTTATACTAACTCTGGTGTTTCATGCATATGTACTCAGGAAAATTTCCATTCAGCCATCTTAGAGATATTCAGGTCTTTCATACATTTAAGCATTTTTCTGACTGCTGCAAACACGTATTGGCATACTAAAGAGGCTTTATTTTAAAAATTCAAGCTTGTTTTGGAAGCATCATTAATAAACACAACTGTACTCAGTAGACTTGGTTGTGAAATAGGAAGTTACAGATGCTTGTAAATTATTTGTGGCACCTCATGAGAATTATTAATTTCAAAAGTATTTATCAGCATGCAATCTTTTCATAAGCTAAGGAAAGCAGGATAAGAGTACTGGTATTTGCTATCATTGCTGTTAGCAGTTGGCCACACCACTTGAATCCTCACAAAAAGTAGGACAACACCAAAAAAAAAAAAGTAGGACATTTAATCACTCCACACCACCTGGAACACTCAGCAGCGCATCAAGCACATGTACTCAGCACACTGAGATGCGCTGGACAGACGAACCTGGAATATTTAAGTGGGAAGCGATGGCTACTGGATGAGGGTGTGCCTGAAATATTCATCAGGAGCTGATCATTTAATGTTTTTCTTAGAAAAACAAATCCCAAGTCTTCTGCTCTACAAAGTGAAGGGAGAAGAAAACCCAAAACACAGTAGGGAAACTAATCCATAGGGTTTAATCTGCTTTCTTACCACTAACAGCAGAGTGTCTTCTGGACGGTCTTCTGCATCAGTTTGATTCTTGCAGAACAGACTTTTACACACCGAGAATCCCAAATTTGGCTTTGAGCAGCCCCCTTATGTTACTACTCACATCCCATCCAGACATCATTAAGCAGAGGGATCTGGGGAAGCTTTTTTCACAAAAAGCCATTTTATTGACTTTGACATTCTTGTAAATGTTCAGATTTTGCTGAAAATGGTGTTTTGCAAGAGGGGAAAAAAAATTTCTGTCCAGCGTTATGTTCATTATCCTGACCTGCTGGTCCCTGCCAGACTGCATCCCTGTTGTCCTGAGTCTGCAAGCCCAGGTCCCTTTCAAGAGGCAGGCAGTGGTCCACATAAGCAGCATTGCTTCTTCACACCACTTATTTAGCCAATGGTTCATTGTGAATGGCTCGACATCTCTCTTCCTTTCTCATAGGACAGGGTCTCTTTGAATATTAGCCACGCATGCCTCCACTCAGCACTTCTTTGAAATCTCTGAGGCTGTTCATCATCTTTCAGGAGTCAAGGGAAGCCATGGCCTGAGTTAACGCTAGAAGGGGCCACCACCACTGGATCGTCCCAAAGCTTTTCCCATCATGAGGTCAGGTCTTGCCACTTGATTGTGTGTCCGCCTTTCCCTGGCAGGACATTGGTGCTGTTCACGGCTGTATGGCATCCTTGCGAGGGTGGTCTGCTCTCCATACATGGCTGGAGACATTTCTCTTGGTGAACGTGGTCATCCTGTTGGTGGGGCTTAAAGAGCAAACCCCAGGTACTTCCTAGCCAACTTTTCTTCCAGATGAACCTCCAGAAATATTTTCTGGTTGTTTTTTGGGGGGGGCAGCTTGGATATTTCTATCAGTGTGAAAAAAACACCTATTCATTTTTGTCCTTTGCTACACAGAAAGTCTCCTGCTCCCCTTCCTCCTGGTGGTGTCTGGGGCTTGCTCCCCAGAGTCCATGTCTGTGGGACACCCTATGGGCTGAAGGATGACCACACAGTGAGGCTGTGAGGGCCGGGACATGGGTGGGTGTGAAAACCTTTTTCCTTGGGATATTTTTTTATTTTTTAAATTGAGGTAGGGTGCCTGGACCACATCGGGGGGCACACGAGGCCCAAGGCGGGGGCACAGTAATGATACCAGACGGTTTAGTAAAAGTAAGCCTCAAAGTAGGCCCTAAAAGGCCTGTTCTGTAACCTTTAGACAGAATCAACCTTCCTTGCAGCAATTTTCCTTTCAGCTAAAATAACTGTACGTTCTGAAGCTAACGGCATGTTTTGAAGACAGTGTCTGCTTCTGGGACTGATAACAGAGTTATGGTCATCACTGATTCTTGCTTGCGCTTAGTCTTAGAGAATCCAAGGTCTCTGTTAAATTCCTCACTAATTACAAAGAAGGGCCAGAGATAAGCAAGACTGTGAACAACACCTTTGTAGTGTCTTAAATGACTTGATTCATAGCTCTGGCACCAGGAGTAGAGATAAATCCTGTAAGAACCAGAACAGGATCTTCTCCTTGGAGCCACCTGCATGTGTCAAGAGAAAGGCCCTGACCACGCTTGCGCAGAAGTGGGGTCATACAGTGGATGGCATCAGTATGGGGAGGGGGTATGACCACTAGAGACCCCTACAGCCCACCCAATACCCCTTCCCCAATTTAGTACGCACGCACAGACAATTACATAATATATTAGCATATGCATAAGTTTCTTGGAATAGGTGGGCTTTACTCGGAGTTGTATGAATATGCATTTTTCTATAATGTATATAATGAGTGTGCTTTTGTCCCTCGGTGTGCATGCTAGGAGGAGAGATCCCCCATGCACCCAGTGCTGCAATAAACCAATGTCGGCTTTCTAAGCTATCATTTGGGTTAGAGACTTTTCTTGGTTACCATTTTCTGGTAACAATAACACGGATGGGGCATGAGATCTCAGCCCCAGGCTCGATGCACAGGGGGAGAAGGTTGACCAAAACGAGCACAGCGGGGCCGCCCGGCCTCCCCTCCCCGCGGGCCCGGGAGGGCGCCGCTGCGCGGAACGCCGGTGCCGGGGGACCGGTTTCCAGCCGAGCCGAGCCGAGCCGGGCTGGGCTGGGCGGCGGGGGCGGTGGCGTGTCGGTTCCCGCCGGCCCATCGTGAGGGGTGGCCGGTGTGTGCTGGGCGGCATGGCCGGGGCGGTGAAAGTGCTGACGGCCCTGAGGAATCACTGGAAGAAAACCACGTTCGGGGTCTGCCTGCTGAGCTGGGGCGGCAGCTGGCTCTACGGGAGGCACTGGTAACTGCCGGCTGGGGGGGCGGGAGAGCGGGGCCGCCGCCGCGGCACTGTGCCCGTGAGCCTCCGCAAGCGGCCGGCCCCGGGCGGTGAGGGCATCGCCGCCGTGTTCGCCCCGGGTGCCCGGGCCTCCCGCCCGCTCCCTAAGGCGAGCTCCCCTCGCGGCTGTTAAATCGGGGGTGTCCCCTCGAAGGGGCTCCGGCGCCCTGGGGGGTGGGTGTCCCTCACCCTCCGCCAGCCGTGAGCTTAGGAAGGCTCAGGGCCTTTTTGTGACTTCCCACCTTGGCCTTGTTGTAAGTTCGGGGCTAGTTCAGGCGGTAGTTTTAAACAGGAGTGTTGTCAGGGTGGCTTGAATCGTTTTGGGGCCTGTTGGAGAGGAGAAAGATTTCTCTCTTCTAACTTAAAAAAAATGCCGTCAGCCAAGTGTGTGCCATCGGCTTGCGTGCTTTTAACCAATATGATAAAGACGTATTGGGATTGAGTGCGCCCTCAGCAAGTTTGCCGACGACACCAAGCTGTGTGGTGCGGTCGACACGCTGGAGGGAAGGGATGCCATCCAGAGGGACCTTGACAGGCTTGAGAGCTGGGCCTGTGCAAACCGCATGAAGTTCAACAAGGCCAAGTGCAAGGTCCTGCATGTGGGTTGGGGCAATCCCAAGCACAAATACAGGCTGGGCGGAGAATGGATTGAGAGCAGCCCTGAGGAGAAGGACTTGCGGGTGATGGTTGACGAGAAGCTCAACATGAGCCGGCAGTGAGTGCTTGCAGCCCAGAAGCCCAGTCGTATCCTGGGCTGCATCAAAAGCAGCGTGGCCAGCAGGTGCCAGGAGGTGATTCTGCCCCTTTACTCTGCTCTCATGAGATCCCACCTGCAGTATTGCATCCAGCTCTGGGGCCCCCAACATAAGAAGGACATGGAGCTGTTGGAACAAGTCCAGAGGAGGGCCACAAAGACGATCAGAGGGCTGGAGCACCTCTCCTATAAAGACAGGCTGAGAGAGTTGGGGCTTTTCAGCCTGGAGAAGAGAAGGCTCCAGGGAGACCTTCTAGCAGCCTTACAGTACTTGAAGGGGGCCTACAGGAAAGCGGGAGAGGGGCTTTTTACAAGGGCAAGCAGTGACAGGACGAGGGGGAATGGTTTTAAACTGAAAGAGGGTAGATTTAGATTAGATATTAGGAAGAAATTATTTACTGTGAGGGTGGCGAGACACATCGCAACACTTCACAGGTTGCCCAGAGAAGTTGTGGATGTCCCCTCCCTGGCAGTGTTCAAGGCGAGGCTGGATGGGGCTTTGAGCAACCTGGTCTAGTGGAAGGTGTCTCTGCCTGTGGCAGGGGGGTTGGAACTAGATGATCTTTAAGGTCCCTTCCAACCCAAACCATTCTATGAATGAAACCAAGGGCCCTACACCTGCAAATGGTGCCACTGGTACCGGGCTGACGGGCAGCCACCTCCATGCGCAGAAGGCGGCCATCACAGCATGGTAGTCATGTGCCCATGGGCTTTCCCACCTCCTTTTTTCCTTTTAACGGTGCCATACACCTCGTGAAAGATGCCAGATTTCTGCTTGTTCCTTCCTTGAGGCGCAGCACTGGCAGCAGCTGTGCACTGTGCCTCCCTGGTGCGCCTGCTTTGCTGTGGTCACCTACCTGGCTGGAAGGAGCCCCTCAGCTGCTGCAGCAGCAGTACTGCTTGCATAAGTCATACCTAGCAGTGTGTCCTTTCCACTGTTTATCTGTGGAGCAAAAATTCTTTATAGTGAGCAAAATCCTCCTTCACAATTTTTAAATAGCTAGGCTTGTATTTTAATCCCTGTCCTTTAAGATTATGGTTAGTACCTTCGACTAAAATGCAAATATAGCCCAATTATTTAAAAAAAATGTTACTTTTGTTGCTACTGTTTATTCTGTCACTGTCTTAATGTCTTTTTAATTGTTAAGTCATGATTTTAGCAGTGTTCTTTCCTGCTTACATTAAAATGCTGCCGAAGCCTTGGTGGAAAACTTAGGAAAATAAATGTGCTTATGTTGTTTGTTATACTTTGCTTCTTTATTTCCTTTTGCCTAGAGACTTTTGCATTAAATCAGGCTTTGTTTTGAATGGTACATCTGCTTTAGTTGCTTACTTCTTACCTGAAGCACTAAGGCTCGGTTGACTTTGCTGCTGGGCAAGCTGCAAAAAAACTCTCCCTCCGTACTTTTTTTCCTTGTAATTGCTGATTGTAGGGCAGGCTGTGGTAAGATGGAGAATAACCGCGTGACAGTGGTGGTAATAAGGTCATGGTTTCACATGTATGCCTATATGGACCAACAGACAGAAAAGAAGTACATAGTAAACTGCCGTGTTGTCAGCAGAAGTATTTGTGCTAAACAGGTTGGGATTTTTTTGATGCCTTCGTGTAATGTCAGAGGATCCTTGAGCTTGCATTCTACTATTCCCTCTGACAACTTGAACTTTGAATTCAGATAAAATAGCGAAATATAAATGAGTAATTATTTGAAGTTCTATCATTCTAGATACCTCTTAGCCAAAAGAATAAACTTAATGTACAAAGTGAGGAGGAAGAAATTGCTCGGTGGCATTCCTATGAGGGGCTGGCTGGCGGGGCAGAGCAGCCTGTGACCTTCCCAGGTACCCTGCTTATGTAAGTGGCCTCTTTACTGGTCTTCTGTTGCCACAGATACTAATGACAGCAGAGTGAATGTCAGGCCTGAGTACTATAGAGAGCTACTGAAATAGAGCATTAAGAAGACTGTATCTTCTCCTTGTGCATATGGAGAGTGGGCACTTGAGGAGGCCTAGGAGCAGCCTGAGGTACAACCAGTCTCCCCTTTATGTCCCTTGTTTCTTGGAGTTCATGTGCCTGTGTACTGTTGGTTTTGGCTGTATTAATTTCCTGTGCAGTAACTGTGAAAATGTGGTATGATCACAGAGAACGTGAAGCATACCGTAGGTGATACGGCGGTGAATAAGGAGGAAAATATGAAAGGCAAACAAACAAAACGGGAATTTTTGGTATCTAAATTTCAGTGCTTGGAGGTTATTTGCACCAAGTGTAGGTATGGTGCTTTAACCCAGATGAGGTAGTGGGGGAAAAAATGTTTACGCATCCCATTCTTCAATCTCCCCTTTTAGCTGTAAGGGAAAATACAGCATTTCCTTACCAGACATTGGAAATGCAAGGTGGGAAATCCCACAATGACAAACAGCTCTGTGTGACTTTGATGTAGACTGAAGCACGGCTGTAAAGTGCTGCTTTCAGAGATGTAAATACTGTTTGGAAAAAGTGACAACTGCTTAGCCATTTCTCCGTGGAGGATTGTTTTAGCCAGGGAGTAGAAAAATGAGGAGTGACAGAAGAACCTGATGGCAAGTGTGTGAAAATTCAAAGGTGGTCTCAGCAGCCCTTTCGTGCTACTCTGCACAGTGAAGGCCTTACCTTGTGGCTGCTGGACAGCAGGGAATAGGCCAGGATCCCTTTCTACAGCTTCTGTTTTGCCTCCAAATGTGGTAATAGCTTTTGGTGGGTTTTTTTTTTTTTTTTTGGTACATTCTCTCTTCTCAGTTTCTTTGTTTATGTACAGTTATGCTGGGGAGCATGAGGGGTGCCTTTTGCCCCATGCATAATCTGCTGCAGGCAGCCCTTGAAGAGGTTAATGAGGGAACCTTGTATGGGCTATGTAGGCCGTGAGGCTTGCTCTTATCGACATCAGAGGCTAAATTACTATGCATGAGGCATACTTGACTAGACTTATATTTGCCCTTTTAGAGCAGATTAAAGGTTTAGTGAAGTCTCGTGCTTCGGTTTCTGGCATCACTGGAGTTTCTGATGAAGGGGCTTGCTTTAGCACAGCATCCGTTCAGATTAGCTCTGACGTCTGGGAATTAGCTGTATGAGATGTTGCTCATTTATTTGCAGCTGAAGAAAGTTTTTTTTTTCCCTGTCCTGCATCCCCCTTCTTGGCTTTTCCATCCTCATGGATTTTCTAAGATATTTCTCTTGTAAGGAGAAGCTCATTTGCTTTGTTGACTTCTCAAGGTTCATTCTTCTTTTGGATGCAGAGTCTGTGATGCCTGCATTAAGTGGAGCCATTGTAAGTAACAATCTGTCCTGCAAATAAATGGCAATTCTTCTACAGTCAGTCTTTACATGCCCATAGGGACAGAAGAGCTCTGGAGTATTTCCTTAAGACTTTGGAGGATGTTACGTGGACAAATATGGACAAGAAGGATGTTACCTTTTCTGGAGTTGTTCCCCATGCCTCTTCCCTGCCTGGAAATGGACCCCAGTGTCCCCCTCCTGCACCCTGCAGACGGTGCTGTGGGGTCTGATGTAGAGGAAAGAAGGGCACTGGAGTGTAACGGTTCATTGCCGAGTTAGTCTAAAGGCTGTGGGTGACGATAACTGTAAAGGTCGGGGAGCTTCTTAGCCCAGTCTTGTATGATACTTTCTTCATGCAGCATTTAGTTTCCGGATCAGTGTGTTAGCCTTTCATCTTTGGAGGTGTTTGTTCAAATACTGACTGATTTAAAAGTAAGGGGTTTTTGGATGAACAGGAAGAGTAAAGAGGAAACCTTGTGCTGATTCCACCCTTCTAAGTATGTAATATAACAGAAGGTGCCTCTTCAAAAGAGACATCGATCAGGAGGGGGCAAAGGGTTTTCATGTGTAAAATGGCAGGCATTATGTCTGGTTGAACTGCTGTTAACTAAAACCCTATTGCTATTCTTATAAAACCTTAGCGAGTCTTAAAATTCTTTTCTTTCTTATAAAAGAATATGTTTTAAAAATCCATTGTCTTGCATTTAGAATAGCAAATACTCTTGTAGTATTGGAGAGGTAAGAAGATAACTCAGTGTTGTCACACGTGAGCCTGTCTCCCTTTAATTTATCTGGATTGCATGAATTTATGTATTACCATCATTTTAATCTATAGCATATCACACTACAGGTACGAGGGACTCTGAATTTAATGTACTAGATCAAAGCTTAGAGGGTATGCAGATTGTCAGATACGTGCTCATACACAGTAACGTACTTCTGTTTAACATATGCAAGTGAGGTTGATTACAGATAAAGATACCATATGATTGTTTTAAAACTTCTCCCAAGTTTGGAAGCCCCTATCACCTTTATGTCCTGAGTCACCTTTCCTGAATTGAGCTGCTGCTGTTCTTTATATGTCCAGGTGGTGCAGTGAGTCACCAGCTATGTCACATCAGCAGAAAATTAATCTCTGCCATGATGGACATCACCTTAACTGATTGTCAGATTTGGCCAGACTGTTACAGTAGTGTCACTGGGTAAGTGATCATCACTTTGTCAGGATGAGGACCCTCAATATTGTACTGAGGCCGTGGACTCAGATGCTCAGTTTTACTCTGTGTATGTTTAAGTATTGACTTTCTCTGCAGAAAATGCTGGCAAGGCATCTGGGCCTTTGACTGCTTGCCAGTAATCTGAGTGTTATTGTTATCTATAATTTGAATGTTTGTCATCATGTTTGCCAACTGATAACTCACATTGTCACCTTTCTGCATATACTTCCTGAGTGGCTGACTTTTTATTTCATCAAAACTTTGTCAAAAAAATGGAGTATAAATTCTGAGTCTTGGGTAAAGCTGATGAAAACTAAGATTTGTCTTTCATGCTCTTCCAAAGCCAAGCTGGAAGTAAATGCTAATATCCAGCAAAGAGGATGCTGTGCTCCTGCTGTATTGGAAGCAGCCAAAAAGCTCTCTGCTAAGATAAAATCTCTTTCAGGAGTTCTGTTATAGCTCTGGAGGAGTTATCTTATATGCACAGCTTTGGTCAAGTTTCTCCTCACAAAACTCTGTCTTTTGATGCAGACACTGAACTGAAGAGTTTTTAGGCTTCTTCTTGCTTGAATGTACTTAACAGTCTTAGATTTAATGCTGATAACCCTTTTTGAAATGTAATCTCACACCTGTGCTTCTTTATAGTCACTTTTAAGGGATTTGCTTTCGTTGGCTTTAAGACAAAGGCTTACCCTTGCTGCAGCTGTGGGCCTCAAACAGCTGCTTCGGTTCAAGTTTGCTGTCTTCTCCTTGTTGAGCTCATTGCAGCCCTGGCTGACCTTTCATTGTGGGAACCGTCCTTTCAGCCCTGGCTTCTGCTGGCACTGGGGCAGAGCATGCAGTCTCAGCTGGAGACTAAATTGTGTGGATCTGTGTGCTTAGAAGTAAGCATGTTAATTCCCTATTCTAGCTGAAAACGCTTAGGACGGGGAGCAGTGGCCACCAGTCCTGCACCAGGGATGTTGCAGGCAAACCAGAACAGCTCTTGTTCAAACCGCTGGTACAGATGTTGTGCTCTCACAGCCCGGTGTGTTCTGGCAGCCTGACACGGCGGGTGCGCGGTGAGCTCTGGACAGCTGCTCTTGCTTTCTTTCTGCATTGGTTCCTTGCTTTAGTGTAAGCCTGCTCTGTTCTCCAAAGAGTCTGTGCTGCAGTGACTGCCGGCCTTGCGGGGTTGACAGATATCTTTGTCAAACCAAAGTTCTGTCCGTGGGTTCATCTTAGGACATCCTCTTGCTTCCATACCCCACTGTCACTGCTCTTTCTTCACTATCTGCCGACTTTTTACTGCTTAAGCAAGTTGGCCCAGTTGTAAGCTGTGTGATGCTCAATTCTCACAGCGGGAAGGCAGCCGTCGGTGGCCAGCAGATGCAGTACTGCACGTCTGTTTTGCTTTAGGGCTGGAATTGTGTCTATAAGCCCTTAGGGGAAACATAAAGTAAAAATTGATTTTTAGTTTACTGTGGATATGGTGCAAGTCAGAAGAAATCTCTGGGTATTCTTTAAGGCAGTGCAGCTATTTCCCTCTGCCTCCACTTGCTCATGTTGGAGTGTTGTTGAAAAGGCTTTGTTACTACCTAATATTAGTCAATAAAATACAAAACATCAACCAAATCTTATGTTTATCATTGAAGTCTATTTTTCTTTGGAAGCTGGTACACAGCCATATTTTGATAATCTAATACGTACTGAGACAGAGGACTTTAAGAAGTTACCTTTTTGCTATTTTCAATGTTTTTCTAGCTATATTTATTAGTTGGTATGACCCGCAGAGGCCTTCCATACCCACTTGTGGTACTTCAGGTAAGCCATGTGAGTTGGTAAAGGTAAGAGCTGTGATACAGGAGGAGGACTGCTGTTCTCACAGATACACCCCTGTGAGTGCACTTGTGCTTTTTTTTCTTAAGTGTGAAGATAGCTAAGTGTTGACATAACATTTTAAGAAAATAGAAATTTTCCTGGTACCTGGCATCTTTAAGCCAAACTTGGAACATCTTAAGCCAAACTCAGATTACTTTAAAATATATGTCTTAGATGAATCAGTAGGAATCCTATGAGTGTGGCTAGGATGACATGTGATTCTGAGTGCTGTGCTACTGGAGAGGTGAGATAAATCACCTGTAAATTACTGGACAGTAAATGGTTCTTCTGGTCTCAGAACCTAAACCTTTGCTTTGACACTAAAATCATATGTGTCAGAGTAGACTTTTTCTGTTTCTTTAAGTTCTTCAGTGCGGGAGAAAATAAGCTTAAATGTTGACATCTGAACTGTCAAGCCTAATTTTTATGGTTAAGACTCTCTTGAGCTGAATCAAGCTTGCATCCTTGACAGTTGTTCTGAGGGTCTTTGCAGGGTGGAACAGACAGCACAGTATTTTTTGCTTGCATTTGAAAAGTTGTGCTGGACTCCATTTTAAAGGCGATTAACACTGCAGCATAAGGTTGTAGGAACCAGAAGAACATACTGGCTGACAATGTGACCCAGCTTGACTTCTGAACAAAAGAGCATCAGTGTGAAGTAAACAGGTAACATGGATTTGACTAGAGTTTGTTAAAAAAGGTTAGGATAGCAATTCTCAAATACATCAACTGTGCAGCCATCATTTCATAGTGGGGTTTTCTTGATATCCCATAATATTTCAACTTTAAATATTGAAATTGCAATTGCTTTGTGTTTGCTCTGACCACAGATAGTCACAGAGGTGGGGAAGAAGTTCCTATATGAGGGCTCGTGCCTTCAGCAGCGCAGTGTGGACTTCACCTGTCATGCTGTCTTGATTAAACTGGAATTAGCTGTGACATGTTGTTTAGCTTGGAACACAAACCTTTTCAGAGATAGTTACTTTAACTAGTGCACTTTCATTATAGTACTGCAATCAAAACCAAGTCTGTTGCTCCTCTAAGTAATATTTCAGGTGCTTAATATAAATGACTTATTCCTTTGGTTTTAAGGAGCAAACATGGCAGTTAAAAGCATGCTTATGCCTCTGAGGAAATTTTTTTTAGATGCTCCAGTTACTTGTTATCCTGGTGAGGTATTCATATATATGTGAATAATTCTTCCTTTGTCTTTTTAATATAACTAAGAATAAATCTGTGGCTTTTCTGCTGTAGAGTTATTTTCTCAGAACCTGACTATATATCTCACCTGAAGTCACCCTACTTCTGCTTTTAGCACCTTGCAGCATATTTTGGCAATGTCAAAAAAAGCAGCTTGTATAGCTCCAGTGACAGATCAATAGCATAAGCTCATGGAATTGAATAGATCGGACTCGTGTTTGGGTCCAGAGGTCTGACCAAGGCCTCGCCTTCTCTTCTGCTGTTTCCATTGCAGGACTTGGCCTGATGAGCCACAGCTTGTGGCAGGAGTGTGCTTCTTTCCTAGTCACTTGTTTTTCATGGCTGGCCTTGAATAATTTTAATTGGTGTAGTGTATTTATTTTGGTATGCTGACTATGATTGGGGTTTTTTGTACTTGATATTTTTGAGACAATAATGTACTGTCTTGCCAGGTATTGCCAAGGGAAAGCTGAAGGAGTTTTTTGGTTTTAGCAAGGAGGGGGAGTGTCTGATATCTAGAGGACAGGTGAGGCTTTGGCACTGCAGAACAGGATTCTCTTTCTTGTCTGCAAGTGCCAATAGGGCATTTTTTCGTCTGGGGAATTTTGTTCCTCACTCAGTAGCTCTGTCTCCAGTTTGCCTGCCAACTATACCCTGCTTGCCACCTTGCTAATGCTGTCTGTCACCAATGACAAGCACAAGGATTAGTCTGGAATTTATTTCTGAAATGACCATCAGTGGCATATCTAATACTGGTATTTGCTTCTTTATTTTTAAACTTCACTTAGGTGAGTTGAGTGATTGTCACCTCCCTGAGTTACTGCTTTGGGCCATGCTCAGACCTAGGTGGGTGGTAGGTGCTGCATTAACATGTGTTCAGCTTACAAACTGATGGAGAGGGGAGTTCACAATTATAATGCACAAAGATTTAAGTCCATGGAAGTTACGCTTAAGTCGACTCTAAATCCCTTCTATACTGTCAGAATGGTAAGTACCTTCAGGGTAAATAGCAGGCAGTATTAACACTGAAAAAATCCACACCTTGGATCTGGGGTACAGTTATGTAGCAATTTAAAAATAAATCACAGTATAGTGTCTCGTAGCTTTTGTAATCTCAGCACACTTGGCATCCTGGTCTTTGTTTTCTGCTTTTCTTTACTATAGAAAGGGTGTTTGTGTGCACATGCAGAAAAAAATTATGCACGTGTGCTTAAGTGGGTGTGTTTCATCCTTAAAATGTGTTAAATAGGTCTTAAGGAACTTGTATTTTTTTATTTTAGTGCTGTCAAAGTGTGTGTAAAAAGAGTATGTACCTACATTTTTAAAATGAGCAAATTGTTTTAAACTTGCACAACCTAATGTCCATTTTCTTTTCTGTTGTACCTAATAGCGATAACCTGCTACGAAGAGCTGCATGCCAAGAAGCCCAGGTAATACTGTTTAAAGTGATAAAATTAGATTAAAATCTCCCTCTTATCTTGGTTGTGCAGTGCTCCTGAGATTTTCCCAGCAGCCTCTCTCTACGTGACAAGCCTTATAATGATGCCATCTGTGTTCTTTCGCTGAAGTGCCAAAGGGTGTACAAGGCCTCCAGCCTGCAGCCGGGGTACTGTACCTTTTGTGCCCTGGCTGCTGTTGCGATGGATGGTGCGGTGTTATCATTGGGGTAATCTTAATTACTGCTGTAGCTAACCAGACCTCCCATTTCTGCAGGTGTAACTACTCTGTGCCTGTAAAAGCCCGGTAGGAAGATGATTTGTTGATAAGGCAGGAGACTGAAATCTCAGATCCACCACAATGGATGTAGTCTGGACAGAAGCAGTGCAAACTGCTTCATGTTAGTGCTCAGCTGGAGAGACCTTGCCCGTGTCTATTCGATCCTGAGTGACTTTATCAAGGATACTTAGTGTGATGTCTGACCTAGCGCTTTTGAGACCCATTTACTGGGAACTTAATGGAGACAACCCGTTTGTTGATCACTGACAAGAAAGCTGGTATTCAGAGAGAGAAGAGTTATTCTCTGAGTATGCTGAGTATTGCGTTTTGTAGTTTGTGGCCTGCATGAGCAACCAGCAATGAACAAATTCCCATACTGTAGTATTCCCATAAAGAAATCTTGTCCTTAATAAGCAGTCTTTGAGGGGCACAAGTGCTGCTGCCCATGGATGACATCACTGCACAG
Organism: Nyctibius grandis; assembly: GCF_013368605.1. NCBI lineage: Eukaryota > Metazoa > Chordata > Aves > Nyctibiiformes > Nyctibiidae > Nyctibius > Nyctibius grandis. The sequence goes on from NC_090662.1 coordinate 68,255,069, forward strand.
GTACTCCTTACTGGCTCTCATTACCTTGGTGGTGTGGTGTAGGATTTTAAGAGTCTTTCTACCTCCCACAAATAAAGTTCATTCTAAACCTGCTTCTCCATGCCAGATCTTAGAGATTTTGCAGGCTGTAACACTGCTCCCATCACTTCTACATACTGGGGCCTGAGAAGAATGGTGAAAATTATTTTTCTCATTAAAGAACTTTCCTTGAGATACCCCACTTCTATGGTGCACCTGAATAATCCACATTTTAGCCTGCCTGCTGTTTAGGGAAAGATATTCACAGCAACTTGATTTGGGCAATGGAACTTCATGCCAGAATAGATATAAGGGAGCTCAGGTCTCATGAAAGAGGAAGAAAAATCTTTCCCTGAAAATACTGCTTTCATAAATCATACTTACAGCTTCAGCATCAAATACATTGCCTATTCACAGTATCAGTAGTTCTTGATTTTTATGTTTTCAGTATTCATTTTTACTGCATAATATCAAAATGATAGAAGTTTTTTATATCACCAAAACCAGCAGTTAATACCTTAGTATTTGAAGCATCCTGACCAAATTAAAAAATTTTTAAAAAAGGCACTGATGAAATGATGTACAAGGAGAAGTTAGAAAACTTAAGTGTGTATGCTGTCAAAAAGGTGTAACTGCTAAGGAAAGACTGGTACAAGAAAATAGTTCTCTTGTGGAAATTCTGGCTTTCCTGTTTCTTAATTCCAGTCATTAAGTGATGGGATCTATTCCATTATGGCTTATTCTTCTAAATGAAAGTGCAAAAGCACTGTCAATAGAGCATCCTACAGTTTCAGTGGTTAAAGCCTGGGAAAATATCCTGCAGAAGACTCCTGCACTGGAAAGGAATGAACCAGAAAGCCTAGTAATCAATTCTTCCTGTAATTTCCATTCTTACTGATGTGTCAATGCCAAATACTGCTTGAAAACACACAGCAGTACAGCAGTAAGGCATTAAATGTCTGATATGTTCTTCAGAATAACAACAATCTGTAATTGTTTGAACAGTGCTACTGGTCTTTAGTGCTGTATAAACACTGGGGAAAAAATAGGGCAGACTCACCCAAGAAGAAGTTTTGTCTGAATGAAGTGACGGGTTTTCCCTATTATTTTTTTCATCAGATTTTTAAGTTTTTAAGCCTATTACAATACCAAATTGATGAGGCGCCCACCTTCCTGCCGAAGTATCTGCTACAGCAGTGTTTCATGCAAAGACTCCACCATGCAAGTCTGAATTTAAATATCAGTTTAGGATGACAGCCTTGGCAAATGATCATAGAAAGATTCTATAATAAAGTACCCATTTATCATATTTTAAACCTTTTACACCACCTTCTCTGGAATAAGGCAGTGTCAGCTGACTGGGGACTTCCTTTGCACATGTGGTCTCACTGATTGACCTTGGTGTTACTGAACTCTGGGCATGTGTTAAAGAGGTCCTGTTTAGCTGACAAACAATTCACTCTGTGAAGCAGGGGTAGTTTTCGGTAAAGGAATGTAGTTTTTCTGTTAGTATTCATAAAGCATTATAAAGCCTTTTTATAAAGGGTTTTCCATAGTTGTAAAATAGTGATTGTAGTCTTAGAAGTCCAGAAATGGAATACCTGGAAGTGTGCATTTGACAAGGAAGTGAAAAAGGCATTGACTTTCCTAATTTATACCTTCATATATATATTTAATAACCATTTTTAATGTCTGTGTTTCCTTAGGTTGTGCTCTGAAAAAAAGACTTCTAGAGTGTTACATTATTATTTTTTTATTTCCTGTCTTAAAAATCAGCATTTGCTTTAGAAATGCCCCTGTATGTAACACAAATGTCTAAGTGTATTACATAAAGAAGTGATTATGTCGTTACTCATAAATTCTTTATGAGCCTTGTTAGGTTGTTTAAAGCAAGCAAATACCAAGCAAATAATTAATTGTTTCTAACAGCTGTAACGCGCTAGAGGTCCTCTATATTTCCCATTTCCCGCCCAACAATTCCAATAAAATAAGTTGGTCTGTTTTCCAGCTGTTTTTTGAGTAAAGCTTAAGAGCTATTGATTTGTTTCCCTTTCTTTGAAGGTTCCTTTACTCTCAGCAGCTTCTCATATCCTTTTCCTTTCTTGAAGAAGAAATTTTAATGCTTTAAGCAACATAGCCAGCTGCACGCTTCTTTTAGTTGAGGTTCCCTGAGCAAAGTTGGCAAGTGGAATTAATGATAAATTTAAACAGCTAACGATCACTAAAATCTACTGTGCTTTGTGTACAGTGTCCACCTTCTTCAATATAAAAATTCCTGCTAGGGGGATTAACTTTAAAGATAAAGGGGGAAAAAAAAAAAAGAGGGACATTTGACTGTGTCTTGTGTTCAGTGCAGTAGTCTTCTGTTCCTGCTGTACTTCTGCGGCTTCTGGATGGTACTGCTGAATACGCTGTCATCCTTCTACTCAAAATGAGTTTGATTTGGTGTGGTAGTGAGGATGCTTTTAGGTGACCTAAAAGAGGTTTACAGAGTGGGAAGTAACATGCATGGAAGCTTTGCCTTTTCTTGCCTCTCCCGTGCTGAAAAGCTATGGAAATAGGTACAAATGGCTAAAAGTTACAAGAGGCTGTATGGAGTAACTCTCAAAGAATTTAAAATTGAGATGCCTAATCAGAATGAGAAGAGGAATTCAGTGATTTTTTATACGGAGACATTAGGAAGAAAAAGCATCTGAGAAACAGTGAGCTTGCTTATAGGTCAGGGCAGATTCTCTGGTGATTATCTTTCATATCTTCAAAAACTTAAGCACAGGAAATACAAAAGTGAGCAGGAGAGAGAGAAGAAATGAAGTACAGAAGTGGAAAAAGATGCAGAAAGAGGGTGGCAGGCAGGTGTACGAGAATTACATAAGGAAGGAAAATCAAGTAACCTTGGAGTCGATAGCTCCCTGGATCTCTGCCCATGGCAGAAAACCGGAGGCTGACAAAAATTAAATGGTTGTGGAATTGTAAAAATGAGCTGAAAAGTACTTGTGACAGTGAGTGGTGTGAGATGCTGCTAAGAGTGCAGGTCTTTGAATAGGAGACCTGTACAATGGCTGAAGATGGAAGTCATTTGAATGTCATGACGCTTGAAAGCCCATTGACATTTGTAGAGATGCATTATTTTGGACTGTTTTACCAATGTGCTTAAAAGATAAACTGAACTCTGCTCTTTTTATCTCGCTTAGGCTTTTGGCGACCAGCTGATCCCTTCCAGTATGCCATTGAAGAAAGCAACAGTGTTCCTCAACCCAGCAGCTTTCAAAGGGTAAAATTGCCCCTTCCCTACACTCATACGTGAGGCACTCTTTCTGTATTTTTGCTCTGACATCCACTGTAAAAGCCAGCCAGATTTTTGAGCTCATTTTTGCCTCCCTCTGATGCCAAGCTGGTGCTATGTAACTATGCCAAACTTTATTTCACCAAAAATATTGGGATGAGAAATAGAACTAGATGCTTGAGTTGAAAGAATGATTTGTAAACATACGTATATTTTAAATTTTTCTTCTATCCTGTGTTTTGGCCTTTGTCATTCCTTCGGATGTGGAATTTCTTCATATTCCTTCCACACTTGTATGTGATCCATTTCCATCCTCAAAAACTATAGAAATAAGAGATGACCTTGATTGCTTCAAGACTTGAAGTTAGCCAGCAGTGATCTTCCTTCTGTGGGAACTTGTCCTTGAAAGGGATGTGCCCGCAAACTGAGAGGCTAAATATGCGCTCAGAGCAAGACTGCTGGAAGAGGTCGGCTGCTGTTTTTGCATACTCATTAGCAGAAAACCAGTTATCTTGGATATGATGTGTGTGTGTTTCTGCTGATCAGCTAAGCTTTGTATCAGTGGCATCTTGGGGAGGGGCAGGGAGTTGTCAGTAGCTGTATGAAAGAAATTATATATCAGACATGGAAGTGCTTGGACCTATGTGCTTTTTTTCAAAACACCCATGACTGGAAAATGCAAAGTGTTAATAAATTAAGTCTACTGCTAGTCTCATGTTTCTACTTGTTGTAAGCAATTTATAATTAATGGCATAATTATTTTATTATGCAATTACAGGCAGAAAATGCATGAGTCCTATAACAAAAGAAAGATAAAATTTTGCTTCTAAACTTATTTAATAATATGTAACAGTAAATATTTTTTTGAACAATGTTTCTGAAAACCTAAATGGGCCTTCTTTGTGGTCTTAAAGCCTGGTGCTCTGTAAGTCATTAATTTTCTAATAAATTTCTTTCTGAAGATCTTGTTTTGTTTTGGTTTTTTTTTTAATTATTTTTGGAGAAAGCTAGATAACCCCTTCTGCATTTACTAAAACTGCAACAAAAAGCTGACATCTGAGCTATGAGTCTAGAAATAAAATACAATTGAACCAAATGAAATCTCATCTTTCCTGACTGGCAGGTTGAGTGACTGATTGTGTAGATTGTGTGCTCTGCTTTTAAGTAGATTTCTTCTTATTATTCATTTGTTTCTTTCCTTTTTAATTTTTTTAGCCACCAGACTGATGAAATAATTTTTACTCTGTTTTTTCTAGCAAAGCCAGGAACCTTTTTGAAAAGAATGCTGCTCCAATTTTGCACTTATCTGGCTTGGATGTAACTGTGGTTAAGGTAAGAACTGTTCTGTTAACATAGATATATTGTCTGCTCTGCTTTGTCCTCTTGAAGAATTGAAATTCAATTCTGGATGCATTTGAAATTCTCACTTGTCCAGTAGACATCTCGTGAGAAGAAATAAATACTGAGATACTAAGCTGGAACTTCGTCTTTTTCTTTTTAATTCACAGTTAATTTACAAACTGTGTACTGAGTTTTTAATTTTCAGCTAAAGCAGTACATGTGCTTGTCTGTCTGTCTAAAGCAGCCGTTCTATAATTCATGTTGGAGAGAAAAACTCTCGGTGCATGCCCATCGCTGTTGAAATTGTCAATTCTGCCTGAACTTGCAGAATTCCGAAGTGAGGAACTTTGACGTGCAGTGGAACTGCTCAGATTAATTAAAAATAACCTTTTATTTTTACACTGAAAATATCTCAGTGTATCCCCAAATAATTCAACGTTCCCATCATGAAAGCAGAACACTGAGCTCTAAATGGTGTGAATTAGCAGAGAGGTTTTCTTTGGAAAGAGGAGAAAAAGTAAACATGAAGGGATTCTGATTTTTGCAGGTTTTTTGAGGCTGTGATATGTGGATTGTTTAATAGTCACTGTGCTCTAGAAGTAAAGTACTCTAATATGTATCTTTCTGTCTTGGAATCTTTTTCACAAGGTTTGGTGTTAAAATGCTGGTTTTATTAATGCCTCTCTCTGATTATTGAAAATACATAGTCCCACCCTAAGAGAAAAAAAATATTTTTCAAGACTTAAAACTGATGCTTTGTAGCTTCAGACCTGACAAGTTAGCAAAATGGCACTGGGCCAGTAACTGAGGCTGAGATGTTCCTTTAGAAGACATTAATTTTGCAGAAAACAGTTGTGATGGTTTACAAAGTCAGTGTACTCTCTACTGCTAAACCTGTTGTCAACAGCTTGCTGTCGGGCAGTAGCCTTTTATGTAGCTGCTTCTGTGTTTCAGGAGACGCACTTGAGCATTGTGGCTGCTAAAGTTGTTGGGACTTTTTCTGCAAGAGCATGTTTTGCTTGTGGTTTTGTTTCTATGTAAAACTACCTGGAAATATGATTATTGCTGCGATATTCTACATCTGTTGAATAAGATTTACTCTGATGTTTCATTTAGCCTTTGTGTGTTTCTGTTCGCTTGCACAGATTGTATTAGGCAGCAGACTTGTTTTATAAGTTGAAGAAATTTCAATGAATGTATGAAAATAACTATTAAGCAAATGGATAGATGATTCTTTTTTTTCTATAGAAGAGAAATCCTAGGAATAGTCACTTGACTTCTCATATTTGGATTTCTGTTTCTTCAGACTGATTATGAGGGACAAGCAAAAAAGCTGCTGGAATTGATGGAAAACACAGATCTGATCATTATTGCAGGAGGAGATGGCACAGTACAAGAGGTACTGCAGGAGCTTTGTCAGTAGTCAGGCTGAGGGTGAGAAGATTGAGTCTGTGTAATGTAGCAACATCGTAACAGCTATTACTAGAGATTCTTCCATTTTAGCATCTGTTTTGAGTCAATGTTATAATCTTCCAGGGATAAGAAAACTCTGCTACTTATTAGTCTAAAAGTGATGATGAGAGTAGGGGCAGAAAGCATGTGTGACATAACTATCTTCCAGAATTTTATCCTAGAATGAGAAAATTATCTGGGGAGACGTGATTCTAACTTTTTCCTTCTGTGTAATGTAGCTATAATGGTTTAATTTTCAAAGTTCATTCCTATCTGTACTCCCCAAGAGGAATGCATGTTTTGCTAAGTCAGAATCAAATAATTTAAAAATTACGTGGGAGTGGTGATAAAGCATGGTATATATTTAATAAATGCCTATTGTCAAGATGATTAACGACAGGAGCAAACTACCAGCAGAACTGGGGAATACTCTGTTTTTCAAGGAAGGCAGTATTTTATTATAGCGTTTCCTGGAATGCTAATTACTGGCTTCATAAGGCAATGGCTAAATGAAATGCAATGACCTTAAGAGAAAGTGGTCAGAATACATCTGCAAGTTTCTCCTGGCCTTAGAATTGCTTGTTGTTAATTGCACACTGACCAGTGCTATTTTTGCATTATGCAGAGCATTATTCAATGTTAAAACATTTACACTGGCATTGGTTGTGGTGCCAGCATATACTCATGCACACTCATAACCCTGCTATTTCCACAATGTTTGCACACTGAACATGCCTCCTTTCCCATGTAAGCAACTGTAGTACCTCCATAAAAGAGCAGTTGCTCCTTAAATCCTTTCTGAAGAGTAAATGTGGATATGAATTTCATAGCTTTCTGCTGTAACTGAAAAATAAAATTCTCGGAGCTGAGCATTTCTCATGTTTTTCAGGTCATAACTGGACTTCTCCGCAGAGTAGATGAGGTGAGGAAGTGTCATTTTTAAAATTTTGTTGATTTCTTAGAGGAAACGTCTTGTGCATCCACTGTGGTCTCTTGGCCTCAGCTGTCTCGTACAGATACATTGCTTACTGATCTGGAGCCAGGTTGCTGCATAATAAGTCAGCCATGCTAGTGTCCTGCAATTCTGCCAGTTGTTCTTCATTCCCTTTCTCAGGGAGTGCAGTGGCTCTCAAGCCACGGTTTTGGGAAGTTTCCAGCCATCAGAGCAGGGATTGTGGAAAAGCCAAATGCACAACTTTCAAAGACCCATGGACCAGCTGTGTATGGTGCTTTGTTTGGCAGAAGTATCGGGCGAAAGTACATGTTTTTCTTGTATTTGTACAGGCTTGAAACTGAATTCAGTTACGGTCATGCTCCTATTGCTTTATGATTGCTTTGCCATTTTTTCAGGCAATGAATACCTACCTATGCAGATGTCTGCATAAAGCAAGTTTTAACCTCTCAAGGTGGATCGTTCCGAATGGAAATGAGAGAGATTTTTCTTCTTAAAGAGGGAGGACAGTGTTATTGAAGAAAGGAGGGAATCATTGTTCCCAAAACCTTCTGGCAGGAGCTGGCAAAAACTCAATTAAATGATCCAGACAAGATTATGATGATATCCTTGGCAGCTAGAATTGTATCTGTTTAGGCAGTTGCTTTGTCTGAATGTGACAAGAGAAACTCTGCAACCAAGCCAGTGTTTTTAAAGGGGCACTGGCTGTATCAGTTCTGAGACATCAGTTTTTTAAATTTAATATTACTATAGTTGGCCCCTGAGACCTCTGTAATCTAAAGATATTGGAAGAAAAGTTTTGGAGGCTTTACTGGTTAGTTTTTCTTATTGTCTTGATGTAGCTTGGGTTGATTTGCAGTAGCATAGAAAATTCTGCATTTGACACTATTTTGGGTGGAATACTGCATTGTAGTATTGCCACTGTGCCACTTTATGTCTTTGACCAGGGAATTCTTGTCCTTCATATCACTATGTCCTAGGAGTAGAGATCTGCAGTTCAGCTCTCTCACTCTGTGCTCTGCTTCCCTTTTTACTTGGGTATATCATACCACTGTTGCCTGGATAAGAAGAGCCTATGCAAGGTATTCCAGAAACGCTGTTCCTAGCAGCCAGGGGAGCAGAGCATGACTGCATAAGCTGCAAACAGCCTGTTGTCTGCACACTGTGAAACAATTCTGAAGAAAATGAGAGAAGGGTGTTTGAGATATGTTAAGACTTTCAGGTGACACAGAGATAGCAAGGGAGAGAGGGTGGGCATGAAGTGAGAGGGGTATTATTTCACAGAATCACAGAATCAGCCAGGTTGGAATAGACCTCAGGGATCATCGAGTCCAACCGTTGCCCTGACACCACCCTGTCAACTAGACCATGGCACTAAGTGCCATGTCCAGTCTTAAACACATCCAGAGATGGTGACTCCACCACCTCCCTGGGCAGCCCATTCCAATGTCTAATGACCCTTTCTGAGAAGAAATGCTTCCTAATGTCCAACCTGAACCTCCCCTGACGAAGCTTGAGGCTGTGTCCTCTTGTCCTATCGCTAGTTGCAGGGGAGAAGAGGCCAACTCCCACTTCACTACAACCTCCCTTCAGGTAGTTGTAGACTGCAATAAGGTCACCTCGGAGCCTCCTCTTCTCCAGGCTAAACAACCCCAGCTCCCTCAGTCGTTCCTCATAGGTCAGACCCTCCAGACCCTTCACCAGCTTGGTCGGTGCGGATTTGCAGTATCATGGTGCTGCTAGTAGCAGTGCCCAGGAGGGAGATGGCACATTGTGATATATGGTAGTTTATATTGATTTGCTGACATGCTTCAAGAAGCACAGTTTATTATGAGGTACAGTGTAATAACTTGCTCCTTCAAGAAGCCCTTTTGCTGAACTGTGGTACAGAAAAATAATATGGTCAATGACTTCCAAAAATTAAACCTTGTGCTGCTTCATGATTTGGATGCCAGAGGAATCAATTAATTTCCTTTCCTTAACTGAGAAAATCTCTTTGCCATGCAAGGTTCCTCTACCAGAGGGAGATTTCTGCAATGGTAAATGAGATTCAGAGCTTGTGATGCCACTGTCAGTATTAAGAAAGATGGCAGATTGCTGACAGACTCCATGCATTAGTTAGGACGTGGCTGCCAACCTGCATGTAACAATGTTCTTAATGATTACAGAGGGCTCCTTTGTACGCAGTTGGCAGTGGTGGGTTCACATATTCGGATGCCATGTTCTGAGTCATTATGTGTTACTGCCTCATTTAAGGAAGTGCCTGGCTGCTTAGTGCCAAAGGGGTGATAGCAGACACAGCTGTGATCTCCACATGGGAAGCTTTGTTCAGCTGATGCAAATGTTAATTTACTCTCCTCATGTGTCCAGGCTGTCTTCAGTAAGATTCCTATAGGATTCATACCTCTTGGGAAGACCTGCACTCTAAGCCACACACTCTACCCTGAGAGCACGAACCAAGTCCAGTAAGTATTACATGTTTCTGAAAGGGGACTTTTTTCCATTTGTTTTCAAGGAGCAGTGCTTCTTGGTAGCTTGATACTTCTCTTTTTCTTCTATGTTACATAGAATTTGGCAATTTCTGGGCAGAGCCTGATGATTCTCTGGACTTGCCTGAGTTAATGACTTCCAAAAACTGACTTAAGATTAAAAGAAGGAAATGTATGTATTATTAGAACACGTATATAATTTGCTGTGGCTAATTTCTCTGTGATCGTGTGATGCTCAAGAGTTTTCAAAAAAAAAGGATCAAGCGTCTTAGGAATAGTCAGAAAGGATATGACAAGGATATAGCAAGGATATGACAAAATAAAATGAAAAAAAGTCCTCTCTCTGTCCCTTATCCAGTTTAAGAATTCTAGAAACCAGTCCACATATAACCTAGTTAGCACCTGCAAAGTAAGGCATACAAAAATATCTTTATGGGAAAGGCTGGATCCCATTACTGACTTCTGCAGGGTTTCTCACCCATCCCTCTGATGGGACTGATGCTGGCAACTCTCCAACAACCTGAATCTTGTCTACCAGCATCCTGGATATAATCCAGTCTGGCAGTATTTGTTACCTGCATTTCAGTTTGTTTTGTTTTGTCCCCTTCTAAAGTAAAAAGGCTAGTCACCTAAGCTTTCTTTTCCCCACACTTCATTTCTTTTCAATGTTTTCCTTCTTCTCGTCCCATACTAATGAATATATTTCTCCTTGCTGATGAAATCAGTTCACTCAGGTTCTCGCAGTAACTCATTAACATTATTCTTTGCGGAACCCTTGCTGGTATCCATCATACGTAAAACCCATGAGCCAACTGGCATAACATCCTTCATTAAAACTACCAGGGTGCTTTGAAGCTCGGCAAGATCGACAAGGCTGTAATCAGCAGCTAAGATTAAAATAATAATTTATGTTTGGGTTCTAAAGAAGCTATTTGAAATGAATGATCTTCTTGTCCCAAGGTAATGAACTGTGCAGGTGAGACTGCAGCATATTGGTGAAGTTGAGAGGAATTTGGTCAATAGGCTGCTTAACAACCCACACCAGTAACAGAACCTGACTTAAGAAGTGCAGAACTGATTTTTTAAAAAGAAATATTTGGGCATTGGTTCCTTCAGTACTATTAGATCTTACCTTTGGAGTGTAGGAGCTGTAGAGATCTTACAGAAAGATAAGAGTTAGGAGAAAAGAAAGGCTGAGGGAAGAACAGCTTCCTTCTCTGTCTCAGTATTCTAAGCCTGATGAAGCCAAGGGCAATTTCTCCTTTTGATTCACAGGAATATTGGGCTGGATCTGAAAACTGCATTTGGTTGGTTTTTTTTTTTTTTTGTCCCTGTCCAGCTGAGACACTGGAAATGCGCGCAATGTAGAATTTAAATTTTACCCAACTTTGAAAACCAGGAAGGGGTTTTAATGAAATATATGCTTCAAGGTCTGAATACAGAGACTTCTTTATGAATTTGAACACTTTGGTTACAAAATCTTTAGTGCCGTGCTTTATGACTTGGAATGAGAAAGCACCTTAGCTACTGTCCACAACTTAATGGAGACCAAAACCACATGAGCACTTCTGATGATAGATAGATTTATGTTGATTAAAAGTTTCAGAACAAATTAACATACTAAGGTAATTCAGTCCCAGACACATGAATTGAGACTAGTCTCATGACCATCCCCTTCTCTCCCAGGTTGTTATACTTGCCACCAATAAAACAAAACCATGATTTGGATCCTTAGTGTGTTAAGTATCCGAAACAGCAAGTAACAGAGTTGGTGTATGATCTGCCAGATTAGCTGAAGGAGGAATCTCTGAAAAGCTTAGGCTGAGAACTTCCTTTTGCTTTTCAGGTATTTTGCTGTTTGTTAGGACACAGGCTTTGTCATGTGTTGTAGCCACCCAGTTTGCTTTCTGATTTCAAGGAAGTGCAGCACTTTGTCAGAGTTCTTTCCCTGGGGTCGTTGTGTTTGCTGCAAAAAGGCCCCACCGGGACTCGTAGGGGGGTTTGCTGAAAAAAAGTGTAATTTTAAAGCTTACTCTTTTCCTTGCCTCCTGTTTGTTTTGCTTTTCTTCTTTCCTGTTTATTTTGCAGACATATTACTAATGCTACATTGGCCATTTTGAAGGGAGAGACAGTTCCGCTTGATGTCTTGCAGATCAAGGTAAAAGCATCTGCTTATTTGGCACCCAACGTTCCTAAAACTTTCCTATTCTCATGTTGTTCTGTTTACATGGCCTGCTTTTCCTTTGTGTAATGCTGTCATGAATTTTGGTTTATGATATCAGCAGTTCTGGTGGCAGTCATTTCTCCACTATATGCTATGACAAGAGATAGTCTAAACTGGAGAAAACACTAGAATGCCTGAACATCTTTTTTTGAGGCTCAGAGAGTATTGATGAATACAAAACTTAATAACACCAATATTTCTGTAAAATGGTGAGAGATAACAATAGCTGTCTGAGCTGATTTAATGCATTCAATATGTATTGTGGAGTTAATAGCTTTCTTTTACAAACTAAAAAATGTTAAATGGGAAAACCTTTGACTATGCCCATATGGTTTTTGAATATTATTTTTCTGTTATGTTGTAGAATGGACATTTCTGCAGGGAGAACTTAGTGACACTGTGCAGAGCTCAGTGTGCATCCACAAAATGAAATGGCTATTGCTGGGTGTGCAGTCAAACTCAATCAGCCTCTTCAAAACTTCGCCTCTTACCTTCTTTTCTGGGAGCAGATGGAACGTATAATACTTTAATTCTGCTTAGCTTTATTGCTGTTAGCTATTTATCATACCTCTTCTGTGAAATTTCACTTTTGGGATTAATCAGAAATCAGTTTTTATGTAGAAATGATATTTTTCTAGCTGCAAAAAATAAAGTTGGAAACAAGATAAGAGAAAGCAATTTCCCAATGTTTATTTTTCTTTACAGGGAGAAAAGGAACAGCCTGTGTTTGCAGTGACTAGTTTAAGATGGGGATCTTACAGAGATGCAGGAGTTAAAGTTAGCAAGTAAGAAAATACTGTTTTTTTGAAACTGTACCTTTTTTAGCCTCTGTTCCCTAAAAAGACGTACCCTCCTCTTGTAAAGAAGTCTTTTTTGAGTGTAGGCATTTGACAGGCAGAGGCACCCACTCTTGTTAGGTCTTGCATTACACACATTGGAGTGTAAGACATTTCAGGATTTTTTGTCATTTGAAATAAACACTTATTTGGTGCTGACCTGTTCTTTTAAGTATTTATTTTCTGCTTACCTTGTGGTGCCCACTTCTGGAACTTTATTCAGATTGTATCAGTGGGAAAAGCTCTCCCTTGAGTAAAGTCTAAGTAAAGTAATTGGCCATTGTTTTTCATCAGTTGCCAATGAAAAGACGCACACAGACTCTGTAACTCAATTCCAACAAGGGACATCAGATGCAGGAGAAATGCTCTTCAGTTCCTGCCAGAAATGGCATGGACCGTACTGTCTGATGACTGTTCTCTGAAATGCTAAACTAATAATTGTTGGGCTTTCTCCAAATGGACATTTAATATGCCACTGTCTATGTATCAAATGACTAGCATTATCTGGTGAAGGAGCAGCAGGGCCAAAGCAGTTCACTTCTCAGACTCTTATGGAGGAATTGCAGCACATGCCTCTGCTGCACCGCTATAAGGAAATGCCATGTTTTGGGAATGAGCTGTCTTTGTCAGGAAACAAGAGGTAGCAGAGCTCTGGAGTCTGACTGGCAGATATTTGAGTAGGGTTGAGAGGTGGTATGGAATGGGGGACATGCAGTAAATGGCCAGGGTGTTTGTCCCTGGGAAGCAAGGGACATGCTTGGTTGCTTGTGTAGGTGCTGACTTGGCTATGCTGCAGGCTGTCCTGCTGATTGCAGCCCCGAGATTAAGGAATTGCATTTCTCTCCCCTCTGCACTCTCACGAGGCTTCCTGCACACACCCTAGTGTCAGCCTAGTATCAGCCTTCACATCCTTTCCTGCAGCAGTTCCCTTTCGTAACAGTCTTTTGGACTCAGTGCTGGAGGCACGACAGCACCTTTTGTACTTGGGGCAGCATGAACATTTTCAAACCTCATTCTCTTCTATGAATGTTTTCAAATGCACAGAAAATGTGCCCAGCTTGGAAGGCACTTCAGCCCCAGATGAATGGGTACTTAGAATGTGCTTGGAACAAGGACCATGCATGCTTGTCCTGGTTTTGTACTTCTCCCTAAGCATCCACTTTTGATCCCTGTCAGAGATGGGTTATTGGGCTGAATGAATGTTTGGTGTATTCCAGTACAACTGATCTTATACTTAAAAGAAGGCACCTAATATGAAGGGAGTCAAGCCATAAGCCACAGTTCCAGAAATTTGTCTGGCTACTCCTCTAAGTGTTGTCCTGGTGGAAACATGATGCTGTTTTATATTTTTGAGGTTTTATTATTTTACAGACAATTTCAGGACTTGATGGGAGTGATGTGACAGTTGCACACTTTAGTAGTTAATGATACACTTAAATCTGTGGTACTCTTGAGCTGATGGTGTTTAATGTGCTTTGTTGACCTTTTTTAGTGGAAGACAGCGATCAAAATATGTGCCAAGCCTGCCTAAATATAGTCACATCTTTAGATTCTATACAATACTTTATGGTTGGCAGGATTTTTATTTTGTAAAACATTGATTTTGATCTGCGAATCGTTTGGGGCAAATTGATGTTTGCTGACGCTGTTCTTTTGTCACGGAAGCTGTTGATTTTGTTTGTTTCCTCTGACCTCATTCTTTATTGCATGTTGTGGAGATGCATCCCACCAGCTGTTGGACCACAGACCTTTAAATCATTCCCAGTTGTGTCACATAACTAGGTAAAATTCTGCTACTGATATTTCACACTGCCTGTAGTGAAGATCGTATACTGCATTTTGATGATCTGTAACTCAGGAAAAGGGATATCACTGCTAAGCTGCTGGTGATATGTAGAAACTATCTTACAGTATCACAAAGCTAAAGGTTGTAGGGAGCACTAACTTCAGTGGCAGACAAGTCTGTGTGCCCTGACTTCATGCAAGATTTCTCCCTTTCCTGGTATCAACCCCTGGCTATCTTAGAAGTTCTGTGTTCTGTTTTCAGGTACTGGTACCTTGGACCTCTGAAAACCAAAGCAGCTCACTTTTTCAGTACGTTTAAGGTAAAGAGTAATTGTGAGGAAGGTGTTTTTGTAGTTGGGAAATGAAAAGGCTGACTATGCTTTGTATAATTTATCTGCAAGTTTTTGTGAAGGGTTCTGGTAACAATATAAAATGGAAGTGGAACTCGACTTGTTAAAAAAACCTACCAATTGATAGACTTAACTTCTGAAGAGATGAAGGGGAGGAGGAATACTTAAAAAATTCTTTGCTGTGGATCTGTTGCTGCAAGATCACCAGGGAGAGCCAGTAACCACCTTTGAAACTGAAGAGCAGTAGTGGTGCTGAAGATAACCATTAAAGTGCTCTGTCACGTTTTTTCAACAGTCTTTCTTATGATGACATTTCATTCTGATTTATTCATCTGGCAGAAGTGTCTATAATTCGACTGCTCATGCAGGTTGATAATCAGGCTTCCATGTGCAGTAAAATGAACATGAAGATTAATAGCTTATATCTCACCTTAAACTTTTCTGTTGCTTAAAATTGATCCTGGAAAGATTAAAATTTGACCTGCATGAAAGGTGAGGCATTTTCATTCACATGCTTTTCCTGTGCTATGAACATATAAGAAGCCTTGTGAAAGGCTGTGGAAATACCCAGGAGCTGGTACAGTAGATCAGATTGTGCAGCCTGGCCATGCTGTCTGTGATAGTGCCAATGCTCCTTTACAGGAGGCTCCTGTAAAGGAGAGTTAAATTGTAATGCATCCATGAAAGATTTTTTTTTCCTCCCATCCCCAGGAAATTTGAGATGATGATTCTGTGTGCTGGCATTCTCGGTAGAAACCTATTCTTCACTTCAGCCCCTTTCTCACTTTTATTGAGTCCTTAGCCTCAGTCAGTGGCAATGATAGTGGATTTCACTGGTGAGCTATTCATTGCACATTAGAGATCTGTTTAACCTGCTGAAGGTTAAAGAGAAGTGCCCACTTTTTCTGCTATTAAAATAGAAAAGTTTCTACCTGATCTCCCCTAATTGTGGTATTCATTGCTTTATGTGCCCCTTAGGGTATCATTTTGTTAATTTCTGTAAGAAAGGGCTCCAGCCTGTTGAGCTTAATCTCTTCCTTGCTTGTCTTTGCTGCTGTGCACTTCATCTTTTCTGGTTTTGCTGTACCTGTCCTTTGAAACAGGATGACCTGTAGCTGAAAACAGTGTAAGGGGAAAGAGCTCACCTCTGATATTGATAGGGGCATTGTTAGGAGTGTTATCATATCTTTTAAAATATACAGGCTTAAATTATCACAGCATTGCTGCTTTTCCATTTATCATTAATACTTAATGTATTGCCCTAATAATTCAAACTCTGTTTGTCCTGTTTATTATGTAAGTATGATAGTGGAGTCTCTCCTTGCTCTCAGAGGTGTGAGGTGAATTAACTTAACAACCTGTGTTATATGATCCAAAACTACTTATAAAGTTTTGTGCATAGAAAAACAATTGTGTTATGTACATGTGGGCCCTTGGCTGGGTTGTTCTAGCACATACATTTAAAAACCAATCATATTATTCCCTCCCTAAGTCCTATGTTTTAAGCATTTCAGAAATTATTTTTAAAACAAAATGAGAGGAAATAAAATTTGTCAGCATCTGGAAGTATTTCAGGAGCTAAGGTTCTTCTGTAGCCCATCAGTTTCTGGCACTGGAAGCTGAAATATTACTGAGAATAATATGTTACTTTTTTTTTTTTTTCTTTTTTCCCCCCTCAGATGCTTTATAAAGCTCACCTGACTTGCCTTAAGACCTGTTGTATTGCTGTCTATAAGCACCTGATGATAAGGTCAGATCTTGATTGTCTGAGTTGTTGGAGAACAAAGGCTTGCCAGGTTTTAGTGCCCCTTGGCTGCACACAGCACAGTAGTCTTTGACTGTTTGCACTAGACTCCACTGTGCAGTTGCTCTTTGAGGTTGCCTTTGTGCCATGCAGAAACCAATTGTGCTTTCAAACATTAATGTTGACCTTGCCAGTTTTGGTTGTTCCTTCCAGCTAGAAGCAGCTGTGTCACCCTGCCACACATCAGCAGCAAAGAAAACATCCCTTTACCCTCTGCTTATAGAGGGGAAAATACCTCGCTTCTCTGTGGGGAAGGAGTAGATTAGTAGACTTGGGAACTGTGGGTAATCTTTTCCAAGCTGCAAAAATGTCATCTCACATATGTGTCTGGAGGCTGGAGAGCAATAAGGTAGGCTGAGGCAGTGGTGGGATCTGGGTAGCTCTGAAGGAGTACTTGGGAGCACAGAATAAATAGGCTGAAGGACTAAACAGAATAAACAGGTAGGTGCTCAGCAAAAGGCCCTTTATATTCTGTCTTTCCTTTCCATGTAAATCCAAGGAATGGCCTCAGAAACATCAAGCTGCTCTCATGTATCTGGGTCCAACTGAGAGACCTCCAGAAGAGCCAGAGGTGAAACCGTCCAGACCTCCTTTGTATGTGAGGCTTTACAGACGACTTCGGTTATACTGGTCATCTCCTCCAAAAGGTGAGGTGTGTGTATTTTGGCATAAACTGAGAGGCAGGCTTTACTCCTCTAATAGATCAGGGGGTTGGGGGGTGTGTTTGTGCTCTCTCATTTTTATATTATTATTAGTATTATTTATTAAAACTGTGACTTTTGACATGTTCATTACAGTGATGTCTGCCAGAAATGGAACAGAATAGTCCTGTCAGTGCTTGTAGTCTCATAAACAAAAATGCATTTCCCTGGGCTCACAGTTGCTTGCCATTGCTATGGAAGCCTCCATAGATGATACTTGGCTCTCCTGGGCACACTTCTTGTGATCGTCCTCCTGGAGAGTGGCTTCTTAGGGGGCTGGTGAGAGGCGAGCAGCCCTTGTTTTTTTGGGTGGGGGGAGTGGCTGACACAGAGCAACAAACATTACTTAAAATAGAACAATAAAACTTGGGCCATGCAGAAGCCTTAAGTTTCTCTTAGTACATTAAATTTATTTCTGTACCGTAAATTTTCTTCTGTGTGCTCTGCGAGCCTCTCTTGTTAGCTAGGCAGTTCACGTGGCAGACTGCAGGAAGGGGAGCGTGTATTTTGCGCAGTCTGGAGTGATGCAAAGTCCTTCTCATTCCTTCTTGGCTAGCAGAGGTGATGTAGACAGAAGCGTGGACTAAATGACCTGTATATGAGAACTGAACCCTGAGGTTTCCTCCTAGAGAAAACACATGTTACCACTGCATCCTGAACATTGGATTCCTGTTTTTTTGGTAGCAGTGCTTCATGTGTTTTCTAAATGTTCCTGTAATACTAGCCCAGGAGATCTATTAATCCCTGGGCATAAGGACTCGAAGACCAGCCATGTAATGTGCTTGATAGTCTTTCCTGTTAACTGTGTGAATACTGGTGGTATTTTTTTCTTTCTTCAGTACTCCCAAGCTCCCTTTTCCTTTTTTAAGATTTTGATGTTTGAAAGAAACAAAGCTAGTGGTCACAATGGGTCAGAGTGATTTTTGCAGATTGATGTTTCGTGTTTCGTGCTTCGTAGCAGTGAAATGATGATCTGTGTAATTAAATTCCACTTAATGGTATCTTCTCTTCTGGATTTGCAGAAATCTCCCAGGAGGTAACCCCAGACGACTGGGAAGAACTGAAGTTATCGACCATTGAGCTTTCCATTGCAACTCGGAACAGGCAGCTTGATCTGACAGTAAGACCATAGTATAACTGGATTCCAAATGCTGCCTGCTCACACAGTTTTTCTTTCTTGCTAAACTCCCTCTCTTGTGTCTGTATAAATTAAACGTAGTACTTTAGGCAAGGAGGGGCCCATGACTGAATCCAGGAATGGGCAAGTTTCAGAGCCAGTGTAAAAGCACTGGAGACCCATGTGAAACTGGGATGCAGTGGGATCAGGAAGGATTTGTGTAACGAGCAGGTTTCACTAGCCAAACGGAAGCTTTAGGGTTGCCCAGGAGAAAACAAGGCATCAAAATAGGCACTGCTTTCCTTCTTGGCCCGTGGGAGAGTGATCCTGTTTTATCAGCTGGCGCTGGAAGGAAGCTGTGAGCCTGAATGTCTGCCTGGAATTGGGGTTTTTCTCTGTCTTTTGGCTTGCAGAGCAAAATGTTAAAAAGAACTGGGACAAGAGAAAGGACAGGGGCTACAATGAGTTAAAGGACAGGAAATGCACATGGTTGTGGAAGAATAGAACTAAGGGAGCAAAGGAACTGTTCCTGTCATAACCTTCTCAACATGCTCATGCTGTTCATTCACTGTTTTAAAACCTGTCTTTGGCTTATGTCTGTGTTTTGGTGCAATTTTATTGCTGTGAAAGCTATTTGGATAGATGAAAGTCTTTAATTTTACTGGAAAATGCTAACACAGTGATCCTGTACTGGTGAGCTGCCCTTCATGTCTTCCTCATGGCTGCAGGAAACCACTGCCACTACACCCAGAAGAACAGGAGGTGTTGAGCTTACTGCAACATGTTTCTTGCTCAGAATTCAGGGTCTTTAAGAACCTGAAAATTTGTGTTATATTGGTATATTATCTTTGTAGAATCAGTCAAAAAAAAAACACCCAGGCAAATCTAGTCTTAAAATTTCCTGCTGTTTTCTCCTTAGAATGTACCACATAAATTTTAGTTTCTTCTTCATCAGTGGCTTATGATTTGGACCACCAGTGTCATAGTCATAGTAGATGCTAGACAGAGGCTACCAGAGTATGTGGGTTTTTTTAGGGGTTTCTTGATGGCCCTTGAACAAAACAGTTATGGTTGCTGAACTGGATTAGAGTCAGTGATGTAAAATAAAAACAGACCTACCAAGGACTGAAAAACTATCTCGTTGCCACAGACTTTATGCCTTCATGATGCACTTTAATACTGGTATTGAACAAAGAAGTGATGTAGGGTTCTTAGGTCTCTTGCATAGCCTGGAGAAATGGACAAGTTTTGTGTTAGGGCAGTTGTACTTTTCTGTTTCTAGAGCTGGAAGTAGCTTGGTACTGCATTTTTTTTCCTACAGAAACAGACCCCTTACAACTGCTTTTAACTCCTGCTCTTGAAGCTGTTGTAGCCATCAAAGCTGAACAACAGCTCTCTGAAATCAATACCAGGGCATATCTGTATTGTCAGCCACTCCTGTCTTTCTGTCTCACCTCAGATTCATGCCTAGGCTGGCCTGTTGAAGAGAAGCTGATAAAGCCATACAGGTGCAGCTCAGACAGTGCCAAACCTACCTCTGCAGATACAGCAAAGGAATAAAACAAGTTATACTAATAGATGCATTTATTTTTACTTTTGTCATTTTGATTGCATCTGCACTAGGACCTTTTCTGGGACAGAAATGTTAAAATAAATAAATAAAATAAATAAAACCTGAATGCATCTTAATCACAGTTGCTTTCCCAGCAAAAGCTTTACTGTATACTTGGTTTAAGGGCAGGCTGTAAATAGAAAAGAAGCTAAGTAAGGAGATTAAAGGCATGATATCAAGAACACTTTGACTTCCAATTTGTATTGTTTAAAATTCTCTTACTGTAGTGTTTGGTGGCCAAATGTTGCATCCCTGTACTATTGCTTAAAATAATGAAAGACCCATTGATTAGAAATCTTTGTGAACAGAAGTAAACCCCAAATGATCTGCTATTATTGTCTTTAATAAGTGTGTGAAATGTAACAAGAAGCCAAACGTGTGAATCGTTATTTCACTTCTTGTGGTATTTATTGTTGAATAGTCATCAGTGAGTATCTACTATCTATAATTTACATTCCGAACCTCAAGTGGAGAGTGGAAAAAAGTATGAAATGCAGAAATGCATCTTCTGCCTCCTTTGGTGGGACAAAGGACTGGGCATTTTGTGAACATGTTGCAGTATCATGGGTGTGGCATTTTGAAGTGTTAACTGCTTCATTTCTGAATCTTTTTTGCGTAGCGCACTGAAGACTTCATGGATATTTGCATTGAAGCAGATATTGTCAGCAAAGGACAGTTTGTAAACAGAGGGTGAGTATGGGAAGGCTGCAAAAAGATGACAGAATCTCTGTGTGAGTCGGGACACTAATTCTGAGAAGTATGCTGGTTTTCTCTGATCTTGTGCTGCAAAATTCAGAAGCAGAGGACTGCTAAGGACACCAGTCAGTAATGCTTCATGAGGATTACTGATTTTGTTCTTTAAAATTCCTACTAATTTTTCCTTTCTGGAAACAAAGCAGAGCAGTCTACCTGGAGTTCTTCCTAGCTTCTGAGTTTGCTATACCTTTCATCTTTTCCCCATTGCTGTTGATCGGTGCTACTTGGATAATACTGTCACAACTGAGTTTTGTAGGCAGCCATACAGACTTATCCCCAGAATCTTTTAGGCCTAGCTGCTCAGTGGACTGAGAGTCAGGTCACAGAGCAGCTATGTTTGTACTAGTGGTACCTGGAATTTTTGAACTCTGATTAGACAAGCCCTGCTTCTAAGTGAAGGGCTCCCTTGACTCAATAACTCTTGTGAGAAATTAGGTCTGAGCTGGAAGAACTTTTGGAAGATGAGAATTTAAACGGGGACTTTAAGCAAATGTATTGGTGCTGCTTGCACATGGAGTAAGAAGGCTGCAGGTATGAAGCAGCAGCATGTAGAGAAAGAGTGAATGTGTTTTGCTTCCTTTGTGCTTGAAATGTTGTCTTGTAGTGTGTTTGTTCCTCCTGCTCTCAGCAGACACAAAGCCGAGCTGCTTTTTCTAGCTCCTCCTCCTTTTTGCTAGTCCCACTAGCAAATACATTGCATCTTCAATGCAGTTTTTACCAGCAACACATTATCCTACTAAATCCAAGAGTGCTCTTCTGCATGTTACCTATTTGCTGTTTTCTAGTCTTAGAGCTCCCTCTAGTGGAATCAATGGAAAGATGTCAACACACTTTTACTTGCTTGTCATCACCTTAGTAATTCCTGCATGTATATCTTGTTTATGATACTAATAGCAGCAGCAGGACCCTTATTTGAGCATCCCACGAGCCTCAGTGGGTATAGGATCTTCTGACGTATGCATACATGGTAGGTCAGGTTACCACCTGCAACTGCTTTGAAATTGTGTGAGCCATGTGGACCATAGGTTGCTTGGGACTGAAATCTTTGCTTTGAAGGCTACAGAAGGAAAGAAGGAGATTGTCCCATTAGCAGGAAGAGGAGTCTGGCCTCTTAATGGAGGGAGACAAAGGAGATGCTATGCTGGGTTCTTGGACACTTTGCTAGCAGAAGAAATGTGGATGAATTTTTGTGATTTAAGGGAGGGGTATTTGCGTGTACACCCACTGTAAAGAATGTCTCCCATGTGGACTGGACATGCTTCACACAGTAGCATGTTGCATTTTCTGACTGCAATTACACTGTCATGCAGAAAAGGCCTCTGATGAGAGTTAACATGCCCTGCTGGCTCGAGCTAATTGGAGGCAGTACCAAAAGCTTTGAGCTGCTGTTCAAGCAAAGTTCAAAGAAACAAGCTCTTTTGATTCAATAGTGCACAAAAGTCTGTAGGTAACAAAGAAAGAGAAAGAGGGGTGTATGGCGTAGGGGAGCAGTGGGAGGGAGTGGTTAGTCCTACAGAGAGGAGTCAGAACAGAAAACGTGTGCCCTGTTTTTGCAAGGCAAAATCAGGGTGTTCAGAGAAGCTCTTCACTGCACAATACCTTTGGCAGCAAGGTTTGAATCAAGCCCATTATTAGAGGCTCCCCATTGCCTAGCACCAACAGGGTTTGTCTTTGGAAATGTGTGAAGCAGCTCTTTCTTTTTTCTTCTTTCTTAATGCATAGTTTCAAACTCTGCCAGAATTTGGGAGGTTGACAAGATTTTTAGGGAAAATACCTTATCAGTGCAGATAACAAGTTTTTTTTTATATTGAAGAGGGCAATGACACAAGCTGATCTGAACTGGTGGATCACACAGGGGAAACCACACATCCAGCAGGAAACCACCATACAGGCTCAGGCAGTGTGTGTGGGGGGTGTGTGTGGAGGGGGTGTGTGTGGGGGTGCATCAGAGTGCTGGAGGGCAACTGCTGTTGGATTTCAAAGAAAGGAGTAGGTCATCCTGGGTGTATAAAAGTGTCTGCCAGCTGTGGATCAGATTTGTGTGAACAAGAGCATCTGCAGCAGGGGTAGAGCTGATGTTTAAGGTAAAGTCAATTGACTCTGTCAATGGGACAGAGTCCAGTTGGAGGCCTGTGTCTAGCGGAGTCTCTCAAGGGTCGGTACTGGGACCAGTACTATTCAATATATTCATTAATGACTTGGATGAGGGAATAGAGTGCACTGTCAGCAAGTTCACTGATGACACAAAACTGGGAGGAGTGGCTGACACAACGGAAGGCTGCGCAGCCATTCAGAGAGACCTGGACAGGCTGGAGAGTTGGGCGGGGAGAAATTTAATGAAATGTAACAAGGGCAAGTGTAGAGTCCTGCATCTGGGCAAGAACAACCCCATGTATGAGTACAAGTTGGGGGCAGAGCTGTTGGAGAGCAACATAGGGGAAAGGGACCTGGGGGTCCTAGTGGACAGCAGGATGACCATGAGCCAGCAGTGTGCCCTTGTGGCCAAGAAGGCCAATGGCATCCTGGGGTGTATTAGAAGGGGTGTGGTCAGCAGGTCGAGAGAGGTTCTCCTCCCCCTCTACTCTGCCCTGGTGAGGCCGCATCTGGAATATTGTGTCCAGTTCTGGGCCCCTCAGTTCAAGAAGGACAGAGAACTGCTAGAGAGAGTCCAGCTCAGAGCCACGAAGATGATTAAGGGAGTGGAACATCTCCCTTATAAGGAGAGGCTGAGGGAGCTGGGTCTCTTGAGCTTGGAGAAGAGGAGACTGAGGGGTGACCTCATTAATGTTTATAAATATGTAAAGGGCAAGTGTCATGAGAATGGAGCCAGGCTCTTCTCAGTGACATCCCTTGACAGGACAAGGGGCAACGGGTGCAAGCTGGAACACAAGAGGTTCCACATAAATATGAGGAAAAACTTCTTTACAGCGAGGGTAACCGAACACTGCACCAGGCTGCCCAGAGAGGTTGTGGAGTCTCCTTCTCTGGAGACATTCAAAACCCGCCTGGACGCGTTCCTGTGTGATATGGTCTAGGCAATCCTGCTCCGGCAGGGGGATTGGACTAGATGATCTTTCGAGGTCCCTTCCAATCCCTAACATTCTGTGATTCTGTGATTCTGTGAAGGTGGGGGAAGAACAAGTGGTCACACTGTAGTGCTTACTAAGAAGTGCGGGAGGGAAGGAGAGCGGGGATGGAAAGCGTAGCATCAGTAATCCACATCTTGATAGCCAGCTTAGGTTGTGTATATGAAAGTATGGAGAGCTGTCACTCCAGGGCATGAATACAGTTACCAGCTAGAAGACTGTGTTTTTGGTTAGAGAGTCTTACCCTGAATCATTTCACAGTGGCCGCTTCTGGAGATGAGAACTGGGTTAACATTGTGTGTTATCTGCAGTAGGTGGTGTGGTTCTCTCTCTGCCTGTATTTTTGTAATTCAGCATATGGAGTGGGATAAAAAATCAACTGGAACTGTTGCTGTTAGGCTTTGGTCTTGCTCCTGTTTCACTTTGCTGTTTTGTCTTGAGTAAGGAGCAGAATCAAATGGAAATGATTTCTGATCCTTTTATACTGGGTCACTAGATAGGCAGTCACTGCAAATGGAGTTGTGTCCATTTGCTTCTACCAGCGTTCTCCTTTGACTCATCTTTAGTTCCATGTCTTCTCTCTTTTGAGCTTCCCATGACTCCCTAATTGCATCTATGTAGAGCCTCATTTACCTTCATGGACCAAAAAATCTCCTTGCTTACCTGAATGCAATATCTAGGATCTTGTATGTCAAACTTTGAGCAGGTTAAACCTTAAGCAGGGAATCTTGCTGCTTGTTTGTACAGCCCTGTATAAACTGACAGTATTGCATGCCATCAATGATTTATAATTTATATTGCCGGGAGGATGTTTAATTCCCTCACATTCACTCATTAATCTTTTAGTATATACATATTTGATTAAAAACAAACTTTGCACCGTTAATCTTGCTTTTGTCCTTCCCTGCCCTTTCCTTTGGTGTCTTAGTTTTTCTTCCTTTGCCTTTGGTTATCATCTCCTGTTTCCACCTTCTCTCCCATGTTTTTTCTCTGGGATTTTCTGGGATTTTAAGAGGCACTTGCATTCCTTAGGGCATAGGCAGCTTGGTGTATAGGGAGTTTCTGACGTGTTTTTGTGACTTCTTTTCCTGGGCAATATTTAAATACACTCTTCTTTCATATCAGTCTACATAATGGACAGAAAAGTTGGGGACAGCTGGTATTGCCTGTTGGAGGAATATCTGTGATAATTCTGCCGTGCTTGAGAGCTTTGATATATTAACTCTGTAACTCTCTGCTGTCCCCTTTGCTATTTGTGTGTTGCTGTCTGTCTGGAGAGGGTCCCAAACTGAGGGGTTACTGCCTGGGGTGCGGTG
Source organism: Nyctibius grandis (assembly GCF_013368605.1). Taxonomy (NCBI): domain Eukaryota; kingdom Metazoa; phylum Chordata; class Aves; order Nyctibiiformes; family Nyctibiidae; genus Nyctibius; species Nyctibius grandis. Next base: position 68,280,191 of record NC_090662.1, read on the forward strand.
TACCCTTTGTCAAAGGTCAGCCAAAAGTTTATGTGTGTTTTCAGTCAGGAGGCCAGAGGCAGGTCAGCGAACCCAGGAGCCTGTGCTTACTCTGCAGCAGCACACGCTGGGAAAAGGAATCGCAATGCGCTATTCTTTAACAGATGATCCAGTGACAGGACAGCAACCTAAGTCTTGAAAAAGACCACATGGCACTTGCACAACCAGTTTTCTAAGACAAGCAACTGCCTTCTTATGTGCTCCCATTTGACATCCACAGAAGTAGGAAAGTAGCACTTCTCTAAATACGGTATGTAAATAAGAATCTCACAGGCAGCAGAAGAGAAGAGAGTTAACTGACAAAAATGGGTATATTATTTGGAATGGGTGAAATGATAATGTCCTGGGGGTTTCTTCACAAGAATGATATAAAAGCAGCTAGTAAGAAACTTCGTGCTGGTGTTGTGAGAAGAGGGATTTTTTGTTTAGTTTTTAGATGGTAGTTTAGTGGTTCAGTATAACTGTAATTCTGTCAGGTTTTTTGGCTTAGGGTTGCTTAGGTTGCTGGTAAGTTATCTGAGTGCATGGAACATGAAGAGATGGTAGTCGTTGATTGCAGGAGTTGTACAGTTCAGCATGAGGAGCGCAAAACTGTGCTGTATGTTCAAATATATTCAGTAAGCCTGAGAGCTGAAGCTGGTTGGAGGTTGTCAGTGCATTCTGTTAAATGTATTGACTGCAGCAGAAGAGGAAATGTCTGTTTTACTTTCTCACAGTTAAACCCACAAATATTTGTATATACACATAACTTCGAAGTTTACCAAATGCATTGTGACTTACCAACCCACCATGACGTGTCATCCCTAAAGATATTTATTTCCTAGAGAATCATCTCCTACCTTACCTCTCTTTTGGTTTGCACAGAAGTCAAAAGATGCATGATCCACATACGTGCCCTGAAGGGAGTCAGTGCATCCAAGCCAGCAGATGCATCTTGCAACTTCCAGAGGTGAGAAGCTGAGGAAGCTGGAAAACTCTGTCACTTTATTTCCTTGTGCCAGCTGATGCTGCACATTAAGAAATCCCTACTCCAGACCTGGGAGGTTGATCATGCTGCCAGTGAGACAGTTTCTCAGTGCGGCAGCTCAGTCCCTGACTAGGAGACACATACTGGAAAGTGGTCTGTAAACCAGAGGGGAAACTTCATTCTGCCAGTAAACAGTGACAGACCTTTTATGTAGACAGCACTGGTGGTTTTAAAGGTTCTCTTACTCAGGTGCACTGCATATGCACGCCGCCTTCTCCTTAGTATTAAAGACTGAATTCCTTGTCTACATTTTACCCTAGAAGGGATTGTGCTGTAGAGAAGATAAATATTAGAAGCTTTATGGAGACCAAGGAGGGTGATACAAGGCAGTGGGGCTCAGATCACTATAGGGAAGTGTCTTGAAACTTTGAATAGATGAGGCTGAAAAAGAAGCCAAAACTGTGTCCACCTGTATAGCTTAGATTAGTCTTTTGTCACCTCTTAGAAAGAAGAGGCTGTTATTGCAGCCTTGGGGAGGACTGCTTCTTGTTTTTGCAAGGACATGAAGTCAACCTCATAGATAATTTCTGTCTTCAAATCTATCATTCAGCAAAAGAATTTCATATTAAGAGAGAATAGAACATGCCAAAAGGTGAAAAAATCTGTGGCTACGAAGTGCAAATCATGAATTATGTCATGATTAGCCAGCATCTTGATACTTGCATCAAGCTCGTATCATGGCAGTTTTGTGATTCTGAAAGAATACTCTGGAGTGCTGGGCTAAGTACAGCTGAGCCGTAAGTAAGGGTTGTGGTATAAAATGAGCTCGTCATACTGCAGCTCCTGTGAAGACATTCAGAGTATGTGTGCACGGCACAAAGCAGAACATTGTGCTGTTCCATTCCTTGACCTAGCTCTCATGAAGGAACTGGAGGCAGCTCAGATGAGTCTCACCAGCTTTGCAGAGAAGTGGGATATGTTGATCTGGGTGGCCTGCTATACCTCTGACCTTCCAGGACCTGTGCTGCTTTCTCTGATCTGTGCTGTTCTGGTGTACCAGTTCACCTGGAGCTAGTTTGAGTACCCACGTAACATAGCCCTACCCCTAGTCACGTGCATGCAAAGCAGTCACCAAATTTTTTTAGGTAAAGTCAACCTGCCATTTTGATGAGTGGTTTTAATCACTGGTGACTTTATCTGCATTAAAGAAAACGCTCAAGAAAATTCTACTGCTGAGTAATTCCTGACCCGTGAATTGCTTTGCATCTCATATTTCAGATCAATATAGTAAAACAATACCAAAAGGTGTTTGTAACATGGATTTAATAGGAGTTATTTAACAGGCACTTCTGCAGATTAGCTTGTGTCACCACTGGCAGACCAAGATCTAAGTGCATATAATTGTAGTTCCAATAGCAAAGATCCTTCAGTATAAACAATGTGGGTCATTAAAGCTCCCTAGCATTTCATTATCACCAATTAGAAACTAAGTGAGGTAACATCTTATGCAACAGACTCTTAATATATTATGTGCAGTGAAGGATAGCTCTTACTGTGTTGTTAAGACCAAACAGGCTGGAAGGCATAGGGAGGGGTCATTTTGGTTAAGGCTCAGCTAAGTATGTAGTCTATTAGTAAAATCAGGTATCAGTATTACAGCCTTGCTGAAATAATCTGTTTGATGTTTAACCCTGATCAGCACTCTTATCTGTACACAGGGCACTGAGGGATCCTTTGGCATTGATAATGAGGAGTATGAAGCTGTGCCTGTGGAGGTGAAGCTGTTACCCCGGAAACTCCGGTTCTTCTGTGATCCCAGAATGAGAGAGCAGGTGCTCCATGCAGCAGTACAATGAGCATTCATGTCAAAGGGGCCAGTGTTTACCAGTCTTATCAGGGTCTCTTCAAGACCTCACTGACTTGATTAGCCCCACCAGACTAATAAGCCATTTGGTTATTTTTATGCACAAGGTACTTCCACTGGAAGTACCTGATTTGGCTAGTCTCAAAGGGGTTAAAAATGCAAATGAAAATTCTAAGAAATGCATGTTAACTTGATGGCATCTTTTTTTCCCCCAAATAAGTCATCGGTGTTCCATTTACAGCACTGCAGGCTAAGTGCTGTGTGCCAGATGTTACTGCTTTAATGCAATTGTATATTAAAGTAAAATGAAAGCACACTTGTCCTTGTGTTTTAAGAGCTTAGGTCTACTTTACCTATGTATAAATCTCGCAAAACCTGGAATCTTGGAAAAATTTATTTTGGGGGAGTAATGCAAAGGAGGTCTGTGAAATGTTGGAATTGCCACATTAAAACAGGTGGTTAGTTATCTCCTCTGTCACAAAATAACTTGGAGATCAGTGATACAAAGCTTCAGAGGCAGTTTAAAAATTCCCCGTATGTATCTGGGTAAGATATTTATGTTATTTTTTTTCATCTTGCCAGATTCAACAGCACAGAGTTCCAGTTAATAATATAGTAGAAATATATTCCTTTGATCGAGTTTAGGTATGTTATACAGAAGCAAATTGGAAAATGTCATGATTGACCCAAAGCTGTATGAAGTACATGTGAAAAGACTCTTTAACAAGTCGAATGAGTCTTTTTTTGTAAGTATTCCTTTTATTCCTGTAATAGTGTAACACAAATAAGGGCATCCAAACAACTTTATTCATTGTGTCTGGTTGCTCTTCTCTTTAATGTAAACAGTGCTTATCACTCCTTATGCAACCTACATTCCCTGGAGCCCCAGTACTGTAATTAGTTTTGTTGCTTTTCTGAGCTTTTGTTTATAGCTTCACTTTAATTGCTGAAAGGAAATATTACTGACTTAGGCAAGGTTATCTGTTGCCCTTCTTATTATAACTTACAAGTTCACATGATTCTAACTTGCTTACTGGAAGAAAAAAATTTGATCCTTATTTTTCTGATGTGATTGTTGTTTGTACATAGTCCCCCTATTATGCTGTGATCTAGTCTCGGTTCATCTGTTGATTCTTTGCTGTAATCAAAATAAGGACATTAGTGAATTGACTTCCCGCAGCTTTGTTAAAGACTGCGTCCTGGCTGCACGCTGCTGCGACAGCATCCTCTGCTGGAGACTTGCTAAAGGAAAAAGGCTGTGAAAGGGGAAGTAGGGTTGGTTTTCTGGGTGATGCCGGAACCAAACTGCATGCTGTCCTTCCCTTGACTACAGTGTGGAGAAACGACTTACCTAAGCTATTGGGGCAAGCACTCATCCCTTTCTTGACTAGGATCTAGGGGAGTAGAAGTCTGCTAGCTCTTTTTAATAGTTATGCTGGTGATTGATAGGGCCTGTGTTGTGCCATCTTTGTTCTGATCTGCAGCAGTGTACCCGTGGGTCACTCTCCAAGGAACATGTTGGCTGTGCTCTGCTCTTTTTGCTTGCCACAGAGATGCCCGGAACGTTGCTCTGCAGCCACTGACTCATTCAGAGTCAGGGGCAGTTCTCAGCAACTGAGTTTTTCATGAAGCTGATGCTTCTGTAATAAAATTAGCAATGCTTTTGCTCAAGTGGCAGGAAAGACAAGGCAGCAGCCATTTCAAAAAGGTAACCTTTAATTGTATTAAAAAAATACCCATGTTTTAGTAAGCAGTTTCTCTACACAGCCACAGGCCTATGGGAGCAACCACACATCTGCAAGATGCAAACAACATCAGAGCTGTTAGAACTACAGCCAGCCTGCTGCAAGGGGAGAGATGACAAGAACTAGCTTCTGGTTCATCTGTACCATTTTACAGGGAAAACCACTAATTCTCTTCCATAGTATCAGACACACAGCTCCCATTGCAATGTGATTCCTTGCTTGAGGGTAACGAAGAGTTCCCTTTAGAATTGGTACTGTTAATGCTGCTCTGATGTTAAAAGTATGACAGATCGTCTGAGACACAGGCTGATATTTAAATATTCATATCAGCATAAGTTGAGTAGCTTGTATAAATACCATTCAAGTCATTTTTCCCTCCTCTGCAATTTAGAGGTCTTCCAGTATGGAGTGGTTCTAGACCTCTGAATTGCAACATTCCATAGTGAGGAGAACATTACATAAAATAAGCAGGGGCTGAAACCGCTATCTACAGTGTTGAAAGAACTCAGTTCTCATGTTCCTGTCTGACAGCAAGACAAACAACTTTCTTTGTATGAACTCCAAGACAGGAAGGAGGAGTAGAATCCTAGGTCCTACTCATGAAAACACCCTGGCTTCAACTTACAGTCCATTCTAGAAGGGCTTAAACTACTGTAACAAAAATAAAAAGGAAGGATAACAACCTAATGATGGACCAGCCCAAGGCACCTGTTTATTTTAACCACGATTAAACATTCCCATTCAAATGGCATGTTGCATTAACCAGGACCTGAAATCCTGGTTCACAGGCATTTGGTACCCTCTCTTTTAGACAGACATATTCTGTTAAGTCACTACATTCCAGTCCCTCACAAAACACATTTGTGTTGTCTTCTCCCATAATAACTAGACCACTAGCTTTGGGGGTGGGGAGACAGAAAGGAGACAGCAACTAACTTAGAAGTAATAGCTGTGATGAGAGAATTTGGGTTAGTATGCATGCTTTGTACCTAGACTTGCATTAGGACTCAGTGCTCTTGCCCTTCCCCCTCGCAGAGCAAAGCGTGCCTGTCCCTTGCATAGTCTGTCACCCAGAGGGCCACAGCTCCTCCTAGCTTTTTGCCCATTAACTTTGGCAGTTCTTAAAATGGAAGTATTACAGCAGCACTGCTTTACAGAATAAGCTGTACAGTAAGGTACTTGCCCTTGAAAAGGTGATGGAACTTTCTTCTGCCCTTAAGGATGCTGGATAGGCGAGCTCATCTCCTGTGACAGACACAACCATTAGCTCTAACATACATTGGAGTAACTACTTCATATATGCTAGAAAAATAAGGTATTAGCATGTCTCTAAGACAAATATGAACTCTAATTCAGTAAAATGCCTTTCTCCTAGTATCCATTGTAGTTCTTACTTGTACTTGGCTCTATGCAGCTTCTCACAGTGAGAAGACTTATGCGTGATTTAAATGTCTGGCATGGTATGCCTTGTTCAGATTGAAAACCTAGCTTTTATTTCTTTCCCAAGATTTACCCTCCAATCCAGACAGTACAAGTAGTAACAATTCATTACTTGATTATACATTTCTAGTGCAGCTTTAGTTAAGATGCAGCTATGAAGCTCTTGCTCTCCTGTTTAAACTCAAGCAAGTACCAACTGAGAACCTGCAGTGGCTGTGCTGTGACTTCAGTGTTAGAGAGGAACATACCAGACTGCGTCTACCAGGGCACAGGATATATACAGGGTTACTGTAACCACCATTCAGCCTGGGCTCTGATCACAAGCAACTGACCAGAGACATCACACCAAGGAAATTAAAGGCACCACTGTAAAGGCAAAGTACGTCAAATGGAGAAGAGGATTTTTGCAGGAATCAGCATTATCCTACCTTATGCCACACTTTCCTCCCTCTTTTAATTCAAAATACACTAAGTAACTGTCTCCCTTCCAGCTGCTAGTATTCAAAAAAGCAACTATTAAGTGCCAAGGAGAATATTTTAAATGTCTGCACTAAACTGTTTTACCCTGAAATTATGTTATCTCCCAGAAAGTTAAGATTCAGTGAAGCTGGTTCCAAACAAAAACAGCCTACTGAACAAGCCCTCATGGCCCAATCTGTAGCCATTTGTTTATATTATGTACCCATTTATCAAGGATTTTCCACATGTGACAACAATAAAAGCAATGTCTATTAGAACAGGGGAGTGCAGGTGAAAAGTTCTTTTGCAGCAAATCAAACAAGGAAGGGTTAGGATAGAGAAGTCTTTTTGTTCTATTTTCTGTCTTTTGTAGCAGTCACCTGCCAAGAAAGGCTGTAGAGAAGCAAAATTACAAGGAAGATCAAAATAGGCTGTAGCCATCCAGCTGCAATGTAGCATGGATGCTACTTTTACAGTAATCTGCTTGCTTTGATGCTTCTGCAACCCACACTACTGCTAACAACTGAAGACTTAGTTTCTGGAAAGCAGAGGTTTAATAAATGTCAAATAGTAATTTCAGGAGGTACTGCTCGGTGGGCTCTAGCAGTGCTGTCTAGTAGACCTGATCTTCTAACACACTTGCTCTAATGCAGGGTGTTAGAAAGCCTCTGACTGCAGAGGCTGTAAAATTTCAACAACAAACTAAAGGTTTGTTTCTGTTTAGTTCAGCAGAAGAACTACTGACATCAAAGAGAACAGAAAGTCATTAACAGCTGACCACAGCTGAACTACATAGCAAACCTTCAAGAAAGTGAGAGGAAGAATTGCTAGAGACTAGTTTCAGTTCCTTTTTTTGTATCTGAAGGAAGTTAAGTAAGTGACAGCAATATAGTGCCAGCTATACTTCCTCAGGGATCTTCACTGCAGACAGCATGTTAAAACTAAAGTGGAAGTTAGAAAAAAGCATGGAGATTGTGGGTCACTTTTATACTGGAGGTGTCAATTTAAAAACAAAGCATTTTCTTAAGGGAAAGAGACTGGTCTTTCCATTAAATGATATTCAGCTCTGTTTTTTTGACTCTTTCTCCATTTTTTTCCCCAGTCTTCTAAGGATAATTATGTTACAGTTGTGAGCAGCTGGCAATACAAGCAGGAGCATGCTTTCTCCTGTACAAAGACATCCAAAGCCCTGAAAAAGCAGGCAGGGGAGTGACTGCTCAGAGACAGGCAGATCACAGGAACATAATATGCTGAAGCTCCTACCAATGAACTGTGCAATAAGCCTTGTGAGGCCCCTGATCCCACACCTCACTAAAACCTCTGAATCCACAGCAGGCAAAACTACCCCTTTGCTGCAGATAGCCTTCAAGGAAAAACAGGACATGCCAGCCTCCTTCCTTCCAGAGGGAGACAATCTCACAGAGAGTCTATTTGGAGAACATTTGCTTCACCTGTTTTAAAAAGAACTAGCAGGTGAGACTTTGGTGGTTCAGGCTCTGTCTCATCCAATAAAATGCTGGGATACATGAGCTACAGTTTGCATTTGTACAAACCACTGAAAGGCTCCAAGGGTGCTGAAGTCTGTTATGGTAGAAGCAGCAGCTAATTAACTATAGCCACAGTTCAGGAAGAACAGTTAAAGGTGATGTTACTACTGGCTGAAGTATTTTGGGCAAAGCAGTATGTCACGCCTAGAACCCACAGTACCATTCTTGGATCACTCTTTACCAGGATAGCCTTCCTGGAGGTCACCCCTGGCCCTGCATGAACTGAATCCTATGTTTGCCACAGCACAAGAATAACAAACTGCTCATCTGGTTCTACAGCTTCTCTGCCCAGGAAAAAAAAAAGCTTACTGTTAAGACATTGCTTCTAGCAGCTGCGCCAGTTAAGAACACCAAACTCCAAGGGAACCTCCTGCAAACTGCGAAGCCATTCCAGCTGCTAGGTCACATCCTGCTCTCTGTCTCACACTGAAAGCCAAGGACAGTGGCAGGCAGTGCTGAAGGCTGCTTGACAAAAGGAGGATCAGCAGACAATGTTAAAGCAAAGGAATAACAAGTACCATTTGCTACAAAGGAAGGGCTAGTGACATTATTTAAAGCATACTTGCTCAACCCAATCCAGCCCAGCACCATCTGAGCTGAGGCTGGAGAACATAATGGCTGCAAGATGGCTCAGTGATGTTGGTCCCTGTTAAATGAGAGACCATCTTGCTGGTTTGAAGATTTTAAACCAAAGCAGCAGGTATGATGCAACTGAAAACCAGAGGAAGTGATAGGAGGGATTAAGTAGAGATGGTGCTCTTCTCCAGCTATGAGATAGGTAGGTATAGTCTTTGCCAGTTTATACCACCTCAAATGCTGGAAGTGAAACTGTGCTGCTCCGGTAAGCAAGGTCATAAGAACCTGTAGCACCCTCTTATCCCAAACTTGCTTCTGCATTGACAAGGAAGGGTGGCTTTATTCCAACTCTGCTGAAAGTTGGGTGAGGGGTGTTTAAAGAAGTCCTGTTTTTTATCATTGGTTTAACTGTCCCCACCAATAGACATGGTAGGACAAGAGATATTTTATGAGACTGGGCCACCAACAGCCTGCGCTGAAGCTCTCTTCTGTCTCCAAGTGGAAGAGGAGATGATAGGAGGGTTTTCCAGTCAAGTCTTGAGAGCTCAGCTACAGCATTTTTCATTGGTCCCCATCAGACAAAGTGCTTTTCTGAAGTCTTCAGCCCTCAGGTATCCAGGCTAGGCCAAAACCTAGCTATCACTGACAACAGTGAGGATTGGTGCAAAGGTGCCACTGTTCCTATCTAAACACAACAAACAACAAAAATGAAAGAGAAAGGGAGACAAAAACAAACAAAAAAGTCCTGGAGCAGGTACTCACTGGGAAGTTGAGGGGGAGAAAATAAAATCACATTTTGTTTTAAAATTATAAATATTCTCCATATAAAGTTATTAAATAAAACGAGATCTGTCCAGTGGCTGTGGTGAGTTCCAGTGATCTTCCTAAGCAATGTCCAGTAGTCTTTAAAAAGTGATCTTTGCTCCCCATCTCTCTTGCCCTTGGTTTAAGTGCAGCAGGGGTTGTCAATGACTAGCATAACATCAATACCATACACTTCCAGCAGGTCCATAAGGAAACTTCGATCCCCTTGGGGATCCAGGCCCATGCCTCGTGCATGGTCAGCTGTCAGTGTCTTGTCCTGGCTGGCCGACACCTCCATCAGCGTCTGAAATATGCGGTTGTTCTGCTCCATGAAAAACCTATAGGATAAAGTCAGCTAAGATGATAGCATTGGACCCCCAAAAAGAGAGCATATTTACCAAACAGGCAGCCGAGCCCCAGAACTGCATTTAACCCCCTTTAATCATAGATCCCACCTTCTTAGGTGATGCTGTAGTAATTTTCCATCCACTCTATGGATGACCCAGCATAAACAAAGATAAAGCAGTATGTTTTAATTTACAGCGGTGCTTCTGTCTGGCTGATTTATGGTTGGCAGTTCACTCTTCAGAAGCAAGCCATGTTATCAGCTAATGTGTACTTTGTGGTAACCAAGTGGGTACATCAGACCTACAGCTCCCATAATGCAAAGGAGGAAACAGTGTTGTCATCCATCTAGTAAGCCACTGTGTAAATTCTCCATTACTGGTGCAGCACACAGCAGTGAGAGCTACTTCTTACCTAGTGCTCTCCTAGGAATGTGCAAGGCTGTTCAGAAAGAGCTCTGACTACATCTGTGCAGCTCAACGATCAGAGCTCTGCCCTGACAGCCCTTCACACAGTTATATCCCATTACTTCTCACCTGCTGCAGACTGTGAACAATAGCAACAGGCAGTGAAGGTAGTAGAGGTGTGGTTTTCATCTGATTTCATACCTCGTACTCTACACCCAGTTCTGGTTCCTCTGTTTGCCAAATACAAAGTCAGCCACATCATTGGGCCAATCCTTCACATGCAGGTCTTATCTCACACTGTACCTCCCCCAGCATGGTACAGTGCCTGCTTCCCACAGACGTTGTCTTTTCCTGAGCCAAATGTTCTGGCATGAAAAGTCCTATCGTGCTTATGTTTTCAAAAATGGGAGGGGATTCTTGCATTTCTAATTGCATTTTTAAAATTCCCTTTCCCCTCCCAGCACTTAAGAGACCCCAGTGGAGATTAATATGGCTGCATGTGGCTTCTCAAATTGGAAGGGAGATGATCTGAAGAGGAAGAGCAAGTTTGGTTCTTGGATCCCTAGAAGAAGAGCGCTGACTATGGAGTTACGTTAACCATGTTGTTTCATAATATGCCAAACCAGTGCAACACGAAATCAGTGAAAGAGGCTCCCTAAACCTAACAGTGACCAACTAAGCATTAGAGGTAGCCACTCACAAGATGAAAAGGTCCTCTTCACAGGAGCTACAATCCTCACCCACTTCTTGAGAATACATTAACATCTGCCTAAGAGAAGGGAAACAGATTAAATGCACATCCCTACAGTGAACCTCAAAGAATTACAAGATGACAAGGATTACAACTGAAAACTTCACATCCATTTCTTGGAGACCAATCAGATTAACACCGTTGTACCCGTATCTGAGGCAACAGGGTAGTCTTTATAAGGCACTGGACTAGAAATCAGGCTATGTTTTCAGTTCTGCTACTGATCAGTGGTGAGTCACAACCTCTGCTTCTCTTCCTGCCTTCTATCTGCTCCATCAGCTCACTGGCAGAGTAATCGTATGTCTGCAGAGTGCCCAGGGGCTCTCATACTAGTCAGCTACAGTGGAACCAGAATCTCAAAGAGATGAGCTGAAGCAGTGGGAAACTTTGAAAATACTAAGACAAGAAGGAAAGTACAAAGGTGCAGTGTCCTCTTTATCCCATGTTGCACTGCTCTCCTATCAGGACTGGGACCACCCAGATGTCTATTATATTACCTCTGGTCATTGAGCCGTCGGTACTTCTCCTTGTCAGCATTGTTAATTTTCAGGAGTGGTTGCAGATGCTCGTGATGTGTCTTCACATTTTGGTTGTCCACATAGACATCATAGAGATCCCGTTTCTCCTCAAAGATCTTTTCTGTTGTACCTGCCAAAATCAGAGATTTTCAGAGCAGCATGTTGCTTTCCCAGCAGACCAGCTGTTCTCTCCTGCTTTCGTAGTCAGTCATTCCACGCACATCCTATTTCTCATCAGTTTTATTCCATAGTCTGGTGTCTCAAGACATTTTGCAGCCTGAAGTTAAAAATGTCACGCCTAATCCATCATACTTACAGGCCACATATGATACTTCTGTCTCCAGCATTTCTATGTCTGCCACATTCACATAGAAGAATGGTTTGGACTCTGGGACAGTTCCTCCAAGACCAGGCAGAGAAACATTGGCAAGGCAACAGCAGCAATACACTGCGGACAAGAGAAGTACATCCTGAGATGCTTTCAGTGTTCCCTCAAGGGCATTCTGAACCCCGCTTACCCAGTTCTCCTGAACGCTTCTATGAAAAACTCTGAAGTGCTTTGGAGTGCCCCTGAACACCAGAACTTCTCCAGTGGGCACATCCTGGTTTGGATAGGAAATAATCAGTTCTCCCATAGGAATCCCATGTTCTAGATGCCACAAATTCATTCAGCACTCTTATTGCCCTGTGTTGAGAGGAACTGTACTTGACAGTGCCAGGTATGTCCTTACCTGAAAGGACTGAAGAAAAGCACTTTGTAGGAAATGGGTAAATGCAGGCTGAACGGCGTCTTCACAAGGAATGGTTGAAATGGATTTTGAGGACCTGCATCGTGTCTATCCCCTCAGTACCCACAGCCATTTCTGCAGTGCTTCAGCCTACTAGATCAGAGCTCTGCGGTGTCCCTGGAAACATACCTCTATAGCAGACCACTCCAACTGGGGGCGGTGAAAATATCAATATGCGCTTGCGCAGCAGGGCAAACTTCCAGAGGACAAGGATCTGCTCACCAAAGAATTTGATGAACTGAGACATACAGCCAGCAGGGTGTGTGATCTGCAGGTGGAGGGAAAGGGAAGAAACAGCTCAGAGGTGAAACAGGGACATATGCACAGATGCTAAGTCTAAATGTGGGAGCAAGACCAGCACACAGCAATGACAGAGGACTGCAGCTTGTAACAGTCCAAGTAACAAAATCTTGGCTAAAGCAGCCTACAAAGCACTGGAGTGACTGCTTATATAAAGAAGTATGAGACACCAGCAAGGAGCAGCAGCACACTGCACATTCCTTCAAGCCTCAGAGCACCTGCCTCACCTTCATCTCTGGGTACATGTATCTGTGGATGGATGGCAGCCAGTGGACAGGTTGCTGAGAGGTGGGGGTGCCCTTGCTGTCAGGGAGAACTCCTTTCTTGTCATCATAGAACGCCTCTAGATGGGAGTAGTGCCCTGGCATCTCAAGCTGGTGTCTGGAAAAGAAAGGAGAAAAGGGGAGATCTGTAGTGTCTCCAGACTTATTTAATGCCTTATCCCCAGTCACCATCTGCTTTCATAGCTAGCAAAGGAGCCCTGGGTGCCTCAGTGGCACAGACTTATCCAGGAGGGCAGCCAAAACATCAGAAGAAACACCAGCTTTCAGTGCAGCTAGAGAACATGGGCAGGACTGAAGCAGACAGCGAGCTGATGTATGCATAGGACCGATCCTGTTTTAAAATATGCTCAGGTAGGAACAGCTTTCCCTTCTACCATCACCATTTTCCCTGCCAGGCCCACTCAACACAGCTGAGGCACACACCTAGCCAGGATCACCATCCATAGGTTTAGAAGCCTTTTGTGAGCCCTTAGTAAAATGATTTTCAGAAGGAGGAAAGGGGAACTTCTTGTCCTCTCAACTCTCCCCTTGACACTTAATGTCCCCACAAAATAAGTAAGGTTTGGATAGCATCTGACTAGCGTGTTAGCAATGAACAGACTGCTGCTAATCAGTTCCTTGTTTCCTTCCTGTTGTGAACCTGTAACTCTTTCTGGAGAAGCAGTCATTCAAGGAAATCATAGCTCAACACTGTAGCCAAATTCTTATGCCTAAAACCGCTCTCCATCGAGGCAATGTTACCTCTCTCAGCGGGGAGTGGCCAGTCCTATTCTCAAGGGAACTTACCTGACCTGGTTCTCCAGGAAGTGCATGTACCTATACAGCAGGGTGTAGGAAGGGGAGAGAATCCCCACGGACTTCATGCGGGCACCACGCTCCAACTCACTCTCCACAGGCATGTTGGCAAAGCAGGCCAGGCCAAAACAGAGCCCTTTCCGGAAATAACTGGGGACCAACGTTTGACAGAAAGGTTAATGTTAAAAAAAGGGAAGGGGAAGAAATAAAGGTAACTGACGGCTAAAAATACTGATCTGGGAACACAGTTCCTTCTTCAGGAAACCTCCTGAAATCCCACCCTGCTATCTGAAGGGCTGAGGGCAGGTCTCGGGTGTCCTAGCCTTCTCAGGAACACGACAGGACATTTAAGGGAAGAGTTCCCAGTGCCTCCACCACTAAAGCCCCTACCAGCCATGTCACAGGCTGGTAAGGAACATAGGTAGGAAAGAACTGGGAAGGAAGACTAACAGAGGATGCAGGACCCAGCCAATACAGTGCCTTTCTTCCAAGGAAGAAGAGCCTGCAGTGCATGAAGTTGTGAGTGTAGTCTAGCTACCTAGTCGTATTTTGGGTGCCCGCACAGTGAAGCATACTCTAGCTGGGTGCAAGGGTTCAGTTCACATGCCTTTGAAAAAGTAACTGTTATTCCTGACCAAAAGGAATTGTGACACTGCAATTCACTGCAAAACACTGCTGCATTGCAACACTGGGTCAGTAAAAGGATGGGAATGCGGAAAATTCCTAGCTCATGTCTTTCCACTGAAGAAAGGAGCTAGCAAAGAAGAAAGTGAGCAAGGACTGTTTATCACAACATTTAAAGGATCCAAAAGCACTGGCAGAATTAAGAATCTTTTTTTCTTCTTTCTGCAAAATCGTTCCCATTTCAGTCCTGCCATTCTTCCCCCTTCACCCTAGGCCTCTGTGGACAGTCCCAATAGTGGCAATGCAGCGTGATTTGCCCAATATGCATTAAAATTTGCACACCACTGAGAAGCTGGCCTGCCCCATTCACCAGCTGGCCTCCACAGCCAAAGCTGTCATACAGCAGATCCCACACAGACAGCTGGTACTTGATACAATGTTGAGAGTATGTGAAGAGTATCTTTGGCTCAGCTAGATACAGTTTAGCAGCACGTTTATGCAGGAACTTAACTTCATAGATGGTATTTTTCTTGCATGTTCTGAATTAAAGGATGGTGGTATAGATGTATAGCTAAAAGAAAGCAGCAGCAATATAGCTCAGACATACTCACATGAAATCTGACTGGATTTTGTGGGACCCACTTGCCATGGATTTGAATTCCACACCTTCCAAATCAATATCTTGGGGTAAACACCACTCCACCATGTTGCCTGCAGAGAAGCAAATTTATTTAGGTAAACTTGGACACAGTACTCGCTTCTAAAGGGCAAACACCAGCAACAGCAAGTTGTTGGTTTTACATCACAGGGATGCCAGTAACAGTGCGCTAACGCAACTCCTGAACTCCTAAACTGTCACAGACAGTAGCTGACATACTACACTCCACACATCTCTTGCAAACGTTACTTGTTGCAGCACAACACCCAGCTATTGCAGAACTTCTGGAGCCATTTCAGAAGCTAGTGCTATTTTGTGGGTTTATCCTTTATATGGTTAATCACAGAGCAGCTACAATTTTAGCTGACAGTGGATGAGCTACGGTATTAATGTTGTTCCATTCAGGCTGTTGATATGAGTATGATATAGAAAGAACCCAAAGTACAGACTGCTGCTTTTTAGGATGAGTTTCTGTGATAGCTCATACCACCATCAACACCCTCCTTTGGCTATGCTTGGCAGGGCTGTTCAAACAGGAACCTCTAAGCCAGCATCCCAGTCATCACTACTTCTCCCTGGAATCTCTCATGTTTAATTTAGGATAGGAGGAGTTAGCTGAAGCTTTATGTGGAGGCTGAGGTGATCCAAGTACTGTAGCATGTTTGTACACGCTAGAATAACCAAACAAAAAAAGCACATAAATTACAAGCTAGGTCAAGATTAGTAGACATCTGTCACCTGCCAACCCAGCCAGAAAGCATGCAGTTGTTCAGTGGAAAAGGCCACCTGAGGAGCCTGATCCTGGATCAGATGGTATCAGAGAAGTCACAAAAAGTTCCTAAAGCTGATTAAGTCCTACCCTGCTGTGGGCAAGTTTACCATGGACAAAAAAGGAGGACAAAAAAGGAGGCTTTCCCATGGCAGCACTTTAGAGCCTAACCCGCCCATCTGGACACTCCCACTGCACCAAGATGTGCTCCAGGTTTACCCATTGAGTTCCTGTTCTCTGTCAGCCTGCCCATAGCAACAGCATTTGAAGTGATGCGACTTTGTTTTAACAGCAAAGCAAACAAACACACTTCAGTGTAATGCAATGGCAGATGCACCATGACGACGCTTTCTACCGGTATAGTCCTTCCACCGCCCTTTGGCATAAGCGTCCCCGCTGTGCTTGCATGACAGTGTACATTTGGAAGGGTCTCACACTCGGCTAAGACTTTAGAGATATTTAAATATGAGGCCTCATTTCTCAAGCCTGTCTGTTGTGTCATTATTCACACTGCACAAGTATATGTGTGCACTCTCACATAGGAACTGGGCTTAGCTACTGACATTTAAATAGGCTATTTTTCTTCTCACATAGATACAGTATTCAGCAGACCTCCCCCAACCCTCCCTGGCAAGGATTTCAAAAAAAAACCAACAGCGTTAACCGTGGCAACAGGAGACGCTTTGCATCCAACTAGACCTCTCCCGCAGAGCCCGGCTGGCCGGGGAGCAGCAGCAGCCTCGTGACCCCGAGCACAGCTCTGTGCCATCACACGCAAAACCACAGAGCTCTGCTGTAAAGCATCTTCACCTCTGAGGCATGTGAAAGGCTGGCAGAGAAAGCCAGTGACATCATGTCAGCCTGCACGGTCCCCCGTAGGTTTTGCATATTATATATAGATGTTGGCTTTTGTTGTTTGTTTTTTTTTGTGTGTGTGTTTGGTTTGCTTTTTAAAGGCACAAGACCCTTCCCTGAAAGAGCGAGGAAGTCAACTCTTAAAGACTGTTGCCTCTTAACCACAAAACTGTGGTTAAGGCCAGATCCGCTTTTAAGTCTTGCATCGCAGAGAATCACTTATTGTTCATTACCTATAGATTAATAGATCAATATGCAAGAGCACAATCGAGTAAAGGAAACTGTGTTCAGTTTAGTCACAAACACTACTGTCAGGTATAATATCCACTACAGAGGTGTTGAAGCGGACATGGCCCAAACAATGTCTGTTCTGCAGCGGTAAGTAAGGAAAAAGACGCCTTGAAACAGATCCTTACCCTACGTGTAACCACAAAACCAACTCGCATATCACACAGCTATTTTTTCTTCTGGGATCTGTCACAAGGAACCCACACCTGTGCTTCTGACAGCTCTCACACCACCTTGCCCTATGAACGCACAGGCGACGTGGCAGTCAAACGCGGAGATAAAAAAAAAAATAAGAAAGTCCGTCTGGTGAAATAGTAGAGCAAACAAAGGAGAGACTTCACCCAGACGCGATAGCGACTGCCAACCAGCCCGAGAAACCAGAGGAGGGAGAAACGTTCTAGAAAAACAGGAAGCACTGCCCTTCCCCGCACAGAAAGCGGCTCTCGTGCGCACAGGAAACTTTCCAAGTGAGAGTCACCCAGCGTTAGAGAGCAGGCTAGTGGTTTTGCTGAGAGTCAAATCTGCAGATCTGGAGATCTCTCACGAGCTATCTCCCAGCTCCAGGCCAGGTCAGAACCAGCACACTCAGTTTCTGGTGTGCAAAGTTAAGGATATTCTTCCTCTCTCTCTTGTATTTTCTCTGCCCTCGATTTTCACATCCTTACAGAAATGATGATGGCACTAGCATTTGGCCGTTATCACCTGGCTCTCCTCACCATTAGATGTTTCCCAAGATCTTTAGGGTCCCCAGCTGCGCAGTGCTACCATGTTGTGCCAGGATGTGAGAAGCACAGTGTGATTTAGCCATCACACTGGCTCCGCTTCCTGCATGGAAGAAATGCGGGACAGAAAAACAGAATATTTACATGTTCACTGGTGCAAAATGGATTGCTTCCCTCTCTTCGCTCCTTATCTCTCCCCATTACTCACATCACCCCTTAAGCCAACAGACTGTGTGGGACCCCCACAAGGTTGACTATCATCCTCTCCATCACAGAAAAAGGGCTGGGATGGTTCAGCCGCTTTTCAACCATTCTAATCTGACGGAGTTGATGCAGCCATGGACTTTGCTTCATCTTTCTTTATCTCCCTCCCAAAGCAAAATTTATTGTTCTATTTTTTTCACTTGCTTTACCCAAGACAAGTATGAGTCTCGGAAAGCACATGTGCTTGAACCTAATGCCAAGTAAGTCACACCTACCAGATGTATCCCTGTTGCTGCCCAAGATAGTGTTGGGTCTTCTGTTACTGCCCGCCCAAGGGAACACCTGCACTAGGAAATTCAGCAGCCTTGTTAAAGCCCCTGGTGACCATGCTCTTTAAGGGGCAGCGTTTGCGCAGACCTGATGCTCACGCATTTTGAAGTGTCAGAGCATTCCCAACTCATCACTCCCTGAAGGAGGGGACTGCCAGAGGGAGGGGAGCAACAAGAAGATGGCATGGTTGGCTCCCGAGCTGCCACCATTCCGCACTTAATTTACAGTTCACTTTCTGCATTAGTGCAAGAGCATCTTTGTAATAGCGGTGAAAAGAGCTCCTTCTCAAGTGCCACAAGGTTCACCATGCTGGAGGTGAGGACAGCATCACTGATTTAGAGACTGTCTCTGGCTCTTATGTTCAGCCACTCACACAAGCATTAACAGAGTCCCAGGGACACCAGAACCGTAACAGTGGCCTGGCAACTCCATAACCTACTTTCGTGAACTCATCACATGCAACTGCTAAATACACTGAGCTTTTCTGCTTCAAGCGCTTCTAAATTTAGGAGGAAAGCTGTTATGTTCTTTATTAGTGCAGTAAACACTTCATCCTTCTACAGTACAACATCTCTCACCCAATTGCTTGCCTGTATTTGAGTAGACGTTACCTGGCATAACTACCCTCCCAGCCACCACCAGAAATTCTGCCTTTCACATGCCTCAGCAAGCTATCAAAGGAGGTCTGCTGTGCTTTTCCTGGGCAGGATCAAGCAGGTTTCCAGCTCAGACACTGATGGATGATCTCCTTTAAGTCACACACAAGGACCAGATATCCTTATGAACATTGCAGAAGTCCTTCATGCCATCTGATGTGGTTGACCCAGGAATTCCCACATCCTCTTTCTGACCCTAGCAAGTTCACACCACTGCGGCTTCAAGATCTTTTTTCCAAGTCCACACCCGCCACAGGAGGGCACTTCGTCCTCCACCTGTGAAGCTGACATTTCTTGATGCGTTCCTCACAGTCCTATGACACTCCTTACATTCAGCATCCATGTTGAGTAGCAGCAGGAGGATGAATCTTCCTGGACTTGACAGACTGGCTGATGACACCCAGAATTAACTGCACATCAGATGTGAGAAGAGCTGTTTCCCAACTTTCCCTGGACTTCATTCAAAGCAACAGCTGGTTCAGACAAACTCCTGAGAAAGCTCAGCTTTCTGCCAACCAAGAAAATCTCACCATTTCGTAGAAGGCATATGCTCTTCAGATTGAAAAACAACCTGCAGTTGCTGCAGTCATCTGGACTCTTCCATGTTTTGGACACTTACGAGAAACACCTCCCCTTTCCATCTCCTGTTGGAAAGATGACATCCAATCTCATTTTGAATTTTGATGAGTCAAAAGCCTCTGACCTGTAGACATCCCTCCGGTGCAGTATGAAACAGGTAACTTCTTGAAAGCCCTTTGGTGTTTCAGGACATAGCGGCCATGCTGTTTGGCAGCATGCATTTCTGACAGCACATCACACCTGGGGCTCCGTTGTCTTCAATACTTCCTTGGGATTTTCAGTTCAAGACCAGGATTCAGTCTTCACTATCAGGGTCCTCCTGTCAGCATCAGTTACCTCCCCCTTCCACTGAAGAACCCCACCACACTTTACAGAGCTCTTTCCTGTCTCTAGTACTTTTGCTATGGATTGGCTAAGAAAGTGTCTGTCTACAGAGGATAAAGGAGCTCGCTCCTAGATCTGGATGCAAATGGGCTCCTGCATCTCCCAAGCTACTTCCTAAACATTCTGATCATACCAAGACTGTCAGTTGTGCCCCGCTCTTGCCTTTGCACCTCAGGTTGGTGCCAGGCAGCTGGAAGACCCAATGATCTGTCTCAGGACACACCAGACACAGTACCTGTGTTAACAGATACGGGGTGGGTGCTAACTTTTGATCTGTGTCATAACATCCTGTTTCGTGGATACCGCTAGAGCAAGACTAAGAAAATAAAGTTGAGGTGTTTTCTGAAATGCTGATTCGCAGACTTGAAATGAATAACCTCTGTCGGTAAAAGAAGTGATACAACACCGACAGTGCCAAGGGAGATGGATATGGCAGTGAAAGGTGGAAAATACATTCCCTTGCCCCTCTCCTCTGCCCTCCTGGATCGCAGCACTCCACTTCAAAGTCCCAGAGATCCCACCAAAGGCCAGCCTCTAAACACACAGGTCACCAAGAAACACATAGCCGAGCTGCTGCTGCTGCGGATCATGCCCTGCGTGCCTGCCAGATTTACGCCTGCCATAACCTCCATCCATCGCCGATAGCTGCGGGCAGGTCTGTGCCACGCCACGGAGACAGAAGGATGCTCTGAGGTGCTGCTAACAGGTTGGGGCTCCCCAGGCACCATTGGGCAGAGGCTCGAGCCGAGGCCTGGGCGCTGTGCGGGGCGCAGGGGCTGCCTCAGTGCCGTCCCCAGAATCCATGTCCCGTGTGCCGCTGTGGGGTAGAGCTCGCCAGTCCCTGCCCGGGCCACTGGCTCTCCTCGGAGCAGCACCAGGAGCGGAGCCTTCCTCCCGGCAGAAGTTCCCCTCGGCGTGATGGAGATCAAATGCAACCCCTCTTATACTCCGTTTTCGGCAGACCCCCGTGGCCGCCGGTCCCCGGGCTCAGGGTGCTCCCCGGGAGGCCGGCCGGGGCACTAGGGGCGGGCAGCCGTGCCGCAAGGCTGCGGTCTCCCGTGGGGGCAGAGGGCAGCCCGGCTCCCGCAGGCCGCTCGCCACCGGGGTCCGGCGACACTGCCCTCAAACGCGGCGGGGTACCGGTCCCCGCCGGAGGAGGGATGCCAGCCGCGCGCGCCGCGCCGGACCCGCAGCCCGGCCCCGGCCCGCATCCATCTTACGCCAGCGGCACCGGGAGCCCCAGCCCCGGCCACTGCAGGCCCCGGCCCGGCCCCTCGCGCCCCGGCCCGCCCGCCCCCGGCGCCTCTCACCCGTACGGGGGTCGAAGGTGACCACGAAGACGGCCACGATCTGGTCCTCCTCCGCCTCCGCCCGCGGCGGTCCCGCCGCCTCCGCCGGCTCCGCGCCGCCCCACGGAGCCGCGCTCCAACCGCCGCCGAGCCGCCGCCCGTCGCCGCTACCCGCATCGGCCGCGGGCGGCGGCGCCGACACGGCGGGGCCCTCGGCCCAGAAGAGCAGCGGCGCCTCGTCTGCCCGCTCCACCATGGCCGCGGTCCCCCGCCCGCCCGGCGCCGCTCCAAGCCCAGCCGAGCCGCGCCGCACCCCCCGCGCCGCACCGGCCGCCGGCGGGGGGCGGCTCCGGGGCGGGGGCGCCGCGGGGGCGGGGACGCGGAGGGCCACGCCCCCGCCGCGGAGGGGACGGGGCGGACGGGGAGGGGAGGGGCGTGCCGCCGGGAGGCGGGGCGTGCCGCGGGGGGCGGGACGTGGCGCCGGGGGCGTGGCGCGGCGCGGCTCGGGGCGCGTGTTGGCGGGGTGGCGGTGGGGAGGTGCCGGCACTGCCCGCGCCGGGCTGGGGGGAAAGCGGCTGGAGCTGCCCGAGGGGTGGCCTGGTGGGGGGCTCCCGGCTTCTGTGCTATCTCCAGTGCCAGCTCCTGGAGGAGCACGGGGGGACCGCGGGCTCCCTAAGACAAGGCGCACCCCGGCTCCCCGTGCTTCACCTCCTCCCGGGGGGCAGAGCTGGCTGCCTGCCTGCTGCCCCCCCCAGCCTGCCACCCCAATATAGACCAGCTGCCTTTTTGAGCAGGAACGCTAAGGGGGAGCCCTGTGGAGCTCGTCCTACTGGGTGAGCCAAGGGAGTTGAGCTGAGCAGCCTCAGGGCCAGGAACGGGGCAGCCTCCTGCACCCCCAGATTGCTGCGGTGGAAGCTGCAAGCCACAAATCTGAAAGAGTCAGTGATACTGGTCCAGTATACACTGTTGTGTTTGTATATATATACATACATATATGTGCTATAGAAGGATGTGAAACAGTTTTCAGAGGAATAGACAGAATCAGCTTGAGATTGAAAGATGAAGACACAAGCGTGACTGAGGCGTCCACAGGCAGCCAACTTTTGTGTAATTATACCACCTATGTCATTAAGTGTCATTAGGTTTAACTTGGTTCCCTAGGACTTTCTGATTAATTGGATTACCCAATTAAGCAGGCCACAATTAAAGCAAAGATATTGTCATAAAAGCCTTAATTGTCTAACTTTTTTCCTGTTGAGCAGCTCTGGGTGTTCAGTACTCCATTAAGAACCTCATCATCCAGTTCCCTCAAGGGTGAGTTTTGTTTTTTTTCTCGTTTTTTTTTGTAACATTAAGCGTCCATTTGCTGTGAGCTTCGTTTCAGACAACTCCAACACTGAGTGGGCATTCTGTTTCACAAAGCCCATGCACAAGTTTCCTTTGCAGAGCTATAAACCACAGTAGGTGGTGTTCAGCAGATGGAGTTTTTCATGGAAGGTGACTGGTGAAGAAAAAATAAACCAAACCCTGCACAATATTTTGTTACTGTTAAAGAAAAGCCAGATTCTGCAAATACTTGGCCACATGCTTTGCTTTAACCATATAGACAGTGCCAAGCTTCATTTTGATGAATATTTTTTTGCGCGTCGGTGATGCTAAAGTGACAGCTTGTTTCTCTCCTCTCCTTCATCCCCACAGTGGTGCTGGCATGAATGTCAGTCTGTCCCCCAGCAATCAAGGCAGGGGAAACAAATCCTGAATAAAAATTCCTCTGCAACCAACATGGGCTATTTGCAGCGCAGAGCCATGCCTGGTCCCCTTTGCTGTGTAGTCACAACAGCATCACCCCAGCATGAGGGAGAGGACGCAGCAGGGAGAGCAGCCAGTGATGGGGCGCAGAAGCTGCCAGTGCTGGCTCTGAGATATGTGAAATGTCGTCACACTCTGAGCTCTCGGCTTTTGGTGAAAAAGCCCTCGTGGGACAAGAGATCTGGTGTCACCAGGGCTATTTACACTGCTTTGGCCAGCAATCTGAGCCTGTTGAGGGCACATCGTTTGTTGGATATGTGCAAAAACCAAAGGCCACATTTTCTAATTTATTATTTCACCAAAATCAAAAATACTTAGGCCAGGAGAGAATATGACCCTTTTAGGAGAAAAAACTCCTTCAAAAGAAAATGAACGCATTTTCCCTCCAACTGAGGGCTAAGAGAATTGTCATCAGATCTTTGAGTAGTCCTCCAGAAAAAATATGAAATGAAAATTTGGTGGCTCTTAGTTATAAGATGCAAAATGAACAAGTTGGGCCTTCTTTATGCAGCAAGTCCAACTTTTCTCCTTTACATATCACATTTCTCCTTAGAAAAATGGACACTGCCTATAAACCCTGAGGTGTAGAGGGGGTTTTGGAGCAGAATGGTCATGTAATGAGCCAGAAGTATGAGAGTATGGAGTGAAGGCCTAGCTGCGTGAGAAGATTCATGTAGCTAGTGTCAACAAGCTGACCTTGGAGAGATGAGGAAAAACAGTAGCTGAGCAAACAAGAATTGAGGGAGTAGCCGGTGGGAGCCGAACACGGAGGAGAAGAAACAAGAACTGATGGAGCCAATTAAGAAAAGACCAGTGGCAGAGCAGTGACCAATCAACACATCAAAGAAGAGTGTGTTTAGTAATATTAACCAGTAGCAATGCACATGCTTACAGCCAGGGAAAGTACAAAATGTATAAAAGGGACAGCTTATGCTTAATAAAGCATCTTCACTTTGATTCACATTGGATTGTGTGGAGGCGTGTTCCTTCTCCTCACTGAGGGGGGGAAAAAAAAAAAGAAAAAAAATCAAAAAATGTTTCAGATGAGATTGAAACTGTGGTCTGAAGGATTTTCATTGCTGGGTTATTAATCAAAATGTAGTTATGGGGACTAAAAGCATTATTCATTCAGATTTAAAATAAAATATTCCTATCCAAGGCTCCAAGCACCGAACATCTGGTTAATACAGTCAGATCACAGCAGTACTAAAGCAGTCCTGTCACAGGATCTCAGTTGGCCAGATGCTGCAGAGACAGATTTCATGGCAAAAAGCAGCCAGCGCTGGCACTCCCAGGCTTTTGGACCTCGCTCAAGGTAAGGCGCAGGGAGACGCAGCAGCTGTGTTGCAGCAGAAGGGAGTCTGCACGGCAGCAACAGGCTCTGTGCCTGGAGGAAACGCTACAACCTCTGGGCCAGATGCAGCAGTAAAACCCATACTGAGTTCCTGGCACATCCTCCTAATACAGCTTTGGTAGCCTGTATCGAATGAATTGGTAGTCACAGTCTTAACAGGCAACTTCAGAGACCCGTATGGCCATACTCTTCATTCAAAGACCAGGTTAGGAGGGCTGAGTGACCTCAGATCGACATGTCCCCTTATTTTCTGGTGGGAATTCCCCTTGATGTGTGCACGGGAAAGCACATGTCGGTTCTGACAAACCCCCATCTCCTCTGGTATCACAGAATCACAGAATGGTTTGGGTTGGAAGGGACCTTAAAGATCATCTAGTTCCAACCCCCCTGCCATGGTTCCACTAGACCAGGTTGCTCAAAGCCCCATCCAACCTGGCCTTGAACACTGCCAGGGAGGGGGCATCCACAACTTCTCTGGGCAACCTGTTCCAGTGTCTTGCCACTCTCACAGTAAAGAATTTCTTCCTAATATCTAATCTAAATCTACCCTCTTTCAGTTTAAAACCGTTACCCCTCATTCTATCACTACACACCCTTGTAAAAAGTCCCTCTCCAACTTTCCTGTAGGCCCCCTTCAGGTACTGGAAGGCTGCTAGGTCTCCCCGTAGCCTTCTCTTCTCTGTGGCTGGATGTGGCCACTTCTGATTTCTGCATATCCTTCTAGTAGCTCTCCCCGATGCTAAAAAAAAAGGCTGCCATAACCTCATTCCCAGTTAGTTAAAGCTCACTCTGGTCCCTCTTCAAAACGCAGGCTCACAAGGGCACAGAAAGATCCCCATTTTTTACAGAGAGGCGCAGTGAAAGGAGACACTGACCCACTCTCGGTGAGCAGCAGAGCCACCCTACCTGCAGGGCTGCCTTCACCGACTCAGCCAGCTTATCCTTCCTCTCTCTTGAAACCTCAAGACGGGAACCCATACAAAGACCTGTATATGGTCCCTAACTCTCTCCTGAAGTCCAGCACATTATAAACTAGGCTGCTAACCTCTCCATGCAGGCTGCAACACTTGTCTGAACTAACACACATCTAAATGTAGAAAGTGAAATTCAGACTTAAAAGAAGGAAGCACAGGGCCCCATCACCACGAGACTTATCACTTATGTAAGTAAAGCCCACAGAAACTGCATCTCTGGTGGCATCATCATGGAGCAGACCAGCTGTCAGCAGACTTCACCTCCCCATAGGCCCCGGGAAGCTGGAGGAGGGAAGAGCGTGAAGAAGCAAGGAGATGACTCAGAGGAAGCCCTGGCTCCCTACAGAGCTGGCTACAGGCACAGCAAATCCACATCCACAGCAAAACCCCTCAGCCACCAACTTTCCTAGGCACAGGCAACTGTGCACAGGTGCTGCTGAGCTCCACATGTTTCCTGTTAGCAATGGTCCAGGTGGGTGGGGTGGTTATAAATGTGCCAGGGCAGGAGGGTTGTCTGTAGGGTATCTGGTAACAGCTTGGGGTGCCCTCTGCTTTCACAGCTGTATGTAGCATGGGTTCTTTTTCTTGGTCTGAGAAATTTAAGGTAGAAAAGGATGAGCAGAGGGCTAGTGTGGGTTGTTTTTTTAGGATATGATAGCTCTGTTTCTATGTGTGATGAGAATAGTGAATGAAGCATGGGTGGGCAGAGGAGTTGACTTGGAGGCTTACTGGGAAAGGCAGTGACTTCTGAGTTGTATCTGACTTGCACCAACAAGATGAAAGCAAAATCTGTTGTTATATGAACAGTAGCTGAATGGATTTGTACTCTGTGATTCTGGGGTACTCTTAACTAATGCCATCAAATGAC
Source organism: Nyctibius grandis (assembly GCF_013368605.1). Classification (NCBI taxonomy): domain Eukaryota; kingdom Metazoa; phylum Chordata; class Aves; order Nyctibiiformes; family Nyctibiidae; genus Nyctibius; species Nyctibius grandis. The sequence continues at coordinate 68,306,183 of NC_090662.1, forward strand.
AGCTATGAGTGATCAAGGCTTCTGTGTATGTGGGATTGGGGAGGGGAGATGTATGTGATGAGCAGAACTAATGCCTTTGACAAGGCAAGGGAGAGGGTGGTTAATCTGCCTGTGTAAATAACACTGTCTTCCTCTCCCTCTAACAAAGCAGGCCAGTATCAGCTCTATCTGTTCTGTTTCATATGGTGAAATGGATGACTGGGACAACAGCGATGAATTCATTCAGCGACTGGATTTTTCCAGTTGTGGTGAAGATAGTGAAGACAGAAGCATACATGAGGAGGATGCCCTGAGCTTCAGCTCCCCCAAGAGCTGTGGGTTCCAGAAGCAGCAAGGGGGCAGTCCTCTGCCAGCAACCCCTCAGAGAAAGCTTAGTGAGATTTTCCTGAGCAGGACAAAAGCCTGGGTGAGTCCCACCTTGAAGCCTTCCCCAGCTGTGAGCAAGAGCCGGGGTAATGCTGAGACACCACTGCACATCACGTGGAAAAAGCTGCAGCTGTGTGACACCCCATACACTCCCAAGGTAATGGCATGTGTCCCCTCTATGTCTGAGCAGGCAGCGTCTGCAGCACTGCTGAGGTATCACTGTGTGGGTGGTGAGGGGATCTGTTGTTAGCTCTGTGGAAAGCATTTTTAAATGTTACTGTTGTTAGAGTCTAGTCTTCTCTTACAAACCAGGACCATGAGCTCCTTAGCTATAGAAAGGTTATTCTGTGAGTGTGAATAGAAACCTGTGTGTGGGAGCAAGTATTTTGACTCTTTCCAAACTGTTGTTAAAACCAATTAGTTGGTGTTGGGCCAGTCTGACTTAAAAGCAAGTAACCATGTGCCTTTGCTGCCCACATGCCCCTCACACTCTGCTTAGGGGAGTGGACTTCTGTAGCATCTCTGTAGGAGGTATGCACTGTGCTCCCAGAGGGTAAATACATCTCTCTTCAAGGAGCTTGGCATTCCAGGGGGAGCTTGGAGACAGGCAGCTGTCCTGACTGCCCTGTTCAGCACGTTTTTGGATGCAAGTAGGTTTTTTTCTTGAAAGAGAAAGCTGGAAATGGTGTTGTGGCTGGGGTATACTTTGTCTGGCAAGTCTGGATCGCCTCCAACCAGATTGTTGTCCAGTGGTGCTGATTCTCTTTTTTTTTGTGTGAAACTGAGCTGCTCAGTGAATTTGGGGAAAGCACGACTTTGTTCTCAAGGTAGCAAATCCTCCGTGTAAGGGGTAGCAAATCAATGTGGGCTTGTGGAGGAAGGTTAGCCTGTTTTCCTCTATGTCACTGTCCTAAAATGTAACTTATAAGCTGAACTAGTTTCTTAGGAGAATGATCCCAGCCCCTATTTTCTGTGAAATTTCCTGTATAGAATATAATACAACTGCTTTTTGTCTTCTGTAAGTGCAAGTGGAGACTTGGCACCAGCTTCTCTGTTCCTAGATAACTTCTGTTGTGTATACTGGCTTCTAGCATTCAAGACTTGCAATGAAATGTAGCTCCTTCAGTCCTGTCTCAATATTCCCGCTCTGCTGATAGACTGGTTGCTCCTTTGCTTAAGTGATACACAGAAGATCGGTCCTTTTGGTACTTCTGAGCTAGGATTTTACTTCTGTCCCCCTCCAGAAACATGATTATGTGGAGAGAAGGACGATCCTATGGTCACATATGACCAATTGTGTGGCAATATTTACTGAGGAATAGCCTGCTGCTCTCTAGGGGAAAGCAGCTCTAAATGGCATCACTCCAAGAATTTCCTGCACTGATCCTTTATAAGAAATCTCTCTGAATCTTATCTGAAAATAGGTGAGAGGTCTAGAATCTCTTCCAGACCAGATGGGCTACTGGTAGTGCAGAGTGCTTTCAGTGTGTGCTCTTGTGTAGATAGCCTGTTGGCTGGATGCTTCAAGACATGCTGTCTGTGGTTGGTCACCTTGTAGCCAATGAGCAACAATTGCACTAAATAAACAACTTATTTTCCTTTGCTGTCTTTGGGGAGAAATGTCTTAGTTTCCAAGCATGCTGCAAAGGGTGGGCTCTGAAGGTCTTAAATCTGCTTATAAATGAGGCTGGGAGCATTGATCTTGGAACACTTGAATGTGAGAGAAAGGGTAAGAGAGCAGAGCCACATCTAACTGCAGACAGATGAGCACTGAAGCCCCAGCTAGGGTGCATGGCAGAGGAGGCAGATGATTGTATTTTGTAGACTTACCCAATCCTGGAACAGATTGCTAGAGCTAGTTATGGTAGCTGCCTTACACTGTATGGCAGCAGCTACTCTCAGATGATGTTAGAGGAGAAAGTCTGCTTGACTATGAAATAGAGCCCTAGTAGAGCAGATGGGAATTGCATGCATAAACCAGCAGGCTGCAATGATATTTTGGATCCCTTTCTTGACTTGTGGCTAGACTAAAACACAGCCACAATTCTACAGAGCTTCTAGGCTGCTGGGTAAATTGGTCTTGGACATATACTGCTTTTAATACATCCATATGCAGAACTTTGCCATCTGAGAGCAAAGGGATGCAGGACAGAGCTTGAGAAAGTGATCGAGAAGCACTTTCAGTGTCATAGTAAACCAGTATCTGAACTTCCAAATATGGTATAGAAATAGAGGGATATCCCAGAAGTAGCTATATCCGTGAGCGCAGAATCAATTAGGTGGATGCAGGATACTGCATGCAGCTCTAGGGTTTTTAATCGTCAAAAACTTTCAGTGAGAGAAGAGAGGAACTCTAGATATGATCCTGGAGCCACATCTCCACTCGCAAGAGTGAGACCACTATTGGATCAAAAAGATATAGAAGTATCTTGATCTTCATAACAGGGCAAGTTCTGGGTTCTTGGAGGGCTTTTAACTAGAAGAGATATGTTAAAAAAACCTTTAGACCTTACACCACTCTCTTGAAGCTGAAACAAGTCAAGAACAAACTTATATTTCAAAAAGCTGGTGGTTACTGAAGGGGTCAAATCATAGAAAGTAAGGATTTTTTCTGTCTTCAGATCAAGACTGGGTGCTTCTCTGAAGTTATGCTTTACTCAGTCCAAGGTTTTGGACTAGTAGGTGAAACCCAATGGCCTGTCTTCTGTGGGAAGCTGAACTATAGAAGATCCAGAGGTTCCTTCTGAACTGAAATTTCTGAAACTGTGGTTTTTTTTCTTCTTGAGGAGAACTGTTTTCTGGTCACTTTGCCAGTAGCCATACAAAAATGTTTCTACCAACTTCCCATATACCAATGCTGCTTATTGCTGGGGAACTGAAAGGAAACCTGGGTGATGTTCTGTCTCGTCTCCTGACAAACCTGTCCTGACCAAACATGCAACAGTTCATGCTTGACAGAACTGGATCTTCCATGTTAATGCAACACATGACACAATTTCTGTGTCTCTGTAGGTGGGAAAGATGAGCAGCTGGCTCCTCTTGAGGACTGTGCTTGCCAAAATGGCTCTGCAGGCCTCACCCAAGTGAGCAGGGAATAGAGTCTGAAGGGGCTAAGGGAAGAATGTAATACTTTGTGGAAGGAGAAGAAAACTGTCAGGACTAAATTAGGGATGCAGCTATCCTGAGGAAGGGAGCTGAGTTCTCCCTGATTTGCAGGACAGCAGAGATTTTATTCTGACATAGCAGCAACAAAAACATTTTGCTGGCTTATCTGCCACTTCTTTTTTTTTTTTTCTCTCAATGCAGAGCCTGTTATCGAAGACAGCTTTTCCTTCATCTGGGACAAAGGTCCCACCCAAAGGCTTCCGACATCTGAGATTTACTCCTGGTGCTGACTCGGATGACTCTATCCAAGCTTCTCTTGTCAACATTAATCCCTTTACACCAGAGTCATATCGACAAATGCTCTTTCTTCCTAATGGCAAGCGGAAGACCAGAGGAGAACTGTAAGTGAACTCTCAAGTAACAGGCAGGAAGGAGACTGTTTGTAGGAGATGAGTAATGATGGAGATGTTTAGTACCTGGACTTACTTGCTAGCAATGAATCATTCACTTCCGTAGTATTCATTGGTGCAGAGCAAACATTAGCAGACATATGAAGATAATAGAAATATGAATAAAATCAATCATTTCCTTTGTTCAGAAGTGTAAGTGAAGGATCAACAGCTGACCTTAATGCTATGGCTGTAGGAGAAAAATGTACCTCTTTCTTTCTCAACTGTGGGTAGAGTGGAGCTTGATTCAGTTATGCACATACCCACAGCTCTGGAGAAATGATGTGCATGTTTGCATGTAATACAGCTTTTAAGATGTGTGTAGGCTACTGCTGACCTGCAAAAGTTCTGGTCTGGGTTAACCAAGACACAAACTTAGTTAAATACCCATGCACAACAATGATGTTCAGCTTCTTTCATAGCCCCAACTGTAGCAGATGCTCAGCTGGGTATCCCCTTTGAAAGCACAATGGGCCAGTTCTCTCCTTCACTAGGAGCTTGTTGTGCAAGGTCATCTCCCATGCAGCTTCATCGGTAATAAGGTGGCCAGGAGAATGATGCTCCTGAATGATGCTATTCTGTGCTGTAGGCAGTACTGAAGTTGGTATGTGGAGGTTTCTAAATGGAAACAAAGACTTCTTAGCCTGGGACTACAGTCTTTAAGGCCTCAACTAGAAACTCATTGTGTATTAACACGCTACAAAATAGGTCTTTAAACCGTGAAGCAAGTTTTGGAGATTCTTTTGAAAAAATATTTTCATTTCAAATCTCAGTTGGATTGCTGCACTGAAATGATATCCAGACTTTCCTAAACTTCTGTTATAGGAGGGATCCTGATCCAAGAAGCCAGATAAAACAGGAGCTACCTACAAAGGTAAGTGTCTATGTATTTCCTCCCACAGAGAGGATAAGAGTCTTGTAAAGATTTGGTGCTTGATGAAATTTATTCTGCTATTGGACTATAAATCATGGCATCATGACAGAAGATGAATACCTATGACAGAATAATTCCAAGCTGAATGTTTTGTGTTAACATATGTTTGAGACAACAAACTCGGAAATGACTCCTATCTCTAAAGGAAACTTGTACTAAAGCAAATCTGAAACATTGACAAGTAATCCTAAAACTCATTGATTTTGGCCAGGTCTTTCTAGGGAATACAGTGTAGTTTGGGTTCCTCAGAGGGAACTGTATTGCTATATTATTGTATTAGTGTAAATAGTGACTGTACCTTGGTGGTTTGAAAAAGCAGGTGTATTGTTGTTCCTATGAATCAGTGTAGTGAGCATCTTTGGAGGTGAATGGAACATGGCTTCTAAATTACAAATAACATATGGACCTGCATTGCAAAAATACAGACTGAGCTGAATGGCTCTGATGTGGTGAAGTACTGAGGCAGAGTTTCAGTTGCAGTAGTCACAATGGCAAACTTTTGAAGTAAAGCCGCAAATTCTGTACCCTCCTTCAGTAGGAAAACATCCAGCTGGGGGTTGTCTGTGTGCGTTGGGGTCCAAGGGAACTGCCCACCGCAGCTTATGTAGCTACAGGACAGTAAACACTGTCTTACAACACAAAACCTTGCTGTTCTCTTGCTGTTGTTGATGTCTTGTCTTTGCTGGGAAACCTCAGCAGCGGGGTGTGTTGGCCTGGCTGCACGGGGCAGGGTGCGAAGTCTCCTGTGCCCCGAGCTGCACCAGCAGAACTGGGCAGCTAGCTTGGGAACCAGTGTCCTACAGCCATCTTCCTTCTTCCCGGTTTTATCTGGCGGGAAACTAGTCATCCAGCTGGCTTCTGGAAAGCAAGCCAAGCCTTAATCAAATATCTGTGTTCAGATGAGCTAAAAATCTCAATTTTCCTGGGCAGCCCCTTGAAGGAAGTATCTTGTCTTGTGCAAGTAGGTAGAATTGTTCGTTGTAATTGTGACATAATTAGGCTCATTGGAATGATAATGGTACCCTCTAGCCGAGGAGACTGGTATTGCAGAAAAACTGGTCTCCATGGAAAAACTACAGCCGCAGAGTAAATCCGCTACCAAGTAGCATCCGGGGCTACCACAATTATTGTTTTCCTTAGAAGAAAGCCTCAAATAACTTGTGCCTTACTGAAATATTATTCTGCTCGAGTGCTGATTAGATTGAGTATGTAATATAGATACAAAATTGTGTACTAGGAGGTATCTTTATTCCCTGAGCTTTTTAAGATACTGTAAAATACAGCTGCCCTATAAAATACAACCTGTCATGACGGGCTGCTGTTTCGTATGGGCCACATCTTACTGGCTGTGAGGATCAACTAAGGTCATATACCATATACTACAGCAATCACAGCAGTAGTTTCTGTGGAAACCACTGTGCAACATGAGCTACTGTCCCTGTAAGGCATGCAGGAGGATAAAGAAAAATCACTTAGTCCACTCTCTTGTTGTTTATTTCATGCTCCAGTGCTTATCTCTTTTACTTCTCCCCTGCCAGTAGACATCACTCTACAAGCAGTACCAGCAGCTCCTATTTCCCTAGTGACTACTACTGTAGCAATAATGATGTTCCAGCTGTTCTGCAGGCTTTCAGCCCTTTGTGGAAAAGTGGTTCCTGGTGAGAAATCTCTGGGAATACAAACAGATACACTGAGACCTGCAAACCTGCCATTAGTCAACAGCTGGTGCTTCAAACCTGGTGAGAGCCTGAACTAATGCAGAATGTCCTTGCTGCAGACAGCCTTAGCTGCCAGAGTAAAGCAGCTCTTACATAGCTGGGGCCGCATTAAGCCAGTATACCAAGCTTCTCTCTTGAGCTCAAAATAGGCAATAGTTCTTATTTAAACACAAGTTCAGTACAATAGTCTGGCTAATTCAGAGGTACTGGACTTACACCTACCAAGGCTGGTAACAGGTCTTCTTGAGTCTGCAGTAGCTGGGCAAAAGACAAGTATTTTGTTGTTGCCTGCTGTTCATCCCTGACTAACTCCATCAGCCATGGGTCTAGATTTTTTAAAAAAAAAAAACAAACAAACAAAAACCAAACAAACAAACAAAAAAAAAACAAACCGAAAAAAACCCACCCAAAAAAACCTGAAAACCTTGGCCGAACCAGGCCAAGATGGCCTTTGTTAGGTGGTCAGAAAAAAACACAACATGCCTAAGTGAAAGGTAGTGTTTCAAGAAGAACTGGCAGCGTACCTACACACATGCCTGGATGAACATCCAGAATGGGAAAGGGAGCAACATGGGTGCTTTGTGAGACCAAGTGCTACAGAGCTCTAAAAACATGACAGATGTTATTATCTAAGTCTTTCAACTCATACTTGTCTTTGCTGTTTTTGTGACCTTGTAGAGATACCCTCTGAAAGAGAGCAATATGGTTTCCCGCTACAAGAAGGAGTTCCTGGAACTAGAAAAAATTGGTGTGGGGGAATTTGGCTCTGTCTACAAGTGCATCAAACGCCTTGATGGATGTGTTTATGCCATCAAACGCTCCAAAAGGCCTCTGGCAGGATCCTCGGATGAGTGAGTGTGCTAGCTGGAAACTGCCAGTAGAAATGATGGGCAGGTTCTTGGGAGGTGTGATGGGGAAGGAGGGCATGTGGATCTAGAGGTATCTTAGGGGTGGAATGAGCAAAAACTGGCTGCTGATGCGCTCCCAAGTAACAGTTGGGAGAGTGGGGGAAGTTACCACTTTAGGACTATTGGATATAAATGTCTGAGAAATGGAAGAAGCCACATGCATTGCGAAGTGAGATGACAGCTTACCTGAACCCCTTGGGTCCAGGCAGCCAGTCTCTTTAAAATAACAACTAACTATATGTCAAATAGTTTGCCTGTGGTATGTCCCTGCCCTGCTGTATGGCCAGTGCTCCTCACATCTGTATTGACCAGCTAGTACTGTCCTGCATGCTAAAGCAAAGTCTTTGAAGCTGCCTTTGCCTCCTTAACAAAAGACTTGCTCAGTGATTTTTTTTTCTTTATTTTTGACAGCTGCTCAGCACATTTGAGCAAGGGCAGGTTTTGTTTCAGCAGCTGTGAGAGACAGTCTGTCTGCAAAAACCCAAGAGAAAGTCCTAAACACCTCTGCTTTCCCTTTCTCAAGCCAGGCTGCAAACCAGGGCTCATCTTGTGGTCCCAAGCAGGACCCTGGCACCCTCTCACCACTGCTTTTTCTGTGCATGCTTCTCTAGGCAGCTGGCACTGCGGGAGGTTTATGCTCACGCTGTCCTTGGACACCACCCCCATGTTGTACGCTACTACTCGGCGTGGGCAGAGGACGATCACATGATTATCCAAAATGAACACTGCGATGGTAAGAGCTGTGACATTGTTAAAGGCTGAGATCAGGACGGGTGCAGTTACCTTCTTCCGTACTTAAATACGGGATGTTTTGGCTTGCAACAAAGCAAACTGCACTGGGGCTACAGTTCCATGGAGAATCCAGTAAGGGCTCATAATATTTAGACAAAACTCTGAATGGTGCCAGTGTCTAACAAGTAGTGAATACCCTCTAATTTGTGGGATTTTAAAACTCTTCCTCTGTGTCTGACCTGGCACAGTATTCCTCATGCCGATGCTTAGAGCTGTGTCTGGGACAGCCCAGGTAAAACCTGGTATGAGTGACTCAAGAGCAGCTAACTGGAGTGCCATGTATCTTGGAAACAAACACTTCTTAATGAAGGGGACTAATGATTTGAAGAGTGGCTGCCTGGTTGAGATGAAGACACCTTGCATCTTGGTTAGAAGAAAGGGCTTAACAGCTGCAGAGGAACAGAACTAAATAATGAAGTAAACTGTAAATGGGGTGCTGCAGGTGGGGTGGTACACTCTTATGTGGGTTTGCCCTTGGCCATACCACTGTTTGGGAGACATTGGAAAAGATAACTCTGGCTACCAGAGGAGCTGAAGGCAAATATATAGCTCTCATTTTTCAACTGCTCCTGCAGTCTTGAGGCTCAATGATAGCTGTTTGGAGTAATGACTTCAAATCTGGTGGATGTAACCATGAAATGTGGTGATCATTGCTGCAGCACTGATGCATTTCTTGCGTTCTAGTGGATGAATATCTGAGACTAAAGGAGAAGTGGTGAAAAGCAGGTTGATGGGGGGAGAGGCCATGTTATTTGCTAGTCCTGAAATAGCCAGAGTGCCTTAACAGAGACCCACAAAACTCTGTTTCTGTGTCAAATGTTACATTCTTCAATCAAAAGTCTGCTAGTGGGAGCTTAATTTCCTTGCTCCACCATTCATATACCTGCTTTCTGCCTGTAAGCATGGCAAAAGTGATTAACTTTTCTGCTGTTCGCTTGCAGCAGCATCACTACCAGGTCAGCCCTTCTGGTGCTGTAGGTAGAACTGCAGTTGCTCAGTCCCTGGCAAGCAGAAGGCAGGGTGCTCTGAGGCAGTGAAAAGGCTGAAGCCAAATGGTGATGTCCAAGTTTGATCACTAGAGCATGTATAGCTGGTCTGGTTGGGGTTTGTCACTAGCAAGCCTGAAAATGCTCTGGGCAATAATTTCTACTAAGCTATTTCAAACATGCTGCTCTATCAAATTTTTGTCGGGTCTTTGACTGTTTTTACCTAGGTGGGAGTCTCCAAGATGTACTGCTGGAAAATGCAAAGCTCGGCCAGTATTTCCTAGAAGCAGAGCTGAAAGAAATATTGTTACAAGTCTCCATGGGGCTAAAATACATCCACAACTCTGGCCTTGTGCACCTGGATATCAAACCTAGTAAGTATAGTGCTCTTCTCCTTTGTGGAGGGTCCTCCAAGTGACCCTCCAGGGGTAGGGCCTGTAATGGGTCCTTCTGACTGGACCAATTACAGTGCTTCAAAGGAAAGAGGACCTTGCCCTGTGGAGTGTGGTGGTTTGTGTTTTGTTTTTTTTTTTTTAATCTTTCCACTACTGCTGCTCTAAAACTGAGCTTTCTCTGATAGTTGGCAGCATTTTACTTCTGATGCTTATGATCTTCATAATCCTGGCTCATGGGAATCCCTTTCACACTGGTGGAGCAAGTAGGGCTGCTAATGAAGACAGGGACTTAAATTTGCTGCTGTCTTGTTGCACAACACTTGACCTTTGTATGTGAGAGCTGGCCTGAGAAGTGAATTTTTATTGTACCTACCCTGAGGGATTAAGTTCCTATGAAAAATAGTAACAAGCCTTCCTCTCTGTAGCTGAGGATGGGCACCCCCAGGGCAATGCTTGCCCCCACAGTCACATAGTTACATCCTTACAGTGCAGCTCCTTTTTCCTGATGAAATCATGCTTCTAGTTTGGGGGGCAGAGGGAGGGGCAGAAAAGTTGATTACACTAGGATATTTTATGCACAATATACAACTGTCTCCTGCCAGCTGTATTGCTGAACATGTGAGCTGGGCAGAAAGCAGGCTAATGGGTGGCAAGTGTGTGTGTATAGTTTCTCTGGCTGTGAAGCTCAACTAGCTTGACAGATGGGATTTTTACAAAGCTGTCAGGCTGCTGCATTCTGGCTACTGATATCACATTATTGCTAAACTTCACTGTTTTGCAGGTAATATCTTCATCTGTTACAAGCTGGCAGTTGCGGGCCCTGCTGGGCAGGAAGAGAGTGACAGCGAAGACGAGTTCTCTTCTGGTGTGGTGTATAAGATTGGTAGGTTTTAGCCCGCTTTACAACTGGCTTAGGATTAGGGCTGCTCATTGCTGCTTGATAGTGCTCTGTCCTGCTGGCTGAAGAGGCTTTTGCATACAAAACTGACAGCATAGTCTTGAATGCCTCTGCTACTTACCAGAATTAATTCCTCTAAGGAGACAAGTCCTAGAAAACTCATGTGCTTGTTTCCAAGCCCAGATGCCTGAGTAGGAGCAGGCTTGCTCTCTTACTCAGTATTTCCTGATTGCTCTGCTGGTGCCTATAAAACAGAGGCTTTTATTGATGGAGGAGATTTACATCAGTTTGCTCCATTAGTTGCTTGTTCTTCGTCTCAGGTGACCTTGGCCATGTGACATCAATAACAAACCCCCAGGTGGAGGAAGGAGACAGACGGTTTTTGGCCAATGAGGTTTTGCAAGAGGTACAGCTGCTAGTGGGGTGGTGGGGAGAACAGGGTGGTGAGCAAGTGGGGAGAGATCCACTGTAGTGAAATCATTAGTCTGGCATATTCCTTGCCTAATTTCTTCTTTCTTGTGTCTGGTCTGGCTGTTAAATCAGCAAAATTAACACTTTATTAAGAATAGTGTAGGCATGGGTCTTGTCATGTAAATATTTAACATACTTGATAAGTAACTTTATCATTAGATCACTGCAACTATTCTACCTGCTAGGGATGAATGGGACAAAACCTTTACCAGTTTGGAGACCTTTCATGTTATACACCTAGCTGAGATTAAACTGCTGGATGTGATTACTGAGGAATACATGCACCCAGAGAAATGCCTTATACAACAGACACTGATCAGGTAGTGTGGAGAGGTGAGAGGCACAAAACACCTCTCAAACTGACTGCTGTTTTGCCACTCTGGCCAGTGAACAAAAAAGGAGTCAGTATGTAACAACCAGCCTGGATGTGTTCATCAACTCAGGTATTTAAGCAATAGTATCTTTTTGTGCTAAAAGTGGATTTAGGAACTATTAGGTCAATATATCGCATGCAGTCTTTTTAGTTGGGCATGACTAGCTTATTGCCTTGCAGTAAAGGCTGGAGGCACACATTTGTTAGGCTGTCCTCTGGATTTGCTGTGGTAATCCTAATGTGGGCTGCAAGCTCCTCATGACTGGGTGATGGCCAATGTGCTATTAGTTGCCAATACTACTTGCTATCAATCTTTTTATCCTAAAGAGGTGAAAACAGCTAACTGGGATGGTGAAGAAAGTGTTATATGTATACTTGTTCAGCTGTTTCTTTTTGAGCTGGTATCCCAACCCACCTTTGTTCAGTATAGCAGGACATTCCCTTTCTATAACTGTTTATCTTCTCTCTGCAGCAATACTGCTATTTGCCAAAGGCAGACATCTTTGCCCTGGCACTCACAGTAGCTCTAGCAGCCGGCACAGCACCACTGCCTCACAATGGGGCCATGTGGCACCACATCCGTGAAGGCAATATCCCACCGATCCCCCAGAAGCTTCCTCATTGCTTTCTTGAACTCCTCAAGGTGAGGAAGTAGTCTTGACAGGATGGAGGCTTTTCCAGTTGGCATGTGACAGAAGGAGTGTTAAATTCTGAACTCCTTTGCCTTTTAGCTCATGATCCATCCTGACCCAGCGGAAAGACCTTCTGCCACAGCTCTTACTAAACATCCAGTTCTTCGTCCTTCACTGGGAAAAGCTGTGCAGCTCCAGAAGCAGCTAAATGTGGAGAAGTGCAAGACTGCCATGCTGGAAAGGTAGGGTTGGCTTGGGCATTAAAGGGAGGAGACATGGGCACAAGAAGTGCTGGTCACCAGGCTCGAATGTAGGGTGGTAATGTTGGGAGACCCAATGTGCAGAAATACCCAGCCAGCTGCTGTGTCTGGAGCTGGGAGGGCAATGGGGCTGTAGCAGGGACTTGTAGTGCCCAAGCAGCTGTGGTTCACCTCTGGCTTTGAGGAGTTGGCTAAATTAGAGTAGTGAACTTGCATGCTTAGTCCAGCCACTGGTGATGGAAAATACTGATACAATAAGCAGCCAGTGGGCAGATGAGGAATGGATACCTCACTGAGATAGTGGTCTAGCACAGAAGGAAGAGAAACACCAGGTGGTCGCAGACATCCTCTTTCCCCTTACTCCCTCTCACTGCTGTTGGCAGCAACGTTTTGAGGTGCTGGGATCTAGGAACTGCCCCACCACCCCTCTTAGTGCAATAGTCAGCTGGGGAGTAGGTTTTCCATGTAGACAGGAGAGCATATGCTCTGGGAGAGCAGCAAGCATCAGGGAAAAAAGGCAATGGAAAAGAAGCATGTGCCTTTATTAGGTATTTGAGCTGCATGATATGGTGCTGACCTAAGTTACGCCATTCACAAATATCTGAAACAATGGGAGAAAAAGTGAGCTAGGGACTTTTCATACTGGTGCCAGTCTAGGTGTGTGTTGCTGACCTGATGCATAGTTTTCTTTTGGTAAACCTTCAAAGCTGATCTATTTGTTCTGAAGTAGAAACTCTAGAGATACCTACAGTAATATTTGTGTCACCACCTGGGTCAAAAGTCACCACTCTCCAGCAATGCTGGAGTACTGCAGTAACCCTCCTGTGCAAGATTGTTCATAGCTTTCTTCTGTAGCTGATGGGGTTTTGTGCATGACATGGTTTTCTTCCTCTCTTCTTCCTCTCCTCTTCCTTCCATCTTCCCCCTGCAGGGAACTTAAAGCAGCTCGCCTTGCCCAGACCCTCATGAAGGACCAGCCCTTAGGAAGTGCCAAGTTGCAAGAGTCTGAAACCTCTTCTAAGCAAAACAGCAAGCGCCTGGTGGGGGGGAAGAGCTGTCGCTCATTTAGCTTTACTTTGGGTTACTGAACTTCTGTGTTGTCCAAAAAGTTCTGGCTGCTGAACGGCCCTGTGAAAGCAGAGGGTGCGCATAGACCAATGCCCCATATTAGCTCTCCCTGTCGTTGTTTTTGGTTCCCTCATTAGTTATGATGAGATGTTGGCTGAGGGAAGAAAGATTAGCTTATAAGTGTCAGATCTTGGGATTTAAGATTATTGTCCTCAGTCTTTTACCTGTTTAATTTCTTGTGTAACTGGTCTTGTTCTATACTAAGAATAGTGTTGCCATGCAAGGGAAAGGATGGCATTTCCTTGACTCACTTCACTCTTAGTTTAGTTGGGCCTTATTATTGATGATGTTTTTGTGGTTGTAATGCCCTGGCCACCTGTGTATCTTTAGAGGGGAGATAGTGGCTGTACATGGAGACAGCATCTACAGCTGGGTCCTCCTGGAAGTGAGGAGGTAGAGACTATGGTAGGCAGTTTGAACTATGCATCGGGAGACAGACTGGTTACATAGTCCTGGTGAACTTGGGGTGCAGTTGGAGTGGCATTTCACTGAGGGGGACAAAGAGTAAAAGGGAACACTTTGAGTTAAGGGGGGGCCTTAATTGTGGAAGTTGAAGGCAAACTTTCCCTCCCTTAACTTTCAGCAAGAAGCACAAAACCATGTAACTGGTTAAGCTTTTGCAGACTAGTCCCTGATGCCTGACTTGTTTTATGTCCATCGGCAAGGGCTTCTGGCTTAGAGCGGGGGAAATAACCGTGGGGCACGGGTCGGTGCGGCTGCATACCCGCTTCCCTTCCAGCATCTCGCACGTGGTGCAACTGCCTGTAGCCTTGTGGCAACGGTGAGGGCAACGAGAAAGGGTTTTTCAGGCCGTGTCAGTTTTTTGGAGTTGCCCACGTAAAGTGTGTATGTACTTAATATTCGTTAAATCTCGCCCCCGCTCTGCTGGCTGCGAGTGCTCGCCGGCTGCCCGTGTGGCCGCGGTCGCTGGGCACGAAGGGCTGCTGTTACCGGGGAGAGCGCGCGGTTTGTAACTCGGGTTATTTTCAGGTTTTACTGAAGTTTTGTTTTCAAACGGCTTTTAAACTGTTCGATCCTACCCTTTAAGAAGCGAAACGCGCAAATAAAGATTTTAATCCTTTTACCTACGACGGGAGTGGCTTTTTCTTTCTCCCTTTGGGCCTCCTTCCCTGCCACCCCGGGAGATCTCGCTTACCCCTGGGAGAAAGCACCGCCGTGACCGCGGGCGGCCGGCGGCGGGGCTCTCCCTCCCGAGCCGCCCGCGGGGCGCTGCCCTCCCGCTCTCTCCCCCGCGCGCCTCCGCAGACCCGCCGCCGGGGGGGGGGAGGGTCGCGTTTCCGGCCGGACCCTCTTTGCGCTGGACCTATCGGTTCCCTTCCGCTTCCGGCAGGCTGCGGGGTTGCGGCGGGAGAGGTGCAGAGGGCGGGAGAGGTGCAGAGGGCGGGAGAGGTGCAGAGGGCGGGAGAGGTGCAGAGGGCGGGAGAGGTGCAGAGGGCGGGGGGGTCGGGGCTGTTGGCGGCGGGACGGGGCCGCTTCGGGCGCTGCTTCAGCCCTGCTTTTCCCTCCTCAGGCGCGGCGGCAGCATGTGGCGGCGACCGGCGTGGCAGGTAGGGCCGTGGGGTGGGGGCCGGGACCGTGGTGAGGGTTTAAGGGTTCCCTGAGGGGGCGGCGCTCTGGCCGACGTGGTTCGGGGCACTCCCGGGGGCCAGGCCGCGGCCCCAGCGGGAGCTTGGCCCTGACTTTACTCCCCCGGGGTGCCCGCACCGGCTCGGGGGGGGGGAGTGGCGGGGGGGGGTGCTGCTCAGAGCCCTCCCGCCGCGGGGGGGAGCAGCTTTCCCGCCCGTCGCAGCCCGCCGCGGAGCTTCGCGTAACCGTCTCGTCACGGAAGCTGGTTTCCACCGCCGTCCCCCATCGCAGCGTTATGAGGTGCGCGGTGCGGGGATAGCCGAGGACCCTAAACCGGCGCCTCCCGGCAGTGAAGGCGGTCGCCGGCGCAGCGAGGGCCGGCGGAGCGCTCTGCCGCCGCCCCGGGCCTTCGCAGGGCCCCGGCTGAGCTGCGCTCCCTGCGAGCGGCTTTTCCTACATGAACCGCCTGTAGGTGCTGGTGCCTTTACCGCGGCACTGAAAAAATGATGTATGAAAAGATCCGGCTTATGCATGGAATGAGTCTTAGATGATTTGCATATACATCAGTGAACCATACAGACACGCCAAAGAGCTTCTGTTCTGCAAGTTGCGTTTCCTCTGGTTCAGCTCCTCTGTTCAACACAGGGCTGTCGGTCTCTCCTGCCTTTAACTTTGCAACCCCTTGTTATAAGAGATGAGCTTTTCTTCCAGTTCCTGCTCGTGGGCCTCTTGTAGAGGTGTTCCTGGGTTTTCCTTTTCTCCTCCTTTCTTCTAGGACATGATATTTGGCAGTATTGAGGCAATTCCTTTTCTTTTTCTTGCGTTTAGCTGCAGCAATCAGGTTTTTTGTGGCCTTGATTTGCTGTTTCCTTGGGAATGAGGGGGTATCAGTGCATCATACCGCTTGTGGCGGTGGATGGATGTACATTTTGGGCATATCTTGTTAATCTCTGGAGTGAAGCAGAAGGTTGATGAAACTATCAAAACTGTGTTTATTTCCAAAAATCAAAGCCCAACCAACTAAACAACCCCTCCACTTCAAACTTCTCCCTCTCCTGTACGTATTACAGAAAAACAGTAGTTGCTGCATGTCCCAAAAATAATTGCTGGAGGTGTACCTTTGGGCCACGCTTTTTGCTAGGCAGCTTTTTAACCCCAGTTTAAGCAGATATCCTTTGAATAATCCTATTGGCTTCATTTAGCTGAATGGATTTCTTCCCTCAGTCCCCCGATAAGTCACCAGAAAAAAATGTATTTTCAAAACCTCTGTAAGTGTTCAAAAAGACAAGGTGTAAAGGTGTGCGAGCACTGTTCATACTTTGTGCCTTGGAAACTAACATCTGTCTGTTCCTTCAGGTGCTTCGCCAGTTTGTAAGACATGAGTCTGATACAGTCAGCTCATTGGTACTCGAAAGATGTAAGTAGCTGCCGAGATGAAATTTAGCTGTTACTCTTTGTGGTTTTTATCTCAGTTTTAGAATGGCTGAAATATGCCAGGACAGGAACAGTTAGGAATGGTAACTAAGAATGTGTTGTTTCAAACAAACAGACTCTTAAGTAGCTTCCTATCTGGTCTTTGTCAAGTCAAGCAGCCCTTAAGAGAGAAAAGAAAAAAACCTGACATGGAGTACAGCCTGTAAAAGGCAGGTAGTCAGTGCTTTATTAATGGCAGTGAATCAGGTAAGCTCTTGTCATGTTTTCTAATACCTGCATTTAGGTGTCTCGTGCTTGTTTCTCAGGCTCCCATGTGCCTGGGGGACTTGTTTGGGCACTGCTGCTGCTGCCCCAACATGATTTCCTTCAGGTGTATGCTTCAGACTTTACCATTCAGTTCATGTGCTCAGTGTGTAAGAGTGATGCTCTCCTGACCTTCTCCAGTTGTCCTTCAACAAGAAGGAATGAATTGTGTCCACCTAGTCCTGGTACCTGTGTAAAAACTAGTGACCCTCTAATTCAGAGGATGGGGTGTAGTAATGCAACTTTGTTGTTTAAAAGGTATTGTTTTAGTGACAAAACAATGCAATGCTATGGTTTTATCATAACTAAAAAAATAAAAGCCAAGAGAAGTAAATGTAAAATAGTTTCAAGTGACAT
Source organism: Nyctibius grandis (assembly GCF_013368605.1). Classification (NCBI taxonomy): domain Eukaryota; kingdom Metazoa; phylum Chordata; class Aves; order Nyctibiiformes; family Nyctibiidae; genus Nyctibius; species Nyctibius grandis. The sequence goes on from NC_090662.1 coordinate 68,323,279, forward strand.
ATGGATGTGTCTGTGAAAAAGATGACAAAGGAACAGAAAGATAAAGAATCTTTAGCTCTCTAAATTAGTGTATTCAGCAGTGATAATGATAGTAGAGGCACAGTCAACCATCTGCAGGGCCTGAATAAGCCAAAAGTCACAAGAGCTTGAAAAATGGTTAGGAGGTGCAGAAAGTCATTGTTCTGGCCATTGACAAAAGCCGCTAACTTGTGACTTGCTGTGATTAGAAGCATCATAATTCACCTGTGTATGTGTTTACTCTCATGTTTCAGCCATGAATCGTGTTCAGTTACTTGGTCGGGTTGGACAGGACCCTATCATGAGGCAAGTGGAGGGAAAAAATCCTGTTACCATATTTTCTCTTGCAACCAATGAGATGTGGCGGACAGGGGACAGCGATGCAACCCAGGGAGGTGAGTCTGCAATGAGCAACGTGCTTCTGCTGTGTTCCGAGGTTGTGTTTGCACATTCAGTAGCACCATGTAAATCTCGGGTGTAGGGAAGTCGCTTTGAGGTCAGTAGAGATGCTGGTGCGTTTGTGTGTCTCTTACTGATCCCCAGCAGCATGTACTGAATAAAGGTCTGCATGTGGACCCTCCTCTGGAGAAGTGGAAAGAGTGTTGAGTTGACAGTTTTTCACTGTTGGGGTTCCCAGAGGTGTAGCGGGTTCCACACTCTTATTTGTATTCCAAGAGAAGAAAAAACCCCCACAATGATATATTTTCTATTTGATTCTTCTATCTGTCTGCAGCTACAGATGACTCTTTTCCTCTAACTTTAGTTAATGCAGAGTGTGTGAGGGGAAAAAAAAATCTTCTAGTATGAGCACTGGCTTCCAGGAAAACTCGTCTCTTGATTTGAACTGGTTTGAACTGTGCTTCTGCACGATACTTTCATTTGGACGCAGATGAGCGGAACATTGAGTTCTAGCATGGAGTGGGAGATGGAGTGCTAGTATACTTCCATTTTCACATCACTTTTCATAATTTAAGAACACCAACATGTTGAAACTAGTTTCTGAGGCTTGTGTCAAAAAGAGAATTTGGCATCCAACTTTGTTATTTTTATGTAACTTAGGTGATATCAGTCAGAAGACAACATGGCACAGGATCTCTGTCTTCAGACCGGGCCTCAGGGATGTTACATATCAGTACGTGAAGAAGGGGTAAGTAAATAACAAATGTGGTTGAGGATTTAATGCCTTAATAATTGATGGATGTAATAATTATGGTGACCAGGAGCTATACTAAGATAGAAGTGCCTTAAAATAAGTTAGCAGACCTGCTACAAACGAGTGAGCCAAAAGCCTGTGTATTCAGAATCAGATATAGAGAAAAAACCAGCCATACAGTTCTCTGACAGAACCAAATTCTTGATTTTTTCCAGTGCTCGAATCTATGTTGAAGGAAAGCTAGACTATGGTGAATACACAGATAAAAACAATGTGAGGCGGCAGGCCACAACAATTATAGCAGGTAAGGAACAACGTACCAAGGCCTACCTTGCACTTTTAAAATGGAGAAGGGGTGGAAATAGAAATAGATCTTGGTTTGTCTTTATTCTCAGAATCCTCACTGGGGGATTTTGAGAGAATGAACAGGCTGTACCACTGGATGTCCTCTGGCACTGCTTGTGAAGACAGAAAATGAGAGCATTTAGTTGCAAACTGTTGCATCGTTTGCTCACACAAACGAGCTGGTGCAGCAGGTAGATGCTGTGTGTTTTAAGAACACTGGTATGTGGTACTGCAGGTCAGGCAGATTCCTTTTCTAATCCCGTTTAAGACTGGAGGCTTCACTAACTTTAAGGACCTCTGTTTGTGAAAGATTTTTTAGGTGGGGATAACCTGATGGAGAATTTAGAAAGCCCTCAGTCTGGTAGCCAGTAGTGGTAAGAAGAGCACATAATGGATAGGGAGTAGACTTGTCTCTTGGGTAGACACAATGAAGAAGAGAACTGGGAAACTCAACGTTTTCCTTCAGCCTTTAAATAGCATGAGCATCCTACATCTTTACTGTGGGTAGAGCCACTATCTTGTGGCTTTTGAGGGAGGGCTAAAATAATCGGGTAGTAGAGCAAACATTTCTGTTATGTAAGTATATCTAAGAAAATCTGGGCCAGAAGAGAAGGAAGAAAAACCAGACGTAATTCTGGATGTTTCTGCTGTGCAGCCTCTTTAAAACAATAGTAATCAAACTTTCACATGAGCAGTTCAGCTAGCAGTGCTGTAGGTTGCTGTTTATAAATAGCTGGAGGGGAGAAGCAAATCTTTTTTTAATTAGTATTTAACCTAATGGTTTCTTCTTAGTGTTCAATATCCCCAGTCTCGAGATGCTTTAGAAATTACTGAGGCTTGATGAAATATGAGCTTCCTATAGTCCCATAGACTGATGACATGGTAGTGCATACTGCAAATGACAAAATAAAAAGGAAATAAGCTTTAACTGGTAGAGATCATAGTCAGAGAATTAAACCATTATCTTAAAATGTTTCTGGTGTCTTTGACCCTGATCATCAGGTTTAGCACACTTGTTTCATAGTATCTGTGGTTGCATTGAATTGTCAGCTTTCTGGGGAGATAGAGCAAGAACCCTGTATTGGACACTGTTTTATTTTATGAACCATTCTGTTCCAAAGTACATGTCTTTGCAGCTTATTTAACACAAATAGGTTGTCTTTGTGGGTGTGCAGGCTTGCAACAGGGCAAAACAATCCTGAAGGCTAAATTTTCTTTATTTCTTTTCAGATAATGTAATTTTTCTGAGTGATGGTGTGAGAGACAAGGTGTGAAGTCATTAGTGCTCAGACCCAGGCCATTTCATTCCTTTTGTTTTCCAGTGCTTCATAATTCTGTAATCACGTATATTGCTGTAGCTTCTTTAAAAAATAAATAAAATGTTTGATACCTCTAGGGTATCTCTGTGTGTTTTGTTTTGTTTTCCTGTGTGCTTTCTCTCTGTTCATCGTTGTTTGGATTTCTTTCTTTCTTGTTCGTTCTTAAGAGAAAAGGTAACCCAGGCAGCTATATTACTTCTTGAGCTGATGAATACATAAATGGAAGTCAGCCATTGCATCTTCAGCCATTTTCAAACCTTATATCCTTGGCTGCCTTAACAACCTCTCTTCTGTCTTGTGGGGTCTGACAGCCTCATCACCTCTCACTGCTAACATCCCTCCGTTCTATAGGTGTCATCCTTACCTAAATCAAAGAGTCAGTAAGTTTAAAGCAGAGCCACTGGCCTCAACTGGTGCTCAGCTTGAAGTTTTTCTGTCACAGACCTGGAGAAGGCGTTCTGTGCATTTGCGTCTGCCCCTCCACTGATCGTAGCATTTGATCAAATTGGGTGGTGTCTTTCACCAAACCCTGTTTGGGTCGTGTGCTCAGGTCTTCATTATTACGGCATTTGACATACAATGACTATGATGACATCAACATTGCTCATCCCAGTACCTTGTTAGAGTGCTATGCCTACGGTTTGCCATCAGGAGGAGCTGGAGGAATGGCTGCCTTGGCTCTTCCTTCAGAGAGGCCTGCAATAGTGTGTGAAAAACATTCGTGGTCCAGGATTCTCCATTAATGTTGCAGTGGTGTTTATTTTGCTTTAACTTTGTTTTACTGTCAGAAAGTCTGAGAATTATTAGTATTGTTAGTAAAAAAATGCACAACTAAAAGGTGTTTTCTTCTGTTACATGGAGAAGCGGTGAAATTCCCACTGTGATGCAGCGTGATGTGAACAAGGAAAGAAAAACATTAGAGGTGACAATTTCCTGCCTTCAGAGCTGGTGGGATTTCATATCTCATCTCTCTCTGAGCCCAGTACAGAGCATGCTTATTTATAGTTTTTGCAGATCTTTCCCCTACAGAATGATGATAATGTTTATGTTTCTCTCTATAACCATTGTCAGTACTACCAAAAACTTAAATTCTTTCAGTTCAGCATTTGTTTCTGGTTGAAGGTAATGCTTTAACCAGTACCTTAGCCCCTGTCACTGGCATACTGAGGTGTTAGATGTACTGGAAATGCTTAGCTACTTATACAGGTTGGTATCCCCAGGAGATTGTTGTATAGGAAGTTCTGACTTTAATTCCCTTAACTACTTCTTGTTCAGTCTGAGTCTGTTGTACTGCTGGGAGGAGTTGTGATGGTGGACTTCTGTCGCAGTGATCCAATACAGTTTGTGTTCGGTCCACGCAAATTTTTCCTGTTAGCTGAAAGCTGGGATTTGTCTTAAGCTTTCTTCATATCTAGGAGGCCTCAAGTGAATGCGCTAAATCTCTGTTCCTTTAGTGGTTGCCTCCTTTTCTGCACTGTGCTGTGGTGGTAGAGCTCAACAAAGCTTACGACAGTCTCTGCATTGGAGCTTGGGAAGTGGCTTTCTGCTCCGAACTCAGGGTAGAGGTGGCAGCAATGATTCCCTCCAGCGCTGCGCAGGGAGTGGCCAGAACTGCCAGAACTCCTCTCAGCAGCTGCTGAATGGCTCATGCTAATCTCTCCCCCTGGCTCAGGATGAGGACACGGTGCCAACAAAGAAAATATTTGCTCAAGGACTTCAACTTTTCTTGCTTTTCCGGTTGTTCTATTTAAAGTTGCTAGTACACTTTAACGATTGACCTGCTACAAAGACAACACATACCTACTTTGAGAACACACTGTTTGAAAAGCGGTGCAGTATCTTGAGTGTTCATCACAATTTTTCATTAGGGTAGATTTTCACAAGTGATTCTGCGTTAGCAATAGACATAGTTACAGCAACAATAACCACTGGCAAAGGTATGTTGTGTGTTCACCTCTTATGTCTGCTTTGCTGCTATGGAGCAAACAATCTCTTAAGTAATTTTGGTTATGAGAAAAACAGAATCACAGAATCAACCAGGTTGGAAGAGACCTCTGGGAGCATCGAGTTCCAGCCATTGCCCTGACACCACCCTGTCAACTAGACCATGGCACTAAGTGCCATGTCCAGTCTTTTCTTAAACACATCCAGAGATGGTGACTCCACCACCTCCCTGGGCAGCCCATTCCAATGTCTAATGACCCTTTCTGAGAAGAAATGCTTCCTAATGTCCAACCGAAACCTCCCCTGGCAAAACTTGAGGCTATGTCCTCTTGTCCTATCGCTAGTTGCCTGGGAGAAGAGGCTGACTCCCATGTCACTACAACCTCCCTTCAGCTGTGAAATCAGCATTCCTGTAGCATCTGGGCTGGTTTTTTTTTTTATGGCTAGGTACTTGTTCTGTGAGAAAATGTTAAAGAATGGAAGTGGTATCTACTGAGTTAAGTACAGTGATACTTTGTTTATACCAAGGCAATGAGTATTTTTCCACGCTGTCCCTTGATAAATGGCATTCAGCTTTTGCTCGTCCGTGTTAACCTCTTGTGTAAATGGGATTAGGCAAATCCTATTTGCTTGCATCAACCAGGACATTTAGAAGTGTTTGACCTTAACAAGGAATTTTTTTTATGTATTTATGAAGATGGATTAGAAGAGATAAAAAACAGAGATGATTTCTTTTGAAAATGACAGAGCATTTTAACCAAGTATTTGGAGCATTTCGTAACAGCCCTGAGACAGAGCTATTCTGGGCTGCAACACAGCTCAATGCCACTCAGTTATTTCTGTCAGTCTGGTGTGAGGTGTAGGAAACCCTCTTCTCCTGTGCTTGTTTCTGTGGCTGTAGTGTTCTGGTTTGAGGAAGACATCACGGGCATTGCGCCTGTGTCACACAGCGAAGAACATTTTCAGCTTTAATTGAAGTATGATCTGTATTTGGGAACACAAACACAATTCCCCCAACGCCATGTAACATGGAGGGTAACGAGAGGGCTATTTCAGTGAAGTGGGACTTGATTTCTTTGGCTGAAACATCATCTTTTGCTTCTGTTTCATAACTCATAGTTTCTGCGGACAGAGTAACAGGATGAATTACGAATGACTGAGGGCTTGGACTGGTACAGAATTACTAGAGCTTTTTACCAGCAGGTCCCTGGCTTGGGTTCTAACCTAGCCAAAAGAATTGCATCCTGTTGACTGCACGGTGCCTTGCAGGAAGGGGGTAGGTGTTTGAGCCCTGTCCCAGCTCTTCTGTGAAGACCAGCAGTGCCTCTGGGAGCCTGGTAAAAGCCCATGCAGAGAGGCCATGAATTGCAAAATCAAGAAAGCTGAATTAGTGCTTTGAGAAGTCCCTGGGTACAAGAGGTAGGAATATTCTGGTATCTTGTGTTTCTGTCAGTGTACCAATTACGTGGTTTTAGTAGTAGGCTGTCTCCAGTACTGGCAATCCCACTTCTTTTGTGAGTATTCATGTCAGTAAAGGAATATAATGCTGGGATTGTGGGAAGAAAACTTCACCATTCTCAAGCACAACTTCTATTTTTAACTCTGAAATTTCTGTGGTGGAAGCCTTTTTGCCAAGCAGTTAAGTGTGTCTGTACGTACAAACTAAGACTTGGTGGCTGTTTTATCTTGGCAATGGTGAGCTTCTTGACACAGCAGTGTGATTTATATCTCATTTACACAAGAAATTTGCTTTGTTAGTGCAGTACCAGGTACTGGGTAGTACAAGTAATGTGTTTGCATGTGACACACAAAGAAATTAACTTTCACAGGGTTTCTACAGAGACATCCTCTTGTGGGAAATGTGCATTAGTGTGTGTGAGATTTCTTTCTTCTGCTTGTTGCTTTATGTCCCAGATAAAAAAATCAGCTCATTACCACACTTTGCCATTTCAGAACAATCTCCAGTGTAATTTTTTGTGTTCTTAGTCCTGAAGTTTGTGCCCTGGACTCTTTAAGAGGTGCTAAGTTTGTTGAAGAAACCTTCTCTAACTATGACCATTTTCTGTGGCTTTCAAGGGGTAATACTTTTCGTTTGTAGCTGGTCAAAAACCTAGCAATTGTTATCCTATAGGCTCTGTTGCTATTTGTTCTTTTCTTGCTGGTTGACTTTTCAAACTTATTTGAAAAGAATGGCTGTAGAAAATGGATGGTTATCTTGATCCTGGTTGTCACAAGTCAGAAAAATGTCAGCTGTAAATATTTAATGAGCCTTTGTGCAACTGACCTGATCAAGAACTGAGTAATGATGCGGTTGCAGGAGTCGCGGCTTCTGTAACCCGGATCTGCAAGGAAAGGAGAGCACCTTTCCTTTGCCAGGCTTTCTGTGACTTATTAGGCTTGTATTATTGCTAGCTTTTTTCTTTGATATTTAAAGTAAGTGGTGGTTGTTTGGAGCTCTGCCTTAACAGCCTCCTCTTTCTTAAGTAGTTTGGTTTTCTGTGTGGGTTTTTTATATGTTTCTTCTGTGCGGGCTTTTGCTACTTGCAGAAAGGCGACAGAATGCTCAGTAAAATAAAGCAGAACTCTGCTCTCCTCTCCCCTTAGCCCTCTCTCTGCAGACAATAAACCCCCACCTTTTTATCTTGTAGATTGTCAGCCAATTTTTGCACTGTCCCCCTGTGCTGGAGAGTGAGTTCAACCCTGTTCAGAAGTCTGTGGTGAGGAAATAGTCTTGCACAAAAGGAGAAATCAAAATGCTCTCAGAATTAGGGGAGTTGGAACTTAAAAATACTACTAAAGCTGCTCTAAGAGGAAAGTCACGAAACATAGAAAAACAGCCTTGATTTTCAGTGTGCTAGTAACTATTGAAATCTACAGTTTATAATCCTCCAAGCAATATGGGAAGAAGGTAGGAGGACAGTTGTGTCTGTATAATGTTATTGCTGATTTTGTGGTGCTTTCCACGGTGCCTGATTTCTGGTGTAGTGTCAGTTTGTGAGCAGTGACGCATGACACATTAGACTTCTGCCCCATGTGTTGTATCAGGACACTGAATAATTAATATTCTCTGGAAAGGATTAATTTCCTTGTCTCTTCCTTCCTGATGCCCTGTATGTGCTGCCATTTTTTACCAGAAACTTGCTAATGCAGATTTGTTTTCACAAGAAGAACTGGTGCTGCAGCACAAAAACTTCAGTGTGGTCTATATGCTGTTAGTTGCCACCATACAGGGCGATTTGGTTGTATATCCTTACAAAGTCTCAGGGAATTGTTTTAGGAACATTGAAGCTCAAAAATGAGATGTAGCCTTGAACACTAATTTTAATAATATGTCAGGAACTGGGCAGGATGCCCATTTACCAATCTCTAGTCACTAGTTACCCATATCATGTTTTATATTGGTGAATAGCCCCAGAAATGGGTAGTCTCTGTGTACAAAATATTTCAGTGGCCAAATAAATCTTCCAAGATGCTTATGAATACTCAGCAGCACTGTGTACCACAGCAGCAGTCGTGCCTCAGTACCACCGTTACAAGAGAGCCCTGGGGAAGTGCAGAGGGGAGAGGGACGCAATTTTACATGATGTGGGAAGAGTGGAAACCATTGGGAAAAGCAGCGCGCCTAATTAAGGCACCTAATTTCCTGTCAGCGCTTTACCCAAGGGGGAACAAGAGACGTACGTGCTGTGAAACTTGTTTCCTAAATAAGTATTTCTTCCTGAGAAATGTGTTAGCCCGGTACTCTTGGTCAAATACCAGTTCTTAGGAGACCCTCGTCCTCAGCATGTTCAACCAATGAAGTTACGGTCACCCAGTCAGCACCTTCTTTCTTCTTTTGAGGTGGCTTTTATTTTCTTGGCTTACAAGGCAAACATGGCTCTCCCTTTAGGCTTCTCACACGGGCAAAACATGAGTGTAGTGCCCCAGCCCAAAGAAATTCTCTAGTCATAGCAGTAATTTTAGAGGGATCTAATGTCAGCCAACATTTTGTTAAATGGATTATCACAAAGCCACAAAAGCTTTGAAAGTAAGAACACATCCAATGAAAACACGGAGGTTTCTGGATAAGGAACTGACCTTTACAAGTTTCACAATCTGCACCTCAGGACTGGCACAATGTAATTGCTTTGACAACAGTGCCTGGCAGTGCCAGGACACAAGTTTGTACCTCCGGTCAGGCTTGCCAAAGCAGCAGGTCGCAATTCAGACACTAGTAATTTGGCTTTAGATGTTTTCTGTGCTGCTGAGAGCATATACTGGACTGACTTGTTTCACAATGACTTAAAATAACTCATCTTTGCAGGAGAACTTTGCTTGGGGCAGTTAGGGATTTTCCCTTCCTATTCCTCACCAAACAATGTAGCTTTTGTTACGCTTTTTCAAATTATTTTTTTTAATCAAGTCAAAAAGATTAATAAATCTTAAAGGGTCAGCCCCAAAAAAGTCACCGTTATTTTTCCTCTTCTCACTGCCGTTGTGCCTGATAGGTGATGGGAAGTCCTTATGACTTTGTTGTCCTCAGAGGGTTAGTCTAGGCTTGCCTTAGCGAGGACTGTATCATTTAACGATGCACAAGCGTTTGCTCTGTAAGTGAATGAAAGTGGTGTGTCACCAGAGATGAAGTCTAAGTGGGAGGTCTAGAAGAGAGAGAACTTATCGGGAAATCCAGTTACGATTCATGCACAACGCAGCATGGAAATGCTAATTAGTGTTGAACTGACCCACAGCGAAATGCCTTGATTGCGTTCCAGGAGCTGAAATGAAGCACAGAAGAATGCCCGGTTTCTGGTATTATAAAGATTTGGCATCTCTCATTTTTGAAGGACAAGGGAATGTCAGTGTTGTCCAAGCTTGGCGTGAAAGCAAGTCTTAAAATAATCAGAATTTCCCATTGACTGGGATTATTTTTGCTGCTGGTTGATGGCACTCTGGGAAGGGTGTCAGTCAGCAGCATACTCGTTGCTGCGGATGTCGTGGCTGCACAGAGTTTTATAGGGCAGTTCACACTAAAGCAGCTGTTTTTTACAAGGTACCTTCTGACATGTCCTTTTTCTAACAAACAGGTAAGCTGTGCTCGGGCCTATCAAATCATGAGCGTTTTCCAATTTTCATGCTTCCTTTTTCACTAAAGCCGAAGACCAAGCGGCCGGTGACTTCAGACCGCGAGCCCCGCAACCCCGCTGGAGCGTGTTAGATAGAGCCCGGCCGCGGCAGCGCTGAGGGTGAGGGGCTGCCTCAGCCGGCTGCCCCTGAACCCTCCCCGTGTGACTGAGGCAAGGCCGGCCTCGTCCGCCTCCACCGGCGCTCCCACGGGCACGCTTTCATCTGCCTCAGCCCGGTGCGGTGTCCGTAGCGGGGGGCCGGGCCCCGCGGCGGGCACGCTGTCCGGGCCGGCAGGCGCCGCTGCGCACCCGGCCCGGCCCAGCCCCGACCGCCCTCCCGGGCCCGTGGCCGCCCGCCCTCACACACCCGACGCGGAGGGGGTGGGGCGGCGCGCGGCGGCTGCAGTCTTGTCGCTGCTGCGTTGGCTGGCGCGCCCGTCGCTCCCGCCGCCCCCGCCTCCCCATTGGCCGCGCCGGGCATGGGGGTCTCCTCCTTCGCCATGATGTGCAGGGAGAGCCCCGCCCACATTCCACAGCTGGAGCCCCGCGGAGGCCGAGCGCCGAGCGCCGATTGGGGTGCGGCCTGCCGGCAGGCCGCGCTCTTCACCCCCGATTGGCGGTCTGGGCGGCGGGGGCGTGGCCAGGAGGGGCGGGGGCGGGGCGCGGCCGCAGGGCTGTGGGGGCGCGGCGCGCAGCTGGCGGGGGTGACCAGCCCGCCCCGGCGCCCGCACCCTTCGCTGGCGGCGGGGACGCGGCCTCAGCGCGGCGGTGGGCCCGGCAGCGGGGTGGGGAGCGGAGGGCGAGCGAGCGGCTCCGCGGCCCATGGGAGCGGGTGGCGCGGCGTGAGCCGGCCGCCGCGGGTGGGCAGGGGGCAAGCGAGGGGGCGGTGGATCGGCCGGCGGGGGCGCCCCGTTGCTTGCGGCTGCCATGGAGGTGTGCGAGAGCGGCGGGGAGCAGCCGCCGCTGCTGCACTGGGACCGCAAGCTGAGCGAGCTGTGCGAGCCCGCCGACCCTGACACCCTGCTGTGCCACACGGTGAGGAGGGGTGGGGGCGCAGCCGTTGGGGGGCTCCTGGGGGCGCCCGCCCGCCTGGAGCCGCCGAGAGGGCGGGGGGGGGGGGTGTGTGTGTGTGCAGCTGAGGCGCCCCCCCGTGGGGGGCCGTGGCAAGGGTCGTGCCGGGCGGCCTCGGCCTCCCCTTGGGGCGGGGGTGCCCCAGCGGGTGCGGGGGTCGGTGCCAGGCGCGTAGAGGCGTAGCGGCCGTGGGCCTTCGGCCAACAGGCGCCCGCCCGCCGCCTCTCGCCGGGCCTTGCGCCCCCGGGGTAGCGAGGTGCCCCGGGCAGGCGTTCGGGCCGGGGTGTCACAACTTCCTCCTCTGCGCAGCCGCGGGCGGCTCCTGGCAGCCGGGGTCCCGCGCCCCTCGCTCCGCCCGCCGCCCCCCTCGTCCCCCTGCGCAGGCCAGGAGCCCCAGCGCGGGCCGCGGCGCTTCCCCAGGGCGGGCAGCCCTCCTCCCGGCCGGCGCTCGTTCTTCCCCCTCAGCGCTGCCTGCTTCTCGCGGGGGTCCCGTCAAGAGACGCCGGCTGCGTCTCCTCCTCCAAAGCGAGACCTTCCGGACACCGTCCCGCTCCCCGGCCTCCCCCAGCACAGGAGGGCAGCGGCAGGAGGACCCGGCAGCCCAGGACGGACGGACGGACATCGTAAACTAGGGGTCTCTGCCCCCCGTGCGCAGAGCCTGGTCGTTGGCCATTGTGCCGGTGCTGGAAAAGTTATCTGCCCCGTAGGCATGACATGAGGGGTCTTTTAAAGACGTTGATGAGATCCTTGCTTGAGTGGGTTTGAGGGCTGGCAAGTGAAGTTTTTGGTTTGTTTTTTTTTTTTTTTCTTGTCTGGAATCCCCATATTTTTGCTTGTGCAAAATGCATAGTTAGGACAATCCCAAGGAAATGCATCTTATCTCTGTTGTTTCTCTATTAACCTGGAGGCTTTTTGCAAGCACAGAGATATAACTTTATAAAGCTGTGTAGGTGCAAATCCTAAGTGGAAGTGAGCTGGACCGCTTTGGGACAGCGTGCACGGAGGACTCCTCTAGTCCATGGTTTGTGCAAAGCACGGTGTAGTTGTTGAGCATGTGCTCAAATGGAGAGCACGTTTAACATGGTGGTAGTAACTAGCAGTGACAGAGTGGCTTAGCAGGTGCCAGGGGACTCTCTGTTTCTTTCTTGCACTTTGGTGCGTGATGTACGAATACAGTCACTCCACAGAGAGGGACCAACCTCTTCTTGTGGGAGCCGTGGTGGTCCCACAGTGCGATGTGCGGCGAGGCAGCATGCTGGCGCTGTGTGGAGACCTTGGTGTCTGTCTTGAAAGGCAAACAAGGAAAATCTTACTTGTTGTGTGCGGTGGCCTTACTGATCCGGGATCGTGTCCGTCACAAGCTCCAAATCTCGATCCGGCAGGAAGCAAGCCTGCACTGCACGTCACTGTCTTTAAACATTGTTTGACTTCTTTGTCTTTGAAAATTCTTGGGCCTTCTTGCGCAATGTGTATCTTCTGGTAGATCCGGGGAAAAGCAATCATATGTTATGGTCGGTTGTTTTTTTTTGAAGAGCCAGCAGGAACACTTAACAATGGAAAGCTCTTCCTTTGAACAACTGTTTTTTTGTGTTTTCTTCTTTGAGAAGACACAGTCTTTTTCTTTGACAAGAGGAATGTTGTGAATGAAATGAGAGGCTCTTCAGGGAGTGCTCCCACTCTGATTTTACAGTTGTGCCGGGATACTTCCTCCTGCTTTGTTTGGATCCTTGTGATGAGAACGGAGGTGCCGCTCTTAACTTCTGTTTTCTTCTTTAGTGTTCTAATATTTCTTTAATTAGTGCCCTGAAGGAGATCTTGTGCTTGGGCTAGAACTTGTGGCTGTAATGTCACGGATATGTGTGTTTTCTGACCTATTTCAAGGACCCTGGGACTTGGTTTTAAGTGTAGCTTGACAAACAAAACATCCTGGCTGTCTGGTAGATGGAAACATGGTGCTTTTACCTCTGCTGTTTTCAGGTTTTATTGGGGATTTTAAGCTTCAAATGCGACTATGATGTGCGTGTTGCAAGAGGCAGTGCATAGCTAGATCTGCAAAACCTTGGGCTGTGACCCGCCTTTGGGAGTAACATTCTACCATTGATTTGTTTGAGTGTTTTTTTGTTTGTTTGTTTGTTTGGCTTTTTTGGGGGGAGTTCAGGACTTCTTTAGACAACTTCAAATAAGAAGTGTGCAATCAGTTTATCTTTTTTGGGTTTTTTGGAATTCTTCTGAAAGAAGCTATCAGTAAAAAATAAAAGTAACTAAATGCTATGGATAAAGTAGGTGTGGTGGGGTATTAGGACCTTTAAAGGAAAAAAAAGAGGTTTTCTGAAATTACCATTCTCTGGGGGGGAAAAAAGCACGTGTTTCTGCCTGTTGAACTTTTTCTTTTGCGAAGTGCATCCTGCTGTGTGGAGGAAAATATGGTGCTTGATATCATGAAACACAAGTTCTCCATTTACCTCTGGCCAAAGCTTCATAGAATCATTTTAAAAGCAAAACAAACAAACAAACCAAAAAAAGCCTCTGGATGAAACAACTGTTCTTCTCCAGGCTTATACTTTCCATCTGGGGGGACTGGTTTGACCCAGCTGGTTCCTGCTGTGTTTGTAAACTTATTGCAGGGTGTTTTTGAAAAGACTGGAGTGATGAGGAGATGCTCCTACACTCGTTATCTGCATGAGTGTCCACCACCTGTGCTGTCATCCTCAAGGCTGAGGAACATGTGCCCTATGGCTTCTTCTGGTCTTTGCATGCTCCCAAGGTGTCCCGTAGCTTGATGTGCAAGTCTGCATTCAAGAAGGCTTCTGAGTGAGCTGAAGAAAGGTGCCTGGGACAGTCACGCAGCCTTAGGAGCATGAGCTGGACTGACGAGGGGGAGGAGGGAGATGACGACGATGGCTGAGGGGAGAGCTCACAAGCAGGAAGAAGGATCTGTGTCCTTTGGCGGTCGGACCCACGTGTGCAGGCAGGAGAGGGTGAGAATTCTGTGCCAGCTGCCTTTTGTGTATTTTTAAGTTAAATTCTAAGCTTTTCATGACCACAAAAGCTATTCTTGGGTCTGGTTGACTTGAAGCTAGTAGACAAGTGTGAAAGTATGCATACACATAAAAACTCGACCTCTATTTTAAACTGTTCCAGCCTGCCTTAGTTACCAGGGCTGAAACCCAGCCTCCCGGGGATTTACTTTTCTCTTTAACAGCTGATGATTTCACCAGTGCCTGAAGCAGCGTGATAAGCAGTTCCCTCGCTCTGCTTGTGCTGTCGGTGATGTCATTTGCTGTGCTGGGAGAAAGTGGGACCTCGAGGAGCTCAGCCCTGGGGTTGGCAGGCATCAGACCTTGAGGTGGCTTATTAAAGTATTTGCAATTTACAGTAATCACCGGGATGCCCGATAGCTTTATAGCGGTTATTTTTCCAGAGTGGCTTAGTTTCCCGTCTAAGAAAAGGCTGAAAGGTTTCCCAGAGGGGTGTTCACGGCATATGTGACGTGTCTGTGTATAATCTTCATATGCCCTGTAGCTTGTTATGATTGTATGTCAGTAATACCGTGACCTGGTATTGTGCAAGGTAGCAGTAGTAGTATTATTATTTGCTTTTTCTTTTTCCTGGCAGTTGAGCAGAAAGGAAGTGCAAAGCCTGCCACTACCCAAAGGGAGTGGAAGCGTGGCTGGGTTGCAAACTCTTCACCTTTGTGCTGCTGCTCTTACTTCCCATAACACGCAGGTGGGCTTGAAGTGGGAGAGCTCTGCTTGCGGTCGTGGGTCTTCATTGGGGTTGATCCACGGCTGTATGCAGCCCATCTGGGATGTCACCTTTGGTGACAAATGCTAGATCTGATGCAGATGGATAAGTCTGTTGACAAATATGCTGTGAAATGCCAACTACCTGTCCCACTGCTGGATGGCAGCTGAAAGGCAGATGGTTCTTATAAGCCTTAGACATTTAAAAGCTCCTTACTTAATACTGAGGAGGCAGTCTTTTTTCCCCCTATTTTCATGGTTATTTTAACACATTAGCTGCTGGCTGCTGCTTACAGATGGTAGCAAAATGCAGCTGAATGTAAGTATGACTGTGATCTTGGCACGGCAGATGTAGAGCTGCACCTGCCCTACAGGTACGTGGGGGCAGTGGCTGGCTTAAATATTTAGGTCTAAGTACCTAGATGACATGTCCTGAGTGTCTTGGCGATGAGCGGTTAACTGGAAGGTACTTCAAATGCTAAGTAGCCCAAATTGCTTATTCTTTAAAGAGCCTGACTATTAAACTTGAAGCTCGTATGAAAAACTTGAAATGCCTCAAATATCACATCACTGGTGTAATTTTCTGAGCGTTGTTTGAGTTTGGCAAGCCTGTTGCAACTTTGCTGGTGATGCTGTGGGCTGCTCAAACCTGGAATATGGGGGCAGCGTAGGTCAGCATGAGCGGCAGGCGCGTCCCAGGCCTTGGCTACCAAATTGCCATCTCCCGGTGAGAGCACAAAACCAAAGCAATCTACCCCTGAACGTTAGCGTTCAGTGATGCTGGTGATTAGGCTGTGATTGTCATCTAAGACGCTGGGGAAACTTTGAGCCGGCCTTCTTCCCTCAGATAAAAATTGCCCATTACCAGCCTCTGAACCTCTCCAGGAGCTTGCTGTGACTCATTTCCTCTGCCACAAAAACGATGGTCGCTGTTACTTCATCTTCTGATGACTTTTGCAGAAATGTTGTCTCTGAACAAGCTGCCAGGGATTTTCTCTAGTTTTTAGAGTACAGCAGTAGCAATAGTTAGTTTAAATGGATGGCAGTTAATTTAATCTGTGTGTATTAAATTAAAAGTTGTGGTTACCACAGCATGTGTGAATGTGGAGCTGGCTGTGTCTTATTTTGTGATGGCTGCATGTACATCTCTGTCAAATCTGGTGTCAATATAGTTTGACCTTTTTTTTTTTTTTTTTTTTTTTTTTAATTTTGATGGAGGGGAAGGTACTTCATGTATTTGAAAGTGGGGTTTGGCCTGTTGCCCGTTAACAAGGAAGCTGAAATCTCCTTCTTTCTTCTCTATACACCTGCATATGGAGGACCAGACGGCTAACTTTAGATGAAATATTTGTAAAGTCAGTACTTTCAAGGATTTTGCCAAAATCCTCCAGTAAAGAGTGGAAATGTGAAAGTGAGATTTTTAAATAGTTGTATACAGACTTCATACAAAGCAGTAGTGTTAAGTTTTGAGAATGCCTTTCCATATTAAAAAAATCACTGTCGCTACTGCTGAATAGCAGAACTAGTTGTATTCAGTGCTTTGCACTGAAAGCCATTTCCTCCCTGTTTTCTTCCCAAGTTTAAATAAGAAAACCACTCCTGTTTGCCAAGGGACATGTCAGGTGCTCGTAAGGGGTCTAAGTGATCTACAGTTCTTCTAAAAGCTGAGATAAACACAAGTGTGATACATAGAAAATTTACTCTCATTTTCTGACAGTTAAAATTAGAAAAATAAGAGTATTGAGTTGCTGGCTGGTTTCATTTGGACTGGCTGTAACTGTATAGTGAAGTGCTTGATCTGTAGTGAGGAGGAGCTGGAAAAAATGTTAGCCTGTCCTGGGACTGACTTTGGAGCATGGTAGATAAGAATGAGCCAGTGTTTAATGTACAAAAATACTATTTTTTTTTCCTGGTGAACGTGACTGATCTGCACTGTCCTGCGTAAATGTTTCCTTACTTTGGAAGGCCGGTCGTTGTTACGCATGGAGCAGGTCGTGCGCCATAGCTGGGGTAAATGAATTTCATTCACGGTGTTACCAGACGGGGTTTTTCCTGTGTCTGGAGTTGTTGAACTTATCTGCAGGGGTGGGGGAAACTTGTGCTCATTGCAGGTCTTTGTTCACACCGTCAAGAGTCCCTCCTTTGCCGTCTTTCATAGCTGGGGGTTAAATAAGTTTTCGCTGTCCTGGGGGAGGGATGACCAGGTTTTTATTAAAGCAGTCTCACTTTTTAGGATCGTCTGTGGAGGAAGCTGATCTGACTAGCTGCAGATCCCAGCTGGGGATGTGCAGTTTGATTTGATCTTTTTGCATCCCTCTTGCTTTCTGGTGCACTGACTTCATCTGCAGCCGTGAATATATGCTGTATTTCTCCTACCTCACAAGTCTGCCTTCGTACTTTTGCTTGTATGCTGCGAGATCAGATCATCTTTATGCCCACTGTGACAAATAAAATAAAGATAAATATAAAATAAGTATAAAAATAGAGCAAATAGCCTTTGACCAATGTACCACCAGCTCTGTTTGTCCCTTAGCTTGTCTCTGCTTCTTGCTGTGTGGCTGTCACCTATGCCACCACCTGGCAAAGCCACTTTGTGTCCGACCTATCTGACAGATGTGGGAGGGTAATAACTACTGCAGAATAAAATTGCTTCAGTGCCTTAGGAGCCGCTGTGCACGGCAGTCCTGTGCAGTGGTGACACAAGGGGATGCCGCTGGACTGGGGGGCTTGTAAGCTTCCCTTAATAGGCTGAAGACCTATGCAGGGCTCTGAGTAAGGACTGAGGCACCTTGCTCGTGCTGCATCTTGCTAGCTACTCGTCCTTCCAAAGAGCTGTGTGGTCTGTGTCACTGTGGGCTCCTTTTCTCTCAGTGCCTCAGCTACCAAGGTGCCTCTGAGATACTTGGCTGTTGCTTTGAAACTGAAGAGATGGTCCTTTGAAAGCCCTTTGTCTCTGACTGGGCAAGTAATCTTGCTGGCTTTGCACTTGCAGGTAAATGCTATTTTTTTTGTGCAGTATCCAAATATCGGTTATCAGGCCCTGCTGTCCTTCAGTGCTGTCTGTACTCCTTCCTCCCTGCATTTCCAAAAGCTGTATTCCAGTCACTTTGTAATACTTGTTTTGAACATCCATAATCTGTTTCCTCAGTCTTGGGCTGCTTCTCTCACTTTTGGAGAAGGGATTGTTTTGTGGGTGAGACTTTGCAATTATTGATAGCCAGTCAGATAGGGTGACTAACCTAGCTCGATGGCACTTTTCACAGGCTGCATTGGCTGCCTACCCTGAGCTTACGAGGTCCTCCCTTTAATTCCTACAATTCCCTAGTGCAGCTCTCCTTTTTTCAAGGGAGCTGGGTTCTGTGTGGGTCCTCGAGGGGCTGTCTCGCGATAGAGCTCTGCATCTGGTTTTTCAGGGAAGGCACATTCATTTCTGCTGTTGCTCCCTATTTATCTTTCTCTGAATCACGGAGATGAGAAATCATGCTTTCTGGATGCCCTTTGGCTGTGTTTTTTCTGGGTGACAAGACCTGACAGTGTGGTTCTGCACCTGGACGTAACTGCAGGCTGTTGCGGCAGCTGCCTGGGAGCTCATCCAATTGCAAAATTACTTTCTTGCAAGAAATTGGCTTTCAGGGGGTATCAGTTCCCTGACACAGCTTACCCTGTAGCAGCCCAGGTACTTACGCTGACGTGAGAGGGCAGGCAGGAATATCTGGCTGGGGAAAGGGTGGTGGAATTGCATTTTGGGCTAAAAGGATTGTGCAATGGGAATAATCTGGGTAGATTTATGGGCTGTGCTTAGATGAAATCCTGATGTGTGCGTGTGTGTATTTATTTGATACCAGTGGACTATTATTTGGATGTCACTGGAAAGAAAGGGGATTACCTGGAGGAGGCAGTTGTTCAAGGATCAGATCATTAGGGAAAAGGGTTATTTGAGAAGAGTATGGATATGTAGCAGAGAAATGGACAGACCTGAGGCTCAAAGAGGCACTGATGTTGGATCCAGTTGATGGTACCGCCACCCATCCATGATGCTGAGTGTTGGTGAAAAGTGGAGGCTGTATTGGATGCTAAATTGTTTGTCTTGTATGAAAGTGACAGAAACAGTGTGCAAAACATAAGCTTGGCTTAGGGCCACATTTTTACTGGCAAATATGTTACCCTTTCACCTCACTTAAGCAAGTAATAGGCAGTAAAGGTGACAGGTCAAAAATGGTGACGTTTAATAAGGCATAGCAGAGGTGGGCATTGCGTCCGCTGTCTCCAGTCTGAGATACTGAGCTGCTCGTAGCAGGGACTGTCATTCTCTCTGTGTGTGAGCTGTCAAACGTAGCTTGAGACTGCAGAAAAGCGAGTTGCTGAATTGAGTTATATCAGTGCTAAATACATGCAGGAAGGATAAAAAGACTCTGTCAAATAGGAGTGCTCCCTCTCGTGAGGGCAAGTTGGCAAGCAGAGAAGGCACTGTGAGACAATAAGGAAAGGTTGGTTCAATGGGATAGACCTGAATTACTAGAGCTGTCCCCATAGCTGCCGTCTGTCCAAATATGTAGCTTAATAGTACCAGTGACCTTTCTGTGCCCGTGCTGTGTCTTCGAAACTACTCACAACTATTTTTTATTTTTTTGCCATCTGCCGCTAAACAGCTTTCAATCTTCTGTATGTGATCTGGCTGTGCTGTGGTGACACGCAAAAATCTAATGGAAAAATGTGACACCCACTTCATCTCTTTCCTCTCTGCCAAGGAAAAACATTCCCCTGCAGCCACGCTGGGGCTGGCTTTGTCCTTTCATGCAATCTGTTAGTCATATGGAATGAGAAATAGAGACGAGGCTGCTCTGGTAACCTCTTGGGGAACCTTGGGCAGGTGCATGGCATGGGGAGCTTCAGCCGTCCTTCCTCGCGAAGCATGATGTGTCTGGAGCAGAGATGCAGGAGGGAAGTGAGTTGGTGTTGGCGGAGGTTTCGCCCCATGTAGTGTAGGGGCAAAGAGCAATATTGCTGATACACTTCAGTGGCTCACCTGGACCTGTACGTGCTGGGTGAGCTCCTCCCCTGCAGGACAAGCCCTGGCTGTTTGGTGACATCCTGGAGCACTGATCTCCCAGCTCTTGCTGGAGTGGAGGTTGGCTGCAGAGGTGAGGTGTGTGCTCCCCTGTGTGAGATGGGCTAATCCCGAGTAGAGAGGGGGAAAGTCACATGCCCTTGTTCTGCATTGAAGCTATTGACTGCTGCCCCTGATTTTGGATATAATCAGGGTCTTCAGCTGTGACAAAATGCTTTTAAGCATGTGGTGGCTTGTGAAGCAAGGAGGGTGTCTTTAAACTGCTGAGATTTGGAGTATCCTGTTTAGTTTTCCTTCTCCAAAGTTTGGATGCTGTGATGTGAAGATCTGGAGAAAAGAGTGGAAAAAGAGCCAGGATCTTTGCACTACTGTATGACAGGAGGATGACGAAAATGGATGTGAACTGAAGTGAGAGAGGTTCAGACTAGTAAGGAAAAACATCTTTGCTGTGAGGATAGCTGAGCACTGGAACAGGCTGCCCAGAGAGACTGCACCATCTACATCCCTGGAAGCTTTTAAGACCTGACTGGATAAAGCCCTGAGTAACCTAGTCTGAGCTTAGCACTGATCCTGCTTGGGCAGGAGGCTGGGCTAGAGGCCACCTAAGCCCCTTCCAGCAAGAGCTGTGCTGTGGTTCCATGGCAGTCCTGGACCCAAGGCACTGCCTTGCTCAGGTCTAGATACTGTATTGCTAGGCAGTAGTCTAATCCACGGGTTTTTCATGTCCCCATTAATTACTAAATGATTGAGTCCACTGGGTTTTGCTGATTTTTTATTTTTTTTTTTTTGTTAGGATACTGTTGTTTCTGATGACCATGGTTTTACATAAGCAATGCTTTTGTTTTGTTTTGTTTTTTTTTTTCAGTTTTAGTTTGGATTTACTGAAATGGGAGAAGGAAAATTGGACTAGTTTCCAACCGTCCTGAACAAATGCTTGTTCTGTGCATACGTTTTCCTTCTGTGCAGCACACATAATGTGCAGAGTTGCCTGTTGGACTTGTGGTTTGTTTATGCACCCATACTTTTTTTCAGGACTTTCCTGGTAAAATTCTGGGAGCCTTACCTACTTGTTCTTCTGTCATACGATATGGCCGTATAAGAGCCTACACCATTTGCTTCAGGGCTATTTGCATTTGTGCAACCTCTTATCTATAAGGATTGGCCTGTGTTATTTCCTTTTTGTGGCTAACCCTGAAACTGTAGGTATGGGAAGAGACCACCCTGCGTAGTAGCTTGTGTGAATAGCTTGGAGGAGGTGTTGTGGACCTAACACCTGAAAAACAGCCAAGAAAAAAAAACCAAACTCAAACCCTGAATACCAAGCAGGTCGCTGTTCCTTCACTCCTGCAGTCTCACAGCAAATATGGTGCACAAGGGGATCTTATCCCAAGGCTGCTTTTTTCCCCAGTCTCCTACAGGTTCTTCTCTTGGCTTCAGTAATCCACTTGCCTCTGATCTGATTTTGCGTGGCTTATCTGAAAATGTGTGTTCTCATTTCTGGAGCTTCTGGTACCCACAGAAGAGATTTGTGTATGTGTAGAACCAAAACTTAGGAGCAGTAAAGAGCTATTTGCTCCTTCAGCTCTCCTAGCAGCAAGAGAGACTATTGCCTTTGGGGAACGCTTGTGATGGTGCGGACAGGACAAGATCTTTAGGAGGAACCAAGACTGAGGAGGTCATTATTTCTAGCAAACAGATACCTGGCTTTCTTGTATCTGTCCTGGCTAGCAAAGGATGAAGACTGAGGAAAATAGGACATCTGAACTGTCCACTTTCATACCTCATAATATGAGGCAGCGGCTGACTTTCTGTAAAACATCTATCTTTGTCATCGCGGATGTAACTGGCCTAGTCGTCAGCACTGACGGTATGTCTTGCTCGAGCTTCTGCACCACGGGTCCCTTCCCCGCCTTCTCTCTGCCTCCCTCCCCCCCGCGCAGCTGTGCACGTAATTCAGGGTTGGGACTGGTGCGGTGTTTGAGGCAGGCTGGTAAGCCGTATCTTTCAGAGAACGGGCACAAAGCGTGAGGGTTTTTTAAAAAAAGAAGAAAAGAAAACCAAATTGACCCCGCCTACATGCGGCTCCCTGGTGAAGTGCTATGGGTGCTGAGGACTCTGCTAGGGATGTCCATTTTGGTTGGCTGCATGCCATCTGCCCTTCCTCTTGTCCCAAAGCATTTCCCCTCTTGCCTCTGCAGACCGATGTCTGCATGTCTGCCTGACCCCTTCCATCCCAGCACCCCTGAAGGAGCTGAAGCTGAGACTCCCTGGGAGGCTCCTGCCCGTGGTTATCAAGTCAATGACAACAGCTCTCCAGAGAGCTGGGGAGGGCGGCAGCTGGCGGCTGCAGGAGGGCTCCAGATGCGCAAGGGTGCTGTGCTGCAGCCCAGCGTTGGGGTGACCAGCCAGCTCGCCCCACTGGCAGCTGGAAGGCGCCGCTCAGGCGTGACTCCCTACAGTAACAGCCCTGGCAGAAATGAGCTTTGGCACTATTTTTAAGGCACGAGCTTTCTGAATGCGAAACTCGTCTCCTCCTTGTGCCTTGGTGCTTTTGCAGGTCTGTTTCTATTCGGCTGGTTTGCTCCTTATGGCTTTCAGTGGATGCTGTTTCTTACAAGGACTAAAAGAGAAAGAAATGTCTTACTTTTGTATACTTGCCCAGGGTGACTTGTGGCTTCGCGTTTGGCTGTACTAATTCAGAGCAGAATTTCAGCTGAATTCCTATCAACTATTATCTTTCTCTGCTGAAAAAGCGCAGCAGGGAGTCTGCTCTGGGACTTGGGAATGTTTCCCTATTGCTTGTTTGTTGGGTTGTTAGAAATACATTGCAAAACCACAGCGGAAAGATGGACTTAATTTATGTTGCTGGTTTTTCTCAACTACAAACACATCTGCAAGATGGAAGCCAACAAAAAGTGGCATTGACCTTGAAAACTGTGCAGTAAATGTCTTGATTTCTTTTCTAAAAAAATAAAAGGCATTTCATGTCCAGAACATCTTTTTTAGCTTTAATGAAAAAGATCTGGAAGAGAGGATACAGACAACCCTCTCCTCAGCACCTTGCTTGGAACAGCTTTCTGGCAAGATTAGTTGGGGATGAAAAAACCTAACTCGGTTTTAAGATGTGGCTTCAGCATTTAAGAGGGACATCATGTGATATGGCAGCTGGGATGGAGCTACAAGGAACCTCTGGACATGTTTGACTTTGTTTCAAATTTGCAGGTATTTAAGGGGAAAAAAGGAGTTTGGAAATATAGACAAGAAATGAGAGTCTGCAGAAACTTGTGTTGCTGAAGGCCAAGGGAAGAGACAATTGAAGCAGTTATTCAGTGCAGAAAGTTGTAAAGTCTGTGTATCAAAGGAGCCAGGGTTGTGACTGTGGATGGCCAATTAACTGTGCCACTGCCATAGCAGTGATTAAGGTGTTGAAAAGTATGGTTTGGGGAGATGCATGGAAACCTGGGGCTTGTAGGTGTCAGTATGCTAGTTTGGCCATGGGCTTTTCAAATCTTGACACCTGGATATCTGAAAGGGAGGCTAATTTGGGAGAATTCAAAGAACAGCAGCAGAAGTAAGTGGTTGAAGTAGCTGGTTTATGAGGAAAGACTGAAAACATTAAATGCTTGTTGCTCTGACAGGTGTTTGGAAGAGGATGTGGAAGTGATATGATCAGAACAGTTTATGTTAAGCTCACACTAATATTATTGAGGCTGCTTTCTCAGTTTCATATGATGTATAATATAATTTTCAGTATCAGTACCAGAATAGAGTCTCTGAAAACTTTGGTTTCAGCTGTGGTTCTCTTAACACACAGATAATGAATATCATTGTACACACAGCAAGATCCCTTCAGAGCTTTGTGCTTGGAATAAAATTATCATTATCATGAAGGGGATTATGAATCTTAAGCTATCATTATGCTATTCCTTTTTTAAACGGCTAATGTCCTCTGAAAATACCTTTTCTCTTTTTGCCCCAAATAACACTTACAGGTTAGAGAAGAGTAAAAAAGAATCAGTGTGAAGCAGAGAGGAGCTGATGATGGTCAGCTAAGAATATCCAAGGGGAAAAGACAATGTTGGTGAGCGTACAAAGTACAAAGGGGATTTTTTTTTATGGTGTAGTTTGAAAATGAACCATTGTCAGTAATCAGGTTACAAAACTTCTTGGAACCAACAAACCTGGATAACTGGAAATTGAGATAGGCTGAAAGGTCCCAGAGGAGAAGTTTGGATTGTTGACACTGATTTTCGTTGTGTCTTGAAATCATGAGGAAACGTTTGAAAACATTAAATTGATGAAGAAAGAGCAAAGGGAAGGAAATAAAGACTTTGCACTGGAGATCCTGATACCAAACATATTTAAAAATACAGAAAAGCTCTTGTAGGATTCCATAGTTAGAGAGTGGAAGTGCACAGATATAATTTAACCCTGGTAGGTAGGATTTTATGAAAAGCAGATATAGTTAGACAAACTTGATTTCATTCGTTGAGATGAAAAAAAATAAAGTAAATAGAAACATTTTGCAAGTAATTGCATATTTATTTCATTGTATTGATTAAAAAATTTTACCACGAAATGTGTGAAATTAAAGGGTTGACTCAAAATAGTTGCTAATGGACAATTGGTGTCAGAGGGTAGATTTCTTTTTTCTTTGAAAAAGCTATCAGATAAGAGGCTTCTCAAGATTTGCATCTGTGATCCAGAAGCAAGTTATGTGTCTAGGAACAAAAAAATGTGTCTGTACCTATGGGACAGGTGAATGCATATTGGAAATCAGGACTTGGAAAATGGTCTAGAGTTTGGAGTAGACAAGCAGCTCCATGTGCTCTGCTAGGGTGATTCTGAAAGAAAAAGATTTAAAAAAAAAAAATCCATGTTTTTCAAAATAATTCTTCTATTTAACCTCAGTATGCAGTGTTGGTGAAACCAGTGCTACTATATAGTATCCAGTTCCTGAAGTTCAACTCTTAAAAAAGGCTATGGAAGAACTGGAAAGCATAACAAAAAAAAAAGGAGGGGGGCTAAAAATATGCTGGAGTTGGGGAAAAATGCTCGTTTCTCAATCTTTGCAGCACACCCATGTTCTTTCCTGGAAGTTATATTTTGACAAAGGACAAATTCTCAGACCCTATAAAAGGGTACCTCAGGGAAACACAGTGGACTGGGACATGTGGAAGGGTCAGATTAGGAAGGTTTCATAGTCCTCTCTAGCTTTAAATGCTGTAAAACTTTATTGCTGGGCCTGTTGACTCTCTGAATACTGCAAGGCAGAACATCCAGCAGCACCCTATGTGACTCCATTAATCTGTCCAAATGCATCACAGCATTTGGTCATTCTCCTAAACTGCATGGTTTTCAGTGAAGTTTAAATGAATGCTTTAATCTCTTCAAGCAATTTTGAACTGCTTGTGTTTATCATGACGCCTATCGGCGCATATAAAAAGGGACAGTGCACAAGGCATATGGGAAAGGGTAAGATTTCTGGTAGAAAAAGGCATTTGTCCCAGAATACAAGGCTACCTTCATTTATGTTCCCTCTTGGAGTCAAGTACCAAAGATGGCCTTGTATTCCCTGTGCTTCTGTCTGGAACAGACTGGCTAAAACACACCTGGTTGGTGCCAGTTTGTCCAGGGCCTTCAGCCCTGGCAGGTGAAAGAAGGCAGAGGAAAGGAAGAAAGCAAAGCAGTTAGGATGAGGTATGAGGAAAAAACGATAAACTGAATGTAGGAGGAGGTGGGATGAATACCCAGATGAAAAAGGAAAGTTTCTAGCTTTCATTTTAAAGATAGAGCTAGCAGAAGGTGGAGGCTAATGTGATCCCAGCTGTACAAATGGTACCAACTTTTACCCCAGTTTTTAACAGTGGAAGATTGTTGTTGTCCCTCTGCCTCTTTTGCTATGGTACCACAAGCCTGTGGTTTTCTACACCACCAGCTGGAGGAAGCTTAAGCTCTATTGCCTGTGCAGGCCTTACATTATTAATGTCTATGCAGAACTTCTGCAGCATTTTAATGAGCCTGAGAGTTTGTTTTTGATGCAGGGTCAGTCTCCTCCTGGTTTATAGGGGTCTCATGTTTACTTTTGGCACACATGTTCAGACAGGAGGGGAAGAGTGCCCAGGATGGTTGGGAAGGGTGAGAAATTTTTCTTCCTTGACATGCTCTGTATTTAGGTATCTGGCAGACAAAAGACACTGCCTTAAACTGCTTCCATAGTATGGCATAACCTTCGCTAGTGGTAGTGCTGTTTTGGTTTTTCTTTGGAATGCGCTAGCAGGAAAAATATTTTATTCAAGTATAGCGTGGACAGCAGATGTGGCTTGAAAATATCTAAAAGCTGTATTGGAAATGCAGTGATCGCCAGGAGAGTGCCCAGCTTCTCTAAAGCAGTGTTGCTTCTCCTTTTGGCATAAAGCTCCCAGCGTGCCTGTGGTGTGTTGGTGTAGTGGAGAGCTGCTGCGGTCATGAAGTGGCCCCTTCCTGACCTGCTGCTCAGCATGGGTGCCTCCTGGAGAAGCGCTGACAACAAGTCTGCCTGGGAATGAAGCTCCTCAGCTTGATGATCCTGTCAGGCTGGTCAGGCTCTGCTGGGTCTAGCAGGAGAGGCTGAAGCTATGTGGGCTGCTGGGAATCACCACTCACACCTGTCTGAGGACACAATAGATGAGCAACGCTGGTCCTTCAGCACTAGTTAATTTGTGGAACAGAGGGGTACTCCCGGGACTACCTTTGCCATACTACTGCGGAAAGATAACCTGTGGCAGTGGAGCAATAGTGCAAGACGTGCAATGCCTTAAACCACTCTAGGTGCCTGGGGCCTGGATGTGAGCTTAGCCCTCTCCTGCAATTGACGCACAGCAGGTTTATCTTTGCAAAGCTGCCTTATCTCATTTCTGCTTGGCATATGTAGTAGAGCTGAGCTCCTCGTGACAGTAGGCACTGCAGCATGTGGTTGGCAGATTAGGAGCAGATCTCTGCTTGGACCAGGTGTGCCCATACAGAAGCCATGTGGAGGGGCAGTTCTGTTCCAGGCTGCTGCCCTCACCCCTGAAACAGCCTCTGGGGAGCTGGTCACTTGGGTTATAGCCAAGACACAGAATAGAAAATGTGGAAATAAAAGTAGAAGTGAGATGTAAAGCTCTTTCCCCCCCACCTCCCCTTCTCTTTCCCCTGCTCCCTGGCCCTAAGGACAGGGACTGATTTTTAAAAGACCCTGACTTTTCAGAGTACTGCTGGATTGCCTTGGAGAGGACTTTCTTCAATTATGTCTCCTCTCTTAATTGAGCCCTTTTAAGGCACTTCCAGGCAGGTGTCCCGAAAATCTCGATCCACGCTCTGCATAGATCTCCAGCAAGAGGTCTGGTGTTTGAGCCAGGCAGGCTGCGCTCTGTCAGTTTAGTCTAGCAGCAGTGAAGAAATGTAAGTCAAAGGCCTAGCCAGGGAGGTGATCCGAAGCGAGTGAGCAGATGCCAGAGAAAATCTGGACCAAGTAGGGGGTGTGAAGAAACCTGGAGGCAAATGGGGCGAGGAAGCGTAACGATTGTGTGCAGACCAGGCTGTGACTTCAGTGGTCTGCAGTACATACCAAAGAGAAATGGCTGTGCAGGACTGGTGCTGGGAAGTGGCTCTTTCAAAAGCTTAGTCACGAGCAGATGCTGCAATGTCTGTGAGCTTTAAGGTAGTGCTGTGGCTATTTAAAATGTGTCCGTGTAATGCTTTGTTTCAGAGCTCTTGCATTAAGCAGAGATATTTGAAACGTCTCAGACTGGAGAGGATTTTCCCTATGACAAGTTGTACCCATACAGGTGCTGATTTCTTCCTCGGGACTTTGGAGGGGAGAAGGGCCTGGTGTAGAAATAGCCCTGAGGTTATATATAGCTTGGTGCAGTGTCTTATAGCAGCAGGGAGGAGGTAGCCATCACTGTTTTCTTCCTGTCTCTAAACAGATTGTCAAGGATTTCTGTAAAGTACAAGGGCATGATTAATGTAACCAGCGCTTTCAGGCTCCTGGCTGTGGCTCTCAGCAGTCCCATTTGCGATTCAGAGAGACACCTAAGCCCCAGCCATCAGTAAACATACAGACAAAACTATACCACTTTTCCCAGAACATGCTGTAAATCAGTTTAGCCTGGGACCCAGCAAAGACCCGATTCCTTGAGCGTCCCTTGTTTCTCCCGAACTTGGTTTGAGGGGGGGTGCCCGTGTTGCATTGCTCTTCCCAGCCTCTTCTTGGAAGCTCTGTGCGAACCTGCCTGTTTCCAGTTAGTGACGCAGCGCTTCAGGAGCCTGAGCCAAGCCAAACAGGGATGTTCCCCACTTTGGGAGTGAATGGTGGGGCCTCTGTACTAGGACCTTTGAGGCAGTGTACTGACACTCAAGATCAGTGTTAACTTCTCAGAGTTGTCATTTTAGCAAATAATCTTTCTGTCCTGGTGGTGATGTTCATTTAAAAAGGCAAACAAAAAGTTAAAAAGGGAGGAGGAAGGAGGAAAGAGAGAGTTTTTCCATCCCTCTGTGACAGTGAGGGAAAACAAGGTTATAAAATGATGTTCTTTATATTTTTATGTGAGGAGCAGTTCTGCACCTTTTAGGTCTTTTCTCCACTAGTGTCTAATGCACAATGTCTCAAACCTGTGAAGAGGCTCATATGAAAGGGCACAAGTGTAACAGCTCTGGGGAGTAGAAGGGGCTTCCAGTATCTTATTTGGAAAGGATATAGCCGTGGGATTTGTTGAGGGGGACCAGGGAACGGCAGACAGAAGTAGGAGAGCAACTGAGAAACGTGTGCTGTTTTGTCCAACTCCTGCCCTAGAAACCTTGCAGTGCAGGAGGATGTTCAATGCTGTACTGCAGAGGGGTGTCCCTTCTGCTCTCTGCCTTGCTGGTAGATGCTGGTTGTCTTGTGGAGCTTATGTTGTTAAATTTTCATGTATCAGGCCTGCCAGCTGATGCTGGGTAAATTTAAATATGAGAACTTCCTCCCTTTATGAATTAAGGTCTGGAGGGCTCTTCAGGGGGTTCAGACTGAGGGAAAGGGCAAGGACTGGACAACAATCAGTTTGTATTTGGGGGAAAAAATAGCAAGGAGGACTCATATTAAAGACTAATTGGATGGACCAGGAGGAGGTTTAAGAAAGTAGAAACTGGCTGTAATCTCACTTAAAATAGGAGCTACTGGTAAATGAGGATGTGTTCCTTTTATTCCATATTTCTAGTATATGCGTTATGAACCTGCAAATTAGTAGCAGAATCTTTATCTACAGATTGTGCTTTCTTTTATCTTTCCCTGGCACACATCATGCAGTTGTGTGTATTGATGCCACTTTGGAAAGCTGGGATTGCTGGTTGGAGGTACCTCTAGGAGGTCTTCCTTGCTTGCTTTGGTCAAAGGCTGACTGATAAAGTGTAGTGCAAGCTGGCTCAGCCACTTACTTGGGTTGAGATTCTGGCTGGGCTTATAGGGGTAAGGAGTATTAAAGGAAGAAATAAAGGAGATTAAATGTACCTTTACCAGAAAGTGATGCAAACCACAGAAGATCCAAATTTGATTCCCTCTTCATCAGGGGAAGGAGTGCACTCAGCCTTGGCAAGAAACCTTCATCTGTCCACTGGTGTGTTGGTTTTGTTGGAGGTGTACAGTATTTTGGAGACAATTTCTGTAATTTGGGGAAAGGGTGTGAGTGTACTGTCCAAAGCAGAATATAACAGAACATGGCACTTCATGTTAGCAAAATAATGTTTAAATACTGTAGTTTAGATAACTTCAAGAAATTTTGGAAGCTCTAAGTAGAAGGTACATCTTTTGCTTAATTATGATTATGCGTAGCAATAGAATCACAGAATCAACTAGGTTGGAAGAGACCTCTGGGATCATCGAGTCCAACCTTTGACCTAACACCACTGTGTCAACTAGACCATGGCACTAAGTGCCACATCTAGTCCTTTATTAAACACCTCCAGGGATGGTGTCTCCACCACCTCCCTGTGTAGCCCATTCCAATGCCTAATAAGGGAAGGTGAAGATCTTGCTCATTAATATTGTGGGATTTTGCTAGAGGGAAGCATATGTGAAGAAGAAAACATGGAAGTGTGAAATGTTTTACAGTCTACTGCTGTACATGCAGTGCTTAAAATGTGACTTAATAACTATTTATTAAGATAAAATCATTCTTGTTATGAGTTTTTGGTTGTTGCCAGCCAGCTCTGATCCTACAGTGGGCTTGAACAACACGGGAAGTACACTGCTGTTGAACGTAAGATGCCATCCAAGTAGCTCATCCTATTCATTAGGCATTGTATAGGTACTCCCTTGCTCAGGAGATTTGGTATCTTGTGGGAGGGCAGGAGCACTAATGCTGCTGCAGCGGTGACATCCAAGCTTGTCAGGCTATGTAAATAGTGAGGGAGGGATTTGTAACTTCTGAGTACATCTGCGGTGTGGGTGGGTGGTTAGGGACTCGGCTGGCAAAGGGAGGGCGGACAAGCCAATATTTTACTGCAGTTATCACAACTATATATGGAAGACCAGGAAAAAAACACTGCAGTGGTCAGGGTGCTTGCCAAAAGAACCTGAGCTGAATTTGCTTTTCCAATTGCTTCAGCGTGTCTGGATTGTTTCTCTAGTAAGAAACAAGTTGGGTACTTTGTGTCTGACGGATGGCAAATAGTCCACAGATCAATGGATACTTCAGTTTCAGGCTGCCTGTGGCAATCATAAACAATCATAGTGTAGTCTTTTTTGATGGCATTTAAGGACTTCATACGCCAGAAGCAGATGTTCCCTTCAGTAGAAAGGCTTGAATAGTCGTTCCTGTGTCCCCCAACACACATGCACGCACACGCTTTGTAGGAAGCAGCATTGCTAGTGCCCTGCCAGGGCTCACAGTGGCTGCCCTGTAAATACAGCCTGCAGGATTGAGTCTGCTGATTTATGGTAGTTCTGACAGCTCCACCCCATCAGGGATCTCAGGGTTGTGATAAGTAGTCTGCAAAATCCTACTAGGCAGTTAAATTTTGTTGTTGCAATGTTATAGGAGACAGTATATCCTGATCAGGATGCACGTAGCCTGAGACATTTCAGGCTGATCCATGAGCTCATAAGGGTAGGGAACCACACAGTCTTCTCTAAGGAAGAGCAGTGCACCCTGGAGATGTTACAAGTACGCAATGCAAACTCAGATAAGATGTCCAAGTCAATCTGCATTTTTTCCTTGTATGATCATGGGATGACGATTCAGTGAAATAGGTCTTTAAAGTGCATCTTCACACAAAGAAATTTTGTGAAGTCTTTGACAGAGCTCAAATTGCTCATCCTGTGAATGTAAGAATTTATTCATTGTGGGGAACGTTTAAAGACGTCTGCTCTCTCTGCTAGTTTTGGTTCTTCCTGGGGCTGAAAATGGAGCATCTGTGTTCCAGCCTTATACATAGTTAGGTAGATTTATATATCCCAGTACAGGAATACTTAAGTTCTTGTTGCATTGCCAATGCCAAATGCTGCTCTGGTTTGAGGAGGTCACTTCTTGCGTTGCCTTATCTGGAAAATAAATACTAACATGCCTCAGTGGTGTGTTTTACGGAATAATTACAGAAAATGAAGAGTTGCCCATGTTGTTGAAAAAGATCTGCTGCAAGAATATGGGTCTTATTTTTAGTTTTCTTAATGGAAGGACCTGACCTCAGTCAGAATTGGCTAATTGTTGCAATTAAATCACAAAACATATCATTCATAATACCTGTAAAGGGAGCAGTGCTCTGTGCCAGGTAGTGCTATTTGCAGGGGACAGCAGCTATGAGGGCATCTCCTGTGAAATTCTTCCCATCCACTGATCTGAGTTTTGCTCTTGGAGGAAAACTCCTTTTGATCAAATGATGCTGCTGTTAAGAGGGTCTGCTAATTAATTGGTTTGCCTTGGTGGGAGCCAAAGCCTGAGCAGAGAGAGGCAGACCTATGCATGGAAGATGGTCTTATCTGGTAGCAACATTGGTGCAGAGGCATTGCTCATGCAGGTGGTGGGTTTGTAACCAGATGTGGCTGAACATCTGCTCTCGAGGAGAACAAGCCGTGCAGGATTTGACTAGATTTTACCCCATTGTCAGTGTTTGCACCATTTCCCATGAAGCAGAACTGCACCTTCTTTGGTGTCTTCTGAATCTGGTGACTTTGTAATGAAGGATTGCTGGAGGGATCAGACTTTGGGGGAGTGCTACAGCTAAGAGGCAGACCTTGGGTGCAACACAGTCCAAGAAGACATTCTCTGTGAGGCAGGCTGCTGCTGTAGGCAATGCAGTTTTGAGAGGTGGGTAGAAAAAAAATCCCGTCTTTCCTGGGAGAGCTTGAATTGTGCAGGGCTTCATGCTTGGGCTGCTGCTGAGCAACTGTTACAAACTTGTGGAACCTAGTTGACCTCTTAAATGAGGTTTGTCCTGATAGGCCAGGCAGGTCAGAAATAAGACAGGAATCACCCTTGGGAGAGAAAGCAAGAAATTAACAAGTGACTTTGGCTCTGGTTAGGTGTGCTCTGCTGGGAGCGCTAGATGCCTGGCTGGCCCCTTTAGATCTGCTGGCATAACTGAACCTGGAGTAGCTCCCTTGTACTGCTCTGCCAAGGTGGTCTGTGTTAGCTTGAATGGTGGACCTCAAATCCATCTTGGTTTGAGCAGCAGATGTGGAGTTAAGCCATCCTCTCTGAGGGAATGGTGACCTCTGGGAAGGATGGTGACTTCTGTTGAACGTGAATAATAATCCAACACAGTTTCTGGCAGAAAGTCACACGTCTCTGCAGGTTGTTATGCATGTTAAACATTTTAATCTGAAAATTCCTGGTGACACAGCAAGTTTGCATGTGACTTTGCCAGGACTTGCTCAGTTCTCAAGATGTGCTCTCATCCATTGCATATGGGCAGCATTTAGCCTCTTGAGCTGTAAAAGACAGGTTGCCAAAGTATGTTTCATAGCTTGATATTGTTATAACACTCTTCCCCGCATGCTGGCTTTTCAGGCGTGTCGGGGTTTTCTGAAATGTATTCCTTCGGTTTTCTTTGTGCTGGTTGGTGTTGTCTGAGAGCCCTACTTTCTCCACTATTATTGACAGAGAAAACTGACTTCTCAGAGTTTGAAAAAACCCAACTGTTACAGAAAAATGAGAATAAGATAAGACCGTGGCCATCCAGCCTGGAGGGTGTCCCTTTGAAGCCAAAGAATAGGCAGGGGAGCATGCCATGGCAATAGCCTGCCTTGTAATTGCTCCCCTTGCCCCTTCTCTCCCCTGTCCACTTAAAAGCAGAATGCAGGAGAGAAGAAAAAAAAAGACAGAAAAAGAAACCAACCCCCCAAAATACCCAGCCAGGACAGACTGAGATGGTGGAAGCAGAAGCGTGCAATTAAAAAAAGCTGCATGTGCCTGGTCCCAGACATTCCTGCAGCTGCAGGCTCCTGGTGCGGTATCCAGGCGGGCTGGACCCCCGCCAGCCCCCGCCCCAGGCAGGGGCTCTGCTGGGGAGCTGCAGGCAGAGGCTGGGAGGCTGCGGTTATTGCTCTTTCTCTGCAGGACGATGAAATGGGGTTTCCAAGGACCTGCCTCTGCTCAGAAATGTCTCACTTTCTCGGTTTTTGTACGTTGGACAGGCTGCGCTGAAGGAAGAAAGAGCCTCAGAAATCCATCTGAAAGGGAAACTGAGTGCAGCTCCCCTCCATCAGGGAGCCCACCTCTGCTTTACACCCTGTCTGCACAGTCCCTGCTCTGTGCGCCTGCGGTGGAGCAATTTTGCAACAAATGCCTCTGTGTTTCGTTTTGGGTTGGTGGGGAAGGAGCAGGGGTCAGCGCCAACAGTCAGGCTTTTGAGACCCTGGGACTGTTGAGCTTTGCATGCGTGCGTAACTTTTAACCAAACCCTGCTGAATCCGTATGGTTTTATTCTGCCAAAGGGGTGGTGTAAATCCAGGGCAGGGTTTAACATGTCAGTTACCAGCAGTTAAACATCAAAGCGTGAGAGTGGGGTTGGAGCACTGCTGAGGAGGGACTGGGACTTTGGTGAGGTGAATTGTGGGGACGCTCTTGCCTCTTTCAGAGGACAACAGCTCTGTGTCTGTGCCTTGGGCCTGAAGCCGCTCTGTGCACATACTTGGTCTTTGCTGGTTTCCAAAAAACAGGCTCTTGCAAGAGTGGTGTTGTTGGATGTGAGAGAAGCTGTATTTACTTAATTTATTAAAATAAGTGGCTTAGCAGCACGTGGTGTTGCTCTAATGGCTGAGGAAAGGTGAACAGCTGTATCATTTGGGCATTGAGAATTTTTTAATTTAAAGCATGTCCAGTGACAGCTGTGACAGGGAAGCTGTGGCACAACATTGCTTTCCCATGCTGCCACCTCCAGTTGTCTGTCTTGCTTCTCTGCTGGGGGCTGCCACAGGAAGAGGTGCCTGGGCCTTAGGCGCTGGTGTTTTAGTTTATAGCGCTGAGGAAGGCGAGTTGGGCACTTTGTCCCCTCCTGTGAACAGAAATGGCTGGGTTGAAGGCCTGCTCCTTCCGTTGTGAGAGAGCGGTAGTCCTGCAGGGAGCCGGAGGGCAATGTCGTCTTAAACCAGGGCTGTTTTTCTGGATTTTTTCCAGAACTTGTATGTCTGAGTTTTTGGGCAGTGACTGAAGGGTGCAGGTATGCCAGGGCTAGGTGGATATCTTGTGCAAAAAGCACCTGGGGTGCCTCTGGGTGACTCTTAGTGAAATGTTGTCCCTTTCCCCAACATCCTCAGGGCTCTACCCATCACAGGCAGCGTGCTCTTGTGCCACCATCGGCAGAGGCTGAACGAGGTGATTGACCGCACGACCTTTTTGCTGCTACAGGTTGTCTTGCCAAGGACACAGCTTGGATATATCAGCAGAGGAGGCTTGCCTGTGGCTGTTCCTGCACCGGTTACACAAGTGTCCTCTTGTTTTTGGGATAAGAGAAGAGTCATTGCCGTGGGAATTTAAGTGTTGAAAAGCAAGATAAGGAGCTGTGTGCATTCCTCTCCTGGTCTCCAGTTGTGTCTTTGCACCTCTTTTCTGCCTGTCTCATCACTTGTAGGCTTTAGCAGGTCAATGCTGTGGTTCTCCTAAGTCCTGGCAGGGAGCTGCTCTCTAGTCCTCCTTAGTTGCTTGATTTCTTCCCTGAACAAAACACCAACTTTGAAGTGTACTAGGAGAGCGTCTGAATTTGTGCATGGACATCCCTTACCAATGAGAGATTTCACACCATTTGGCTGCGTCTATAGCCAATTTGCTTATTATTGCTCTGGTTGCCCCTTTTGGAAGTGTATGGTAGTGGTGTTGTCTAATAGTGGGAAATTTTATTTGCAATGATGTGGTATGAAAAGTCCTATCATGCTTTTTTTTCTGCAGTTACAGCTCTGTGTGTATGGCCTCTATCTTACCAACAAAAAAGCCATGAATACAAATTTCTACACATCAGAAAAGGCTGCTTCTTAACGTGTATCTCTGTTCCCTCCTTGAACTTTTAAAAATGGGTTTGCATCAGGATCAAACAGATCATCTGTTTAAATAAAAATGTGTAGAGCACTAAACCTTTAAAAGCATATCGGATTTTATTTAATATTTTCATTTTAGGTGGGGAATATGCAGTTTGAATTACCATTAGCGTGGGCATCTGGTCTAAATCTATTTCCATGTTCTGTCCTGACCTTTCCTGACTGGCTTAATAAATTCTGTCAAAAGAAGAATAGTTTTAACTGCTGCTACATGAGCCAGAGATTGGACCAATGTAGACAGGGTGCAGAGATTGATCTCTTCTACTCCTTTCCCCCTCTCCTGGCAAATGATGAAATACCACATACGGTGGTTGTACTGAAAGCTGGATGGTCCATTTAAATTTCTATTATCTCCAGCTGTTTGCTGGCTTTTCTGAGTGTGGTTGGCTGTCCCCATAAAACTCAAAACTGGAGGCTTATGTAATTGTATCACTTTGTGGAACAGAGCTATTGGGTCCTTCTGTAAAATGGTCTTGTGGGCTCATTTTACAAAATGCTACCCTGCTGGACCTTTTGAAGTGTTATTAGATACTTTTTATTGCAATATGGGAAAAATAAAGATGACTAGTAGTGGGGAAAAGATGGACAGCTGCTCTTTCCAAAAGAAGAGCTGATATTTCTCTGTATTGTCCTGTGCTTGAGTTCCCAGTGTGTGCATGCTAGCAACTTGCTACCGTTACAGGACAGGTACAATTCTGCTTATGGATATCCCAGAAATGTGGAGTTCCCATTTGGCATTAGTGCCAACCATGCTCATTTCGACTCTTGCTGAAGACCAGATCTTCCCAAGCCATCTGGAACTGCAACTTGTTGGTAGAATCAGAGCAGTGGTTTTCAGTCCCTTGTTGTTTTTGCACACCTAACAATTTTCTGGGGAAGTTTGCGGACTCTGCAAACTTGAGCTTACTTCATGTTCTTTAATTTCCTTTGTTACCCTTTACAGATCTTGCAACCAGAAAAATAAACAAAAATAGAGGAGAGGGTGCTCAGCAATTCTGAAAACCTGACAATTTTCGTTTTGGCATGTCTGAGTCTTTGTATTGGTTCTGCATAAGACATGGTCATTGTGAGCCTTGATTTATAAAATCTTCTAGTTTATAGAAGATGATGTAGTCTTTGGAGAAGAACACCGATAATATCTCCATGTGTGCATATACATTATGAGTGTGAAGACATCTTAGTCAGAAGGATGTCAGAGTGCTTTACACATGAACTATTTGTTCTTGTATGTTAATTTAATGAATAAAAAGTAGCTGTGGTTTTTATGAGCTTTTATTTTTTGATGGAAGCTTAAGCTACTCCATGGTAACCCACTAAACGTCAGGTACCACTTTCAGTTCATTGGGGCAACATCAGTCCAAGGCTAGATCTTCTCCCATACTGATGCATGGCATGAAAACTTGGGTTTGTTTTTTTTGATGGTGCTGAATTTCAGTGGCATGAGGTCAGTACCGACGCCTGCAGCCAACTCCAACCCCCGCAGGAAGCAGCCGTTTCAGGATCAGTTCTTTTGCTGTTTTTTCTTTTAGTTAAAGAACCTTCCTGATAGCAGACACTTGTTGGTGTACCTTATGCAACCGTTTTCTGTGTAAAATCCATTGCAAGTTTCAAATTCCTCAAGAGTCCCATAGTGCTTAGCTCTCCCTCCCTCCTAGTCCAGATGGTCTGTAGCAGATGCTCATCTGAACTGTTCCGCAGCCAACGACACAGTATTAAAAAACTGAACTATATTTAATACGCACGCACACACGCACGTATATAACTCTGTGTATATACAGCCTTAACTGGCTCTGGAGTTGTGTTGCTGATAAGCAGTACAAGGTTCCCCCGATTATTTTTCTGGCTACGTACCTGTGTTTCCCTAGAGCCAGACAGACTCATTTAGCTCCAGGAAGGTGTTTTCCCCCTCCTTGGGTGCCCTCTGCTTGAGCTGCATAATGCGGGGGGCTGTGCTGGCTTGGTGCTCGGCTGCCAGGGTTTTGCGTGGGCACGCACCACAGATGGCTTGCAGACTGCACGGAAGAAATCATGACACCTGAAATTTGAATGCAAATTGTGCTTTCTGAGCTCCTGAGCTTGTTCTTTACCTCTCGGTAGCCCCCAAAGGCTGAAGTGGCTGTGTGGGTCCCTCCCTCGCTCCAGGCCTCAGTGCAGCATCCAGCACCGTGCCCTGTGAAAAGGGCCTCCCTCTACGTCCCAGCTCCCTTCAGCATTTTTACAATCCTGTTAATCTCTGCATTGAATATGATGCAATCTTCCATGCCGTTATGCTTGAAATTCCTCGTGATAGGAATGTATTGCTTCGTTATAGCCCTTAGGCATGTGGAACCGAGAGGTGAAGGACGCCTTTGTGCCAGGGGACAAGAGGCCTGGACCTGCTCACGCAGTGTGGGACAGCACACGGCACATCTGGCTTCCGACTGGGCCCCTAAGCACAAGGCCATGTTTCTTTCCTTACGGCAATGTTGACAGAGCCTGGAAAAAACACTTTTTTTTTTTTTCTCCCTTCTTTTAAGCTCTGTGTAGCAGTTACAGAAGGAGGGGCCTCTGGAGGCTTGGGGCGAGTGCTAGCTAGGTGCTAGGACAGGCGTCCATGAGCAGACCCCGTGCCCGTCCTCACACGCACACCCGGGCTGGGCCTCTCCCTCCCTTCTCCGCCTGCTCACCAGGCACCCTGTTGCCTCTGAATAGCTCGAGTAGATCTTGGCTGCGGCTCACAGGGGTCTGAGTTAGCGTTGGCTGGGATAGCATGCAGGAGTGATTACGTGTGCCTTTGCTTATGCAATGTCTGAAACCTCCCTCATCCTGTCTCTGTCCCCGGGATGCTGGCAGACTTTTTTGGCAGTCTTGGGAGAGTCGTCTTCTGCACCGTGCAGCGTACTCGCTCCATATATCCAATTAATTAAATCAAGAGTGCTGCAAGTGAAAGCGGCTTTGCGCATTAGCGTTTGAGGGAAGCGGACTGGGAAGATGCTGCGCAGGGGTGCGTGTGTATGTGTTGGCTGGAGGCGTTGGCTAGAGTGCCTTTCTGCTTGTAGTGCCAGAAACTCAGATTGCCTGGTGGGATTATCTTGTAATTAATCTTTAAAACAGGATGAAACTCCTCCTTTCCTTTAAACGCTCCCTCTCCTTCCTTTCTGTTAGCTGTTTGCTTATAACATTTTTCTTTATCAAACTAAAAAAAATGAGGCTTTTTTCTAACATAAGAGCCTAAGTTACCTTGTTCTCTCTGTGTGTTTGAATGGTGTTGCATAGTACATGCTTGTGTTTGTGCTCTTTCTCAGGTTTAAAGGAAGAATAAAGTAACTTGTCTCTGATATCTCTGCTATGGGCAGCCTTCTGCTGCTGCAAACTTGGCATCTGGACAGGATGATAGGCCATGGAGGAGATGCCGAGACACGTTCAGTGTTGCTGACTGGAAGATGTTGTAAAAGAGACTTGGAAATAAGCAACTGCTAAATGACTTCTTTAGAAGTCAGTCCTTCCACGTGGAAGCTCCCTTTTAACTCCCCCCACACACCTCGGCGTTCCCCTCACCTGGGCTTATGGGGAATCTCCCACCACCATTGAAATCAGCCATCTATCGAATGTGGTTTGTTTGGAAATTAAATGTGGAGTCTGAAAACAATCACAACGCTGTGTGTTTGTGAGTCCTCATAGTTTGTCGTAGGTGTTTGCTTGTGCTTTGGCATGACTGCAGCTGCCCCTCTGTTCCTGAGGAATAGATCTGTATCAAAAGGATACGGAATAGTTTGCATGTGTGGGTGTTGCTGGGTGTTTGTGTTTTCAATCTCATTGACTGAGAAACCCTGAAGTCCAATGCAAGCTTGCCAAATTTTTCCTCTGTGAACCTCTCCCAGCTCTTCATTGAGGTGTAGCTCTCAGGGTGATGGCAAGAGGTAGGGACTCCCTGTCCTAGCTGGTGTGGGGGTGTCTGCAGCCCTCACCAGCCCAGCTCAGGTGTAGGAAGGAAAGCTGATTCCCTCGTGCAGTAGGGCTCGAGAACCCAGCCTTAAAAATAAACGAAGGGAAAAGGCTTTCCATGGGCTAGTGCTGTGGGATGTACCAGCCACTTGGAGTTTATCAAGTGCTGTGTTTGGAGCTTGCTTGTGAGCGAGTGGGTTGTGTCTAACGTGAACAACCTTTGGTCTTAAACCTAGGTTCTTGAACTGTGTTCCCTGGCTGCTTTCCTGATAAGGATATCGTGTTATCTGGAATATAGGAATGCAAAGCAGCATCAGCAGGTTTCCCAACTCTGGGTTTGTATCGGGTTCTCTAGAACATGCTGCCACTCTAGTAAACAGCCTTGTTTTGCTACAAGAAGGCCAAAGAAAACAATTATGATTAATTAGTTTAGCTTTATGTAAATCATGGGCTATAAAACTTCCTCAGATTGTTTCCTGTTTGAATTTCTGCATATCTTTGTAGGAAAACTTTAGACTTTAGTAAGGCCTTTGACACCGTTTCCCACAGCATGCTCCTGGAGAAACTGACTGCTCATGGCTTGGACAGGCGAATGCTTCGCTGGGTAAAACACTGGCTGGATGGCCAGGCCCAAAGTGTTGTGGTGAACGGAGGTAAATCCAATTGGTGGCTGGTCTCAAGTGGTGTTCCCCAGGGCTCAGTGTTGGGGACAGTTCTCTTTAATATCTTTATCAACGATCTGGACAAGGGAATCGAGTGCACCTTCAGTAAGTTTGCAGATGATACCAAGTTGGGCAGAAGTGTTGATCTGCTTGAGGGTAGGAAGGCTCTGCAGAGGGATCTGGACAGGCTGGATCGCTGGGCTGAGGCCAATGGTATGAGGTTCAACAAGGCCAAGTGTCGGGTCCTGCACTTGGGTCAGAACAACCCCATGCAACACTACAGGCTTGGGGAAGGGTGGCTGGAAAGCTGTCTGGTGGAAAAGAACCTGGGGGTGTTGATTGATGGCCGGCTGAATATGAGCCAGCAGTGTGCCCAGGTGGCCAAGAAGGCCATCAGCATCCTGGCTTGTATCAGAAATAGTGGGGCCAGCAGGTCAAGGGAAGTGATCATCCCTCTGTACTCGGCACTGGTGAGGCCGCACCTTGAATACTGTGTTCAGTTTTGGGCCCCTCACTACAAGAAAGACGTTGAGGTGCTGGAGCGAGTCTAAAGAAGGGCAATGAAGGTGGTGAAGTGTCTAGAGCACAAGTCTTGTGAGGAGTGGCTGAGGGACCTGGGTTTGTTTAGCCTGGAGAAAAGGAGGCTGAGGGGAGACCTTATCGCTCTCTACAACTACCTGAAAGGAGGTTGTAGCGAGGTGGATGTTGGTCTCTTCTCCCAGGTAACAAGCGATAGGACACGGCCTCAAGTTGTGCCAGGGGAGGTTTATATTGGATATTAGGAAATATTTCTTCACTGAAAGGGTTGTCAAGCATTGGAACAGGCTGCCCAGGGAAGTGGTTGAGTCACCATCCCCAGAGGTATTTAAAAGCCATGCAGATGTGGTGCTTAGGGACATGGTTTAGTGGTGGTTTAGGGACTTGGCTGGTGGTTTAGGGACTTGGCAGTGCTGGGTTAATCATTGGACTTGATGATCTTAAAGGCCTTTTCAAACCAAAATGGTTCTATGAAACCTCCAGTCTTCAATTAAGGATGGCTTGGGTCGAAGAATTCACACTGTTCCTTCGTGATTGATTGTTCTCCCTTTTTTTAATGTTGTGTCCCTTTATAACCATGATGAATGGATCTGGCTTCAG
Organism: Nyctibius grandis; assembly: GCF_013368605.1. Lineage (NCBI taxonomy): Eukaryota > Metazoa > Chordata > Aves > Nyctibiiformes > Nyctibiidae > Nyctibius > Nyctibius grandis. The sequence goes on from NC_090662.1 coordinate 68,364,291, forward strand.
CGTGTAGTCTTAACTGCAAGCTGGTAGAACCATTCTCTAAGTCTTATTCCCTGTTTCACTACTTAAAGAAAGCTCATGTTCTGCATTCGTTTCCTCTTTGACAAGCTGCATACATTGGTTTCTTCTTCTATTATTTGCTTTTATTTTGAGGCAGGATTTCCAGCTCCGCAGTGATTCTCTGAACTTTCTCCAGTTGTTCAACATCCTTTTTTTTGAATTTGGTGGTATAGGACTGGAGCCCGGCTGTGACCAGTAGCAGCTGCGTCCGCCATGAGCATGAGAGAATGCTTCACACCCCTCTGTCTTCTGAAGTCATTGACCCTGTGTACTCTGGGTTGGCCAGGGGACAGAGACTTGTGCAGTGGGTTGTGCGATTGGTGTGAGGCTGTGGTGCAAAACTGTAGCTGGGGATTGAGCCTTACTGGGCAACTTGTTTAAAAGATGAAGCCTCATTTAAGAAAAAAAAACAACAACAAAAAAAAACCTAAATAAAGAAAAGAGGCAAGATTTTGGCAGTACCATTACCTCCTGTGACCTGACCTTCTTATTACTGGCTGCTCCTGCTGATGCTGCATTACCTTTAAACTTCAGTGGTGGTGACTTTTCCTGTCACGTCACTGATAAAATATTAGAGTCTGGGGCCAAGAACTGATCCCTGTGGGAACTCACTGAAAACGTGTGGTGCAATCAGCTGATTTGTGCTTTCAGTCTGGAGATTTCTTATTTCTTTATCACACTGAATGTGGCCTGTTGACTTCAAATCACTCTGGCTTCATTTTGTATAGCACTGTCAGTTGCCTTACGAGAGACAAGGTGTATTAAGCTTGTAATGCTATTACAAAAAGAGATAAAATTTGGGAAGCTAGATTATCGGTTATTGTGGAATTATAAGCATAAATAAGATTTCTCTGCCTTTTATTCTGGGACTCTAACAACTCTCTTCTCCATCTCTTCCCTTAGTCAGGAATGAACAGTAGGCAGGTTAACTTGCTCTTATTTTGGTTGTCTTGTTTACACTTAAATATTTTAGTATTATTTTTTCCAGTCCATCACGATTGTCTCATGCTGAAAATAGTTTCAAGACCTCCTTAGAAGTTCTGTTTAGACTTTTCAGATGGCGTTTTTCTAGGTCTGCTAATTAAAATGGACAGCTTTGAGTAGCTGTTGGTTTTATATTCTCTTCTGTTATTGTTGGGATGAAAATCATTTCATTACCATCCTGTGGGATGGCTGTATCATCTGTTCTCATATAAAGAGCAGTAATTCAGAACCACCCAGGAATATTCAATTAAACATTCTGATCTTCCTCCCTCCCCCCTCAACAACTGCAGCTAAACGATGGCCTGATCTATAATTAACATTCTTCCAGGTCCTGACAAACTCAGAAGCAACCTTTTTTCCCTCTGAATTGTATTTTCTATTAACTCTTTCTTGTTTTCTAGTTTCTGATTTATGTTAATTCTCTTTAATTTTTCCTTTCTTCCAGTAGCCCAAATATGTAATACTTAAAAGTTTCCACAGTAAGCAGGGTGGTTTGCCCATTGTGGCTTTCTCTTCACCTGCTGTGGTGAGATGGCAGGGGTTTTGTTTTTGGTTTTTAGGCATGTGCTGAAACGTTCATAAGTGATTTACAGTCAGCATTGATGCTTTCCTGACTAAAGACCTTCTCTCGGGTTCTCTTGATCCTCTTTTGTGGGGGCAGCTTGAAGAGCTTGACCATCTCTTTAGGACTGCAAAGCATGGGCTGGAGGAAAAGTTTGTTGCAGGTGAAGGGTAGGGCTGCACTGCCCAATGTCACGCTGGCACTTCTCCTGCAGCAGCATGCCTCTGTCTCACTGACTCTGGGACACAGGAATCTAGTGCTGGCCCCCACTGAGTTGCCTTTCCTTCTTGGACCTGCCTTTAGGGTGGGGAAGAATAGATGAGGGTAAGTCCATAGCAGTGGCAAGAATGACCACTTTAGGATGGGCAGTTTTAAGTGGCAAGGCACGGAAGTCAGTGTCGCTTGGCAAAAAAACACAACTGGGGCTGGAGAGGAAGTTCTTGCACAACCTTAGTGTGCTGCTTATCTTTTGTAGGTTTATTTAATCCCTCTTCAAGCACTGTGACTTTCCTTCCCCCTCCCGTTCCTTTCCCGCTGCACCCTTATTCTTCCAGCTCTGCTCCTCCAGGGTCTTCACCTACAGCTTGCGGCTTCCTTCCCGATTCCCTGGATCTTTAGGTCCTGCAAGGTGATGAGTAGCTTAGGCTCTCTTTCACCTGCTTGGGAGCAAGGGTCTGGAAATGGAAGGTACAGAGGGAGGTACAGGTGGAGGAGGGGGATGGTCTGAATGGAGGAGGGCTAGCTAGAGAAGCTGAAATGCCTGTTCACAGCCAAGTGAAGGCAAAGCAGGTTTGAAAGTCTCCCCTGTATTACGAGCACTCGTGAGGGGAGAGAGCCAGCACGTGTATTAGTAAATAAGCTGTTCCAGTAGTCCCTGCATCTCTGGAAAGAAGCGTAGAGGAGAACTAAACACACAGCTTTGTTTTTTGTTTTTGTTTAAGACCTTGTGTTAGGATATGGATGTTTCCATCTACTGCTGTTTTGGGTCCTGAACCTTAATCCAGTACTGCTCCTATTTTTTTTTTATATATAAAGTTGACTGAAGTAATGTTTTCTGGCGCTGTGACAGAAGACTGGTCATGGGAGATTGGAATACCAGCTCTCAAGTAAGGGGAGCCTTAAAATAATTTGTCTAGACGACTGCTACGCATACTTTTGAGTATGTATTTATTTGATCTTTTTCGCATCCTCTCTCCTTGTTTCCTTTCTGCAGCTTTCAGTAGAGCTTCAAAACTAAACTGGTCTGCCTTTGACACGCGTAAAAAACAAGTGACCCACATGGCTCTCATGGTGACGTAAAATGAAATGCGTCTTTCCTTGGGGGGAGGGTGCTGAAGTACCAGTGCTGATGAAGGTACTGGTCCATACAAAATGAGGTGCCAGAATGATTTCTGTGGGGTTTTCTGCAGAATTAAGGCTGTACAAGTGCAATGCGGGTGTCTTGGAAGTATCCATCTTGTGGTACAGAGGACCACTGGAAGTGGCTTCAAAGTGCAAAGCTTTTTGCTGTGAGGTGGGTTTGGACAGGGCTGGTTCATCCAAAGCAGCTCCAGTGTCATGAATTCAGGTACAAGGTAGAGACATTATTCCTTGGTGTTGTCATCAACAAATGCTATTGCTCCGCTCTTCCTTAGCTTCCTGGAGCAGGAGCTGGTTTGACATGAAGCATGCTGCAAAGTTGCAAGCTGGAAACGTTTTGGCAGGTTGGGACGGGAAGGCTTTGATTATAGCTGCTCTTGGCAAAGGATTAGCTCTGTATGCATCCCCAGTGTTTGGGCTTAGTGCAAGATTATGAGAAGGATGAGAGGTATGTCAGATCAAACCCCAGGATGTTTCTACTGAAAGCAAGGTGTAGGACTTATTTACTGGAAAGGGGTTCTTTAATGTAGTCATTTGTTCCACTATCTGGTGAGATCACATGCTGCAACAGGATTTGACATCGAACTGACTTTTTTAGTGCATGGTACTTAATGTGTAACGCTCAGTGACAGAAGCACTGAACACAAAGTCCTGCCAGTGTTGTTTCTTTCTGCCCTGATAGTAGATATTTGTCTGATAGAGGAGGCAGCAGTTTCTGCCAGGCAGAGTCTAAAACCCGTGGCAGCTGTGGTCATTGCTAGCCAAAGGCTACTAATCCTTGAGCTCTGAATCAGGCAGGGGAGTTCATCTCCCAGGTAAGGTGATATGACCTATGGATTTCTTCACATTTGTTTTGCAAAACCACTCTATTTTTTTTCTTCTTTCCTTGTGCTCTAGCACCTGTCTCTTCAGTTCAAGAAGGGGTTATATGTGTGTGATGTGTTTTTTCTTTTTAAAACTTTACGTGCATCTGCAATTTTAACTGTTATGTCTATTAATATTAGGCAGCATTTATAAAAGCTAATTCATATTTTCCATAATCAACCCAGGGAGTCTGCATTTAGGCACTTGAAGAGATAGTCTGACTCTTCAAGTATTAAGAGTGCTTAAATAAATATGTAGGAGCTTAAATTTGTGTCCTTTCTTTTCAAGCCTCACCTTCCATGCTTCTACTCTTAAAAATAAACAAACAACCCAGCAGAACCACACCAGTACTAAAAATAAATCTGTAAAACAAAACCTACTAACTCTTTAGTGAAATAAAATGCCCAACCTCTCCTTAAGCTGCCAATACTGATAGTAAAGCCTTACTTATTTTATAATAACCAGGCAACTTAATTAAACAGCTGAATTTTGATAAGTGTGTGTAGGTTTGCAGCCAGCGTTAGGAAAAAGAAGGAACTTGCTCCTGCAAGCTGGAACTCTGCTGTTTAAACTTTGCAGAAGTAGCGTTGTTGAAGAAGAAATAGTGATTTTTATTTTAAATGTCGAGTGTCCTGTCAGTCAGGAGTGGCAAGCCAGAGCGTGCAGCGAGCGCTGCTGATGGAGCAGAAGTTGTTGTTTCCTACCTACACTGCTCAAACTAAATTAACATCCTCCTTTGAAAGATACTGGTTTTGTCCTCAGGGAGGAGGCTTTTGTGAACACTTTAAACACGAAACAGCTGAGCTGCGGAGCATCTGCGTTCTGCCGGAGGCCCCCTGCACTAATGGGAACCTGGACGAGAAATTACGATTTTGCTGGGCTCTGCTAATGGTATAGCGATACAGTGTGCCTGCTGGAATGGTTGTTTCTGGGAGGTTGTGCCCATGGGCAGAGGCTGGCAGCTTCAAGGGTTACTTAACATGTGGGAACTGTGATGAGACCTTGCAGGGTGAGCAGATGAGCAGGGCAGGTTACAGCATCTCTGTTTTAAGTAACAATCCCTGAATTGCGTGGTGCTAGTCATCCTTGAGGAGAGGGTTCTGTCTCCTTGTAGGCCAGCTGGACAATCCTTGTGACTTCTGACATCTGTCCGTGATTATCCTTGCCGCCTCCCTGTTATATTCATAAAGTCATCTGGGAGTTGGACTTGATGATCCTTATGTGTCCCTTCCAACTTGACATATTCTATGATCTCTAAAATGGATACAAGACTGGTAGACTCTTATTAAAACACAGGAATCGTGCTGGCTGTGCCCTTTGCAAAGGGCTTATCTGTGCCCTTCGACAAGGAATGCTGTTACATGGGAACTGAGTTGAATTTTCCTTGCTTTCCTCCTCTCCCATTTCCATGGTGAGGGAAGGTGGTAAATGAAACCAAGTGCAGTGCGCCCAAATGTTGTAAAACGCTGCTGTAATGTTAAGATCTACCTGCATGCATTGAAGAAGAAACTGGAGTAACTGTTTTCTTTCAGGAGTGGCCATAAGTTAAACCAGCTGTGCAACAACAAAATGTGTTATCCTTGCTGCCAAGTTCTTGAGCAGCAAACAAGACCACAAATGCCCACTTCTGAATTGTAAAATTTGTACACAAAGGTTTCAACTGGTCTGAAAACTTTCTTTCACTGCTTATTTTTTGGCTAAACACTGGGTAGTTACCCAGAAGGCACTAGTTAGATGTAAAACCTGCGGTAAATGCAAGTTCCTTCCAAAGAGCCTGTAGGTGTACCTGGGGCGTAACCTGGCAAATTAGTATTATCTCACAACAAATATTTATGACTGGCATTGTGTGCCTGGAGCATAGCTGGGAGCGGGGGGGGAAACACCAAAAAAATCCCAACTGCATCTGTTCCTTTCTTCACTAGATAGTTTTAAAAAGCATAACTGGTCTCTTTAACTGTTTTGCCTGGGTGCCAAAAATCATCAGAGACACCGATGACTAAGTTTTGGAAGCTGAGCTACCCTCTCTGTCTCCGGTGAGTCACAGTGGCTGGAGGTGGCAGGGGGAGGCTTGCCCCTACTCTTGGTGGTTTGGAGGCTCGTGAAAGGCAGACCTGTCAGTCAGGCTTGTCTTGCAGCCTCTATAATCACTGATGGTGAGGAATTGTGACCCTGCTGCTCACTGGGTGAAGAGAAGGGCATGAGGAGAAGCGATGGAGAGTTTGTTTTCTGTGGTTCTGCCGCTCAAGCTGGCAGCCCAAGAGCTGACTTACGAGACAAATGGAGTGCATACCAGTGAGCCTGGTGTAAGAGGCAAAAAAAATAAGGAAAAAAAAAAAGTAGCCGAGACAAAAGAATGAATGCATCTGACCTGAGAGCATAATCCAGACGCTTGCTTGCAACACGGAATTAATAATGTAGTTTGAAGTCTCAGCCAGGGACCCAGATGGGGGGAGCCTTGTTGAAGGGCTTCCAGCTCACTGACTCACCGCTCTGGAGCTCTGGCCCCCGTGACTCACTCCTCTCTGACTTTGGCACTTTTGGGGAGAGGGTGGGAAATAGCAAAACATGCGCCCAGCCTATTGAAAAGTTAGACTAAATCCAAGAACTATGCACTGGGGGAAGGGCAGGGGAATGTGAGAAGGATTTTCCTAGTTTATATGACTCCCAAGAGGCTTGGGCTAGGGATGAGCAGTAGCATCCTTTTCTCTGCTTGCAGACAGTGGGCTTAAGAGACACTGAACTTCATGGCTGTTTCTCACCTTTGCCTCAACTGCACAAGGGCTTGTTTTTTTTTTTCTTTTTTCTTTCAACCCATATTTAGTCCTACTTATTATAGAGTTTAATTTTGTTTTTAATTCTCTTTTTATATCCAAAATAAGTTTTGAGGGGTGTTAAGAAAAGTGAAAGAATATTTTGTAACAAGGAAAGGCAAAGGAGGAAACATGGTTCTTGAAAACTCCCCCCCAATTAGTTAAAAATAAATACATCTCTTTGCTGGTTGTGGGTTGGAAATACTTGAGTGTTTGCAATGGAAGTGTGTGCATGCATGTGTGCATAATGGGGTGGATTATAAGATTTGCTCAGCATGAACTTCAGCATTTCCAACTGTGTAACCTGAGCAAGTTGGGAAGATCTGCGGATTTTATTACTGTGTAAATCTATTAGCTCTGAATTTCCTGGCATTTGTTTTGCTGGTGACACAACCTGAATGTTATTCACTTAATGGATTTTTTTTAACCTGTCCAAATTTTTTTTTTTAATGCTTTAAATGAGTAATTGCTGGTGTGAGACTCCAAACGATCATATCTGCTGTTATGGTGGATCTCTTCAATGTTTTCAAATACCAATTTCATGTTACTCTTCATATCCTCCTGCAAATGAGGTAATTTCAGTGTAGTTAATGACCAGACAATAAAGAATTTTATAGTAGAGTAAAATAATTGAGCAACTATTTCTCTGTGTCTTGGGTTTGATTTTTACACTGTAGAAGATAAACACCTAGAAATCTGAGGTTCCCTCTGTTTGCCCTTGGCAGGTGAATAAGCCAGGGTGGTGTAAATCTCTCTACTGTGTTATCAGCACGTTTTAGGCGTGACTTGGGGGACTGTTTACAGTCCTCAGTCTCTCTGTTCTCTGCTATGGCTGTATCTAAGACTTTTTTCCTGCCATCAGAAAGCTCTTCCAGCTGTTTTGGTCCTTTGTCAGGCTGAGAGGGAGGATCTCTGTGTCCTGTTAAAAAGTGAGCAGTTAGATGTGCCTGCAGTTGCATGCTCATTACTGTGGTCTGTCCAGGGGGTCTCTCAGCAAATCAGATTTCAGCCATTTCAGGTGTAGTTACATTAATTTTTCAAATATTCACTGCTAAATATAGTTGACTCCCCCTCACCCGAATGAACGCATACCAAAGGTAAGCACCCTGGTATATCAAGCTGTATAGGGTACCTTCTATTCTTCCACTCTTGCTCCCTGTTAGAATGTTGGTGAATGACTTTGTGGCGTTGGTCTCGTCTCAGCCCCCATCTTAGGAATCAATCTTATGGAAAAGTACTGTATTGCTGCCAGGCTGTCCTTCGTTTCTCATCCCTGTAAGAGCAACGCAGCAGGAGCTTGGATCTGTGCCTCATAACAGTGATGCATCAGCGCACCTCATGCCAGTAGAGGAGCTCTTCTGTTCCCTGCAGGGCATATGTGAGTGAATTGCAGAGGTGAGGCTACAGGGGCTCCATTGGTAGCTCTTCTCAAAGCTGACAAAGATGGGTACCACATGATACAAGCCGTGTCTGAGTTTGGAGAAGAGCTAGTGCTGGCCAGCTTCCCTGCTGCAAACATAAATGATTTCTAGAAAGGGAAGAAGTTGAGAGAAGTGATGTACCTGAAAATCTGCAGAATTTGCGTTTGAATCTGAAAATTAACTGATGCCCAAGTGCCAGTGAGTACTGAGAACAGTTGTCTTGGTTGTTGGGAGCTGGTGCACACTGACACCTCCAGTCCATTGCTGATGAACTTGCAACAGGAAAGTCAACAGCACTACCAACAACATGTCTGTGAAGAAAACACCTACCCTGAGGAAGCTTTTTAACCTGTGCCTTGAGGGTTAACCTTGGGGTTGGGCATGCAGAAAGTCACAGACTTCTCTACTGCGTTGTCATCATTGGTAGGCTTATGTGCGTAGTCCTCCACAAGCAGCATCTTTAGGCACGGTTCTTCATTAGCTACAAAGAGCAGGTCTCTGCTTCAAGCCATTGTGGATAGATGCTGCACTTGCAAACCTAGGCAGAGCTGATAGCGAGGTGCGTGATGCCTTTTACAGCTCTTGCTGTGCAGTCAAGTCTAGAGTTCAACCCATGAAGGCTGACCGGCACGTATGTGCCATCTTTAGTAACTGGCACCTTGCCTGGATGCCCCAGAGCTTGAAGCCTTTTGTTAGCAGCTGTGACTCCTACTCAAACCTCCTCAGCTACCGTATAAACATCTGCCAGGTATGTTAAGTGTGTGCTTTGTTCCTTGGAGAGGAGATGGTATCTCCATGTAGCCATGCTTCTTGATCTGTTTGATGCTATTGACTAGAAATGGTGCTATCTTTTGTGATATGTTGCGTTTTATCTCCTATGCACCTTTTGTTTATGCAAACCACGAAAGAGCTGCTGAAGAAATTATTCCCTTTTCTCCCTGTTATCTTAATGTGAGAGGAAATTGGGAGATGGGGGTGGAGGAGGGGGCAAATTCATGCCTGTGGTGCACGTTTATTTCCCCACAGATGGGGGGCTGATTTGTGGTCTCCCCTTTCTTCCCTCTCTCCTCATTTTCTCCAGGAGCACTGCCTTGTGCATTACATGCACTCTGATTCCTTTGATACAGAAGTAAGGGTGCAGTCCTTGCCCCCCACCCCCATTATTGCTGCTCAAGCCTTACAAGAGAGAAATATCAGGCAGTTTTGTACCTACGGGTAGATGGTGGGCTTCATTTTTATCCCATGAATGCCTGGTGGGTAGAAGGGATGCTCCCACCCAGGCAGTTCCTCTTGTGGAGCGGGGACTGGTCCCTCCAGGAGGGAGCCATTAACTCCCAGGAGGGGAATATCTTGAATTTGTGGGTGGTTCTTACCCCGGCACATTGAATGTAGGCTGGCTTGCCCTGGGCTGGCTGGAGAGCAGGGCTTGTTTCGCAGTGTGCCAGGGTGCGGCCGCCGCAGCTCCCCTCGGGGGTGGCTCTGCTGGAAAGGGTGGATTGTGCATCTACAGTCGGGACTTGCAGCCAACGCAGCGCATTTTCCAGGCTCAGCAAAGCCTGTCACTTGTTTAATAATTCAAATATAGTTATGAAGTGTCATTTGGGGCTCTTGAGTTCTCTTCATTCCTTTTTTAGTGAGTTCTTAGAAAGTTAGTTTTCTGAACACGACTGTTTCATTTTTAGTCATGATAATGTCAATCTTTAGACAACTTGGGCTAGTGCTGCTCTCGTCTGGCTTCAGGTCATCTGGTGGAGAAGGCAGCACTGCCATGCACCTAGCAAAACCTGAGCCTTGGTTATACTTCAGAGATGTTCATTTGATCAGATAAGAAAGGAAAAAAAAAACTAACCTTGTCCCTTAGGCAGAGCTGGAGAAAAGTGCCTTTGTCTGGCAGGAACAGGCAGACGCTGCGGAGCGCTGCAGCCCGCGGCCCATCTGGTCTGCAGCCAAATACTACTTTCAAAGAGCGATCCAAAATCCACTGTGTGCCCAGGTATGAGAGCTCTTCTCTGTTTGCTTACCGCAGGGTGATGGCTGTAGGTGTCTTGTGTTCCCCAAAACCACCCGCGTTATAGACGGGAGCAAATGTCCAGCCAGATTGGTGGTGAAACTCTGTGGGGCTGCAACTTATTTTCTCTCTGTAAACAGGAGTGCTGCTGTTTTGTTTGTCTTTTCAAGGAAGGTGAAGCAGAAGATAAGGTTACATTTGTCCTAAATCCATGACTTTTTACGGAGGTTGAAATCCCAGCTGAACACACTGCTTTGCTATGTAGAGAGAATAGTTTAATAATTCAAGCAGACTCCTTGTACCAACACATGTCTGCAGTTAGTGCTGTGGCTGCCAGTGGTGAGGGAGGATAGCTGGAAGCTGGCAACGGAGCTGTCTACAGAGGTATTAAAAACAAAAAAAAAAAGAAGAAGAAAAAAAATACACATTTTCAATGCAAGTGCTCTTTTCTTTTTTTTTTTTTTTTTTTTTTTTTTCCCCAAAGTGAACTCTCTGGGTGAAAGATTCCAAGCTGAAAGCCACAAACAAAGAATTTCTTTCTATTGCAAGCAAATATATATACAGGTTGTAAGGGTAAAACTCTCCATTTCCTCCCTAAATTGCCCTTTCCTGTTCCTGAGTGCAGGGGTGGTTGCTGCCATATCAGAATTGAGGGTTATTCTGTGGCTTTCCATCTCTGGAAGTGGCTGATGACTGCGAAGGTGCATGTGGAAGAGGAGGAGGAAGGTTGGCAATGGGAGAATGTGCTTTGAAAAGACATTTTTTTGCTAAGAGGGAGCAGCCTAGGTGTAGGTGGAAGTTTTGAGGAGCTGGAGGCCTAACTGCTCCCACATGGTTTCTGCTGTAGCTGCTGCTCAGATGCCTTTTCTTTTTTAATTCTTTAGGCAAATGGAGCCACTTTCAATGAGACAATTGTTTTCTTAAGGGGAAAAAAAAAAATCAAAGTGAGCTAGCTTTAAGCGTTCGCTGTAGTAGAGATGCGTGTAACATATGAAAGATTCCTGTAAATCAAGTGCTGGTGTTTTTTGTAATCAGTGAGGAGAAATCAGATCCTTAAAATTGTCTGTTCCCTAAGTTCAGTAGCTGTACAGTCGGACCTGTGACAATTGTTTAAGGCTTCTCCATTGACCAGTATTCAAAGTTACATCACAGACCATTGAAAATAAGATTAAAAATTATAATGAAACTAGGGAATAATTTTAAAAACTGATTGACCATTTATTTGCTATCAGACAATTCTGTTGTAAACGCAAATTCTTTTCTTCCTTACAGCTTGTTGCTTTGCAGCTGCATGTGAAAAGGAGAAAGCACAAATGTTGATGAATGTGTTGAACCTCCTTCCCTACCCCAAGGTCCTCTTTCTCTCTGGTTTTGGGAAGTTGAATATTTGTTTCCTTCTTTGCTTCTCCTGAAGCGGTTTTAGGAAAATTCCCCGTTCATAAAGGAAAAAAAAATATCTAATGTACCTAACTTTAATCAAACAGAGAAGTAAAATAACATTTGATATGGATTTCTTCCATTTCAAAGCAGTAATAGATAGAAGGCTAACAGAAATCTTTGCGAATTTGCCAAAAATAGCTGAGTAGCCTGTGGTCGTTTTGTCTTTCAGTTGAGTCTGTTAAATTAGAACATCTAAATAGTGTCAGACTAAGTCAACATTTAGGTATGATATTTTCAAGGATGACATCCTCAGATTGGATGATGCTGATGATAAAGTAGCTGTGTGTAGAAACCAGGGTACAAATATTGTGGCAGCCCTATTTCAGCATCTGCTAGTCATCAGTCAGAATAATGCATGCAAGAATTAGAAGGAGGAAGATATTCTAGCCAGCTTTAGGAAAATATGCAAACAAATATAATTGTCTCACAATTACAGGCCCTGGTTGTCATGGGGGACTTCAACTACCCTGATATTTGCTGGAAGGCCTACTCAGCCTAACAAGGAGGGTCTGGTTGAAACAGTAAAGGTTGAGGGCAGCCTTCGTTGTAGTGACCATGAGATGGTGGAGTTCAGGATTTCATGTGGCAGGAACAGAATATCTAGCAGAATCACAACCCTGGACTTCAGTAGGGCAAATTTTGGCCTTTTCAAGCAATTGCTAGGGGAAATCCCATGGGACAGGGTACTAGAAGGTAAGGGGGCCCAAGATAGAAGAGAGTGTACAGAGCATGGAAGGAGGGGCTGGCCACTTGGGAGGAATATGTCTGTTGTCAGAGGACGTAGGGAGGCAACAAGGAAAGCTAAGGCCTCCTTGCAATTAAACCTTGCAAGAGAGGTCAAGGACAACAGAAAGGGCTTCTTCAAATACATTGCAGGTAAAACCAACACTAGAGGCCCATGATGAATGTAGGCCCACTGATGAATGAGGTGGGGGCCCTGGAGACAGAGGATAAAAAGAAGGCAGAGTTACTGAATGCCTTCTTTGCCTCTGTCTATACTGCTGGAGGCTGTCCTGAGGAGCCCCGGACCCCTGAGGCCCCAGAAGAAGTCAGGATAGAGGAGGAATCTGTCTTGGTTGATGAGGGCTGGGTCAGGGACCAATTAAGCAATCTGGACATCCATAAATCCATGGGCCCTGATGGGATGCACCTGCGGGTGCTGAGGGAGCTGGCGGAAGTCATTGCTAGGCCACTCTCCATCATCTTTGCTAAGTAGTGGGCAACGGGAGAGGTGCCTGAGGACTGGAGAAAAGCGAATGTCACTCCAGTCTTCAAAAAGGGCAAGAAGGAGGACCCGGGTAACTATAGACCGGTCAGCCTCACCTCCATCCCTGGAAAGGTAATGGAACAACTTGTCCTTGGTGCTGTCTCTAGGCACATCAAGGATAGGGGGATCATTAGGGGCACTCAACATGGCTTCACCAAGGGGAAGTCATGCTTAACCAACCTGATAGCCTTTTATGAGGACGTAACCTGGTGGATAGATGATGGTAAAGCTGTGGATGTGGTCTATCTTGATTTCATTAAAGCGTTTGACACTGTCTCCCACAGCATCCTCGCAGCTAAACTGAGGAAGTGTGGTCTGAATGATCGGGTAGTGAGGTGGATTGTGAACTGGCTGAAGGAAAGAAGCCAGAGAGTGGTGGTCAATGGGACAGAGTCCAGTTGGAGGCCTGTGTCTAGCGGAGTCCCTCAAGGGTCGGTACTGGGACCAGTTCTATTCAATATATTCATTAATGACTTGGATGAGGGAATAGAGTGCACTGTCAGCAAGTTCGCTGATGACACAAAACTGGGAGGAGTGGCTGACACAGCAGAAGGCTGTGCTGCCATTCAGAGAGACCTGGACAGGCTGGAGAGTTGGGCGGGGAGAAATTTAATGAAATATAACAAGGGCAGGTGTAGAGTCCTGCATCTGGGCAAGAACAACCCCATGTATGAGTACAAGTTGGGGACAGACCTGTTGGAGACCAGCGTAGGGGAAAGGGACCTGGGGGTCCTAGTGGACAGCAGGATGACCATGAGCCAGCAATGTGCCCTTGTGGCCAAGAAGGCCAATGGCATCCTGGGGTGTATTAGAAGGGGTGTGGTCAGCAGGTCGAGAGAGGTTCTCCTCCCCCTCTACTCTGCCCTGGTGAGCCCGCATCTGGAATATTGTGTCCAGTTCTGGGCCCCTCAGTTCAAGAAGGACAGGGAACTGCTAGAGAGAGTCCAGCGCAGAGCCACGAAGATGATTAAGGGAGTGGAATATCTCCCTTATGAGGAGAGGCTGAGGGAGCTGGGTCTCTTTAGCTTAGAGAAGAGGAGACTAAGGGGTGACCTTTTTGGAATGGGCTGCCCAGGGAGGTGATGAAGTCACCATCTCTGGATGTGTTTAAGAAAAGACTGGACATGGCACTTAGTGCCATGGTCTAGTTGACATGGTGGTGTCAGGGCAGTGGTTGGACTCGATGATCCCAGAGGTCTCTTCCAACCTGATTGATTCTGTGATTCTGTAATGTTCATAAATATGTAAAGGGCAAGTGTCATGAGGATGGAGCCAGGCTCTTCTCAGTGACATCCCTTGACAGGACAAGGGGCAATGGGTGCAAGCTGGAACACAGGAGGTTCCACATAAATATGAGGAAAAACTTCTTTACAGCGAGGGTAACCGAACACTGGAACAGGCTGCCTAGAGAGGTTGTGGAGTCTCCTTCTCTGGATACATTCAAAACCTGCCTGGACGCGTTCCTGAGTGATATGATCTAGGTAATCCTGCTCTGGCAGGGGGATTGGACTAGATGATCTTTCGAGGTCCCTTCCAATCCCTAACATTCTGTGATTCTCACCATTAGCCTGAATGAAAAGAAGATGTAGGCTGTGGGGAAAAAATTGTCCCTGAGAAAGGCACTGCTTTTTTATAGGTTCATCCTTGACTTCTGTCATGGTTGGGAAGCATTTCTGTCCCTTGTTTATGCTTTAGTGGCTGCCTACCCTGTTTTACTCAGTTTCTTTATTAATGCACCAGGGTGTCCAACTAGTCTTGAGCATCCTTTTTCTTTCTTCTTTGTGGAATTGTAGTTTATACATTTATCCTTGCAGATGTTGGGAGGCAGCCCTGGATGTGAAGTGCTAGTGAGTCCTTGGGTATCAAAATTAAAATAAACAAGGCTTTCTAAGGTGGTCATGACCCTCTTGCTGAGTCATCTTAGAGTTTGTTTAGTAGTGTTATCATTTATGCTAAGTAAATATGAGGCTACAAATCTGTTCTGTCATTGGTAAACGCTTTACTTTAGCTAGCTTGCTATTCCAGCGTAGCAGCTGTGGTCCTCTGGTTACTGCCTTATGTTTAGTAAATATTTTCTTTTCCTCAGTGTCAGTCAGAATTGACTGAAGCCTTATTAATTTTGAAAGAAGGCACAGTTAGCATCTGTGAGCATCTTGGAAAAGACGCTTGAACTTCCAAGGGACTCTGTGAGAGCCGGCTGTGCTCGGTGTTTTCCAGCATCAGGCTTCAAGGCCACAGGTGCTGCTGGAACTGTGAAATGTGCATGCATGGGGGTGCGAGCACACCGCTTCCTTCATGGGTTTATACAATATTGACTTGTTTAATTCTTAATTCAGCCCACAGGAAACCAAATCTTGAATTTCAGTGTTTGTTTCTGCAGGAGAGAGCGACGAAGAGCCAAGATCAATACTGCTTGCAAAAACACAGCAAATCAAACAGACTTAGACTTTTGTAGGATCATGCCCTAATCAACAAAGACTCCTATATAAGATGGTAGATAATGCCTGATTGTTCAGAAAAGCTTGTTACAATTCATTGTACAAACATTTTTGTACAAAAAGAGAATTCTTTGTGTGAATGAGATGAGCAGGAATGGTTTTTTGCGGTTCAGTTTCTTGATCTGTCAAAAATGTAGTTTTCTGACATTGGAAACAAAACCAAGAAGAGATGCAGAGTTTTTGGCTATTGATAGGAACTGCATTGGAGTCTCAAGGAAGTAGATTGCAAGATTTGGTTTGTGCTCATTTTGAATAAGAAAAAAAACACAAAGTTATCCTACAACATACAGCCATAACATACACTGTCAGTGTAATGAATTCAGTGTAATAGATGAAGTGGTAATTAGTACTGGCTGTCAGGAGCTGTAGCTCTGGGGTCTAGAAGCTGGATATAGGCTTTAGTCCTAGAGGAAATGTGACTTCTAAAATAGATAAGTCAGCCAGAAAACCTGTTTTATAGCAAGTGTTAATTCCTTGGCTGGGGATGTGCATTGACCTGTTTTCCTAGAGTGTGCTGTATGTTCTGCGCAGCTAAAATAGCCATACGTGGTGTCGGAGTCTGTGTCTGAGTGTTTCCTTTTTCTTCTCTGCTTCAGTGAACATTAACCCAATATGTTCCGTTCCGCACACAAAGTGTTCTGGTGATAAATCCTGCAGGACTTTTCATGCTATCTGGGTGAAATGTGCTTTCCTGTTTTTGGTGGCGTGCTGTAGTGAGTACCTTTTGGCAGGGCAGGGAGGAGGAGTCTGCTTCAGGACATGACTACCATGCTTCTATTTTCTGTTTTCATTGCAAATTAATCACAGGCTCTTCTGTTGTAATGTATGCTTCTGAGAGGACTTTTGTTCTAGCTGTAGCTCTTCAGCTTGAAGTAGTGATTGGAGGAGAAGGTCCTTAGGCAGGGCTGGCAGATCCTGCTGCTGACTGGCACGGATGCCTGGTGCAGATACTGGAATTGTTCTGATCAATGTTCTCCTGTTGTTGGCATGACAGACAGGCAAGGAGATAAACTATTCCCCCCATTTTTATCTCCACAGCACTTCACAGAGTTTCTGGATGAGTTTTCACCCGATGTCCTAGGCCAGCTCTTGAATGATCCCTTCTTGTCTGAGAAGAATGAAATAATGGAAGTGGAACTGTCTCCGGCATCCCCAGCGCCTCTAATCCAGGCAGAACACAGCTACTCTCTCTGCGGGGACTCTCGTCCCCAGTCTCCCTTGACCCACATCTCGGCCGATGACAACTTTAATGAAGGTAGTACGCACTGAGCCCTTGGTTGTTAGTCATGATGATGCAGTAATGAAATGTTCCTGGTGGGGTGATGATGCACTAAGGGTGCATGTGAATGTTCTTTACTAATTGATATACCTACAATTAAATCACTTAAGACTGCAGGCATTGTGAATAAAGAAACTTGTCCATAGACAGGGAAATTGTGCCCAGCAGAAGTTACTAACTTTGCACTGTAAACTTTTTGAATTAGAAGTAAAGTGCCCATCAAAAAGAAATGGGAGAAGAGCCAGAAATACACTTGTTTCCGTGTATCTGAATCTGTGATTGTTGAAGAAATATGGAGACTGATAAACCAAATGAGTCAAATGAGGGCTACCATGAAGTCTGTGTACTGTAGAACATGACTTGTAAGGAAAGGGTGAGGTGGGTTTTATTTGGTCTTCTGGAGAAAAGGCAAAGGGGAGATCTGATTGCTGTCTAAGGCTACCTGGTGAAAGGGTGCAGAGACAACAAAGCTGGACTCCTCTGAGATACACAGTGATAGCACGAGAGGTAATGGTTGCAAGTCGCAGGAAAGGAAATTCCAGGTGGGTGTTAGGAAAATAATTTTCACCGTGACAGTGGGTCAGACATTTGAACAGGTGTTCAGAGAGACTGTGAAGTCTTCATCTGTGGAGATATTCAAAGCTGAGCTAGGCAAGGCTCTGAGCAACCTGATCCAAATTTGCCATACTCTGAATGAGGAGTTGGGCGAGATGGTCTCCAGAGGTCCCTTCAAAGCTACATAATTGCAGGTTTATTGAAAATGAACAAACCAACCTTTTAAGCTACACTTATTTTTCAGTAGCGAGTATCTGGAGCTTTCTGGTATCCCAAAATGAAAATCAGGTCATCTTATTTATGTTTCTAAATACATGTGTAGGAATGTAACTTCAGGTGCTTCCCCAGTCTTAAAACCTGTCTTGCTGAAGTCCTAAGGTTTTTTTTCCTTTTTAGAAAATAAAAAAAAAAAAGCAAAGAAAAAAATAATGCCCATCAAGAAGTCACTGGTGATCTTGTAAAGATGTAACTGCAATTTTTATAGATTCTGTGGTTGTGGGAAATGGCGATGCATAGAAAATGATGAAAACCAACAGTGTTTTTTAGCAGTTCTCTTTAATTCAGCAGTTATGAACATCTGGAGGGGAAAAAAAGGAAATGCAGGAATGGTGGGAGGAAGAGATACAACCTGCTTGTTCTGGCGTGAAAACGCCTGCTGGCAGGAAGGGGAGTTCAAGGTAAAAGTTAGTGGTTGGCAGAGGGGCAAGGCCATGAATATCCAGTAACTATTAGGAATAATCACCATGGCAGACTTTCACTCCTAATAATTGGTTTATGTCTTCAACACTAGCTTTACAGTGAAAAGCAGCAGAGTACTAAGCTGCATCACAATAAAAGGGAGAGAGATTATGTTTAAGCATTAACAAGCTAAGCTATTTATGAAGATCCACCAGGACATGAGTTTTCAAAGGCTGACAGTTTTGTAGTCCGAAGTGCTTCGTTAAAACAAGATGCTGTATGTTAGAGATTTCACAAGAGGACAACTAATGAACCTGTGAGAAGTCTTTTCAATGTGAGACAGGGGTTTTGGAGATTATCTGGAAACATCATCTACATAAAGACTTCCCATTTTATATTTCCTAACTGTTTTATGTGAATATCTTTAAATTAATACATATGGGAGATATTAGTTGTGGCAAGAGAAACAAGCACAGGAAACTTCAGAAACCAAGCTTTTCTGGAAGTTAATAGGGAGAAGCTTCAAACTAGGCTAAAAGTGAGAGGAGTTTCCTTTGGGGAAAAATCCTGAAAAAATTCATACTGCTGAGACCACTGGCTAATTAACAGAGCTCTAGTCAAACGATGTTTTAAAAAGCCAAGAAACATTAACAAGGGGGTTTAAAAATAGAAAATGAATGGCAAACATTTCATCTGTTCCCTCTGCAGAGTGTTTCATAAGAGAGGAGGAGGAGTTGTTCTTGGTGTTTGGGATTTTATTTAATCCTAACCCTGGAATCATGCTCATGACCTTTCAATACCTATCGACTTCAAAACAGTGAAGCTCAGAGAAATACTTGAGGACATTGCAGAATCACAGTTAACATGGCTGTCTGATAGATATTCAAAGGCATCACCCTGATGATTTTTCAGTCCTTGAGACTGTGAGAGCAGGAGAGGGGGGTTTTGTGGGTGGCAATAGTGCAGGGTTTGTTGACACTGAAGATCGAAAGCATCTCCATTGTTAGACGGTGGAGGTACACAGTCCTTCTGACAGCTCTGGTGGGCGCCAGTACCCTTCATGGAGTTAAAGGGACAGATACTGGGAGCACCAGCGTCCTTTTGGGAGCAGGAGGTACAGGGTGTGGAAGGGGAGGTCCATGTGCTCCAGCATGTTCTCTCACTGCCGGGGAACTGGGAGTTGTTCTGTGGAGTGTCAGGGGCTGAGAAACGAGGTTGGCGGAGGGACTTGGAACATGCAAAAAATGTACATTCTCCAAACAACCACCCCACTGGGCAGAATGGTAAACTCTTACAGCTGTCATGTTTTCATGGTTTTTCCATGGTGAGGCTTCATGATTCTGCAGGACCCTGTCCTGCAGGTCTGGGAGTAGAAGCAGGCTAGTGAAGAGGCTTATGCATGACACTTGCATGCGTGTGTGCACGCATGCTATGGACATGCGTGCTGTGGACCTATGTGCCTGCGGTCAGCAGCAGTGTGAGGAGGAGGAGGATGGCACAGAGCAGTTAAGTGGGGTCTGGATGCAGTTTCAGAGCCCCAGAGTATGGGGAGGCTGAGGAAAAGGCCTGTCTTGTTAGGCACATGATCTTCAAGACAGATTTAAACCGTTCATTGTCTATTTTTGCTTTTGTTTTTTCCCCTGCCAAGTCTCCGACAACCTTACTGAAAATGTTATTTAATGTTTCCTTTCAGCCTTTTCGGTGGAGTGAATGATTGCTCTGATTCCATAAGCACCTTCTTGCCCACTGTTGCAGGGGAACAATTAACTTCTGCTGCGAGCCGTTCTTGTTGGCTACTACCCGGCTGTTACCACAATTTCTGCAATCGATAAATTCATGTAATTGTAAATCTTGTATAAAGTTTTTTTAAAAAGTGCTAGAAGCGTAAAACCTGGCAAGCTCATAAGCCTGGGTTTAACTCTTCCGAGAAGTCCTGTTGACCTCAAGGTCAGAACGTGTTTAAGCGTCCATAAGATCATGGTCCCAACACTGGTTTTCCCCAGTTATTCGCTCTTCTGACTTCACTGTATTGAGGTTATTTCCCCAGTTTTGTGCAGAAGAACTTTTCTGAATACTCACAGGTTGTTGCTCGTGTGGGGTCTCTGAAGGTATCAGTTGCTAAATCTCCAGCTTATGAAAGCATTGGCAAGAGTAACTATTTTAAAGGATATGTGTGCAGGACATCTGGCATTTAGTTGTTTAGTTGTTCCCCCCCCCGAGAATCTATTCTTATATTCAATTTTGCATAAACTTTTAAGACTAAAGATACTAGAGAGAGAGAGATTTATAGGCCTGACCTGCTTGATTGCAGCTGGCTGACCATGGACTTTTGTTTGCCTGAACTGGTGAATAAGGCATCTGGCCTGGGGAGGGCTCCAGGCTGTAACATGAAAAAGGAGGCTGTGTCCCGTGTACTGATGATCCACACTGGTTGTGCTGCTGCCTCTCTCACAGCAGGTTTCCGCTTTCTAGTTGTGAGCCCTGGGGTTTTTGAGACAACTGCAGGGTAGCTGTGGAGAAGCACAGTGGGTAGTTGTGAAGTGGAAAATGCTTTTTGTAAGAGAATGAAGAAGCTGAGAGGGGAGGTTGAGAATAGGGCTGCTGGATAAGGGAGACCTCGTGCTGTTCATCAGGGCCTTTTGGGGCACAGATTTGCTTCTGACAGTTGTAAACGGTTAGGGAAAAAAGCTTTTATTTTCTATCACAGTCAGTGCGTGTCTGTCTTCAGTTTTCCACTCTCTGCAGCCTTTTGGAAAGGGAGGGCTGTGGGTCACACAGCCAGGGGCAAGGCAAGACCCGAGTTTCAGCAGGGACTATGGTTAGCCTCCTATGTGACTTGAGTTGTGAGTCTAGGGTTCTTCCCTGCCCTCCCATGCTTCATCTTGTCAGCTGTAGGCACAAACTTTAGGATAGTTTCTGCCCTTTGTTTTGGACCTGTGACATCCATAGGCAAGAACCAAGTACAAGTATTACTGAGGGGCTGGTGTGCAGCAGGAACGTGGAGGCAGAGGCTGCAGCATCTGCGTGAGGCTCTTCATCCTCTGGAATCAGCTCAAATGATGGGAATGGTTCGCAGTGTGTGTGTGTTTGGTTTTCATGTTTTTTTTACTTTGCAAGCCTGGCAGGGCAGAGACAGTGGACAACCGACTAGTCATTTGTATGGTTTCTCTCCTCAAATTGTGGCCAGGTGGCTGGGTGTGTTCCTTTCCCCATCCCCCGAGGGCTCTGCTTTTGAGACTAGTCTTGGTCCCCACCTGCCCCTCCTGTTCGTGCTTTCCTGCTCAGGAATGCTTTGAAGTTACTCTTGGATTTGAAGCGGCTTGCCTTAGCTAAAGGTTTGACAGAGTGATTGCAGAAGTGGTATGCTTCTATTTTACGCTTAGCTGTGACAAAACTGGGGCTGGCCCCAGAATGTAACCTGTATTGTTGTTGGGTCTTTTACTGCTGAGGTTATGTTTTCCTGTAATGTGCTTTTAAAACTTAAATTTTCTTTTTAAACTTCAACTTGACCTCCGTACATGGTTTGAAAAAGAAAAAAAACCAAACAAACAAGAAACCCAAAACAAACGAAACCCCAAAAATCATTGTATATGGCTTCCACTTCTCCAGAGCAAATGGCCCTTCAATGATAAATCCAGCCCTCATCAGTGTCGTGTGCTGTCTCGTCGTGTAGAGGCATCTGTGGACTTGAGGATCAGGGCGGTCTTTATACATTTTATACGTATACATATATACACACACATAATATATATGCATATATATGGTCTATATATGTCATAATATATTTATTATGTAAAGTAGGTTATATTAGATATCCTATTTTTTTTATATAGATTATATATAGAGAGAGATGCATTGTCCTGCTTCTGCCTGTTTTTCTCCAAATACTGAATCAGTGAAATGTGAACAATGAAAACAGAACCTCCTCTGCCCTGACTTTAAAGAAAATGGAACTAGACAAAGAAATTCACTTGTGTTTTGAAAAGATGCTGTCAAAGCCATACTGATAATTTTTGCGAGTACATTCCAATGCAACTCTTTTCCTGTGTGGGTTTTTTATTTTCATGTGTTTATTTAAGAAATGGGGAGGAAGCCATTTGGTGGTAATAGGCTGTATTTGAGTAATTTTTATGTGGAAAGGCAGGAGTCAGTCTTGTCAGCTTCTGCAGTTTTAAAGGATGAGAAGACTTTTGAGCTTTTATATGTCCAAGGTTCAAAATCTCAGCAGGTCACTCTGAATCAAGCCTGTAACTTTTACATGGGCAGCAGTGTGTCTGAAAAATGTCAGTTTTGATTTAAAGATGGGCATTTTGGTGGTTACTTATGCTTACTGTTAATAATTGACAACTTTATTTGCAGTCAGACCTCCTTTAGCTTCCAGTTCCACACATGAGATCTTTTTATGACCTTTACCCCTGCTGGAGTAAAGAACCATCTGCTCACAGAAACCTCTTTCACCAGGTGTTTGTAGGCTGTGATTCAGTTCCCTCTTGATTTCTGCTTGGATACAGCTTAAATGAACCACACTTCTTTGGTGTTTCCCTATATGGGATATCTTCTGGACATTGAGAGGCTATTCTTGCAGTTTCTTTCTAAACAAAGGAACATTTGCAATTCCTTTTCAAAACTGTGTAAAGTGACCACAGGAGTTCATTTCCCAGGAATAGTTTCCCTAATGATGAATATTAGGGGAATACTCCACCCACTTCCAGTCCTGCTGTTTCTGAAACCAGTGATCTCATTCTCTTTTAGCTGTAGTGTTGCACTGGGAGTTAATGCTCAGTTATTTGCTGTGAGCATTGAGTCCTTTTAATGTGCGTCAAAGCCTGATTGCTGCTGTAATATGGATATCCCTTCACAATATCCACGTGGGGAGAAAAATTCAGAAGGGTGAGAGAGAACTGTTTTATTTGAACACAGTGTTGCTGTGGATAATTTTCACATATCTTGAAACAAAACAAAAAACCTTACATGATCTTTTATACGACATCTAATAGTATCAAGCATTAAGGCTGTAAATCCAGGCTACCACCTCAGTCTGTCCCTCACTCCTGTGTATATAAAGGGTGATGCTATAAAAATAACATTTTTCTACCACTAAGCAAAATAATTAAAAACATCACGGACTGTGTCCCAGCTGACAGCTATGCTTGTGTAAAGTCTTAGGCTGAAGAGGGGTTAAAGCAGAACCTGTAACCCTGAGACAGTCTCCTGGCTGGTTTTACATGACAAGATGATTCTGATTGAAAACTATCAAATTCTCCGCAGGAGAGACAGTATTGACCCTGGTTGTTTAGGTATGTGAGGAACTATGTGTCCTTGTTTCTATCTTAATAACTTCGATAATGATACAAATAATCTGTGGGTTTTAGATGAACTCCGTGCCGCTCAAAGGGGGGATGCAGATACAACTAATGATCCTTTGTTAGGAGAAAGGCTGCTTCTGCTGTGCGTTGTGATCACTATGTATCGCTGCTGCTCATCTTTGCCTATTTATTTAATTTTCCCTTCCTGGCACTTTGAAAAGGACCCCAATGTTTGGTAGTCAAACAGTATCTCCTTTGTCAAGACTGTTTCGAGGGCTTTGGTTTCATTATTTGTGGTGGGAGTGTGTGTGCACACTGGGAGGGGGAAGTGCCATCTGGAAAATCTGTAAGAGAAACTGTTTGTCGATGAATGTGGGCTCTCACCTCATGGAGGAGGCGGGGGGTGGCAGGAGTGGTGCTGGAGTTCAGCATTTCAGGCATGATAAACGGGGCTTGTGTCTGCCAGGGGGTGTTATGTGAACCCAGGACTGGGCACTGGGGACAGTGCAAGCCCAGGGGGAAGACAAGGAAGCAGTTATTCCTCCAGAAAAGTCCAACTTGCCTTTGGGAGGCTGGAAAGTCTCAGAGTGCAGAGCTGGGGATGCTGAACTTCCCTGTGAGTGGCATGTCCAGCAGCATGCCTGGAATCAGTGCATCAGCAGAGGCCCTTTCAGGTTCGTGGTGGGGTGTTTCTGCTGACAGAGAGCGAGTGGCCGTTTCCCCCACAAACAAGTCATGAGCCTCTTCCAGGAGGTGTTTTCCCCTTGCAGTTAGCCAGCTCCCAGTTTGCAGCTGTATTTCTGTAGTGTAGAGCTAGTGAGCACTCATAAGTCCTGCTGCTAGCTGTATAGGGGCGGCGACCTCAGAGGCAGGATCCAGGCAAGGACCAAAGACTTGTCCAAAGTACAGCTTTTTAAGTGTGGACCCTTAGTGCAAGTTTAAGCGCCATCCGAGTCAAAAAGTGTCTTATTAACATGTGATGAGCCGAGTCTGAGACTGCATACTGTTGTACATGGCACGGCTGTGCAGAAGCCTTGCGGGCTGTGCATCCAAACCCTGTGGTTCATGATGGCAGTACAAGGTCTGTCACAGACCAGAAGGAATTAGTTGAATCCCTTTTGCTCAAATCCATGACAGAGCTGAAGAGGGGGATTATTTAAATACACTTGGCTGGAGAACAGGTTGACTCATAAGCGATCTTCTCGCATTACCCCATCCAGAGATGTCTCTTCTGATACCTGTGCAAAGCACATTGACTGTTAGTCTGTTGTGGTCTCCTTAAGTTTATGGTTTTGTCTTTCTCTAGCTGTTTTATCTGTTGCTTGGACAGTGAACTCTCAAGGAGGCAAGAGCTGCCTCTTCATTCTGCTTATACAGATAAGGATATCCCTTGATGCTTCTACATTTGCAGGCTTGTTTCAGATGACATGCAGTGCATTCATCTGTTTGCTGTGCGATTACGATCTGTCATGGTGGTAATGGTGGTATGTGTTTTGGGTTTTTTTTCCCTTCAAGATTAGGTTCAGTGGTACACCCCTCACGTGGGTTTGTTTACCTAGTAGCGCTGCCTTCCTTTTTACTGTGAAAATCATGTTGTTTCTTTGAAAACTTGTGTTCTCTTTATTTGGAAGGGGTGAGGGAGAGATACAGAGTGCATCTCTAATTTCATTTATTTAAAAATACACAGCAGCTCACTGATGCATCTTGGTTATCCATGCAAAAAGTGTCTCTGATAAACTCGTTAATGAATGGTGCTGAAATGAATGTGGGGAGCAAGGGAGATCTTTTTAGTTATTTTGTAAGCTCTGTTTCTCTGTACATCTGTCACAGAGGGTGAGATTTAGTGAATGCTGGAGAAGATTTACTTTTTCTCAGGAAAGGAGGTGATATGTTGGACAAGATTGAAGAATTAGTTGGGTAGAATAACACTGGACAGAAATAATTAAAAAAAGGAAAGCAAAACTCACTGGGAACTCTGATATTAAAAAAACTGTACAGTTGAAGTAAGCATTTTTGAGCTTATTTTCCACTTTTCCTACCCTGCCGTCCAATAATATTATATGGAACAAGGAAAGAAGCAAAATGTTGCAGTTCTTCAGAGGAATATGAGTATCCTAGAAAGCTGCACATGGTGTTGTTAAGAGGCTATGTTTAGTTTTTTTGTATCTATATATAAATACATATAAGTTAAAAATGTTTTTTAACAAATACACAAGTAGTATATATTAATTCTGCCATGTACAAACACAGCCCTTCTTGGTTGTGTGTTTTTCATGTATGCCTAAATCACACATACTGATTATTGCTACAGCTGTGATGCTTCAAGGAGCACTGAAATCCATTTCTGTGGAAAACTATCATCATAATGTATGTGGTGTGCACCATAGAGAGAAGTTGACTTGGGTGTGTTGTGCACCCAAAGCCAAGCACTTGTGCATAACTCTGTCTTCATAATGGACTTTAAAGATCTTAAGCTTTCATTGTGCAAAATGTTGCACAGCCTTTTCCCTTTTGGGTGTAGTGATCGGGAGAAAGGAAAGTGAAAAGGGAAAGTCAGCTTGTGGTTTGTTGAGTAGATCCTACTAGCACTGCCTATCTTAACTGCAGATGGTGGAACCTGGGGCAGGATTAGGGCCTCTGAAATAAAGACAGAGGACAGAAATAGTTTGTTTGCTACTTGGACACCTTGCTGTAGATATACGCGATGTGCAGTTCTTACACTTACAGTACTAAGGGAATTATGTCCCATTTTGAGCTTCCTCTCCTGCATTATCATCTACACAGCATCTTACAACATGTCATATCTGGGACCAAGCTGGACTCGTGATAAGCGCAGCTGGTAAAGAAGAGGACATGTTTATTTTTTTCTATCAGTGAGAACTTTGCTCAGTACACTGATTGAGCTTACTTTGGCACTTTGTGAGGCTCTTGCCTTTTTTTTTTTTTTTTTTTTTTTAAAGAACGTGGAAGATGCATGCTAAACAAGATTCTGCAGGAGAAGTGGGACAAGCTTGATGACAGGAGCAGCACACAAAAACTTTCCGAAGAAATGTAATTTTAGTCTTGGACACAGAAGAGAAGATCTTAGATGCATGTGTCACAAACCCTGGGTTGCTGTGATGAATGGGCTTTTTGGATGTTTGATTTGAAACTGACATTCAACTAGCAGAAGTAGCCACACCTGAAAACTCAATGCATACTGTGTTTTGATAAAGTATAGTAACAGTGGTAAATCATCTGAAAAATCCAATTCCAGTTGTCTCCAGTCAGCTACTTTAAATTACCTGATATTTTTTGGCCTTAATCTCTCTATGGCTTACTTGAATTTTCAGGACCACTGTGGAAATTATTTGAAGTTGGTGAAGCTTTTTGATTGTGCCCTAGGAGGGAATTAAACAGCTGTGTGGGAATAGAGTTTGAATTGATTTGGTGAAGGAGAGATGAGGCTGTGCATGAGACAATGAGAATAACAAAACATGGTATAGCTTCTCAGTTAAGGGAGCACTATGCATTCTGCATCTTAGCTAACACACAGGTTCTGCAGAGAAATTGTTTGATCACTTATCAAAAAAATCCTATTTTTAGGTGTATGTAAAGTGCAAAAATACAGTGAATTAAACCTTCATAGGTATTGCTTAATACCCGGGTGCTTTGTGACATTAATGTCAAGTTAACATATTCCGTATGTGGAATTTAACAGTGCTAGTGTGTCGCACATAGAAGTGTTAGCTGGGATGTTGCTAAGTGCTGTGTAGACTCCTTAAATGGCATATTTCATGTGCCAAAATGCCTAGCATTCATGGACTTATGAAAGGGTAGGTGGAGTGCTCCTCATCTAGTCATTGTGTGCGATAGAGCTCTGAAGTTCATAGGAAGTTTTAGTGGGGGTAAAGCAGCTGGTATAATTTGTTCAACAGTCAGGATTTTGAAGCCTGAGAAGAGTTTTCTAACAACCAAAGTGACCATTTTTAGCATATGGCTTTTTCTAGCCATTTGAATAGCTAAATCTCTTGTTCAGGCTTTCTTCTCTTTATATCTGAATGGTTTGCAGTTCTATTTTATCTCACCTTAGCAATGCAGTTTTGCCCTATTCATACCCATCTAGAATATTGTCACCAAGATCATTTTCTCAGCCTTTAGTTTTGGACTCTGTCTCAATAGTTCATGTGTACCTCCTTGATCATGTCAAATATAAATATAAATAGAAACACTCACCTTCAGTTTCTTGAAACCAGTCATCTACTCTTTCCACAGCATGTCTTGCACGGTTTGGAGAAGACACCTCCCTTCTGCTCCGGTGGGTCCCTTAAGCCAGCCTCCATTGCCCTTTAATTTCAATATTTCACGTGCACTTTCTTGCTTGTTTTCATTATTCCATAAGATCTCTCGTGGTTCTTTGTACCCCTCCATAAGAAATACTGTTGTCTTGGAGGGTGTGCCATGCCTCTCAGTATGACCAGTATTCTGTAGCCTGCTCAATTTTCCACCTCTTTGCCTAAATTTGTCTGGTTTTGTCCAGCATTCTCACTGGGGCAAGGGCTGCCACTTTGTTTGGCTAGTACAGTACTTGGCAGAGTAAACTGAGGTGCTTAGGGGCTATTATAAGAATAAACTAAGAATGTTTTTCAGATGATGTCAATGTGCTGTGGTCAGGAAGAGGAGAAAGGATAGTGGGAAATGTCCTTGCAGCTCTCTTGGAGCAGAGGAGAGGTTGCTGGTGACTTCAGAAGCTGGAATGTGTCAAAAGAAAGTAACTCGTTGCACAACATCATTGATCATGATAGTGAATGTGTAACAGCGGCTTGGAAAAAGTGGGGAGAGGGGAGTATCAAGGTGGGATTCTACCAGTGTGTTGCACCGTCCCTTCCTTTCACAGGGTTGTTCATCTGGAATGACAGCTGTCACCATGCATCGTAAGAGGTAGTGTCAAAAAAGTGTTAGATGCAGTTCTTCAAAGTTACCTCAGTGTTAAATGAAGCGTGTTGCTGCTGCTGAAAACCATCCGTAACTCTACAAACTGGTTAGACTGGCTTTAAAGCCTAGAATAACTCCGAGCAGTTTGTGCGGATCTAAGTGGTGATGGCAGGGATGTCAGGTTAATCAGCAAAGTCAGGTTCTAGAGGAGTAAAATGACCGGCAGCGTATCTTCCTGTCTTACAGCAGCTGAATCCTCGTGATGAGTCTGGGGATTAGAGGTGATAAACATCACGAAGTGCAGCCTTAGAGGACATGCCCTGTTTTGCTGGTCACCCATGGCTAGATTTCTCTTCTACTTGCATGATGATACAAATCTCAGAAAGTTCAGGGCTAATTACTTGGTTCACTGACAGCTCTCATTTGTACGTAGCCTTCCCTCCCACAGGGATTGTAAAGTAGATTACAGAGCATAGCGCTGCCACTGTGTAGCTCGACCCAGAGGTGCGAGAGGCATCAAGTGGAGGCTCTGCACAACACGATGTGGGGGAGGTTTTGGCAGAAGTTATCCAAACAAGAATTTGAAAGTTGTATTTGCCAAGGGGTTCTGGATTTCCAGGCAAAGATACCACTTTAAAGCTCTTATCTGAATGATCCACACACAGCAAGCTAGAGGGAGTCCATGGATCCACTGAATATTTCATTGCAGTCAGCAGGGAGGGAGCTGCGCTCTCCTGTTTGTGAGTAGAGAGGCTCAGGGAGGGTTGAAAGAGAGCAACGTCCTCTTTCCGGAGTTAATATTTAGACAATGCTACCTCTTTTTTTTCATAAATACTTCTATTTTTATATTTCTGCATTTCCCAGAAAGCTCTGGGAGTAAGCCCTCCAGGACCTTAAATACGGTGTTTAGCCCTTGCTGTACAGTTACTTCTCTTGGCAGAGCTGTTTTCACTGTTCTTGAGCTTCTGATTACAGGATATGCATTTTCCATTTTTAATTCCTTGGTGTGTCTTTACTCAAATTACCTCCTTCCTTGCCAGCGGTGGAGGTTAGGTCCCACCGCAAAGTAATTACTAGCACTGGAGATGTACATACTTCTCCCTTCTTCCAGTCACCCAGCTTGTGCCCAGTGCCTGTGTGCCGTATGCGTGTGTGGTCTTAATAGCAAGGGCAGACAGCAGCACAGAGGCCATGAGCCCACTCTTATTTTTGTTACCTGTTTGCAGCTAAACTCTGTTGACATCTCACCAGCTTGGTACGTTCAGATGTGTAGGGGTCTTGTGTCAGCCTTGCAGACTGCTGGTGGCACAGCCACAGGACTGTGGCTGCCTCCCACGGTGCTGATGCAGCATGCAGTTAATTCGAAGCTTGGTTGCTGTTTACTAGCCATGCTGTGTACGTGCTTGCTCTCTGCTTTAATTCTGTATATGCAGTAGATACTCTGTATAAAGGCAGGAGAAAGCTTTGAAAGAAACATCAACACTCTTTTCTCTTATGTACATTTGGCCTCAGATTCCAGCTGCTTGATTTATGGACGTGCTTCTCGCAACTGCTGACGAGTTGTGGCAGAGGACTGTGCTGTACGCTGTTGGGATGCAGTACAGCTGGTATAGGGTACTCTCCTGCAAGAGAAAAGAACTTATATGACTGAACTCTAGCAATAGGGATGGGATTTTTTTAAGGCAGAATTGCAACAGCCAAAAATGCATTTGATTTTTTTTTTTTAAGTGGGGTTGTTAGTAGCCTCGTGGAATTGTTTTAAAGGTTGAGTCCTTCCAAGTTCTTGATCCTCTATCATGCTTTAGACCTAGGAGAATAAGTCCTTTTTCAGCAAGCCAAACAGTGGCTGCCTCATGAATGGAAATGGGGAGCCACCAGCTTACCATGCCAACCTTCTTCCAGTTTGTGACAGTGCAAGGCAAACCTTTCAGCTTCATCCAGTGAAAAGTTGTGTGGCTTTCTCCTGATTAGTGAGCTTGCAGTAAGTGGGGCTAGGGGACAATTCTGCCAACATGTGATGCACGTTTCATTGCTGCCATTCAAAATATGCATCCTGTGCTGTGACTTCCAGAGGCTTTGGGGAGGAGATTAGCATGATCACCACAGCACTGGTGCTACTGTGAAATCATCAAAGCCTTTATCCTCTTTTATACTTACTAAATGAATCCTTAGGGGGAAATTTTTGAAGTTGAGAGCGTGAAAAATCCTTTGTTCTTAAAAGTATAATATCACCGCTCTGGCTATTTGATGATTGCAAGCACTAGAAGGAGCAGAAGTCTGGCTAAATGCTGTCTCTACATGGAGGAATAAAATTGAGTCAGCACGCATTAGCATTGTAGGACATGGCTCTCTGGCTGCTTTACCCAATGGCTTGTTTAGTCTTGTTCTGCTCCGTGTTAGCAGCTTTGGGCAATGTACAGTGATTAGTGCTCTGTGTCTTTCCTCACCGCTTTTCTGTATCCTGGGGCTAGGATTAGGTTACAGCCCTGAAATGGCACGCTTGTCTGCATTGACTGAGAGCTGAATAGTAAAGGCAGAGTTTTGTTGATAGACTGAAATGCCTTCCGTGTTTGTTTCCCTTCTGTGGAGGAGGGATGACATTATTTTCATTTGTAGTCTTTCTGTCTCTGACCTAAACACGTGCTGTCCAATTTCCTTCCCTGGCAGGTGACCTGGAAAATGAGGAATGGTGTCTGGGTACAGAGCTGACTCCAGCAGCAATAAAGACTGAGCCAGTGTTGTGTGAGACGTCAGGCCTTGCTCCCTCAGTCAGTCTCACCATCACGGCAACATCGCTGGAGGGGGAACAACCTGAGCTACAGACGGATGCCCTGGTACATGCAGTCTTTCTGTTCTCTCTGCACAATTAGCTACAGATCCTCCTAAGACTCTGCATACTAGTGTAGCCTCCTTGGTGCCAAAGTTTGTCCATTCAGGGTGCACACTGCAGTCTGCTTTAATGTTTTTTAACGTTTGCTGGTGTCCCACTGCTGCTGTAAGAGCTTGTGTTTCAAAACACTTACCTGCATCTTCAGGTCTTAATGGCTGGATGCACAACTTTCTCTTCTATGCTAGCCCCAAAGCATGGGGCTCATGTTTTTTGAAAACATTTAAGCAGTTTCTAATAAACCAGTCCCACCTGAACTGACTAACCTATTTGCCCTGTCAAGCCTGTGACAAGCTAAGTGTCTTCCATAATAACTTGCTTTAGTGCTGATGTGCCTTCCCCTAATCAGAACAAGACTCCTTGTCTGAAACGACGAGTTTCCCTGTTTGCCTGCTAAGTCACTTTTGCCAGATCTGTGAAGCTTTGACATTCCGAGCTGCTGCTGCTTCCATACCAGCCTGCATCGTAAGGAGCATTTGTGATGCCTTTCTGACCACAGCTGGAGCAGTCAGTGGGCATTCTCAAGGGCTTAGTTTGGCTGTGGTTGAGTTAAGGAGAATGAACTGCAGCAGCTGATGGCTCACCAGAGTCCCCTGTCAGTGAAGGAAGAAGCATGACTGTTCTCAGTTCCCAGGGTGTGATGTCAGTCCAGGCCGGGTGGAGTTCGTATATGCTGAAAATAAATGTTTCCATTTGGATGTGGATCAGAAATATGTACAACAGAAATTATTTTATGAGAAACTGAAAAAATTGAACACAGGTTTCCCATAATCCTCTTATATAGTCCTGCTGTAGCTTAGGATGCCATGATTTGCAAAGAGTATATTGGGACTAGCTGGTGGCTCATTACCATTACACAGATTAGTTACACAGGCTATTGAGAGAGATTTTGGCTGCAGTGGGCATGCTGATGTGCCAGACTGACTTCCTCAAACCTGGGACTATAGCATTCAGGCAGACTCTAGGCAACAGCTTGGCAGCGTGGTGCCCCAGCCATGTCAACAGGGCAAGCCAGATGTCTTCCAAACTTCAGTCAGTCATGACTGTCTCTTCCTGCTCCTCCGCACCATGAAATGAACTTGGGTCCAATAATCTGGTGGTCAGTGACTGGCACCTTGCTCTTGCTCCCAGACGACAATGGTCTTGAACAGGCTCTCCCCCACTGCCAGGAGTGTTTCTATCTCGCTCAAACAGACTGTGCGGTCCGGCAAATCCTAGCGGCAGCTCTGTGGCTAAGAGAAGTAATTTGAGTGGGTTGCATGCTAGCTTTCAGTCTGAAATGTCATCTTTGAGGCGTAATCTTTTATTTAGCTAAATATAGTAGTAAGAAAAGCTACAGTGGGAGTAGTCAGGGCAGTATTCTCTGTAGCCTGGTTTAGCAAACTGTGTGAAGCAGTTAAAGCTTTGCCTGTAGCAGAGCAGGAGGAAAGGGAAACCTCTCCATTTATGGAGAAGTCATCCTTGTATCCTTCTATTAAGATTTTTGTGCGCTTTGGATTTTCATGTTGTTAATTTCTCTTTCCTAGATGAAACCACTGAGCCAGAAAGTTCTTCCAGAGATTAAATTGGAGCCCCATGAAGTGGATCAGTTCCTGAACCTCTCTTCTAAGGAAGGTCTGTTAATTACCAACCCAAAATGCAGGGGGAGATGACCAGAATGCACAACGAATGTACTTTACCCCAATTAAACATTTGGCTTCGTTGTTCACCATGTTAATCTTTAGGCTGAAGCTGTTGCCTTCTAGGGATTCAACTCAGGCTGCTGAAGAGCCAGCCTCTCTCTGACCCATTTATGTGGTTTTTTTTTTTTTTTTTTTTTTTTTTGCCTTGCTCATCACAAAGCAAATGATCCCTTTTTGTCTGTAGCATATTAACAATTGTACAGATGCTGGAGGGAGCCTGAATCTTTAAAGTCCGGGATTATTTAGGCTGGAAGAGAAATCAGTTTGAGGGGACTTAACTAAAGCATAGAAAACACAGAGAGCATAAGTGGAAACTTTACCATTTTAACCTCTGATACAAAAGCGAAGATGTGAGTTTGTCTGAAATTAAAAGTTAGGTGCATCTGTTTGTAGCTTGTTAGTTTTAACAGAGGTTTTTAAGAACCCCCAGGACCCCTTGGCTCTAATCTATACATGAGGAAGGAGCAGCAATGATCCCTGCCCTGGAAGTTAAACAAGGTTTTGTGACACATAATCTGTCAACCCAAGGAAAGTTTGAAAGAGCCAAATATTTGGGCTGAAATTTGAGCAGATAACTGCATCTCAGTTAGGAACACTTGATACTCTGTTAAGGAATTCATTTGTGTAGGTAAGTAGAACTGCTCTGGGGAGAGAAGCAAATGATGTAGCAGGTGGGAAAAGGGAGGCTATATCTTAAACCAGAGTATAGATTTGATTGCTCAATTTGTGGGATTAAGGGCCTTGCTGTTTTTCAACTGTGTATTTTCTTCTGGCAACTACTAGAGTTAAGATGCTAGACAAAAGAGCTCATATATAATAGGGGTTTTTTTGTTACTGTTTTTCTTCCTTCCTCCCCCACTGCCCATTTGATCTTTCCAACTCAAATTTGCAAAGTATAACAGAAGTGGAAGGTGGCAAATTCAGCCCTGTATCTTCCTACTCCCAATTTTCATTGCTGTAAATTTATCTCAGAGAAAAAAATTACCTAGTTATGGCCGTTTTGGACATCTGCTAAATTGTCTGTGTAATATGAGTAGATGAGACATAGCCCTGTTTCTCTTGGTCCAGACCTATTTGGTCATAAGCAGCACTTTGCTTGCCAATTCTAGCACAGGTTCTTTTGGCTGCAAGTGCAGTAGAAATTAGCTTATGGCCCTGGATAGCACAATGTGAGGTTCCTGTGGTGGTTGCCTAAGCTACTCCTGCTCCATCAGCACATTAAAGTCTTTGCTGTCACTAGGTTATCACTTCCTCCCAGTTGTGCAAAACCACGTTCTTAGGATGTAGACTATTTCACACACACACAGAATCACAGAATCACACACAGAATCACAGAATGTTAGGGATTGGAAGGGACCTCGAAAGATCATCTAGTCCAATCCCCCTGCCGGAGCAGGATTGCCTAGACCATATCACACAGGAACGCGTCCAGGCGGGTTTTGAATGTCTCCAGAGAAGGAGACTCCACAACCTCTCTGGGCAGCCTGTTCCAGTGTTCGGTCACCCTCACCGTAAAGAAGTTTTTCCTCATATTTATGTGGAACCTCCTGTGTTCCAGCTTGCACCCATTGCCCCTTGTCCTGTCAATGGATGTCACGGAATCACAGAATCACAGAATCTCTCCCCTCCCTATTCATATGACACCTTGGATGTGATACCTTCTCATGAAAAATACTGATGATTTGTTTAATCCACAGCAAAGTTAGGAAAGATTATTGTTTTCGGGGAGAAAGCATGATGGCTCAGAGCCCTCTGTTAATGTGGTTTCCCAGGGACAGGGGACTTGTACTGGAGGGCTATACTTAAACCTCAGAGCATTTGGAGAAGCTGAAGTGTAGGTAGAAATGACTGAAGCATATGTGCAGAGCCCTGTTTTGTCTGTTGAACCTAAAGATAGCTGTTGCGTTTCATTCCTCCTTTGGAGACCTGCATGCTCTGAAAATTTTCTGAGTTGCCACTTTTGCTTGATCCATTTTTTAGCAGAGAGTCTTAGTCTTGGAAACTGGGTGGTGGTGGTGGTGGCTCTAGTGGAAATTTAAATCAGCACCTCAAAGCCTTATGTTATATGTCTCTCTTGCTATTTAGCAGTGGATCCCCTGCATTTGCCTCCAACCCCTCCCAGCAGCCATGGCAGTGACTCTGAAGGAGGGCAGAGCCCAGCTAGATCGCTCCCTCCTTCAAGCCCAATCCAACTACAAGCCACGGCTAAAGTGACATCGCGGGCAGCTTCAGCGCTCTCCAATTCCCCTCTCCTGACTGCACCACATGTAAGTTGCACTGGCTTTTTCCAGCATCTATCTATCTGTCGTCTTTTTTTTTTTTTTTTTTTAAATGACTGTTTTTGCCATGGATTTGCTAACTTGCTGTTGTTTTTAGATGAACCCATCTCTGGTCAAATCTGCAGATCCAGTAATTCTTGCTCGCTGGTGTGTTCTGTTCCCACAGAGAACAGCATGTGCTTCTCTAAGTTGAGACAGGGTTCAACAGTGTTATTAGGTTTCTCCCACCATGGATTGTGTTTTGCATTAGGGCCCAGCCCTGCTGGGTTAACCTGTCCCAGGCAGATCTGCATCTGTCCTCTTGTCTTGTTGAAAGCAAGTGGTGATCTTTAGGGAGGGAATTTCAGTAGTGCTTCTTATTTGTCTCTTTCCCTGTTTGAGCCAAGGGAATTTTTACTATTGGCCTCAGTGTGTGCAGGGCTGGGCCGGGAACAACTGTTTTAAGGGAATCCTGTCCCAAAGGTTCAGTCTCTGAATGGAAGCTATCTAAAAAGTCCTCCCCTTCCACGCATTCCCAATTGCAAGAGGCTGCTGTGTTACTGGGCAGAGTCCTCTCTGAAGTGGGAGAGCTGCTGCCTCTCTTCCCTAACACCCTTTTCTCTGGGGCTGTGTGCACTTACTGTTACATTATTTCACTTCTATAATGCTTGCAGAAATTACAGGGGACTGGCCCACTCATCCTGACAGAGGAGGAGAAGAGGACTCTGATAGCAGAGGGATACCCAATCCCTACCAAACTGCCCCTGACAAAAGCAGAGGAGAAAGTGCTGAAAAAAATCCGCAGGAAAATAAAGAATAAGGTAAATGTTAATTAGCTTTGCTGGGTAATTCATACTCATCTTTCATTTAAAAAAATGCTGCAACAATTCTGCAGTGATGGTCTGTGGTACTGTTGAATGCTATAAGGTGTCTTATAACAAAGTGTTTTTCTTTGTTCCTAAACACATCCATCAAATTGTCTGTCACTGTGACAGTGTCCCTCTGTCTAGGTTTTTACCTGAACACGTGAACAATAGAGTATTTAGCAAGCAGGGTATCAAGTTGCTGTTGCTTGGCTCCATTTTAAAAAGAGTACAATCCTACCCTTATGGTAGGCAAAGACCTCTGTGTTCTTTCCATGGTGATGAAGGTGTTCTTTTCCACTGTTTCATGTTTTGAAATCTGACTGTGTATTTCAGTGCCCTAGTCTTTTGATCACTGAATTCCGTGACCTTTAAATGAATGGTTGATACCAAGGCTGTGAAATGCCCTACAAGTCTTTTCTTTCTTTCAACATGGGGAAGAGCTAGTGATAGGGAGGAAAGCATTTTTCTTCAAACCTGGCTAGCTCACTTGTTTTAGGGGATATTAGCACGTCTTTGAAGGTTAATGCATTCTGTTACTGGTTTTGCAGATAGAGGTGTAGATTTGCCTACACTGAATTGGAATTTGGTCTTGTAATATATTTTTTCAAAATTTTTGAAAATTACCGTGTGCATTTAGGTTAATGGTTAGACTTGATGATCTTAAAGGTCCTTTCCAACCAAAATGATTCTATGATTTTATATACTACTTTCATATAATCAGAGTCATTTATATTGGAAGGGATCTCTGGAGGTCCTTTGGTCCAACTCCTTGCTTTGAAAGCAGGGTCAGCTTAGATCAAGTTGCTCAGGGACTTGTCCAGTCACATTTTACTGTCTCAAAGGCTGAAGAGTCCCCAGCATCTCTGGGCAACCTGTTCCCATACTAGGTCACTCTCATGGTAAAACCAAATAAATAGAATTCTTAACATCTAATTGGAATTTCCCTTGTTGCAACTTGTATCTGATGCCTCTTGCCATTTTGCTGTATGCCTCTGAAAAGACTCTGACATCATCTTCGCTACACAAGACAGCAATAGGATTCCCTCCTTAGCCTTCTCTTCTTAAATTTGAACAAACCCAGCTTTCTTTGCCTTTCCTGATGTGGTGGGTTGACTCTGGCTGGGTGCCAGGTGCCCACCAAAGCCACTCTATCACTCCCCCTCCTCAGCTGGACAGGGGAGAGAAAATATAACAAAAGGCTTGTGGGTCGAGATAAGGACAGGGAGAGATCACCCACCAATTATTGTCATGGGCAAAACACACTCAACTTGGGGAAATTAGGTTCATTTATTACCAATCAAATCAGAGTAGGATAACGAGAATTAGAAACAAATCTTAAAAACATCTTCCCCGCCCACTCCCTTCTTCCTGGGCTCAACTTCACTCCTGATTTCTCTACCTCCTCCCCCCCCGAGCAGCACAGGGGGATGGGGAATGGGGGTTGCGGTCAGTTCATCACGTGTTGTCTCCGCTACTCCTTCTTCCTCGGGAAGGACTGCTCACACTCTTCCCCTGCTCCAGCGTGGGGTCCCTCCCACGGGAGACAGTCCTCCACGAACTTCTCCAACATGAGTCCTTCCCACAGGCTACAGTTCTTCACGAACTGCTCCAGTGTGGGTCCCTTCCACGGGGTCAGGAACAGGCTGCTTCAGCATGGGTCACAAGTCCTGCCAGCAGACCTGCTCCAGTGTGGGCTCCTCTCTTCATGGGGCCATGGAGCCTGCTCCAGCACGGGCTCTCCATGGGGTCACAGACTCCTTCAGGCATCCACCTGCTCTGGCAGGGTGCAGGTGGATATCTGCTCCGCCATTAACCTCCATGGGCTGCAGGGGGACAGCCTGCCTCACCATGGTCTTCACCACAGGCTGCAAGGGAATCTCTGCTCTGGCACCTGGAGCACCTCCTCCCCCTCCTTCTTCACTGACCTGGGTGTCTGCAGAGTTGTTTCTGTCACATATTCTCCTCTCTCCGTCTGCAATTGCACAGGTGGTTTTTTTCCCCTTGTTAAATCTGTTATCACAGAGACGTTACCACCGTAGCTGACAGGCTCAGCCTTGGCCAGTGACGGGTCCATCTTGGAGCTGGCTGGCATTGTCTCTGTTGGACATGGGGGAAGCTTCTAGCAGCTTCTCACAGAAGCCACCCCTGTAGCGCCCCCGCTACCAAAACTTGGCCTCACAAACCCAATACACCTCATATGTCATGTGCTCCAGCACGCTTATTATAGGAGTGCTGAACTTGCTTCTGTACATCCACAGTATTTATTTCAGAGCCACAAACTAGACCCTGTACTCAACTGTGGTCTTGCAGGCGCTGAATAGAGGGGAAGAACCACTTCTCTTGACCTACTAGCTACAATCTTGTTAATGTAGACTGGATATGGTTGGCCGCTTTTGCTACAGGGGCACATCGCTGACTTATGTTTGACTTGTTCATCAGGACCCCCAAGTCTTTTTCTACAAAGCTGCTTTCTAGCACATGCATGGGCTTTTCCTCTCTCAGATGTAGGGCATTGTCCTGGGATCATCTTTTAGTATTTGTCCTAGGATATTCTCTACAGATGAATCCGATTTACTTTTTAAGGTTAGTTCTGTAAGAGCAGGGAAAGATCTTTTTCCTTCTATTGAGAGGAGCAGTCTTGCTTCAGGATGTGGAAACAGACCAAGTCAGTGCTTTGCTTGCCAGCAATAAAAATAAGAACAGTATGGAGGCTTGAATCTAATAATGTCAGGGCTTTTTACCAGTTTATTAATTCATATCTGATGCTTTTTTTTCTGTGCAAATATTTGGTGTTTTTCTTCCTTTTTCCTTAGATCTCTGCCCAGGAAAGCAGAAGAAAAAAGAAAGAATACATGGACAGTCTGGAAAAAAAGTAAGCCAGCCTCCTTCCTGTTTCGAGCAGGCCAATAGCATTAGTTGCTGGACTGGGAAGGGATCCAGCTGTTGATGCTGGGACTGTTTCATGCTCCAAGTTCCAGCTGCCATCTCGTGGTTG
Organism: Nyctibius grandis; assembly: GCF_013368605.1. Lineage (NCBI taxonomy): Eukaryota > Metazoa > Chordata > Aves > Nyctibiiformes > Nyctibiidae > Nyctibius > Nyctibius grandis. The sequence goes on from NC_090662.1 coordinate 68,402,981, forward strand.
TGACTGAGAAAAGGCCCTTCTGGCTTCTGCTTGTACGTGTGCTGGGGTGCTGAATTCGTAACTGTGTCTACCTCCAGCATGTTGCTAACATGCCGATAAAGACTTTAAACCTTAAATAAGGCAAGAGCCATCTGCTATCAGCCTCCCCCTCATGCAACTCTGTTGGCCTAGTGGGTAGGCAGTGTCCAGGGAAAGGTGGATTCAGAGTGAATACATTCTGTCTTCTAGTGCAGATGGAGAAGGAAGTAGGAAGTGGGTGAAATAAGACCGCCTGGGAAAATAAGCAAGACTTGGGAAAACAGCATGTGACCCATCGACTTCCTTTAGCAAGAAGGAGCCAAACTCCCAGTTAGTGGTTTATATCCCAAGTTAATCTTTCTTCCAACAGACAAGTATTCTAGTATTTCTCTTATGCATTTCACCAGATGGATCTGTTAAGCCCCTTGTACCATCTTTGGTGATATCCTTGATGTAATTTTTTTTTTCTTCTTATCTCTTTGTGGATGAGTCTTGTTTTCTCAGAGTTACTCTTATGAAATTCCACCATATACCTACAGATACCAAAGCTGTTGCCCTTCACCTTTTTCCTTCTTGAAGCTATTCTGGCTGGTCATGTTTGTCTTTTATGAGTCCCATATTTTTACGTGGACCTCTTATGTGGCATGTCATATGATAACCAACTTTAGCTTAGGGGGTTTCCAGGGGCAGTGTGGAAGTGAGCAGTCTCTTGGAAATGAATCCTTCTAGCTTATTAACCTACCTAAACTTCAAATTTGAGGGTTTGGTTTCAGAAGCCTGGCATTCGCTGAATTGCTTGGTGCCTCATCCTAGCAATGAAATGCACACGTTGAACACCTTTGCACAAAATACTCGCTAACAGCAACAATGTTGCATGTTCTGTGACATTTAAAGTATCTGTCCCATGGCCTGATTCACAGAGAAAGTCTGAGCAAGGTCTTTGCTGTTGCTATTTCAAGGGGCAAAAAGTAGTTACAGCCCATCCTGAATGAGCGGAACCTGCTGGGATGTAGTTGAGCACTGTAAGCAGGTGCTCCACAGCTAGTAGTATCTTTTGCAATGTCTTTTACACCATGAAGTATGATTAAAGATTATGACTAAAATTTGCTGGTGTAACTTTTCATTAAATATAGGCAAGATCATAGAGTGCTCTGTGAAAGCAAGTTTAATAAATGACTGATTTTTTACATTCCTCTTTCTTTCCTTGTGCTGTCTCCAGAGTTGAGACTTGTTCAAATGAAAATAGTGAGCTGCGTAAGAAGGTAGAAGTCCTGGAGAATACTAACAGGTAAGGTACAAAAGGAATAAAACAAAACTGTAGCATGATATTACAGTGAAAAGTGAAAATCTGGAAGTTGAGAGATCAATTAAAATGTGAAGAATAGCTGTATCTGATCTGGTTAATGTCAAAGACAGATGAGGAAGGCCAATTATCATGACTGCAGTGTGATGTAAAGCATAGAGACTTTGATGTCAGGTCTTAAACTGTTTCCCTAGCCTGTGGTGTGCTTGAGAAACCTTTTGGCACTCTTTGAGTTCTTCCACTGCCCAAGGAAACCTGATTAGTGGTACATAACAAACAAAAAACTACAGACCAACTCTCTGGATTGTCTTTATTTAGTGAAAGACTCTTTTGGGAGGAGACCTTGACCAGGAGCATGACGCTGCCAGAAATTACAGTGCTGAAGCTCAAGAGTCATTACCAGTTCCTTCTGGACTACTAGATGTCAGTGCAATTATTGTGCACCCTTCTAACCATCTCACACCCCAGAATTTCATTTGGAGGGGGAAAATCAACTTCTTGTTTCTTCGTTTCTGAAGAAATGGGTGACTCAATGGTGGCTTTCTCAAAGGACACATGGCAGAAAATGTTCAGTAGCTGAGCTTTTAATCGGGTGTTAGCTGAGAGTGGAGTGTTAGTCATGGCTTATGCTTGGTGTGTTCTCTAATGATGGCAAATTCCAATGAGTAGGTACTAGGTAAGCCCACTGTTAACACCTTCTAGTTAGAGGCATTTGTAGTGATGGTTGAATATTACCATTGAACATGATGGTAACACTGAAGTGTAGGAGGAGGCTGGGATTTGAAGATAAGACCCATGATCATGGAAAACAGCCCTAGAGCTTGTCTGGCAGCCAATGTATTGCTAATTGAGAGGCATGTGTTGTTTCTAATCTCTGGATCCAATCTCTAATTTCATGGAGCCAGACCCTGTAGCACTGCTGGAGACTCTCCCACACACTGTTCATGCATAAAGACATCTGCTGCTTGTTTGAAGAGAGCCAAGCCATTTCTATGCCTCCTGTATCTTCCTCCAGGGTTTTACATAAAAGAACCAGGAATTGTTCTGTAGATGTAGAGTAGGGTTTTCTCTCCCAGGATCTGTCCCAGGAGGTGCTGAAGCCAGCTGCTCTAAGGAAAGGTGCAGCTGTGGATGAACCACTCAGGGACAACATGCTGTCAAGCTTAGAGAGTTTTCTCCCCAGTTCAGCTAAATTTGGCCAGCTGTTTTCATCTCAGAGCTGTTGTGGATGCAGTCATGAGAACAGCTTTGTTGGTATTGTTCATCCTTTTAGACAGGACCTTTAGCATCTTCTCTATTATTTGATGATCTTAATTCTGTCATGCTAAACACTCTAAAAATATTTAGCTAAGTGATATTATCTCCGAATCCTTCATACTCTGGGCATGTGAGATGAGTTGCATTGTTTTCTTCCCTCTGCAATAGCATCGATATTGATTTGTAATCTCCTGCAGAGAAGCAGATGTTTCTGTCCCTCTGCACAGAAATTCTTGTAGTTCACGGTGATGCTGTTTTGGCTATTTAGTTACAAACTCTACCTAAAATCTGTTAAGGCTTCAAATTGAGGTACTGAGAAAGTGCCTGCTTTCATCAAGCCTGAATTATGTAACATACCACGTATGGTTTTTTTCACCTTAACCCTAAAGAGCCACTTTTCTTATTTAGTGTATAATTGTGCAACTGTCTCATTCAGAGAATGGTTCCAGGCCCTTGTTTAATGTATATTATCCACTTCCTATGGTGAATTCAAAATTTCTGGTTTCCCCATTGGTATTTGCACAGAGCCTTGATGTGGCATCCAGAAACTGTTCAGATGTTTCAGAACTTGTCTTCGCAGCATCCTATACTTCCATCTCTTACGTACAGTCAGGAATCAAAGTTCAAAGCAGTGATGGTCAAAATTATGCAGTCAGTTTAATCTTGAATGCCCAAATTTAGATGTTTAGGACTTCATTTCTCCAAGTACCTAACACACAGTCATACATACATGTATCTTATTTAATATGCCCAAAGCAGAGCCCCAGTTGACTTTAGTTGCAACTTTGAGTGTTCAGTGCAATCAAGAATGAAAATGTCATTGAAGGTCTTATCTAAAAGTAGATCTACAAACATTAGAGCTGTTCTTTTGTTGTGAAAATTTGTAAGAGTGGAAGAAACATAACAGGAAAATAAGAGCTGTGATTACGTGTATAAATATCCATGCATTCAGTGTGGATGAAGACAAAGTTGTTTTTTTACCTTGTTGGAAAATTGGGCTATAGCTGCTTACCAAAAAGTTCATGCACATGTATGTGCTATCAGTCAGTATCATGTTTTTGTAGTCTGGCTGTAGTTGAGAGGAACTGAAGTGCGATTTCCAAAACATACAACTATTGAACAGCAGAGTTCCCTTTCAGTATGTACAATCAGTTTTTTAGAGCATGTTATTCTATATATAGAACACATTTTTCACAGATACATACCTGAGACTTCAGGAGAACCCTGCTTACATTTAAAAATCTGGCTCCAAACCATGGAAACACTGGAATTCCTTTTGGTAAACATCTTCATACATTATTCTCAGTAACATGAAAAAGTTTAGAAGAATCTTCCCTGAGAGCCTGCCTTAGCCTGAAATTCTGGATCTGAAAAGATGTAATGTAAAAGGTGCAAGTGTGGTTAAAACCTTTGCATCCAGAAGCATCTCCCTTGATGTTTATGCATCTTAAAAGGCAAGGCAGGAGGCTGGGGTTCAAGATGCAGGGGAGTTTTTAATTCTCATTACTCTGAGTGGGTGACTGCAGCATTTTTGGCATCTTAGTATTAGAACCACTAGCATATGTTTCCTCTCCTAATTTATGTGACTCAGTCTCTTAAAAGAAACCCATCCAAGTTCCTTTCTAGGCAGTTTTCTCAAAACTAAGGAAGCACATTATTACATGCATATCTCTTATGTCTTGTAGCCACAACTGAGCCAGGCTCTCATTGGTTGAGTAGCGTCTGAACATGTGAGGCACTGCTGTCTTAGAAAGCAAAGGGTGTGAGAAGCTGGCACCGAGAGTTGAACTGACTTGTCCCAGTCACCAAGAAGGCTTGATCCAGTCACCTTCTGGCACTGGGACCGAAGGCAGAAACTGCCAGTGATCTAGGGGGTTGAATATGGTCTCTGACACCAGCGTCGTCTAGCTGGGAGCCATGGCTGTTTGGGCTTAAAGATAGTGTTGAAACATCTGGTACTGTGTATGATATATGAGAGGTACTTTAGCTTTTCACTTCTTTTGAGTCTGTGTTTATAAATATATTGATGATCGCTTTTCCTGGAGAAATCATAGACATAGTATCCAGTTAGCATATGGTTGAGAGTTTCACACATGGACAATGCATGCAAGTAGGTGCTAGAGTTGCTCCTGTGGAGTAATGACTAGCAAGTTATATAGGTCTCCACTCTGACAGGCACCTTAAAGGCAATGGCTTTACAAATACAATTGGGATGTTCTTTCATTTCTCGTGCTCCCGCTCAAGCTATTGTTACAATCCCCAGTCACCTAAAGATCGAGTTGCATATCAGTCTGACCCACTAAGGGTTTATTGGCACCAAAGCTGCCAGACTTCACTGATTTCCATGGCTGTTCCTTAATTTGAGGCTGGTAAAGTAATTTTACGAAGTCATTTTCAAGGTGTGAAGGATTTGGATTTAAGTTGCAATGAGATATCTTGCACTTCATTTCAGACCACCCTTATAATAAGTGACAAAGCTTGGCAGCCCTGGAGCGACTCCTTGTTTTCAAAGCAACAGCACAGGTTTTTTTATGCTGAAAAATCTTTGATGAAAAATTGTGCATTTTTTTCTGCTTTGAGGTATTCTGGTCTTTCAGTGAAAACCTTACTTTGGGATTTGCTCTCTTTCTTACAAATAGGACAGGCAGAGAAGGAATCTGTGTGTAAAGTTGGAAGACAGAATATTTTTTCTTTCTCCTTATCAAAATTAGGTTTTGTTCCTCACAAAGTAGATTCTCTGAAAATTCTCTGTAAAATCTTGATCAAAATAAACAGTGTTTGGTGTCCCCTAGAAGCTGTCTTTTTTGTTTAAATCGGTGTTGGATTTTAAACATAAATACTGAATTGAGGAAGCCTATCGGGTGGCTAGGTCCTGGGATGACAAGTTTCTTCTCCTTAATCAAAGTGCACTGGAAGCAGAGGGGAGGAAGCCTTGACTTATTCCGTACTTCAACAGTGAAAGGGGCTCTTCTGAAGATTAATACGTGAATGTGCACACGAAAACAAGACATCACAGGCAGAGTGAATTTGCTGGCAGTGTGTGGAAGGGAGAGCAGGAGTCTTCAGTTACTTTACAGCTTTCCTATGAGGTGCTTCCATTGGCAGGGAAAAGCGTGAAAGCACGTTCACACCTCCTACGGAGGTGACCCTCTAATTGAATATCACTGGGAAATGTGTCAGACGCAGTGAAAATAATCCCTGTAGGTGCAAACCCCTTTATGCATGCTGCCTTGGGATTGCATTTTCTCCGGTTAGGACTTAGCCATAGGCAGTGTGTTTCACTAAAAGCATTCATGGCCTTCCTGCTGATATTCAGAGGGAGCATCTTAGTTTAACATAAGTCCCTGTTCTGCAGAGCAGAGAGCTGCTCCTTTTCCTTCTCTTAGTCCAGATCATTCCTGCAGCTGTCCAGTAACAACGAAGGCAGCTTTTGCATGGAAAGGAGCTTTTGCATGGAAAGGAGCTTTTGCATGGAAAGGAGCTTTTGCATGGAAAGGGGGTGGAACATCTCCCTTATGAGGAGAGGCTGAGGGAGCTGGGTCTCTTTAGCTTGGAGAAGAGGAGACTGAGGGGTGACCTCATTAATGTTTATAAATATGTAAAGGGCAAGTGTCATGAGAATGGAGCCAGGCTCTTCTCAGTGACATCCCTTGACAGGACAAGGGGCAATGGGTGCAAGCTGGAACACAGAAGGTTCCACATAAATATGAGGAAAAACTTCTTTACGGTGAGGGTAACTGAACACTGCACCAGGCTGCCCAGAGAGGTTGTGGAGTCTCCTTCTCTGGAGACATTCAAAACCCGCCTGGACACGTTCTTGTGTGATATGATGTAGGTAATCCTGCTCCGGCAGGGGGATTGGACTAGATGATCTTTCGAGGTCCCTTCCAATCCCTAACATTCTGTGATTCTGTGAGATCTTTTGACCTCAGAATCCAATCTTCCACCATTCCAGAAGCAAATAGAGAATAAAAGCACCAAAGAGTGCCCCATTTCGGCTATAGCAGGGTAAACTGGTATCATCTCAGAACAAAGAAACTTGTTTCTTGCTCTTGCCTCAGCTCTTGCTCTTAGTTTGAAAATGCACCTGTAGCCTGTCAGCTCCCAGCACTCAGTCGTTGTCTGCTGAGAAGACAGTAGCTCTGCTTAAACAGATAAATGACTTGGGGGAGAAAGACAGTTTATGTGAAAGTAGTTGGTAAATAAGGTGGAGGATTAGTCTTTCTCTGTGTATAGGAGACCTCAGAATACCTGCCTAATCATGCTTTCCAAAAAGAGAGTGTTTTGAAATCAGGTCTCTGGGCCCACTCTGCCCAGCAGTTCTTTTTAAATTGGACAGAAAAAGGCAGAGACGAGCAAAATGAGGAGAATTGTCTCTTCTCTGTTGATTTCCTCACCAGCCATTAGCTGTTTTCTCCCTGACTCCTCCACAAAAAGTGGCAAAAATGATCAGCATTTCAAGGCTGCTGCTGCTGCCAGCCCCCGAGCTGGGGAGGAGGAGAGCTCCTTCCTCCTCGCTCTGCAGAGCTGTTCTGTGTTGAGCCCAGTGACTCAGGCCTGAAACGGGGGAAAGATTTAGTCTTCTATAATAGCACAGAAATTGCAGGCTTAAAAAGGCATTGTTGTATAACCTAACTGGTGGCATATGGTGGGAATACTCTATGCAGCACGTTCTGTGCTGGAAAATGATATATACCACGTGCGCAAGTCTTTGTGAACCCTATGCCATGTAGTGGATGTGAGGAGGAACTGGGGAGAGATGCAGAAGGGAGCAGGGAATTAGGATGGTCTCATTTACGTGTTTTATCCCTTAATTTGCCTGTGGTCTCTCTAATAGTCTCTCTAATAGTGAATAAAGGACTGAATTAGACAAATCACTTTCTTCTTTTAAATATTGAGTTGCAGACTAGACCATGCTCTCAAGAGCATGCAAAACATCCTTCCTTAATAAGTTGAGAAAGATCTGCTGGCCCAGATAAATCTGTGCTGTGAGCATGCCTTGTGCTCGTTTCAGAATGCATTGCTGAAGTCCTTGAATTCATTAAACCCTAATTAGCAATGAGCATCAATGATTAAAAAAATCTATAATAATAGGCAGACAAGTGTATATTGAGCTGAGAAGGCACCTCTGGGTCTGTCCTACAATTAGCTTTTAGCTAGTTTGATCTTAAAATAATCCTTCTGTTTTCTCTGACATCTTGACCTTGCCTCTTGCTTTACTATCTGACGTCACAGCTTCCAAAGCTGTTGTCTGGAGTTCTGTGGGAGCTACCCTCTGCAATAGGTTGCGAGACTTACAGTAGAAGTAAAAAATAAAACTGGAAACAAACAGCAAGGTTAAAATCTTGATGCAAAATTCTACTATGTTTGTGTCGAGGACAAACATTTGGGTTACTCCTTGTCTGTTAAAAAGCTTTAATGACAACAAAATGAAAACTGCTGTGAAAACCCTGTATCAATCATTCTTTGTGATCATTTCCCATTTAAATGACTAGTATCCTGACTGTAGTAATCGATGATACAGCAGAAGAAAAAATGACCAGAAAGACAGAAGAATATCTTCCCGATCTGGGACTGTTGACTCCAGCCAACCACAAAAGAACTACCGTTGTGGTTGGACCTCAGAGTAGCCATTTCAGGCATCTGTGTTTTTTGTCGACTCCTGGCGGATTTAGCAAGTAGCAATAAAGTGCTTTAATAAATTAATTTGAGAAATGGAGTGTGTGCCTACGCCTGGCTTTAAGACCATCTCTTTGAAAGTGGTCCAGCATGTGGTCCAAACCACTGTACAGGAGGTTTCAGAAAAAGGAGGGAGCCGTATACATCTATCACCCATTAGAGTAGTTATAAACTTGCTACTGCACCTTTTCAAATATTGACGGAACTCCTGCTGAATTCATGACATAAAACCAGGTCGTCTATGCATAGTCACTTGCATATAGAGCAGTTTCAGTTGTTTCTTGTAGAAACACCAAAAATACAGATTTTATTTATAAGAGCCTTCTGAAATTGCTGAAGAAGTAATTGTTCAGGGACATCAGTTAAGGGAAAGGCAGAAGATCTTTTTGAAAGGTCCAGTGCTTATACATGTAAAAATCTTGTAAAATCAAAAAACATTCGTTGCTACTAACTTCAAGGGGAAGACTTTAATGATCTGTACCTTGTCATAAATGCTGTGTTACTGCCAGGTGTGGAACTGGAAGCAAAACGCTGCTTAACCAGCAGGTAGATCAATGCATTTGATGCCTCTCTGTTGTCTTTGCTTTCCAGAACACTTCTGCAGCAGCTGCAGAGACTTCAAGCCATGGTTGCTGGAAAAGTGTCCCGTTCGTGTAAGGCAGCTAGCACGCAGACAGGGACCTGTCTTATGGTGAGTGTCCCTAAAGCTGGGAATTGTAGGGGAATGAGAATCTGTTTCCACTGTTTAAAGGCACATCCCTTGTTCTGCAAAGCCCCTCACTGGCAAATTCTCAGCTTGGGAAAGTTCTCTTCAAAATTTGACAATTAATTTTGAAGTAGGTGAGACTCCTGGCTGATGAAGAGCAACATTTTTGGGAAGGCATTAAATTCTGGAGGAGACTGAGCCTGTACTTTTGGTTGGGTTGCTGCAGTGATGAAAGAAGGAGCGCTGCTCCTCTGAGTGACTTGTTTTATTATTACCTACAATATTGTATGTGAGAAATGGTGTCTAGAGTTGTAAAATGAAAACAAGGGTGAGCTTTGATGCCTGGTTCTTTTGATACCAGTAAAAATAAACTTGCTCATCCAAATAAAAATATGACTAAGGCTGTAAATCTGCCTCTAGCCTATTTCAGTAATAGTAGTCAGGAAAAGAAAAGGATTGGAATGAAATGTTTCCTTTTTCCCTCCTTACACTTAGCCAGCAAGTTCCTTTTATACTAGTGCTATAAATTGATGGTAATTACTTTCAAGGCCTAAGCTGTTTTCCTAGTCTGCTAGCCTCTCTGCCACTTCGAAGCAAGACTGGGGTCAGCAGCAGAAATAACCTTGGAAATTCCCAACAGCATCTGTAAAACACACATGGTGGTTGTGTCTGCTTTTCAACGTTGGGAGTAAATAAGGCTACAGGCCAAAATGGTGGCAGACATTGAAATCAAACTCCAGTAGAAATCTGCCCTTTAAAACACTGAGTTGTTATTGTATACGTGCCTTTGCTAAGACACCCTCTATGTAGTGATGAAAATAGCCTCAAATAAGTTGTTTTGAAAAAGTATCAGATCTGGTTTCTGTTGATTCTTAGTTTTGGTGTGTGGGCCAACAGCTAAGTGCACTTACCTCTTCTGCATCCTCCCTTTGCCAGATGGTGGTGCTGTGCTTTGCAGTAGTTTTTGGCAGCTTTTCTCAGAGCTATGGGCCGTATCCTTCTGCTACAAAGATGGTGTTGCCCAGGCAGCATTCCTCACCAGAGTCCTACACAGACTCCGTTGGTAAGTGACAGCTATCCCAGTCTTGCGCCCTGCTTGATTGTGCTTCGGCACTTGTTTTCCACCCCATCCCTAACCCCCTCCTCAAGCACCTCTTACTTTCCTGCTCCCTAGCGGATCATTCCTTGATATAACTGTCTCTTTCAAAGGATAGCTTGGCAAGCTGTTCTGATGGCAGAAGACTTCATGGGCAAAACCTTTCCTCACTAGCCTGATTGGTACTTCTGTTTAAACCCTTTTTGTTTCTGTTTGTGGAACTAAAGCTAGTGGTCTGTAAAAGGTAGCAGGATTTCTATTTGGTAGCAAATGTTCATACTGTTAAATGCACAACTGATGTCAGCTGGTCTTTCCTTTGCCAGTGTCAATAAAGGGTCCAAGGGACTGAGTGGGAAACTGTTAGTATTACATACCTGTAATGAACTAGTTGCTTTAAACATACATTATCAAAGTGATTGTTTCATTTTGCTCTTCTTTTGTGAACAGTTCAGATATTTTTGATCCCTACCTGGACCATTGCTGTGGTATCTTTCCTCAACGATCAAATTACCAGTTAATCATTATGAAAAGACAAGACCTTTGCAGTTTAGGTCTTCTCTGATGGTTTCCATTTCCTGAAATGACCAGGGCTGTTCTCTCTGAGATGCCTGTTTCTCATATCTTTTCGCCTTCTGTCTTTTTATGCAGTGAGGTCAAGGAGTCTGCTAATTTATGAAGATCCTCACCAACTGGAGGAGTCATCAAGCCCGATCTCCTTTGCAGATCGCAATGACAGGCAAGCAGACACCTCCAAGTACACAGCGCTGTCGCTGGAAGCCATGCCAGGGACACAGCAGGATGATATCATGCAGTTCACAATAGCCAACGAGACAAGGCTAGAGAAATCGGTGCTGCTGGGCCTGCAGCAGCACAGGTGAGTGCAGGGTGGGCTCCTTGTCATATGGGTGTTCAGTATCACATTTGTGCCTGGAGGCCAGCAGTAAGACTAGGGGCTCAGCTATGCTGGGCACTGTGAAACATGAAGTAAGAGTTTGGTCTGTGTCTGGAGAGCTTATAGGCAAAGTTATTGTTACTCTGGAGAAGTGGTTGCAATAATATTGTAGTAATAATACAGCTACCTAACTCAGTGCTTCTGCCAGAAACCTAACCCCTGTAAGCCTGTTAGTTGTGTCTGCCCACTTCTTTAAGCACTTACTTCCGTGTCTCCTCAAGGAATAAGCTTTTGCCGGTTGGGTGGAAGTGTGAGGCTGTGACTCACTATGCTTTCTATGAGGTTAGGGTGTGAAGAGCTGGAGTTTCTCGCAGCAGTGATCTTACTAAAGCATTACTGTGGAAGGTTTGCAGGAGTCTTAAGAGACTAGATGTGGCACTTAGTGCCGTAGTATAGTTGACACAGTGGTGTTAGGTCAAAGGTTGGACTCGATGATCCCAGAAGTCTCTTCCAACCTGGTTGATTCTGTGATTCTCTGACAATCCTGTAAAGTTATCTGAACTACTTAACACAGAGCTCCTTCATATTTTTTTTTTTTTTAGCATAAATATAAGGTTTTGGGGCCTCTGCAAAGAGAGAGATTCACTGGTTTAAATATGTGTATGCAGTTTTCTTTCCAATCTACCTTTTCTTGTCCTGCCACTGTCCTATTGGCCCAGATCTTGGTCTCTGCTAACAAGCAGTAGCAAGCACACCGAACAGCGGAGAGAGGGATTTTGTTTGGAAGCATGCTATTCTGAGGGCTAGGATGAGCCGTATCACCTCAAGCATGCCTTCTGAGCCCTTGTATCAAAGTTATACCTAGAGCCAAATAGATGACTAATTCAGTGTGTTACCGTACTCCAACTGACAAGTACCTGGTAAATACTGAGTCCCCTTTCAGCATTAGCCAATTAAAGCAGGATATGCGCTTTTAAAAATGACTAACTATTAGCGTTAACCTTTGTTGTTTTGGTTTTTTTTGTTCCCTACAGAGTCAACTCCGAACTAGAAGGAAATGAAACACTGAAGATAATTGAAATAGATAGAAGAGTCAATGCCACCTCTTAAAAATAAAAAAGGCCTTTTTTCTTGACTTCCCTCTTTCCCACATATTTTCAGCCAAAGTCCCCCTGACTTGTCATCCTCAGTGAACCAAAGCACAAAAGAGAGGGAGTTCAACTTCTGCATTGACTGGTGAGGCTGTGACTGCAGATGGGATCTCTTGTCTTTGTAACTCCCTTCCTCACTTCACACACAGTCCCTGTCTTTGCTTTTATTCCTTTCCTGTCTAATACCGCAAGGGCAGGATTGAGCTATGGTGGCAGATGATGCCAACAGTGTGCCGGTGACTGGTGGGTGTGGGTGTGTGTGTGCGTGCACACATTCTAATCTGAGCACAAAGACGTTCTGTAGAAGAGTGAAATATGCAAAACCGATGGGAGCATGTGGGTGATAGGTTTCTTGGGAAAAGGTAATTGAGAGAAAGAGGAGATGCAGCATGATGCTGCTCAAAATCTAGCCACAGCTCCTTGCCTACTGGTCTACAGCACTTGAGCTTTTTGTGGGGATTGAGAAGCTTGTGTGTAGACTGCTTCGGAAGGGACAAGAAAGGGCCCTGATACTGCTGAGTTAACAGCACAGGCAGGAGAGGGGTGGGCAATGATGCTGCTGCATTGTTCTCCTCTAGCTCTTTCTCTTCTTCCCTCCAGCTTCTTTATCAGTTAGTGGGGTAAGTTTCTCTCTGGGTTGAAAGCAGTCCTGGTAGGCTTCCCTACTGCTTCCACCCTTGTGGAATTCAAGCAAAGATCAGTCGCTGTCTTGTCACACTTTGTGTGGGAGACTTACACTAGTTTAACTAAACCTGTTTAGAAAGCGGGTTTTGTTAAATGTTTTGGATGGATGTCCTTTAGTTGCTTAAGGCTAATCTGTTTAGCTTAAATCAGTTCCTTCCCAACAAACTAAATCAATGTAAGGCTTAAACCAGAAGTGCCTCCTGAGAGGACCATATGGATTTAATTTATTGGCTTTTAGATGCGTTGATGGAATTTCTATGTAGACCCAGTCTCAGATGGTCCTGTGTTTTCCTTTCCTTGCCATCTTCCTGTTACTATTGTAAATAGTATTTATTAGCTTTGCAAAATTTTGTGTAGACAGTCGCAATGAAGAGAACTGAGCTTCCTTAGCCCTGCAAGTGGTCTGGGCAAACTCTGAAATCAGACACACAAATGTCACTGAACACCCATTCCCTCCCCCCAGACTTGAATTGCCCTAAAATAAAGCCATGTGTCTTATATTCCTCTTACCTCCTTTTCCAGAGATGTGATCTTAGACCGACTGCTTAGCTGAAAAGGTAGGGGTATAGGTAGCCCCAGCTAGGCACAGTTCAGGCCTGGAGATGGTAGATACTATATTAACTGTATGACAAGACAGCCTCTGACCTGGGGGGTTGAGTGTGTAGGCAGGACACAAGGCAAAAGAAGGATGAGATGGGCACGTAGGGAGGTGAAGTGACTGGCCCAAGTTCAGTGGAAAAGCCAAGAGCAGTATTCAGGTCTGATCCTGGTCCAGTACTCTTCTCCCTGCTTTCTTTCCTCCTTGTCCCATCTAGCTGTTGCCTTTAAGGGTTCTCCCTCTCTCAGTACCCTGGTCATGCCTTTGCCCGAGCTGTGCTTCTTGCAATTTGTCCTTGCAGTGGCACAGTCGAACCTATCCCGGGATTTGAGCAGGTTTTTATCTAGTTCTACATAATGGCACTCAGACTCCATTAAGGATGGATTTTGTGTGAAAATCCTAATTCAGCAGTCTAGCATAGCTACTTTACAGTTCACCAGAAGAAGTCAATTTAAAAAAAGAATCAAGAATTTTGAAGCTCTTTATTCTTTTATTTTTTTTTCTAATGATAAATAAGGGAAAAACTAACCTAGCCTTACAAGTAATTTTTTACCATGTACAGTAGATATTTCCTGCAAGTATTCTATTTTGTAAAATATTGGATTTGTATTTTATTACAGCAGCTGCCACACCAGCTCCTTTCTTGTTTTTCATTCTCCTTAGACCTTCTTCCTTCGGTATCCTATTTGCTGCCCTCCAGCCTGACTCAAAACTCAGTGAAAAGAACGGGAAGAATTTGGTTAATCACAGGGGGCTGTGGATCAGTCCTCACTGTGCCATGTGAAGAAGGTGTTTCACATTAGTGACAGTGAAACATCTGCTTGACTCCATGAGCTAGTAATGAGTTTTGGTGTATAGGCATGCTTTCTAGGTAATGCCCCATTCTTCTATGCAAGTGCCTTTTTATTATTTTACCTTTGGTGGTAATGAGAGGAGAAATACTGTTGTAGTCTATTTTGCAAGTGTTCCCTTCTTCTTGGAATGGGTCAGTCTCCTCCCTAAAGTCTCTTTCCCTTTGCAGTGATCCTCCTGGGTCCTCTGAATCATTCCTGTATCCACCACCAACTTTTGCATGATGTTTTTTTTTTTGAACGATTTAAGGCTTCACATAAATACTGAACACTGGTGGGTGCCACAAGGGATGGCTGCCTTGCTTAGCCACGTGAGGTGAGCACAGTGACAGGAAAAAGCTGGGACTGACCCTTCCATTACCCTATGGCTGGTCAGTGTAAGTGGGCAAGGTCATAGCTTAGAAAATTCTTTAAATGGCCTTCTTTTTCAGAGCACTCATGGTTTGCCACCTCTGAGGGCAACTGAATGGTTAAGCCTTCTGCAGAAGAGGCCCCAAGCTGTTGAGCACAACACTGCTCTTACTAGTCTTGCAGTTTGCACTGTGCGTAAGTATGAGGCCGCTCTGCCTGAGCTCGTGCCCGTTACCAGTTAAATGGATCACCTCCCATTGCAGATACAGCTGACTTCACTGTATTAAAACCAAAATTGAATTATTTCTCAATACTTAAAGAACAGATGATTTCGCAAAACCCAAACAACCCCCTCTCTCCAAAACCTACTGCACTAGTCACCATTAAAGTTTTGTCCTTCTGTTTGCTTAATTTGGGCATGTCAGTTCAAATCTGAATGGGAGATGTCATGTTTTCATCTGGAGCATTTTAAACTGGCCTCTGAACTAATTCATCCAAGCCAGTGTGGTCATACTAATTTTCTTGTAACTGTTTGATAATCTATTTCTATAATCTTAATTTGTGTAATCCTTTAAGTTATTTTTAGGTACTCTTTTGGGGAATCTTTTGACCTAGCACATACATTGCTTGGGGATTTATTATAGTAAATTTTACTTCTTTATAATAAGGAAAACCTTTGCTTTACTTCGTTATGTTTGTGATCATTTTTCTTCAAAGGCCTTAATAGAACAGGTTTCTCTGCTAGATACTAGGGGCCAAAGAATCTCCTGTCACCACCTACCCACAGGCTGTTATGCAACAAGGACCTCACTCTCTCCAGAGGCAGTTGATGCCCGTGTTATGTACCTAGCAGGGGGACAGAGGAGGGAGGACACGTGCAATTGCACTGCCAGCCTCAGCAGTCCAGGGCTGACCCTGTGTGAATGTTGATGCGCTGCAGACTACGTGGAGAGGCAGCTGTTATGTGCTCTGTGTTAAGGACACAGGGAAGGACTAGTAAGGGGTATTCAGGGAGGATGCCAGTATAAGTGCTTTTAATTATCTCAGCTATATTACTTGAGGTCTTAGCCTTCTGCCCGTGTACTTTTTCCAGTGATGAGTGACTTGGTGCTGTAAAATAATCTGTGTGTATGGACAGGGTAGGCAAAGGCCTTATGTGCTACTTAATTTCCATTTCCACTAGAGGACTTACGTGATCCTTAGAGTCTTTAGCTGTAACATTATGCTGCTTGTCAGCACAATTTTATACACACTAGTAAACTTACCTTTTGGCCCATAGCTTTAAAGCATGTCTAGATCTGTCAGGTCTTTGCTTCTAGGGAGATAAGCTATGAAGGAATGTAGGGCATTATTTTTTTTATACATATATATATCTTAAAAGTATCAAGCACAGGGCATGTGACAGTTCTAACCTTGTTACCAGTGTGTAGATAATGTTGTTTTTTTTTTCCCCAGGCTATTTATAGTTCTTTGCTGCATTTCTTATTTCATCCATACCATTCAATATTTTTCAGCACCACAGACTAATAATGGATTAGGCTGAGATTCTTAGGCCAGATCCCAGCTGATAGAACGCAGCACGCTTCTCACTTAGGCTTTTGGAGGCTGCAGGTCTGATTTATACTGGCAGGGGACCTCTTCCATATTTCTCTGTGTAACAATGTATCTCAGTGTATTCTTGATTTTTCTAACATAAAGCTCAAAATTAATCTAAAAACTTTTCTTCTTTGTTTTTCTTTTTCCTGCTAAAGAAACCATTCCACCTCTCCACTCCCATCCCCCCAAACTATCAGTGGTGAATTCTGTCTAGACGCATTTAGAATGTAGGTCAAGTAAATGAATGATACTAATTGCTACGTTGGGAGGGATTTCCACTGAGTATTTGGGCTCTAGATTCTAGCTAATGCCAAGAGGCCATTGTACAAAACCTACGCAGCTAAGAACAGAAGCATATGGAGTATTTTTATATTCTTGGTGACTAAAATATTTCTTTCTCAAGTCACTAATTAGAAAGGGAACATTTTGTATTCTGAAGGTGAAATGGTAGGTCAGTACTTTGTAACTGCAGAAGTTATACTGGCTGATATAAGTAGTGTAGTGCTATGATGTGTTGCTGCTTTGCACTATAGTGTTAAGGGTAAACAACTTTGGGGGTTGCAAAGATGAATGAACTGGCTTACGTGTTAAGGTCTTTACAAATAAGATGTAAGGATTCAATCAATTGGCCAGGATATTGTGGCTTTCTCATGGCCAATAAAATGACAGTGGGCGTTCAGGAATATGTTGAGGGTGTGATCCCAGTTAGTACCACGCTGCTTAGGTGGTCAGCACCCATTGGAGACTCCGGGATTGAGAGGGAAATTGCCGTTTGTTTTGTGTGGTTTTCATGTTGGGCCGTTTTCTGCTTTACCAAGGTAGGTACATGACTTGAGTTCCTACGTAGAAAAGAGCGCGTCTCTCAGGAAACTCTCATTTGTGATGCTGAAATGGAGTTCGGATAGTCTTTATTTCAGGAGTCTCTTCTCTGCCCTAAAGCCCATCTCCATACTCTTCCTCCAAGAGTTGGGACTGAATAGATGAGAGCAAAACACGGGAAAGCTGGATTTGCAGACCCATCTTACAGAAAAGATGAAAGAAATGGCAGGTGAAGGAACTCCTGACATCACAGGGAAACCTTCTAGTTCTTGATTCCATAAATCAGTGATGATAGTATTTTTCATTAGTTCCCCCCTTGTTTTAGCTTTACTCTTCCCCTTGCTCTTTAATGCTATGCAGTCCTGTTTATGCATACCTGACCTTTACGGTATATGCCATTTTCCCTTCCAACCAGTGGGTAAAAATCTTTTTTGAACTTTAGCAGCCCGTAATTAAGGGAGAGAAAGGGAGAGAGGGGGAAGCAAAGGCAGGTAATCAATTTCTTTTAACAGTACTCTGCTCGTATCTGACTTTGCCATATCAGATTTTAATTCAATGGTGCTGATGTAACAGTGTCTTGCGTTCTTCATTTGTACAGTTAGGAAGAATGAGTGTGAGCGTGTGTATATCTGTGCACGTGTGCGTGGTAAGCAATTAAAAAAAAATCCAAAAACACAGAGTTGTTTTTTTAATGTAGTAAGCATTGCTAAATAAAAGCATCTACCTGAACACACAGGGCACATTCCACTTGGTGCAACAGAAAGTCCAGGCGTTTCTCTCTGAAACCTGTTCACATTCCACATCACTGAGCACTCGTAAAACTGTTATATGAATTGCTGTCTGAAGTCTGTCCTATTAGCAATTGTCAACTGAAAGTTGTTGCACTGTGTCATTTTGTGTGTATGCATAGACTGGCCTTTCTGTAGGACAGCTCTGGCTTGGTACAAAAAAAAATAATTACTTTAGGCTTTATTGTATCTTCTGGTGTCATTTTTGTTCTGCAGAATTATGGCTTTGAATGCCTTTTTTTTTTTTTGGTGTAAGTTAGCCTTAAGTGGCCCCTGGGAGCTGACAGCTCAAGGAACACAATTGGTTGAGCTGGTCTTCTGGGAGAGGACCTAAAGATCCCCCCTTCCCTGGGAGGGCTACTGCCCTAACCACCCCAGGGGCGCAGTAGGATGCCAGCAAGGGGAAGCCATTTGCTTGCAGAGGAACACACTGTGATGTGAGTACATCACTTCCCTGGGCCTTCCAAGGGTAAATTACCTGGTGTTACCCTCTTGAAGAAAAATACATATCCAGGGCCAAAGCCATTGCCTTGGGCCGTGCAAAACAATACCTTGTGACTCTGAGTCACTCCGCGTGTGACACCCCTAAGGCATTTCAGCTGATCTTTCCCTGTCCCTCTGTTCATGTGGATACAGTATGGGTTTGTGCAAACATGTAGAACTATCTACATCTATACTAACAGGATGACCATGAGCCAGCAGTGTGCCCTTGTGGCCAAGAAGGCCAATGGCATCCTGGGGTGTATTAGAAGGGGTGTGGTCAGCAGGTCGAGAGAGGTTCTCCTCCCCCTCTACTCTGCCCTGGTGAGGCCGCATCTGGAGTATTGTGTCCAGTTCTGGGCCCCTCAGTTCAAGAAGGACAGGGAACTGCTAGAGAGAGTCCAGCGCAGAGCCATGAAGATGATTAAGGGAGTGGAACATCTCCCTTATGAGGAGAGGCTGAGGGAGCTGGGTCTCTTTAGCTTAGAGAAGAGGAGACTGAGGGGTGACCTCATTAATGTTTATAAATATGTAAAGGGCAAGTGTCATGAGGATGGAGCCAGGCTCTTCTCAGTGACATCCCTTGACAGGACAAGGGGCAATGGGTGCAAGCTGGAACACAGGAGGTTCCACTTAAATTTGAGGAAAAACTTCTTTACGGTGAGGGTGACCGAACACTGGAACAGGCTGCCCAGAGAGGTTGTGGAGTCTCCTTCTCTGGAGACATTCAAAACCCGCCTGGACGCGTTCCTGTGTGATATGGTCTAGGCAATCCTGCCCCGGCAGGGGGATTGGACTAGATGATCTTTCGAGGTCCCTTCCAATCCCTAACATTCTGTGATTCTGTGATTCTGATCTAAGATGAAAAGGACAGTGACACTCGTGCAAAAGCACCTCCCCCTCCCCCCAAACTCCTTGGTAAACTGCATTGGAGCGTCTTTTGACTGCAGATATCTCTGTTCTTTTGCCATAACTCTGTTTAACTCTGTATGTGTGTTCAATGGCCTCTCTATTTTTGTACAAACTCTGTCATCTGGATACGTTCCCAGCTGATGGTTCACACTGCAAACATGTCCATTGGGTGGAAAGAAATTGCTGTTTTTCCTTTTTAAATCGTCTGCTTGATTCTATGAGAGAACAGACTACCTGCTTTTGTAGCCTAAACATGTATGTAGCTAAGTATGTTATGCTTTTCATTTCTTGCAAATAAATATTTTCTGTAGAAAAAGCAAGTATAACTTGTTTGCTTTCCTAATGGTTGGAAAAGATCTGGTCCCTTGGGTTTCCCAAGTGCGGCACTGCGTGCGATGTGTCCGTCTTCAACACGGCAGAACTCCGGTAATTTAGCACGTTGCTAGACAGAGGAGGTTAAAAGCAACGGTGTGGGTTTTCACTGAAGCTGGCTGCCCCTTCCTTTTTTTGAGACTAGCGAGAATTATAATTATAGAATATAATATATATAATGTGGGTGGGAATTAGGTGAAGGCGGGTGGCATTTAGTAATGATAACAGCACTTGAGTGCCATAGCCACTGGTGATAGAGCCACATTAATATTAAATTCTCTCTCTATAAAAGTGGGATCCAGGAAGGCTGATGCTGAAGGGGACACTAGCTTCAGCCTAGTGATACCAGTCTGCTAGAGCTTGCTGGAGCTTGATGGGTGTGGGCCAGAGAGCCTTCTGGAAGGTAAGGACTTTCCCTGCACGGACTTTACACTGGGCAACTAATTGCTTAAACTGAGCTCTTAAAACATCTCCTTCTGTTTTGGCTTTTAGGGATTGGGTCCTTTGCTGGCCTCAGCTCCTTCCGTTACCCTGACTCACCCCTGAGATAGCTCAGGAGCTGCCTCCAGCAATTCAGAAGCTGCTGTTTTGCCTGTGAGGACAGTCAAGATCATGCCACGCAGCCCAGAAGCAGCAGACAGCCAGGGGACAGAGCTGACCTTTTGCTACTTTGAGTAGATGTGGAAAAAAAAATAACTCATTTCTCCCAGTTTGGGGTCTCTGTAGCTTTGCTGGCCATCCAGGGAACTTGGCAATGGATGACCTAGTGCAGATGTGAAAATTACCCTGTGCAGAGCTGGCTTCACAAATGATACTGTCATTTGAATTGTGCCAGTTTTCTACTGGAAAAGGGATCTCATACATGAGTACTGTGCATTCATATAATAGCAACTAGGAGCTTATCCTCTGTAGGAAATACTAGCGATGGAACTAATAGTTCCAGCTTTACTGAACTGAAAATGGGAGCATGACAGATGGCTTTGGTGTGCCTCCTTTTCAAGGCTTCTTAAGGCTGCTTTAGAGGTTGTGGGAGGCACTGTACCATGAAAATCGGAATACCCTGGCCTGCGCTAAATTTTGTGGCTCACGTGGATTCTCAGAAATGGCTTGGTTTGGGGCTAAAGAGGTTAAAGTAGCAAAAGAAATTGGCAGTGAAAAAAAAAAAAAAAAGCTCTTCTCTCCTAAGCTCTACCCTGGTGCTGTTAACCCAAGAGTTGTCTTTGCTGGCCACCACCATTTATTATCACAAGAAAAGGAAATTGGAATGAGAGGTTTATTTTTTCCCTATCCAGTCTTTTTGGTCTGTCCCATCATACAGGCAGGCTCCGTGCAGTGCTGTAACAGAACACTCTCCCAGGCACAGCCCAGTTAGAGCACCAGAACAGACTATCTAACCCCGCCTCAGTCACAGCAGAAGATGAAGCAGCTCTTTCTCACAAAATTCAGTTTCTGTACCTGAATGAAGATCTGTGGTGTTTCCTCTTGGAAGGTGCGGGGAGAAGGGCCTTACTTTGTCCTTGAAGTTCTGAATCCCGCTCCTTTGCTCTCATGGTTCCAGAGATTATTGCGGCCGCTGTCTTTCTCCTGCTGCTGCTGGGTGCCCCTTGCTTTCTGAACAGGCAAATTCACTTGCCAGAACTATTGATCCAGGGCACTTGTTAGCAGCATCAGCCATACGTAACATTTTTAGAGGAAAATCGTTAGACTGTGACTGATTGGGGAAGTTACCCTTGTCTTAGTTTTAGCTGAGCTCAGTTCCTCCGAGCATACCAAACACCGACTGGTGATTAACGATTGGTTAAGAATCTCTTCGTGTCTCAGTATTACCCTTAAAACATCGTACAGCAGGCGATGCTGCAGGGAATCTGTGATTAAAAAGAAACCCACATACAATGGAGAAATGCTGGGTGATGAGCTGTCAGCCTTGCTACCTATCACCCTCCGGTACATGCTGTTCTTTGAAAAGCATGTTACTGCTTGGATTTTGATATTTGTTTCTCAGGCTGTTTCCCATTGCAGGGCAGGAGGAAGGGTGTCCAAATGCGGCTTGCAACTTCTCTCATGGCGTGGTCTGGGGAGTAAGTCTTCACCCTCTGCTGTTAGCTATTGCTTGTATGTGTTTTATGACAGCACAGACTTCGCCACCCCTGCAGGTATTTCATGGCAGATTCATGTCTGGTGCTCCCTTTGCTAGTTTGTTTGCTTTGGGTTTTTCAGAAATATGGACCTTATTTGCTTGGAGTTTAGAAGCAGTGAGCAGAAGCTTGCACCTTTGTCATAAGTAAAATAATTCTGCAGGAGCCATGTCCTGTAGAGAGAGAGCACTGGATAGGGACCAAGGAACTGAGCTTCTGGGTCTAGTCCTGCTCATGGCGTGCTGGTGAATTTGGCTGACTCTTCTCCATGCTTCAGGTTCCTGGTCTGAGAAATGGGGCCAGTGGTGGCTTCCTCTCCTCTGTGAAGCATGCTGAGATTAGCCAAAGCAAGGTGATTCAGAGGAGGTAGTAATTAGAAACAAAAGCATCCTTCACTTGCGTGTCTTGTCTCCCTCCAGTTTGTGCTTCAAAAACCAATTGATTTGATTTCTCATTTTCTTGGTGCTGTCTCCTATGGGCTTCAAATGGTCCCCACAGAAGCCAGGAATGACTTGTTTAACTTTTTATAATTGAATTAATCTTGAATTGTATTTACATGAGTTCTATATGTTGCTATAAAATTACTTTTTTGTGGATCTCCAGTAATGAGGAAATTACAAATTCTGTCCCTTATCTTTACAGTGGTACAAACGAGGAAATATAACCCCTGTAGAGTAAGTCCATGTCTGTTGGGTTGTCTCACTTCCACTGTCTAAAGAAATGCTTATGTTCTAGTCAGCCCTTTTTTTATAAACCTGTTTGGTAAACACCTGGGTCTGATTGTGGCATTTGTGAAGGAACAGCACGCAGGCACTTCCAAGCCAGGATCAGGCCCTTGTTGTCACCTCCACTGAACACCTTAGCAACAGGAATCAGGGCATATTTCTAACTATGGCAGCCTACGCACAGAAAGGGGAGCAGAGCTATGAAATGAAAAATGGTAAAAATATAGAATCTAGCAAAGCAGTAACTTGCCAGAGAGCTAGTTGGAGCCAGTGCTGGCAGAGCTGCAGGGTGAAGCTGCTCTGCCCAACAGGCTGATCTGCTGAGGTGAGGGCAGGTCACTCCATCTTAAGCCTCCGCATCCCTCAGTTACCCGATGGATAAGCAATGCTCTCCTTGAACTTCAAATGCTGACCAAAAGTGAATGTGTTTGTGGGCATATCTATCGGCATTGAATCTGGGAAGGGAAGCTGGCTGCTGGGTTAGTAATGTTTAAAAAAAAAATAAAATTAGGGGGATGCAAATACATACATACATCTGTGTGTGCATAAATATATGTATTTTTGTATGTTTTCCTGGAGGGTGAATTTTGAGGGTTATGCTGAGGATGAATTTTGTATGACCCCCCAAGGAATACGGACCATTTAAAGTAGACTGACTCCTCACTGGCTAGCCTGGCACACTGAACAAGTAAGGTTACCTAACCCCTTTCTTCCCCACTCCCCTTTTTTTTTTATATATCCACCTCTTTACCATTAGGAATAGGATTTTTCAGTCCCTCCCACTCTGAATAAAACTTACTGCATTCCATGCAGCCTGTGCACACTGGAGTGTTCAGAATAGGATTTAACAGGCATGTGAGTAATGGAATAAACCTCCTTCCCTTGGCTTTACTCCAAAAGGCTGGAATTCCCTCCTTTCTCCACATTTCCTCTTTCATTTCCACCATTCACCTTGCTATTCAAGGTATGCAGTATGGTGAGAACTTTCCACCCAGGAAAAAGAGCTTTTCACCTGCTGAAGCTTGTCAGCTCTCCCAGATGAGCAGGGGACTCACTGCGGAGTGATGCGAGGTGCTCCTCTTAACCTGACAACCCAGCCCTTGATCGAGTTGCCAGCCTAAGAAATGAGATCCCGGCTGTGGGAATTCAGGCTTTTGCTGGGATGATGATCCCAGATACTGGCAAAACCTACTAAAAATCTATTTTTGAGCTCATACTTCCCCTCCTGATCCAGCTGTATGTCTGCAGCCGTGTCTTGGAGCAAACATAATGCTCTGCGAAGTTTCTGCTGTTGCTGCCTTTCTCAAGCCACAGGAATTGACAGCTATGCCACAGGTGTCATTGTGTAAGCAGGGCTTTCCTTCACGAGCCTCAGATTCTCTCATAATTGCTCATATTCAGAAAAAGGCACAGGAAGTCTATTTAGCACTTCGTGTTGCAAATGAGTCACGCAAATTGCAGCAGTCGTAGGAAAAACAGGTAATCCCGGAGCGCAGTGTACATGCGGCCATGTGAGCAAAATGGTTATTGACAAGCAGGAGCTACAATGCGGTTTATGCCGGAGGAAGAGGACGTGGCTCAGTGGCGTGGATGTTCGCTGGAGGGGGGGGTTAGGAAATTCTGATTTGCTGTTAGGCTGTGCTCCAGACGCTCTGGGGGAGGTGGAGTGATTTGCTGGGGCACAGGCCACAGAGCTGTTCTCAGAGGGACCAAAGGCTAAAAGAATAAAGCTGTGAGATGATGCATACTGTTCTGCTCTCCAAGTGCAAAATTAATTTGCAATTAAAGGATTTTTTGCACATGCCATTGGCATCTTCTCATAACTACAGAACATACGGTTTTTACCAATGACAGAACCTCGAAGGTACCTCTGATGACTAGAGGGGGGCTTATGCCACTGCTCCTCATCCTTGAAGCTGGCTGTTGGGCTAGGTCTGAACTGGTCTTTGACAGTTCCACCTCAAAATGGTTTAGTTTCTTTCTGCAAAAAATAGTTGCTACATGCTCTTAAATTGGATGCTTTCACTAGCAATATTGGCTGCTAATTTCCCTGGAAGTTCATCTGGAGACTTTCCAACTGAAGTCCCAGCTCTGCATGGAAAAGGCATCAACGGTTTCAGCAGAGCTCTGTGCTGGTTTGCAGATCTCCCAGCAAGTAGCTCAGAGCAGGATCCAGACCTTCTTTTAACAGTTCTGCACAAGAGCTTTAATTTTACTTCTAATAAGCCATATATTATGTTGCTTAATTAAGCTTTATTCTATGTGCTTCGTTAGTAACTAAAAGTACTCTGCAGTCTGGGGGAGAAAATTTCTATACACATTGGGGGAAGCATATGTGCATGTAGATAATATATGCATCATTTCTGCCTAGGGATAGAATATAATTTTGAAAGTTGGTTAAACTTTTAAATCCTTGAACTGTAGTAAAAAGATTCACTTTTCATCACCCTTCTCTGCTGCCAACAAGGGACAGGAAAATGTTAATTGGCTGACTCGGAAAGCCTGTCATTACTGAAGTCAGAGGATGCATACATGGTATGTGCTACATATGGAGAAGCTGAGTCTTTAAATCGGGTTGGAGAAGGAGCAAGAATCAGGTGTAAAGAACCTATTGACTGTCATTAAGTCTGATTCACACCCAAGATTTTGCAATGTTTGCACGCTGGGCACCTGTTTGACTTTCTATTATGCTACTGGCTGTGCTGCGGCACAAGGATCATAAAGAAGGGGTGAAGCCACTCAGAGAAGTCATCTGCAGAGAAGTCATTCTGCAATCTGTTCCTGTAGGGTTTGCCTTCTCTGTAGAGTGCCGTTGTTCATGCTTCTCCTCTTTTTTATCTTATGTCTTTCTATTTTGGATTAGCATTGCCTTGGAGAAGCTTTGGATGCAGAAAATAAAGCACTGGCTGAGCATAATTCCTGATATAATTTCTGCATAGTCCCAGACCTTGACCTTTTCTGTACTTTTTAATCTTATTGTCGCTGCTAGCTCATGTGCTTAAATAGTCTCCCGCTGCTGCATCCCTGGAAAGTTTTCCTTAGTCTCCCCCAATGAACAAAAGGGAGAAGGAGGGAGGACAACTTATATTCCTGAGAGGCACCGTGATGCTTGTGTCAAAAGATAGCTCTGGGTAGTTGGGTGCTTTGACTCTGAGCGTACGAAACTGAGATTGCCTGGGGAAACAAATTTAGAGGCGATTAACAGGTAAACAAGCAGGGGGTAGAAGAAGATGAGGGCACCGCTGGGTGCTCCGGGGCGCCGGAGCTCGCTCTCTCAAAGGTGTTTTTGACGCTCGGAGGTGACCGGGCACGGCTGCGGCCAGAGCCTGACGCGGCATCCCCGGGTCGCCGCGGGCCGGGCCGGGCCGCCCCGCCCCCCGCCACCGCCTCCCCCCGGCCCCGGGCGGCCCGACGGTCCCCCCTGACGCGGGGCCGGGGGCGTGGCGAGGCCGGGCGTGGTGGCGGGGAGGGGGCGTGGCGGCAGGAGCGGTGCGGCGATTGGTGGGCGGGCGGCGGGGCGTGGCGGGGGGCGGGGGCGGTCGGGAGTTTCCCACAATGCCCCGCTGCAGTGCGGCCGCCGATGGATGCTGCGCGGCCGCGCTGCCATTTGCAGCCGCCGCGGCTCGCAGCGCGCCCTGCGGCCCCGGGAGCAGCGGTCCCCCGGCCACCGCTGGCCCCCCGGCCACCGCTGGCCCCCCGGCGACCGCCGCCCCCCAGCGCCTGCAGCCGCCGGCCGCCCCCCGCCTGCCTTCGCCCCCTCCTCCTTTTTGGTCCCTCTGCTCCGCCGCAATGAACCCCCCCGCCGCAGCCGGCGGGGAGGAGACGGGAGCGGCGGGTGGCGGCGGCTGCCGGGGGGCTGAGGGTGGTGGGGAGGTGGCGGGTGCCGCCGGGGTCCCGGAGGAGCCGGGGCTGCCCGCGGCAGAGGAGTCGCTGGAGGAGAAGCTGCGGAGCCTCACCTTCAGGAAGCAGGTGTCCTACAGGTGGGTGCCGGGCGGGCGGGGCAGATTCCGGGCGCCCTCGGTGACCCTCTCGGGCACGACGCGCCCGCGGGTGGGGAGACGACCGGCGGGGTCCGGCGCGGTGCGGCCGGGCAGCGGCGTGGGGACCAGCACCCTGGAGCCTGAAGGTGTTTTTTCTTCATCCTGAAGCCTAAAAGAGCCCCTTGCCCACCCCGGATCGGCGTTCCGTTGAGCCAGCGACCTGCCCCCAGCCCCGCCGCTGCCGTCAGGTTTGCCGTGCTCCTCCGGCACGGCAGCGCTAGAGGAGATGGGGAGGGGGCCGGTGTACGTGGGTCAACTTCAGAGTTACTCAGGGAGTCGGGGATCTCGCCCGGCTGCCGGGGGAATAGGTCCGTCTTTATGCTTTGCTCTTTTCAATAAATACACGGTCGCCCGTGTTCCCGGCGCCTCCACAAACGCTCGCAAAAGGGATCGGAGAAACCTTTCCTGAGGCATCGCTGCTCCTGAGAGGGATTTCTCCGTGGGAAGTCCCATGGAGTGCAGGTCTCCTCTCCCCACCCGTGCCGGCAGCCGTTGCATAAGACCCAGCGGTTGCCAAGCAGGTGGGCTGCTGTGCCCAACACCCCCACACGTGGCTGCGGGCCGAGGGCGGGCAGCCACCCGGGTGCCACAGGACATGCTATAGCCAAAGCAGGGTATTTACTTCCATAACCAGGGTCTTGGATTTTTATGACCGTGCATTTATCACATACATCTGATGTCAAATAAATGGGTTTCATCCTTCTGTAAATACACCTGTATGAAGGGGCTGTTGGTGGGGCTTCTCTGGGCACCTAGGATCTCTTAATGGTCAGCAGCTGCTGAAAGCGATTGCTGTCTGAGAAGCTTCATGCCAAAAAGTTCTCGAGTCTTACCTAATTCTGGTTGCAAAGCCCCAGGGGAGGCAGCACATCATCAGTAACTAGTATTCTAGTGTGCTTTGGGATGAGCCCTCTTAACTGGGAGGATAGAAAACAGAGCTGCTACTTATTTTGTCTCTGTAAGGAAAAAGTGCTTCTAGCTCTCGGTAAATTAGCTGGAGACCCTCCCCTGACGTGGAGATACTTCTTTTTAATGTGCTGCTGGTTTATATCTGAGATAGCTTAGTAATGGTTTTGAGTCTCTGCGTGTGGTAGGGCTTAAAAATGATGTAATTAAACACTCTTCATAGCTGAAGTTTTATATAAGACTTCATGTACTCAGAAAGACTTCCCCATAAGGGCCGATGGTCTCGCTGGTGAGTGTGAAGTTTGGGATGATTCATACTAGGCTCAATAAGGCGAGTGATGTGAAAAGGAAAACTTACTGGACACCGAAAGAGCATTACATCAGTCATCTCTCAGTACTTTTGCATCTCAACCCTGGCAGTTTTCCTAGCGCGTGTCATTTAGGGGCAAGTTGTCTATTGCAGGTAAAGGCAGATTGTGTAGGTGGGCTGTTGAAGCAACTGCTAATGAGGCAGGTTTGCTAATGTTTCTGCTCTTGGTACAGAAGGCGTGGGGCTTGCAATAAATCTTGGAGGTGCTTCTACTTAGGCTATACATTTTCATTTTTATTTCATTAGTTTTGGCATCTTCTTGTTTTGTGGGTGGGTATTAAAATCTGTTTATAATGTCCTGTTCTCTAGATTATCTAGAAGTGTGTTAAAGACATGAGTATTTTTGAAGTTTTCTGCATGGTGGGTGTTTGTAAGAGTTTCATAATAATTGCTCGTAGGAGGAAATGTTGGGTTTTTTTCTCTTCTTCCTCCTACCTCTCCTCCATCTAGGCAAGTGTACAAGTCCTGAATCTTTAGTTATAAAAGCCTTTTCCTAAGCATCTCTTGATACATGATACTCGTTCTACTTGACTTGGGATATGTGCAAGAAAGTACATCTTTGCATCCTTGGATTTCCACACCTTTTCTTCTTTTGGAGCTGGTTTCCTACAAATAATGCTCACTCCCTCATTTATCCATAATGAGAACAGTCTGAATAGATAGATAGAAGAGTAGAAAACTTCCACAAAGGACCTCCACTGAGCTCTCCACACCCATCGGGCTCCTTAAATTGCTACCATTTCTCTCAGTAAATTATGGTGCTGAAATACATTCATAAATGTTAATGACTATATTACATACAGGAAAATCTATTTATGTTGGCACTTAGACTCCCTTATCCACTAGTACAATAGAAGTTATTCAAGGCTTCATATGGACTTCCAAACAGCTCATTTAGGATTCTCTGTGCAGGTGCATTACATTGACATACACCCGTATATCTGTATTTATACATGCAGAAGAAAACCAACAGTTGGAATTTGCTTAAAATAATAAAGACTCATGAAAACGTGTAAAAAAATTCTGTTGGTGGCAATTGAAGGAATGAAATGTGTGGCTGAAAGAGCGGTCAAAGAATTGTCACAAGGGAAAAATATTTCCTGTACCAATTTTATGTTAATCACTCCCTGTTATGAAACTATGGTTTACCTGAGTCTGGCTTAAAGTATTATCTTTTTCCCCCTTTTATTTGCTGCTAAATAGCAACTGCTTTCGTTATAATGCAGAGCTGTTTAGCTAATGACATAGTTGTTACATACAAATAACTTGTTAGTTTCTCTAGAATGGTACCAAAAC
Organism: Nyctibius grandis; assembly: GCF_013368605.1. Classification (NCBI taxonomy): domain Eukaryota; kingdom Metazoa; phylum Chordata; class Aves; order Nyctibiiformes; family Nyctibiidae; genus Nyctibius; species Nyctibius grandis. Next base: position 68,432,006 of record NC_090662.1, read on the forward strand.
CGTAAGTATAACACGGTTCAGAAAACAATGTTTTGTACTGAGGTGGCCAGTGGCTTACAATGCAGAAACTGCTGTATTAAATATGTAATGAATTTGTGTAGTAAATACTAGTGTAGGCATTGTTTGTCCCCTGTATGGAACCATCAGGAGCAAAAACTTGCTTTAAATAACACAGGTGTGCCTCCTAGGGAGCTCTGCAACCCCCTTGACATTGCTGTGTTCCCAGCCATACCCACCCTGCACCTGATATTCACAAAGCTCGTTGTCTGCACCAAAAGCTCATCATTCTGTTAAGGGTAGATGTTTACTTGCTGTTTTCTTTCTAGTAATATGCTGTAATTATGTATACGTACACAGTGGGGATATGCCACTTATCTGTGCTTGTGCGTGAGCTAATGGGTTTAAAGCGTGTCTGTTTCTGTGCGTGTGCTGCCAACGTGCATCCCTTAAGTGGATCTTAATTTGCAGATGGGGCGCTTGCCCTGCCCTGTGCTCGGTGATGCTGTCATAGGGGGTGCTGCTGCCGGAGCTCAGGCGGTGGGTACCACTGGTCCCGCTGGCAGTGCAGGGCTGGTGAGGGAGGGAAGGGTGGTCTGCAATCAGGAGTGTCGATCCCTTTATGGGGGGTGTCTTGCAGAGCTGGTCCCTGTGCAGACTGAAGGAAAGCTCAGAGAAATTGCCTCCCTTTTCAGCCTCGTGCACTTAAACTGGATGCTAACATGAGAATGCCAACAGCTAAGCAGTAATTTTTAGGGCTAATTTTTTGGGCTAATTTTTTACCCTACAGATGTGGAATTAAGTCTCTTAAAGATGTTTTGGCTTTTCTACTTAAAATCTGAACTATGAGTTCAAAAAATGATAAATGTTTTTCTCATAAACTTATAGAACCAAAAGTTCCATATCCCACCCCACTGTGAAGAAATTGGCAGATAAAACAAAAACCAAAACCAAACAAAACCAACAAACAAACAAACAAAAAACCTCCCAAAATCCATTGAATCAAATATGTACCTACCCCTGCCAGGGAAATGCTCTCTACAGTTGTCTAGTTCTTGGAGAAGTATTTACTCCCTGCATTTCTAGACCCAGCAGAATAGTTACAAGACATTGTGACTTCCTTTTAATTTTTATTATTTTGTCACTGCAAAGTTCTGTGAGGAACTTCATGGTCTCTTTTAGCTAAAGTAAAGATTAAAGTAGCTTTCCCCAAAGTAATTTTTGAAATAGAGAAATCCAGATTATACCAGGGAAGCTCAATAAGAGTATTTCCACAATAAAAAGCTACGACTAGAGAAAACCTTGGAAACAAAGCTCCATCCAGCAGATTTCCCACAGGTGTTTGCAGCTCTAAAAACTTCATCTGAAATGTAGTCTTGCCATTTTAATTGGTTAAGCTTAGAGAAATAGTGAAAGGTTAAAAAACAAACAAACAAACAAAACAATAACAAAAAACCTGAACAAAACAACCAAGACAACTCAAAAAGAAAATGAACACAAACCATCAGTAATGCAAATGGTTTTTAATTTCTTGTTAGTTATTATTTAGAAATCCAGGGAATCTTGGTTAGTGGCAGTGGAAATAAAAATAAAGTTGTAAGTTGGAAGTTTTAATGGCGTTTGGCAAACACTTGTCACAAGGGAATAGTTCATCTAGAGAAATGTCATTTCATTTTGACCAAGTGGAGAAATCTGGCCCTATGCGGCAGGTGGCAGGCTTTGGGATTCTTGCTTGTGCGTGGCTCAGGGATTTCCAAAAGTGGGGCTGTAACGAATCACCTCAGAGTCCCATGCTCCTGATAGGCAGCAGGTTGGTGGCTTAGTTACCATGCTTTGTCTTTGGCTGTGGTGGCTTCCCTGAGCAGGTAACCACGCGTTTCACTTTTAGTAATGGAAGTGGCTGGAGGCGCTGGTTTTCTTAACTGGCCGTGTCCATTGACCGTTCAGTTCTGCTCAGAAATGTCACTGTCTAAAATAGGGACTTTGAGTTTCCTTGGCTGATGTTTCTCTCCACCTTGCCAAATGAATCTGTTCGGGATGTGCATTGTGTGCTTTCCCGACCCTTCCCCTGCAAGCAGAAGCCAAGAATCAAGCTGGCCTCTCCTCCCGCACCATCAGCAGTAACTGCTTGTATGTTGTGGCAAAAAGGAGCTGGAGTTATAATTGGTGTGGGTTTTGTTACTCTGTTTGAAGGGGAAAAAGTTATTGCAGAGAAATCCTGGGAAATCCCTGATTACACAAGCCTCGTCACTGTTGATGAGCATATAAATACCTGGGACCACAGATGGGGCCTTAGACCAAAATAGAAATTTAAGCATAGGAGGCATCCTCATTTTTTGCTTAATTTATTTACAGACATGATAATGATCATAAAATGCACATGAATTCTCAGTAAATATTAAATAGAGACAGGATGGTAGAGGTGTCTCCTATTACTAGGACTTAATTATTTTATGAAATATGACAGCATTTACTAGTGTACTGTGAAGCATTATAAATAATTAAAGCTGAATGACATCTGTAAAAATGAAAGCACCCAACACAAGCCTTTGATTTTCCAATTGTGTTGATTTCTTTTACTTAAGTTTTCTTGAATCTTAATACATCCTATTTCTACAAATGAGTGAGGTTGTTCTGCATGAAAATGATGGATGAATTTTTTTCTTCTACCAAATGTCAAGAAAATAATTCTCGCTCTCTGGCCTAATCTCATAAGATCTGCTTACAACTGTCTTTAAGAGTTTTGGGTATGTATTGTACAGAGTTGTTACCACCCACTCGCATTAACGGTGACTCAATTTACTTTGTCACCCAAAACACCCATCACCATTTTATCATTTTCTCCCAAAGCATATCACTGGATGTTTTTGGTACATGCAGGGGCCTTCGTGAAGCTCTTTCATTTATAAACGTTTGAGGTAGAAGTTCTGCATTGGAGCAAAATGCAGAAAAAGGCTAGGGTAGTTCAGAAGCAAGAATAATACCATGGGAAAACCAGGCTGACATTTAAGTTCCCTCCTGACTGCAAGATGTGGCTGCAAGTCTGGCCATCAACGTCTCTAGGTCACACAAAGTAAAAGGACTGTCCTTGAATTTAAAGCATGTCTTATGTTCTCTGTTTTGTATCTGAGGGTTAGCAGTTCTTTATGAAAGACACGTTGTGAATCATAACTCTGGGTAAAGCTACATGCGAGCTGCAATGGAATTATGTGCGTACTCAGAAGGAGATAAATGCACCAGGGGCTTGAAAGCAGAAGCCTCTACGAGTGCAAAATAAAGTTGCTGTGTAGCACAAGGACAGATCCGTAGACTCAGATTGCCCTGGGACTGTCGCTGGTGGAAAATTTCATCGCGTAATAAATGCTGAATCAGATGCCACGTAACTTTGATAGGGTGTAAAAACACTTTTGTTGTGGCTAGTCCTTTGGAATAAATGAGCAGGTAGTCAGCTATTGTCACCTAGGTCAGTCATGGGGCTGACAAAATGCTTGGCTTGAAGCTTCACCAGGCTTTTGACAGGTTTGGTTTTTATTTGGCAACTTCGCCAAGATGTTGGGAAGGTGATGCATATGTGCAACAACAACGTCTTCTGTGCTCTTCCTGCTTCTTTATCAGGAAATCTAGCACAGGCTGGGCATGAAACACTGACTATCAGCCAAAGGATTTCCCAAATATTAAGGAAAAGAGGGAGAAGGAAAGAAGAAGAAAATAATCAGGCAAGGGAGGCTCACAGCTTTGTGGGAACCTCTTCTAGTTACAGAACTGACGACGAGGAACTTTGCCCTGGAATAAAACGGATGTGGAAAGTTGGAGCTCCGTTTTGTGTCTCAGTCTCTACAAAGTTGTTGTTTTGGGTTTTTTTTTTTTTTAATCTTTGTATGCAGTAGTGATACATTCACTCAATTATACTGTTCACCTTTGTGCCCCCAAGGTCTGAGCTTTCCACCTCCCCTACCTTGTGGTTTTTGAATGATTTCATAATTTGTCAATTTTAACAGAGAAAAGCTGTGTGGGACTGGGCATATATGAAAAAAACGTGCAAGAGTACATTAAGAGAAGAGCATGTATTTGTGTATGTATGTGTACAGAGTCTATAGGAGCCTCTGAGGGGGTTAGTGCTGGGTATTTGATAGATGTGTATGGGTAAGGGGACATTGTGGTGAGTAACTTCAGGGTGAAGGAAGGCGTATGACAGGACATGGGCATGGAGGACTCTGCTGTGTGTTTTGCAGGTTGCAGCTATGTGGGAAAATCATCTGCACTTTCTGCTAAATAATTGCTGGACCTTGTGTGAGCTGAGGAAAGTATACCAGGGTGGGCTGTGTGTTCGGGAGCCTCGGTGCATGCTCTCTATAAATGTGCAGGAATGTAAGATGAAGGGACGTCATTATGTTGCTAATTCCAGTGTATGGTGTGCAGTTTTTCTCCCTTTATTTGACTGTCCTTTCTTTGGAAGTAATACATATTTATGCATATAAAATATTAATGTGTTTGCTCGTTGTTGATGGCCTTAGGTCGGATGGGAAGTGCTGTGCCAAGAGCTGAGTCCAAGGTTTGCAGGCCCATCTAAAGCCACCAGGTCTCTCTGGTATCACTTCTCATTTCTGTCAATACTGCATTTCGTATTTTTCTTCTGCTTCCCTTGGTGTGGACATGCTGGCCTGTGGGTATAACTGCCTGATGTTGTGCCAGCCCCTGAATTCTCCCATAACCCTGTCTCTCAGGGTGCTGAGCTTCTGGTAAGGCCATCACTGATGCACATGCAACCTGCTTTATGCTGCCAACAGGGAAGTTGATACCATCTCAGCCAGCTCATAAAGGCTTTTTTTTTTGCCTCTCTGGAAACTTGTATTTTGCATTTTGCCTATAAATGAATTCAGGGAGGATTTCATTGGTGAAGATTAAGATGCATGTGGCTCTTACACCAGCACCACCTTGTCTAATGTGTGCTGGCTGCCACGTGCCACAGGTTGACCGTGATCCTGCATAGCCTTCCCTGTCTAGACTGTGCCTAAATCCTTCTCTGAAGATAACACTGGTCTTGGGGTGACTGGGGTTAGGAAGGGAAGTGGGGTTTTTCACCTTAAATTTCACTAGAATATTCTCACTTACAAAAGACCTCAGCACTCTCTATCTTAGTCTGCAGAGGAGACCCACAAATAGAGTAGGAGACTGTAGTGTCAAGGAAGGGGCTGCTAATTTTTAAACACCAAACAAACAAGTCTAATACTTGTCCATTATACTTTGTCTCAGCTTTTTCTGCCTGTAAGGCTGTAATCTGCAAGTGATAATACCTACGTAATGCAGGCAGTGTAGGACCTGATTCTTTGGAAATCCTCTTTGAGAAACAGAGACAAAGGATGATGAAGTGACTTATTTAAGATGGCAGATGGAGTCTATGTGACAAAGTGGGAACAGATCCTCAACCCTAGCTTTAAGAGCAAGGCCTCTCATCCAGGTTAAAAGGAGAGGGGAACAGAAAAGAATAGAAATGGCAGCTTTCAGATAAAACCTGAAAGTTGGGGGAGAGGCAGAGGACAGCTGTGCACGAATATTATAACTTGATCTTGTTTAGACTACAACATACCCAAGTTCTTGCCTCTGAATTATTTGTGCATTGAGCAAATGGGAGGGTTCATTTTTAAAGAGCTATGGTAACCTGAGGCTGCCACAGGGCACTAAGTGGTTCTTCCGAATGTCTCAGCACCTCCAACTGCCTTACTGAAATGGCTCAGCATAAAGGTAGGTAAGGGATTGAGGGGGAAGGGAAAGATTTATTAGCTGGTTCTGAGGAACTGACTGTCACTAACTACTGCACTCTTGGGCAAAGTAAGCTGGTGCAGGGCTGAGCCTGTCTGTACTCTGGGATTGAGCCTGGTATTTCCCCAATACTTTCTATACTGCATTTTTGAGGAAGCTTGGTGGTTTGAAACACTTACGCTAGAAAAAGGCTTGGTAATGAAGTCCTGAACCTTTCAGTCCTGGATTTCCCTTCAAATGCAGCTCTGAATGGCACTGCCAGAATCCCCTTCCATTTAACAACTGTTTGAAAGCTCAGCTAACTTCAAAATTTACAGTTTATAATGGGAAACTGCTATTTTATCTTCTGGTCAGTCTGCCCATTTTTGAGGGGTTATGGCTTCAAATTTTACCTAGGAAGTTTTCCAGCTCACTGGCCCTACAGACTACCTAACACTAATCCCCATTGTCATAGACAAATGGCCACATGAGAGAGAACAGAGGTGTCTAATTGTACTTAGGTTCGAGGCATACCGACTTAATGCATCATTGCTCCTCCTGTGTACCTTTGTGGATAAACATGAGATGAGAAGATGAAAGATGCTACTCTCTCAGGCTGCTGAGAAGATATATGCCATCAGCAATGAGTTTACCCATTGTTATTGGGGAACAGTGCTGCTGGCTGCCCTGTAGCCTCAATTAGGCTTTAGATGCATTGCAGGGACAAATAATATTGATGGCTTTGGCTGTCTGACTGTATGTAAGAGCCCTTGGTGAAGAGATGTGGGCTCTTTTTTGAATGTCCAGGGACTTGAAGTAAGGTGTTTAATGGTGAAAGAAGTACATGCGGATAGTAGGAATATGGTAGGTGAATACCTTGTCTTGCTATTTGTTATCCTCTTCAGATGGATAAAAAATTCTCCATTCCTCCCTCACCATTACAAAGGAATGTGTGTTTAATATGTAGGTCTAAAGTCTGTCTGATTAGGGCTATATGATACGCAAGTGTTTGGGGGTATGATCTGACACTTTTTACAGGAGATGAAAAAGAAATTCTCATATTTAATCTAGACATAATTATAAGAACACTATGCTTACGTAGTACTCGCTTCAATATTTGTAGTTTCACTAACTTCAAAATATTTCAAAATTGTAAAATTTGTTTCAATATTTTTAATTGCTTTCAAATGTTTCTGAGTTTGGCTTTTCATAAAAACAAACAGCAAAGCCCCTAATAGCCAGATTATATACCTTCTAAATTGTATGACTCATCAGGAAGATTGACCCACTGGGGAACATTTTCCAAGTGGGGCAGAGATTAAGCTTCAATTGCACAGATTCATCAAAGATGAGGAGTTGAACATCTTAGAATCCCTCCATGCTCTGAAGCTGCTCCCCGATGCTGTGTAATACGCAGGAGAGGGGACTGCCTGTGATGCTCTGGGAGGTGCCATGGGGTTTCTGGGCACCATAGGAGAGGGTGAGGAAGCAAAATGACTTTGAAGTGTGTTAGCATTAAAAGATGATGAGAAAATACCTTCCTGTCATCACTTTATTTCATTAGGTTACTAATGAGTTTCCTCTAGGGATGGTAATGGGGTAGTTCTTATGCTTTTATCCAATTAGTGAATGATCCCAGGAGTATATCCTTCTGTTGTGAAAACACATCGAGTTTCATTTCAACATGAACACGGCATCCTGTAGGTCCTCTGAAGGCAATGAAATGCCATGTGTAGGTGTATGCTAGGCCAGCTCCTTGGTTATTAATTGCTGATGTTAGCTTGATTTATGGTTTCGAGATGATGCCCTAGAGGGCAATGGACTCTCCTGTGAAAGTAAGTGAAATGCCAGAGATGTGAAAAAAGTTTCATTATCAGTTTTGGGGTTAGTTCTAAGTTGAGATACTGAGAGAATTCACATGTTAAAAACCAATGTAGATTGGAAACAAAATAAAATTGTCTTTGTTGCTATTGCCTTAAGGCATATCCAGTACCAGTATCTTGCCAGCTGCTTGTGCTCATAGGATTCTTTGCTGCTGGCACTATAGTCAGCTCCAGGTTTTAGCCTGATTTAAAATGACATTGAAGAACGAATTAGCAGCAGTACCAAGGCAGCTGGCATGTTTGGTTGTGGGGGGCCTTCCATTAGTGAGAAGAACTTAAGCTATTCTTTATTTTTTCATTTTTGTCTCTGCAGGTAGCCAACAGTGGCAACTGTCACTTCTCTCACAGGGTGGTATATTTGGCTTTGGAGAAGGTAGTTTCTTTGTTTTGCCCCTGGCCAATTTTTACTGTGATAGAATTTTGGGATTTCTTTATTTTTAAGTTTCTCTTTCTCCCTTTTCATTCTGTAATTTGCCTTTGTCACCCTACCTTCCTGCCAAGACATTGGTGCTCTGTGTGGGTTTATGTACCTGGGGCTGTGTCATGTGCGGTACAATGAACAACGAATGCACAAGTACATAAATCTAACCTTGTAGAATGTGAAGCCCAGTGTTTAAGTTATTGAGCTCGCTCCAACAGTTTTTTCCTGCCTCCAAGGCTAGTGTGAGCTTTATAGTCCAGTGCTGCATCTCTGATTCTTTACTATCAAGATGCTCACAACAAGCTGCTTCCTTTCCCCTAGATTTGTAGTACTGGAATTTTTCAAGCCCCACAGTGGTAAATTATGTTCCAGTGGTTGCAAAGACATGTTTTATGTGCAATTGGCTATAAAGATAGGACTGGTTTTGGATTTCTCCCTGTCAACGTAATGCAAACCTATGGCAAAAAGGAGAAGGCACCAGTTGCCTTCTTTAGCTTTTCTTTTTTTCCAGCTTTTTCAGGTGTTGAAGGAATGCTCAGAAGTGCTCGACAAGCCCTGCTCGTGCATAACAAACAGTGCTGGAGTAGAGTCACAGTGGTTTGGGTAGAGGGTAGTGTTGTGATGCTTGTGTGGGCTCTCTTTTGGCCTTGTGAATCTTGATTCAAACTGGAAGGCAAATGGCAAAACAATGTTTTTCATTTCCTTGAGTCTGATGTGGGCCGTATCATCGTTTGACAAATGCTCTGTGATGTGGGGTGAATAGCAAAATTACAGAGTGCTGGGTTATTTGGTGTCTGTGTTGTCAGCTCTTTGTTTCTCTTCTTTCAGCAGCTAGTGGGAGGGCTGACTAATGTTGGCTGTGATGCTGGGGCAATTACGAACTGGACTGAGATCAATATAGCAGTTAAGATGCCCCCTCACAAAGCTTATATGCGGACTTTAGAAACTGCTAACCTGATGGCATTTGGACAAGTGACCTGGGGTCTTTTCCGAAACATCTCCTTATCTATTAAACCTTAATTCATTTGAAAGGGAGAAAAACCATAACTTCTAGCAGGGACAGCTGTGGACAGACTGGCCTGCAAGACTTTGGTGCCCTCCAAAGGGAGGGCTGGCTGGAGCACAGCCTTTCTGCTGTCCAGAGAGGATACTGCATGTCTTTCCCTCTGGGAGCAGCCTGGGCTCTCCCAGCCCACAGCAAGCTTCTGTCCAGACACCTCTTGGGGATGTGATGGCTGTCAACAACATAAGCCAAGCATTAAGTGTGTTCATTCAAGCCTGCGGGCAGTTTCAAGCTGGAAGCACTCTGAGAAATACTCTCCAGGGCAGGATAGACCCAGAGAGTTTGTATGTGAGCTCTCCCCTTAATGAATGTGATTCAGAAAAGCCTTATATGTGATGATCTCACTTATTTTTTTTTTTTTTAATGAAAAACACAAAGCTAAGCTATCTCTGGCTGTAACTGGAAGAGATCTTTAGTATGACACAAATATTTTTAATTTCCTCATATGTAGTCACCCAGAGTCAACTATTCAAGATCAAGGGATGCATTCTTCCCAATTTTCACATCACCTCTGGTGTAAATGTGAGAGCTCAAATAACAGGGAATTTAAGAGAAAAGCCTACTCTAATCCCTTGGTTGGGCAATATGGTGTTTTCTCCCTAATCCCTGGAATGTGCAATACACTCTTCTCTCCTAACCCCTACCTCCTTAGCTCTAAAAGGAAAGCAACCAAAAGTAATTCTGCCATCAGCTCTGATGGGGCAGTGAAAATATCCTCAACCTATCCCTACAATAGCTGCTTATGTTTCCAATTCCCTTTTTTTTTGAAGAAGGACTTTTAGTTATCGTGTTTATATTAGTACCTGGTCTTGTACTGAATTCAAGCAAAACAAGAGTGAATACAGAAGAAGAGCAAGCCACAGCTGCTGAACCCTGATGTGGGGGCCTCTTCTCTTTTCACAGCTCCTGCTGTCTCTCTGTGGGAACAGAAGATACAATGACTAATTTTGTGAGGGAGGTGGAAGGAAGAGGGAAGCTGACCTGTGGTTGTGAAAGTGCTGGGTTCATTGCTCCTCACTTCTTAATCGCTAATGGCTGTTGTTTGTCCAGGGAGGGTTGCAGCACAGGCAGCGGCAGGGAAAGCTTTCGTCACACTCTGGTTATGCCTCTCTCCTGACTTAGCAGAAAAAGAAGGTAATTCACTTTCTTTTCAGTCTTTGGCCTTTATCCTGAGATGAATCATGTCTCTTGCTTCCTGTAAATCAGAGATCATCCTCTTTCACACGTGAAGTGCCAAGGTACCGGATGGCCTTGCCTTTCTGCCACCAATGACCTTATTTTGCTATCCTCTGCAGCTATGCATTGTACTAAATGAAAGCTGCAGCTGACTGTCTCCTGGAGGATGTGGATGTGGGCCTGCAGCTGGGTCTGGAAGCTCTGGTGTTTGATGGAGATGTACGTCATGAAAAGAAATTTTGATTGTTTCAGCCCCAGTCAGGCTTTTGGACCCTTCAGCTGAACAAAGATAGGCATTTCCAGTGGATCACAAGCAATTATGAGATGAGGACAGGATGGGGGGGTGGGAAGTCATGATTAGGCTGCACTAGGTAATGCTTTATAACAGTATTTTTTTCAAGCTTGAAAGGGGCCATTAGGGATGTGAAACAGAGAGAGAAAGAAAAGGAGGAGAAAATAAGCTGGGATGGAAAATCATGGCCCAAATTTCCCCCAATTTAATCCAAAGGCTGGAAAAGAGAAAGATGTGAATTCCCCTCCAGCTGGAGAAGCAGCCTGGAAAAGGCTGTTCCCTGGCAAGTCAGCTCTCCTGCCCACTCCCGCTGGCAGCCTGGGGATCGTGGCCAGAAAATGTGGGGCTCCTCCTGAGTCTTGCTGCGGTCAAGCCCTGCCTGGGCAGTTGCCCCCACTCCTGGCATGGTAGCCCCTTCCCCAGCCGCCCCCGCCTGAGCATCCAGCAGGAGCTTTTTGTTTCTGATTGAGTCGCTCTGCAAACGGTGTCACAATTTGTCAGGTGCTGAGAGTGATATTTGCTTGATGGAAATGTTTGCCCTATTGTGAATCAATCTGAACAGCTTTCGCATCAAGGTTGTAAGACAATGAGGCGAATTTACTATGCAGGCAGACAAAGAGGCTTCTATTATGTGTGAAAATACAAATAATAGGAGGATAAATGCAAAACAATGAGAATGTCTTAGCGTTGGGTGGTTGCAGGCACAACAGTGCGCATCAGCGTCTGGCTCAAGTGACAGAGGTGTACAAACAAGGAGGTGGTGGGAACAAGCAGGTACGCCTGGAGGACTCGTACCTGACGAGGCTGAGCTGTGGGTGCGTGCAAAAATACCAGGAAGACTTCAAAGACTGTCTGCAAAGGGTCTGCTCAAAGAGAGCAGCAGTGGGAAAACAGATAATTGTTCCTTAAAATAAAGTGATGTCTCACTCATTTTAAATTAAGAGAAAATTGGGCATGAGGTAATACTTGTGAAGGTACCACAACATATGCATTTGCTTGTAGTTCCAGTCTTCTATAGTGGAGAAGGGTGCCTGAAAAATTTGCAGTGGAACCATTTTTTTTGTTTTGTTTAGAATTTTGACATAATATTTTCCAACTGAAATATTCTAAGGAGGATGCTGATTTTGTTTTCAAAAAAAAATAGATGAGCAACAGATTTATATATTCATCTTAATAACTGAAATATAGAATAGTTGATATTATAATTCCTTGGAATTTCTTCTGAGTTTTTTTTCACTCCAATTTGGAAGAGAAAAGTTATTTTGTTGTGATTTGAAATATGAGAATTTCCCAAAGAATGGAAAGGCTGAGTTCTGGCAAGCCAAAGTTCTTATTTGGTAGCATCTGTGAAACTATTTTGGTCATGATTGATTTTTCCATGATAGAAATGTGTTGTAATAACCACATTTAGTGTTAATGAGCCCTGCGGTACTTAGCCTCTTCTGAAGGACCAGAGACTGAATGAACATGGAAGATGAATTGTCCTCTGGCTGCTAGCAAGAGCCACTTGATGTCATGATTAAAGTATATTATCAGGGTACTATTGGGTAGTGGATGGCCATCCACATTTTTATAGCTAAACAGGGAGATCATTCTCCAGGGGTGTCTGAAAGCTGAATGTATGTCAGGTGTATGGTTAATGGTGGTGGGTTATTTCCTTTGCTTCTCTTTCTGAGAATATTCTGTGCCTGGGATTCTGCGTCTGCAGCTACCAGCAGAACGCACCTGGCTGATAAAGACCCAAATAGTCACTTACTGGACACCAACTCTTGTCTTGCACAGAGAATGAAAGTGATCTCTGATGTTAGGGCTGAAAAGGCTTCTGCGCTCAGGAAGTGTTGACCTGCTGTTTAGCCATTTCCGCTGCTTCTTTCCAACCATGCAGATCTGCATTTACTCTCTCTCAGGGAGGGGTACCAAGGTGGTGGATCTTGTCTGGATGGTGGTCTCTCCCACCATGCTCTGCCCACTGGGTTTGCACCCCTGGGTGCTCAAGTCAACAGGGAAAGAGCTTTGTAGAAGTCAAATTTCCATGAGATTTGGCTCTCAGAACCGAGGAGCTCCCATTCAACTCATCTGGGCAGTGGAGAAAGAGGGAGCCAGCATATTTTTAATGGCTACATGTGGAGGGTTGATGGCTAAAGGGTGTTGGTAACTACAGCCCAAAAAGGAATATAAGTGATAGGCAAAATAGCAAGACGGTGTTTGTTATAATAAATTATGTCTGGGCAATAGATTAGTGACTTGTCAGTCAAAGAACAGTGTCTGCTTGTACTGGTTTTGCTGTTCCCGACATCTGACTCCCACAGGATTTAAGAATTTTCTTGGGAAAAGAACACGTGAGTGTGCAGTTCTTGCCATTAAGACTAATGCATTTCCTTCTAATGGTTCTGCTGTGATGAATCAGTCCCCACGTGCCTGCCTTGATGGTGGGTGTCACTTCTTACTGGCTGGAAAAATTGCAAGTAGTGATATGTGTGAAGAAGTCAATATGATGAGGGGAGGAATTATTCCTGAAGGATAATTTCAGGCTGGGGAGGCTACCTTCCCTTGATGTCCTCAACAGTCATTAGCAAGTGAGAGAGTCTTCTCCAGAGGACCATTTTGCCAGCCTCGTTCAGGCTCTGGCTCCAAATTGTCCTCTGGAAGAGCCCATCTCTATTGACTGCAGACAGTCTGTGGAGAGCAGTCTTACAAAGCTAAAATTAGTTTTTATGTGGACCCCTCCTACAAATAGGATGAGTAGATGTATGTGCTTGTTAGTTTGACAAATGTTTCCAAATTAAAAAAAAAAAAAAAGCCAAAATATGGGAATTTTTTCTGTAAAAAGCATGTTGTTTTTTTTTTTCAGGGGGAGGCTTTTTGTGGTGGTGTGGTTTTTGGTTTTGCTTTTTTTTTTTTTTTTTTGGCAAGAGATAAATCTGTTTTGAAGTGGAGGTGGTGAATTCTTTTAGTGGATACTGGCAAGTATGTCAATTTTAAAAAGTGCTGCAGTAGCTCTACAGCCAAATAGAGATGTTGCCATTTTGCCTGCTGTGAACTGCGTCTTTACAAGGAACTCCTTTGCCAGCTGCAAGGGCAGCTGGGAGGGAGTTGTTTTGTGATTCAGTCCCAATGCAGGACATGAATGTAAATCTCCTGCCCTCTTCATCTCTTTTTTTTTATGGGATCTGGGCACATTTGTCATGTTTTCCATGAACTACAATGAATTACCTGGAAGATGAAAAGCATGGATTACCCATGACTGTGCTGATCTCTGAGGATTGTTCCTTAATGGTTCAATGCCAGACCTGGCTGGTGAAAGGAGCATGTATTGGGGTGGCGAGGAGGCTCATGCCTCTGTGCAATTCCCGGTGTTATTCCATGGACCAGACACCTTTTTTGATAAGCTTTGCTGTTAGCTTAACTCTCACTGCTACCCTAACTCGTTCACCTCGCCAGAATGGCACAAGCCAAACCTGTGGGAGGAGGAATGGGTACAAGGCATCTTTGTCTTGAATATGCAATGCCTCTAATTGTTGATGATGTGCTGAATGGTACCTGGGTGTCTGATATTTGACCTCTTTGTTCTTTTTCCTTTTTTTCTTTCTTTGGTTTATTGGGAGCTTGAAAAAGTACAGATGAAATGAAAAAAGACTAGAGAAGAGTAATGTAAATCACTTCAGGCATTCAAGTGCATTTGTGATTATTCTGCAGGAAGAGAGATGATAGACTGTGGTTATTTAGTTCATGAGTAGAAGAAAATATGATGAAATAAGTGAGCTCAGGGGCTTTTCCTTTGCTTGCCATACATGATTGTTTTATGTGTATTTAATAGGGACTTCACTGATGCAGCAAATCATTGAAGGGAAATGTTTAGTAGGATCCAAAGAAGGATTAGGCTTTTATATGAAAATGAATCGTATTTGTAGCAAGTCTGACTACTGAGTATACTCACAATGTCACCAGAGTTGCCAATGCTTTCTTGCTTCAGGGGGCAAGAGAATCACCTGCAGGGGCCAGAAAGGGATTCTCTCTGTGCAATGCAACTTTCCATCCTTCTCTGGGCACATGCTGCTACTTATGGTTCTGGCTGCTTTCCTTAAAATACCAGGTATTGGTGGGATATTGAAAAGAGAGTTCTTGAACTCATGAGGCAGCGATTTGATCAGCCTGCTAGGGACCTAAACAAATAACGAAGAAGCTAATGCTGTTCCCCTATCTAAAATTCTAATCTTGTTTGTGACATCATGATTGGTTGCTATAGGGACAATTATGGTGTCATAAAAAGAGGATTAATGATGAGTTTAAGTGAGGAATAAGCAGCTGGAACAGATGAACTTTTTAATAACTCCTGCCTCCTCTGAAAGCTACTGTTTTGTGAATAAAAATATAACTCCAAATAAAGAATGATGGGCTGGAAGAAAGTCAGTAAATAAGCACTGAAGGAACAGTTGTGCTCTAAGCTTCTGGGGTCTATCAGGATGCTGCAGTGTAAAGGAAATCTCATTTAAACAGAGAGATGCTAGAATGAGTGACAGATCTCCTGTCTCACGTGGACTTTTTCCAGGTGTGAAGCCACACTTTTTTCCTTCCATTAATCTTTTTGTGTTTTAAAGTGTGGGAAGATATGTACAATTTTGGTTAATGTTCCACTGTATCTGCTTTAAAAAATAAATATGAGAAATATGATGGTAGTGAAATGTAAAAGGTAAATGAATTTTGGAGCAGCTTAACTGATTCCTTTGTGAGGGTGCTTCAAATTTTAGTGGCTTATCAGTTTGGAATTGGTCGTGTCAGGAAAATCAGGATTCCTGGAGCTAGACTATTTCAGGATAGGTCATCTGATTCTTTAGCTTTTTCCTGTGCTATAAAGGCTATGAGGACTACTTAGCAGGGAGCAAACTAAATCAGACAAACAGGATTCTTGTGCCCAAGCAGATGGCATCTGAACTACTGTATTAAACAGTCAGTTCATACAATTTCACTAACCCCTGTAATGGCTTCTCTTTACTGGGTTGGTCTACTGACACTTACAGAGTGGCCAGGCTTTTTCCATGCTGCTGACTGTATGCAGTTTGTAAAACAAAGTTTCGAAAAATGCTGAATTACTTCTGCAGGGTTAATATCTGTGCTGGCTGCTTTGCCCTCTCGGGCACTCTTGCACGTTCCCTCAGAGCCAGGCACGCTCTGCTCGCCTCGACTATTTTTACTGCTGTTTGCCACTGTTTGCTGCTCTAACCCAAACCACTCCGGCAGTAAAGTGTTAGCAGAAGGGCCACCGACAAGAATTATTAATACATAATAGGGGACGGAAAGTAGCGAATAGCTGTGGGTAGTGCTGGGGTTGGACTCGCTGGCAAGAAACTGCCTGAGGGCTCGTGTGGGTGTCAGTGCTTTTGTTTTTTCTCTTGCTCTTGTGGCATTTGCCTAACTCTTTTTGTCTCCCTCCTCACTATTCTTGGTGCCTCTTTTATGAGCTGGAGAGGAACATCTGTTTCTGCCTGCATGGGAGCATAAACACAGGGCTCCTGATGGTTTTGGGGGGATCCAATTGTCTTGCTTATGGCCACGATGTTGGTTCTTGCTGTGACTTTCGAAGAGGAGTGAGAATAGCACTGTCTGGTTATTGCTGTGGAGCGTTAGAGCATAGCAACTCTTGCATTCACTGTCACAGTGCGTGGGGAATTGTTACCAGAACACGCTGACTTGCAGACCGTGACCTGTACACCAGGTATCCCTGTGATGCTATGCCAGGGTCACCTCTGCCTTGAGATGCTGGCGGTGGATGAGACTGGGTCTTTGCGGCCCTGGCCCTGTTCTTGGCCCCAGTGTGCTGAGCACAGGCCTCTCTCTGAAGTGTTTTCTGGGAAGAATGACAAATTCTGGGGAATTCTAAAGTGGTTTTCAAAACCGGGTACAGAAATAAATTAATCCCTGCAGCACCACTGGGATGGCAGAGGGCAAGCTGTTCTCCTCTTACTGCAGGAGATGAAATTTAGAAATAAAGGCTAAACTATGAACTTTCCAAAAATTTGCTAGAGGTGTAAATAGCTCTTTTGGGTACCTGCTTGGGGACACATGAGCTTGGGGCACTAAGACTTTCTCTGATTTTTAGCTAGGCTGAGGATCTTCCCAGGTTTATAGAGGACTTCAGTGCGTGTAGTGCAAGTAGGTTTGGATGCTCTTTTACTGACTGCTGCCTTTCCAGTACAGTTTTTCATCTGTATCTTCTCTCCCAAAGCCATTGACCTTCATTCCTCCTGGCTGAAGCAGCCTGACACAGTGTTTTGCCTGAATCTGCCCTTGTGCCCCCAGGCAAAGGATCTGCTTGCCAAGGATCCCACCCTGCTGTTGTGCAGTGCTTTGGGAAGAGCAGCTTATAAATGACATGAGCAGTGCTCCAGCTAGTCCTACCCACTAAGGGTAGGTATTTTACAAAGTAGGAACACCATTGCTCTGAGCTGTGCAGGCAGGTCCGGAAGCTCTGTGTTCCCAAGTACCAGAGCAGTAAGTGGAGGGCAGGGTGGCATGACAAGTGCAGAGCAGCGCAGATGGCTGGTGCCAGCAGAGACTGCTACAATCTGGGCTTCGGCTGGGAGCTAAAACCCTCTGCTGCTTAGACCTGGGTGGTTGTCTTCAGAAACAGATGAGTCTAGTTGAGTCTCTCACCAGATCACAATAGTAATTCCTTGAGGAATAGCTAGGAGGGCACTAACAGTTTTATCAGCCCCTCCAGATTGAGGAGGTGTGCCCACAGCTGGGTATGCAACTTCAGTTAATTGGAAACTATGATGCCCAAGGAACTATGCTGGGTTTTTTCTTCTCTCCCTCTGTACTTGTCCAGAGGCCCACAAGATCTTCCCTACCCATATGGAGGTGTGGGGCTGTGGCCACCCTGGGAACATCTGAGCTAAGTGTCAGGCTTCCCTGAGATTTATGCCAGGGACCTGGTGCTGCCTTTGCAGTGATGTCTGCTCATGGGGACCTGCTGGGAGCTCAGGAGGTGTGTCTGGGAGCCAGCTCTACCCTGGCTGCTTCTCAGATGCAGTTTTCCCCCTTAAATCCTATGTGTTTTAGAGACTTTGCCCCTGTGAAATCAGAGGGATTTTGTTTGCTTGTTTTCAACAGGCTGCATCATATTCCTCTCCTTTTGGTCACAGCGAAGGCAAGGTGTGCAGCTGGAAGGAAAATTGTCCCAGTGAGAGCAGGAGGGGATGGATGGTATGTTATCTTGGTAGCAGGGCTCTTGCCTGGGTTTGCTTCTTTGTCACCTGGCAGATGTCTTACGTAGACTCTTCCTGATGATGTGGGTTAAGGGGGCAGCGTGTTAGTATTCCTGAGATAGAGAGAGTTGAGTGGTCTGGTATGTATTGCTGTGTATACATTAACTGTAACTGCTCTGCGTATAAAGCACTGGATAAGTGTATCTCAGTTGTGGCTTGGAGATGTGTGCATGTCTGCGCATGGCACACGGTCAGTGAGAGGGCATGGGTACGTGTCTCTGAGCCGTGCAGGAGAACATTATTCATGAGTCATCACATGCAGCTGACAAACTGTGGAGGCATATGATAAATTGGACCTTTGGCTACCGCATACTGGGGAAAAACTAAGCCCAGCTCTCCACTGAGCACTTGTGCTGCTGCTGGGGCTGGTGATGAAGGTGCCCCTTGTGACAGGAGAGCTTCCGTCATGCATTCACTCTGGGTGAGGAACAGGATAAGGCTGTTGCTCCTTTCAAATGGGATGTGAAATATGTTTACAGGTTAACACAACTTCTCTCAAAGTAACCTTGCCCGTGCAGAGCTCAGACACTGTAGGGATGGGTACCGGCAGTGCTTTCTGCCTCCAGGCAGAGGGTTTTCTGGAGACCAGTCCTGCCAGCGTGGCCCACAAAAGTGTCTGCTGAAAGTGCTGGTCAGCACTTAAAGACGTTAAACACAGACTGAGCTCAAAAACGTGTGGGTGCAGCAGGTCTGGGTGCTAACATCTGCCAGAGCGGAGAGGAAGTACATGAAGCAAGGGGAATTTTTCTGTCTGTTGATATCTAGGTAAGAATCGTGAGCAAGAATGCTTTGTTATACATGTTTATATGGGTGTCTCAAGGTCCCCGCAGCCTGCTTTCCAAAACATGGCCATAAGCCAGGCTTGTTTCACCTTCTGTCACTTAAAATCAATTTCCAGTTGCTATGTCGAAATGTCTCCCCTCTTCTCCCCCAGTCTCTTGTTTCCTTTTAATCCTGTTTAATCAGAAGATGATTAAAAAAGCCCACTCAAACCTAGTAAACAACTTCTTAAATTCTAGATTGTGAGTTTGTATTTGTTTCACTTTAGTTGGGACTAAAGTCTATTACCACTTGTAAGTTACCCAAAAGCCTGTGTTTAGGAGGTATTAGTTTGCTCCCACGTGGGCAAAGACCTTGTTTTGGTTTTATGAGTGATCTCCACAGCAAGGTGAAGGGCCAGGCTCTGAGGCTAACCTGGAGATCTTTCAAAGAAAGATAAAGGGAAGCAATCTACCAGGTCCCATTAATGTCAATAAGAACTGCTCCCCAGCTTCTTGGATTCCTCTGGAAAATTGCTGCAGGTGGTTTAACTGGATCCACCTCACAGGAGCTTTCACTGGATCAGGGTTCTGTGGCTCTAACAGGGATGTTGACGCTGCCCTTGCTGTTTGAACTGAGGACTTCCCATGGCTGAAGCAGTAGCAGTTTATATCTGACCTAAATTTGGGCCTCACTTTTTAGGGCTCCCCTTTTTATATTCTTTAGCAGTATTAAGTAATAAATTCCACTGCAAGTTATGTGTAGATGGGAAATTATTTCTGGATTGTTATTTCATTTCTGAAGTGGTGCCATTTGGTTTTATCATGAGGATTTTGATGAAGCTAAATGAGAAAAAGAAACCCCTCTAGCAAAATATCTCTTGTAAGGAGCCCCCTTTTTATCTGAATCTGGGAACATGAAAGCGCAAATCTGTCTCTTGCTGAAAAATTTCATTTCTGTTCTAATTTGTAAAAGGTCTCTGGGTGCTGAAACAATTTTCTTTTCTCTGCAGATTTATCCCAAGCATTTCTCAATGGGCTGGAACTGAATGGATGTTTAAAGTACACTTTGCTTTTTCCTTTCTTTCCCCTTACATGTAGTACAAGGATGTGGCTAAGCCAGCTGCTGACCAAAATGAGCTGTGGAGATCAAAGTGTTAAATGTGAGTCAGACTATCTTGCATTAGAGGGTGAGTCAGCTTTGGTTTTAAAAAAAGACATTTTAAAGAAGCTGTTTGGAAAAAATGCTGAATGGAAATATCTCAGAAGAGTCAGTCTCTGAGAGAAGACAGGGATTTATTTATCTCCATGCAGAAATGATAGCAAGCGTTAAAAGTAGTAGTAACGATGTGATCACTCTAAATTGAAGGTGCTTCTTTGGGTGTATCATGCCCAGTGTCCTGGGCTGGTTGCTTATAGCAGAAGCAGAAGTTGAATCAAGGGGAAGTTACTCAAGGTGAAGGTCAGGAATGCAAGCCCAGGTCAGTGAGTCCCTTGTTTTAATAGACAGAGGTGCCAGAAAAATGTGGCTGATGGGATGTCCTAGGAAGGAGAAAGACTAAACTGCTACCTGGCTGAGCTGGCTTAGCGGCCTTTGGAGCTGGGCTTGAGAGTTGAGACCATGAGGCCTTGGTATTGCCATTTGGGCGGCGAAGTCTGGGCAAGCTGCAGAAGGTGGGACGCTGTGACCACCTTGTGGGGAGGAGACTTTTGTGTGTGCACTGAAGCTCAGACATTTTGGTAGGAGGTTAGTAGGTGTTAAGGGGAAGTGTGCATTTAGGGAATGGAAAGATTAAAGAGTTGGCAGACATTTCTGGGGAGACTTTATAGCAACCTTCCAGTACCTGAAGAGGGCCTACAGGAAAGCTGGAGAGGGACTTTTTACAAGAGTGTGTAGTGATAGGGTGAGGGGTAATGGTTTTAAACTGAAAGAGGGTAGATTTAGATTAGATATTAGGAAGAAATTCTTTGCTGTGAGGGCGGTGAGACACTGTCGCAGGTTGCCCAGAGAAGTTGTGGATGCCCCCTCCCTGGCAGTGTTTAAGGCCAGGTTGGATGGGGGCTTTGAGCAACCTGGGGTCTAGTGGAAGGTGTCCCTACCTGTGGCAGGGGGGTTGGAACTAGATGATCTTTAGGGTCCCTTCCAACCCAAACCATTCTATGAACTATGAAAGGTTTTTCCTCTCCAGATTTTCCTGCTTCCCATATTTCACAGAATTACCTTTTTGGAAAAAGGATGATCAGCCCAAAGGGATAATCCTCTGTTGTAAAGCTGGAAGACACCAGCAGAGAAGAAGTGATGACGTGTGACACAAAATAGCAAATGAACCAGCTAAACAGCCATCCAAATTCCCAATGGAAAGAACATACTGACAAAAAGCAGAAGAGTTGCCATTAGCATGGGATGGGCTATTGCTGTGCACTGTAAATGAAGTAAATTTATTCCTGAATCCACTCTGAATTTTTGTGTGCCTGTAAGCAAAGCTCCTAATGTTTCCAAGGTGAATATAGTAACTTCTTCCTGCTCGTGTAAAGATGTACCAGCAGACTGTGGTAGTGTGTTATTATTATACTGTGTTACAAAGGTAAGTGTGATTATGTTCTTTGTCCGACATTGTTACTCATGATAAAAGGCTGCAACACTTAGAGCTTTTAGCAAAGCCACAGTGGTTGTTATCTGTTTGAGGCAAAGGCAAGGGATTCTTTATTTCCTACTGTAACTCCTGATGCTCATGGTTCCTGGATTTAAAGTAAGATTTCGTGAGGATCTGGAAATTGTATGGGTTTTGCTTGCTCTGGTTTTACTTACTGTCGTGATGTGCAAACATTGTCAGGTCCTCCATGGAAAAAATGAGCCAAGAAGGCTGTGGGTTTTTTTTTCCTTTTATAAGTAACTACTCATGTTTTGACCTAAATAGAAAAAAAAAGGGAAGGGAAGTGGAGCTTGGTGATATGACAGTGGTTCCAGTGACATCTCAGGAACCACCTCTTCCCCCCCACTCCATCTTTTTCCCGCTCAAGCACACTGAGACAGTCGCAGGGCACTCCTCAAGCCTCCCTGGGTCTACTGCTTTCCTGCCATTGTGCCAGGCAGCTCATGCCATTGGCAAGGAAGACAAGCACCGTGTGCTGGGGGCAGGAGGTGTGGGAGCCAGCATAATTTCTCAGGGATGTGGGACCAGTGGAAAGACAAGCATCCTTGGAATACACGGAGGTTGGAAACTTTTATATATGCTTGCGTGTATCTATCTATGTGGTCCAAGCTGCCATGTATATATATCTATGTGGACCACCTATACGGTCCATGTTGTTGTAATGTGTGTGTCAGCATGTTATCCGTACGTGTACAAGGCGGAGCTTATGCAGTAGAGAAACAAAGATGCTGTTTAAGGTTAAAGGGTTCACCCTGTTGGTTGCTGTCATGGCAATTTGAGTGAGGAGCTAAAGGGGAATTTTCTCTTGAAATGTCACCAAGGTCTAAGTGGCTTTAGATGGATGGTGTGGAACACTAGAAGTGCTGGGGGGTGACCGAGGACTTCGCAGACTCTGAATAATGTTATGCTTTTAACAACCTCTTGTGAATTTATGCTTTGAAGTGCAAAAATTTTAGCGGGGTTTTATCAAGGGTGAGAGGACCCAAATTTGACCTGCCCTGAGAATGAAGTTTGCTTAATGCTTGTGATCTCTGCAGTTCTCATTCCTCCTGCAGTTAGGGTGTGATGTTCTGAATATGGCAGGTGCTCTCTGCTGCTGACCCACTGGCAGCAGGCATGGAAAGCTGGCCTGCCTTCAGACTGCCAGCGCACGGAAGCAACCTTTCCTCTACGCCTGCCCCTTTGGTTACCTGAGTGGATAGATCAAGCGCTCGTGTCTGATGGTTATTTCCCATTTGGTTTCCACCAGTGGGTAGGATTCTTATGGGATTCCCTAGAGCTGGCTTTCCTGTTATCCTTCTCGTTTTATTGAAATGAACCTGATTTTGAGAGACCCAGAACTAGTATTTTCAGAACCTCTCAATTTTATTTGTAACTCCTTATGGTCAATATGTCTTCATTGTGAATGCAGACAAATCGCAGTGATTTGGAAGACAGGGAGATGAGTTTGCAACAGCCACTGCACAGAGGGTATTAAATACAGAATCATTTTGGACAAGGGAACCCCAAGTGTTACTTCCTAACTTTCACTAGTGAGTCGTAATACTGGATGTAGCTCTTCATAAGTGTTATTTAGTTGATAGCTTCATTGTCTTCTCTCACCTGCTCAGTTGAACGATGCAGCCCTGCAGAATTGCATCTGCTCTTTCGTTGCCTGAGGGCCCACTCACAGGCAGGCGTTGAACATGACAAGCCCCCTCTGCCCTGTGTTCTCAGCTATTATGCCTTCATGCTGTGCAGTGTTTTTTTAACCCATCAGCTCACTAGTCCCCACTTCTCTTATTCTGCCTCTTAGATTTCCTTGAACAGGCCTTTATCCAAGTCTTTTCCTGTCTCTGTCTCAGCAGCATCCCACATGGAAAAGAAAGATTGACTCATTATTAAAACCTATAGGACTAATTTATTCAGTTTTGTGCTCATAACATGTCTGATTTGGTATCCATCAGAACAGACTGACTCCCAGTGATTCCTGCTGTCACTGCACTGGGCTCTACTGCCCAACTGTGATTTTTTGAAGCATATTTTCTTGATTTTTTTTTTTTTAATAGGTGTAGATGACTGTATGAGCTGCTGTCGCTGTGGTCCAAGACTCTGTACCTTACTCATGTACTTCTTATACTTATTTTTCAAGTTTCACTGAAATGTTTTTGCTTTTTTTTGATATTTAAGACAAGAGATGGCAGGGTAGAACCTAAAGTGGTATTAATGTTTTATTTTAATTTCACCAAATGTAGCATTTCTCTAAGTTAAAGTGATTTGCTCAGCTATGTATATAAGCACTAAGTGTTCGGGTTTTTAAAGTTGGGGAAGGTCTAATACCATCTAGCAGGAAATCAAATTTTATGTAACTGAATATAATACAGAAAAAGTTGTTTGGGGTCTTTCTCATACTATTAAAAAAATCCCATTTCATGGTTATGACTTAAGAGCCATAAAATTTAGCCTTCTGATGCCATTGGCTGTGAATTTTATTTGTAAAATTTAATAGCTAGCTAGCAATGAAGTCTTTGCTAGGTCCTTTATGTGTATGGCTGCTTTTCCCCCAGTTGTTGATAGTGATATAAAGTAAGTGCATCTAGTGTACAGATTTCTTGCTATGTTACAAGATGAGGAAAACTTTGTTAGCCAGGTCTATATGCTTTTCTTCAAGTGTGCCTGGGACAGAAAACCTGTTTTCCTTCATCCCAGAAAGTATGTATATGGGAAATACTTATTTATCCTCTTCCTGTGAGTTCACAGAATCACAGAATGTTAGGGATTGGAAGGGACCTCGAAAGATCATCTAGTCCAATCCCCCTGCCGGGGCAGGATTGCCTAGACCATATCACACAGGAACGCGTCCAGGCGGGTTTTGAATGTCTCCAGAGAAGGAGACTCCACAACCTCTCTGGGCAGCCTGTTCCAGTGTTCGGTCACCCTCACCGTAAAGAAGTTTTTCCTCATATTTATGTGGAACCTCCTGTGTTCCAGCTTGCACCCATTGCCCCTTGTCCTGTCAAGGGATGTCACTGAGAAGAGCCTGGCTCCATCCTCATGACACTTGCCCTTTACATATTTATAAACATTAATGAGGTCACCCCTCAGTCTCCTCTTCTCTAAGCTAAAGAGACCCAGCTCCCTCAGCCTCTCCTCATAAGGGAGATGTTCCACTCCCTTAATCATCTTCGTGGCTCTGCGCTGGACTCTCTCTAGCAGTTCCCTGTCCTTCTTGAACTGAGGGGCCCAGAACTGGACACAATACTCCAGATGCGGCCTCACCAGGGCAGAGTAGAGGGGGAGGAGAACCTCTCTTGACCTGCTGACCACACCCCTTCTAATACACCCCAGGATGCCATTGGCCTTCTTGGCCACAAGGGCACACTGCTGGCTCATGGTCATCCTGCTGTCCACTAGGACCCCCAGGTCCCTTTCCCCTATGCTGGTCTCCAACAGGTCTGCCCCCAACTTGTACTGATACATGGGGTTGTTCTTGCCCAGATGCAGGACTCTACACTTGCCCTTGTTATATTTCATTAAATTTCTCCCCGCCCAACTCTCCAGCCTGTCCAGGTCTCTCTGAATGGCTGCGCCGCCTTCCGGCGCGTCAGCCACTCCTCACAGTTTTGTGTCATCAGCGAACTTGCTGACAGCGCACTCTATTCCCTCATCCAAGTCATTAATGAATATATTGGATAGAACTGGTCCCAGTACCGACCCTTGCGGGACTCCGCTAGACACAGGCCTCCAACTGGACTCTGTCCCATTGACCACCACTCTCTGGCTTCTTTCCTTCAGCCAGTTCACAATCCACCTCACTACCCGATCATCCAGACCACACCTCCCCAGTTTAGCTGCGAGGATGCTGTGGGAGACAGTGTCAAACGCTTTACTGAAATCGAGATAGACCACATCCACAGCTTTACCATCATCTATCCACCGGGTTACGTCCTCATAAAAGGCTATCAAGTTGGTTGAGCATGACTTCCCCTTGGTGAAGCCATGTTGAGTGCCCCTAATGATCCCCCTATCCTTGATGTGCCTAGAGACAGCACCAAGAAGAAGTTCCTCCATCACCTTTCCGGGGATGGAGGTGAGGCTGACCGGTCTATAGTTACCCGGGTCCTCCTTCTTGCCCTTTTTGAAGACTGGAGTGACATTCGCTTTCCTCCAGTCCTCAGGCACCTCTCCCGTTGCCCACGACTTAGCAAAGATGATGGAGAGTGGCCTAGCAATGACTTCCGCCAGCTCCCTCAGCACCTGCAGGTGCATCCCATCAGGGCCCATGGATTTATGGACATCCAGGTTGCTTAATTGGTCCCTGACCCAGCCCTCATCAACCAAGACAGATTCCTCCTCTATCCTGACTTCTTCTGGGGCCTCAGGGGTCCGGGGCTCCTCAGGGCAGCCTCCAACAGTATAGACAGAGGCAAAGAAGGCATTCAGTAACTCTGCCTTCTTTTTATCCTCTGTCTCCAGGGCCCCTGCCTCATTCATCAGTGGGCCTACATTGCCTCTAGTGTTGGCTTTACCTGCAATGTATTTGAAGAAGCCCTTTCTGTTGTCCTTGACCTCTCTTGCAAGGTTTAATTCCAAGGAGGCCTTAGCTTTCCTAGT
Source organism: Nyctibius grandis (assembly GCF_013368605.1). Taxonomy (NCBI): domain Eukaryota; kingdom Metazoa; phylum Chordata; class Aves; order Nyctibiiformes; family Nyctibiidae; genus Nyctibius; species Nyctibius grandis. The sequence goes on from NC_090662.1 coordinate 68,457,847, forward strand.
TGCCTCCCTACATCCTCTGACAACACACTTATATTCCTCCCAAGTGTCCAGCCCCTCCTTCCATGATCTGTACACCCTCTTCTTCCACTTGAGTTTGCCCAGCAGTTCCCTGTTCAACCATGCAGGTCTCCTGGTACCCTTCCTTGACTTCCTACCTGTTGGGATGCTCTGATCTTGAGCTCGGAAGAAGCAGTCCTTGAATACTAACCAACTATTTTGGGCCCCCTTACCTTCTAGTACCCTGTCCCATGGGATTTCCCCTAGCAATTTCTTGATAAGGCCAAAGTTGGCCCTCCTGGAGTTCAGGGTTGCGATTCTGCTAGCTATTCTGTTCCTGCCACATGAGATCCTGAACTCTACCATCTCATGGTCACTACAACCAAGGCTGCCCTCAACCTTCACCTTTTCAACCAGACCCTCCTTGTTAGTGAGGATAAGATCCAGCAGCGCTCCTCTCCTAGTTGGCTCATCCACCATTTGCATCAGAAAGTTATCATCAATGCACTGGAGGAACCTCCTGGACTGAGGATGGCTGGCTGAGTAGGCCTCCCAGCAAATATCAGGGTAGTTGAAATCCCCCACGACAACCAGGCCCTGTAAATGCGAGACTGCTCTCAGCTGCCTGTAGAAGGCCTCATCACCCTCCTCATCCTGATCCGGTGGCCTGTAGTAGACACCCACAACAGTATCACCCCCGCCAGCCTGCCCCTTAATTCGCACCCACAAACTCTCAACTCGCTCCTGATCTGCCCCTGGACAGAACTCAATACATTCTAGCTGCTCACTCACATAAAGAGCAACTCCACCACCTCTCCTTAGCGGCCTGTCTTTCCTGAACAAGACATAGCCATCCATGACCACATTCCAGTCATGCGAGGCGTCCCACCAAGTCTCTGTAATTGCCACTAGATCATAGCCCCCCGACTGAACACGGATTTCCAACTCCTCCTGTTTATTCCCCATGCTGCGTGCATTGGTGTACAGGCATTTCAGGGAGCGAGCTGAGCACACCGATTTCACCCCAGGGGGATGGGAGGCCTCCTGGTCTACCTCAACACTAGAGCGTTGCCCCAGTGGTGCAAGCCCAGCTACTACCCCATCCCCCTTCAAATCTAGTTTAAAGCTCTCCAAATGAGCCCTGCTAATTCCTGTCCCAGAACCCTTTTGCCCCTACGACATAAACCTTTCCCATGTATTACAGTCACGCCTGTTGTCTTATAAAACCAGCCATTATCAAAGAACCCAAAGCCCTGCCTGTAGCACCAGTCTCGTAGCCAGGCATTAATAGAGAGAATCCTACTATTCCATCCCACGTCATCACCTGAAAATGGAAGGAGGGATGAGTTGGTTGATGGAAGAGTTAGGTTATGGCAGGGCTGCTGCTGGAGGTACTGGATGTTTCAGATGCAATGTGGTCCACAGCAAGATGGGTCGCTGGTTTTGTTTTCTCCTTTGGAATCTGCTTGTGCTCCCCTCAGCTCTATGAGGAGCTGCAGTAGGTGGGGAATGATGGAGTGACAGAGAGCCCTGGAAAGTGAAAATTGATGAATTTGTGTTTTGGTGGGGCGGGGGGAAGAGGAAAGGTGTGTTGTATGGCACGCTGTATTAATTGTTCTGAGAGGTGATGTTTGTGTTTTTTGGCTGTCTGTGTCTCATCCTGCTCTATAGCTGAACCTGAAGACAGAACTGAGGCAAGGGAATAGATGTGTGTCACCTATTCTGACTTTAAACAATGGTGATGATGATAGTAGCTTTCTCAGAAGTAATGCATGTGGGGATAGGAGGTTGAAATGCTGCTAGAGACATCCGCTAGCTGATTTTGAAGCTGCTGTGTACTTAACCCTCCTGCCCTGAAACATACACCTCCTCCCCACTCTCTGAGTCCCAGATCTCCAGCTCTATTTCAGGACTTGATTGATCACAAACTTCCTGAAACAAGGGAGAAGGCTCAAGGAGGATGTTAAATTTGGATATTCAAAGATGTTAATTGCAATAGAACCAATTTCCTGATGAGAGCTCTTTTCCACAGAGAAGTCATCTCATCATTGTAGAAATGCCACCATAATTAACAGGAGCTGAAGCATTTATTGGCAGCTCCTCACAGACAGAGGCCTAGGTTAGTGTGTGTCCAGATGTTGGTATGTCCTTCTTTCGCAGGAACAATATCTTCAGGCTCAAAGGTGAGGTGTCCTGTCTTAGCTGCTGCCTCTTTGTTACTGCTGATGTCTTAACTGCTCTCTGAGTCGTGAATGTGCAGTTCTTCTGTCCAGTTATCGGGACCCATAATTATAGTGATTAAACATTGCTTTGAGCAAAGTAATCCAGCAACTTTCCAGAGTGTGAAAAATGCAACACAACAAAAAGACCTGAGAAGTGAAGAAGTCAGCCTTTCTCTTTCTCTTATGTCTCTTCTCCCTAGCTATGTTTCCCTCTGGTGTTTTATGTGAGAGGCTTATGCTGCACGTTTGGACAGTGAGAAACATATATGCTGCGTGTCTGCCTCTGAGTGAGGAACAAAGTGAATTCAATTCCTGTTGTCCAGAAAGCAGACCAGTGCAGGGCAAATCAGAAACCTGTTCAGCTGGAGAAGGTGGTTGGAAGGGCTACAGTGCACTTAATGAAGGATCTTTCACCTGAGATGGTGCAGTTCAAATTCTCTCCTAGGTCACTTGCTTATGCACATCACAAATCAGTTAGATCTCGAAGTCTTTGCTCAAGAAAGACCTTAATGTTGTAGTAGAAGTGGTGCATGTCAAATACACCTGTACAGATCAGGGAAACGGCAAAACCGTTTGCACACAAAGTGAAACCGTTTGCCTTACTCCAGGTGTTTCCAGCAGTTTGCCCGTGGTTATGAAATGAAGATGCACAGAAGTATGCTTCAGAAGTGAACACTGTCTCTTAATCAGTACAAAAGTGTGACAGAAGATGATTTTAAGAGCGACTACATTTGGTACTAAGGATGCAGATTCCCTCTTTAAATCTGATATGTGCACTACTGCTTCAAACTTCTTAGCCATTTTCCCTACTACCTGATGCTGCCAGAATTAGAAGTCTGTCCCCATTCCTTCCTAGGTGACCCACAGCTCAGCAAGCCCTCTGCCTCCCCAGTCTTGAGGCCATTTCTGATCCAGGCAGACAACTCTCCCTACACGTATCCCTCAATGTCAGGAACGTGTTCTCTGCTCCCTCTGCTCTGTCCTCCTTCCTCACACACATCCCACTCCTTCCCACCTGTTGCTGGTTGTGGAAAAGCAGGAACAAAAGCAAGTGCAAGCAGGTGCACAGAGCCTGGTACAGCACCAGAGGTGTTAATCTGAGCAAATCCCTGGCTCTGGCAAAAGCCCATTTTCCCCTTCAGTGCCAGTGTTTCTTTGCAGCTCATGGTCCTTCTATTGCCAGCACAGGCAATGGGACCCAGGGGCTGGAAGGACTCTTTGCTTGTCCAGCATCAGCCTCCCATTACCTATGGTGACCACCATAGGACACCTGTGGTGACCACCCAAGCACCACTTCCTACACAGCATCCATAGTCTGGTGGGAAATTAGGGTACCTGCTGGTCCTAAAACCTGATGAGAAGCTTTTGTTGCCTGAAACCTCTTAAAGCAGGGGTAAATAGTGGTATACAAATACCTCTTCTTGCATGGGACAAAGCTTTGCCCTGATAAGGAGCCAGTAGATTCCAAAACCAGTCCATAGCACACCATGACTGTGGTTTGCACACAGCCTACGGGTCAGACCCAGACCTCCTATGTTACACATCACCTAGGAGCAGTGCAGCGCTGTGGCCTCTCCCCACCACGTGCCTGGTCATGGATGGTCTTTTGTATGTGACAAGCCTTGACTTTGCTGAAAGCTGTGCTGGGGGAAGAAGAGATCTATACTCCTACCCCAAACCTATTTGTCCTGGGGTCTACAAGCACCAGCTCACAATGAGATGCCTGAGAGAAGCCAGGAGTGCAAGTAAAGTTTGAGCTCATTTGGGTGGGTTTTGACTGGCTCTGTCATCCCAGGATGGGGGAGTGCAAGAACTGTAGGAGGAAAGTTGGATGAGAGAGGGTGGTTGAGGGAGGACTTTACATATGTGGAGGATTTTGTGGTTTAATGCATTGAGTGTGTTGGAGGTGAGGAACTAGAAAAAGAAGTCATCTTAATAAGTCTGAGTCACTGAGGGAGTGGAGGTGGTGGCAGAGAAGTCTTAGCACAGCAGGGATTCATAAACTGAGGAGGACCCTGTGAAAATTCTGCATGGGCTGAGCTGGGAGGGGAAAGCAATGAAAACTCCTGTGCCAAACTCTTGTGAAGAAGCCCTCAAGCTCTTTGCAATGCCCATTTATTTCATTGCAGTGCTTGCCTCACGAAGCTTGTGAAAATAGAGTGTGCAAACCTTCTGAGTGACTGGAAGTCTAATTTCAAATAAACAGCAAATGATTAATGCTTAATGGATAAATCTTGCACAATTTTCCCCTTGGTCCCTGGCCACCTCTTTCTAGTTCAGATACAAACTTAGAGGAAGCTCGATTGTTTTAACTGAGTTTCTTTTTAAGGTTGTTCATCTATGAAACTCTGAGCAAAACTGGAGATGGAAGGCGCATGGGGACTGAAGCAGAAGAAATTACCCCCACAATGTTTTACTGCTGATTTGTACACTCTGTCAACCTGGAATATACATTATAAAAAGGGGCTAGCAAAGCCACTTGGGATTCCTCTGTGCACCTCTTCAAAAAAGCAGCCCTTGCAGAGAAATGGAAAAAGCAAAGTAGAGGGGGAGAGGAAACTTAGACTGAATTTAAAAATTGCTTTCCTGAAGAACAAGGACCATGTTTATCAAGGAAAAGAGACTTCTGACAGAGGATAGATTCATTTGAAGTAGGAATTTTCAACATCTTCATCCAGAATATGAATGAACCTTAGGTGAACTTTTACTTCATATTATTTTATTCACTTGTCTCTTCTTGCTATTTGTGAGCCTGACCACGCATGCATAAATATTCTTAGAGAGGGCTGCTTGAGGGCTGTTTCCAACCCTCCTGGGAGTGAGAAGTAGCAGGAATGTCAAGAGGGTCCAGATCCTAAGAGATTACAGTTTGGCAGAGTATGGACTAGTGTGGGTAAAGTTTGTGTTAGTAGGGTTGGATATTTGAGTCTTCGCCTGAATTATGCCTGAACTCTGAACTTAAAGGGCTGCTAATTTAAGAAGGTGTATTTCCAAAAGAGCAGGGGAAGAAGCCTAGCTGCAGTCCTGCTAAACAGAGATGTAAGAGCATCCGTGCGTGCTGGACAAGCAGGGGACCTACGTGCAAAGCACAGCAATAGGGCAAGTAATTGTAAAATAACGCTGTAACAGCAGCTGCTTCTCTGGTGCTGACTTGCTGGAGCTGCTGGATCTTTCAGCTAAACTCAGGCCAGCCCAAATCTCAATTTAGCTAGAAATCAGCAGTCCAGCTGCTTTCAGCGTTGTGCCCTTATCCTCTGGAGGCAGGCTGAGCTTTGCAAAGTCTTCGAGGAGGACCATGATTCATATGCCAGTGAACAGCTGCTGAAGATCCCTGGGTATGCCCAAATGATCCTGAAACTGATGCCTCTGCTGTGGTGTGAACAAAGGATTACCTAATTATTCCAGTTTCAGGTAAATAGGATCCTGGTTTGCTAGCCTGCTTCAGTGTTGCATGCAGTGGGAATTCAACCTCTTGAGGTTTCTCTTCTGCCTGTTCTTTCCCATCTTTACACTATTCATTTTCTAGGTCTTTTTTTCCATGCGAATAAATGAGGTAGGCTCACTCTTTCTCTGGATGATATTTGTTGCACTAGAAAGCATTATGAGGGGAAGAACAGCTTCAGAATCTCTGCATTTAGTATATGTATACGCCTGCTGAGATGGAAGGTGTGGTTAGGCTATTACATGTGCACACGAAGCCAGACAGCTTTATTCCTTCACCCAGCATCCATTGCCATTTCAGTTCTTTGTGTCTCTTTCAAGCAAATACATGAGGGAGACAAAAAAAAAAAAGGTGTTTCTGAGTGGGAGTTATCACCTTCTAAGAATTGGCTTAAGACTCACTGAAACAAGGTTTGATTGTGACCTACATAATTCTGGCCTAGATCTCTGGTCCATAGAAGGGAAAACCCATCATGTTAAAAGCCACTGCAGACACTTTTTCTTTTTGGTGTTTCTTCTATGTTTAGCTTTCTTTGCTTTCCATTTTCAGCTTACAGCTCTGAAATATCTTTCAGGGCTGTCCCCTGACGGTGTTGGAATTGCATTGCTGAAGTGTAGTGAGGAAGGACAAGGCTGATGTTGGGGACAGTGGGAGGCATCATGGGAAGTGTTGGAAAGCTTTCATCTAAAATAATTGGGATTAGGTGTCTCTGTCACTGTAGCATTTGGCTCTCGAGCTGTTTTATCTTACCTGTTGCTCTCTGTCTTGGCTCTGCTTCCTCTCCTATCTGCCAAATGAACACACAGGCCTAACGCACCCCTCTCAATCATGGTGGTTGCTTCTGCTGAATTCTGGATTTTGGACTTGAAAAGCTCGTAGGAGCTGTGGAGAAGGAGAGAGAAGGAAAGGAGGGTTGTTAAACATATTCTCTTTTTTTATCTCTTTTTGAAGGAGGGTTAAAGGGAGGAGAGGGACTGAGCAGCCCATAAAGGAGAGTACTGATGCCAGCTTATTTAACAAGCAAAACAGATAAAGATTAGGGTTCCTGTGGCAACTGGCTGCCAGCAGAAGCACCTCAAGGATTTGGGGAGGAGAGGGGGGATGATGAGATGGTTCAGCACAAGTCCCCAACATTTGGGATTAAAAAGACCTCTTCCTAGCTGCAGCAGCAGCTCCTTTGCTGAAGAAGGACATTTCTGCGTAACAGGCACCAAAGGATGAATTCTCCATGTCAGTTTAGGCCTTAAAGTCACGAGCAGAGTATTTTAGAGATAGTCCTGAGTTATGTTCCCTCTTTGTGTGGTTTGAAGGAGAGAGGAGTGGGAGATGGCAGATGGTGAGGGCGAGATGGAAGGACATTAGAAGATGAGTGGCAAGTGCAGAAGGGGCATTAGTTAAGGCTTGTGGATATGATGTCTAGTTGTCACCCCTACTCTGGGAGGTCCTAGGAGCCACGGCTGCTTCTCCCAGATCTGATGAAGCCTGGAGAGCAGCTTTCTTCTCTGGCTTTCGGACCATCCCATCTCAAAATCAGAGGGGATGAGTGTTATGTACAAGCTTGCTCTTCAGCACAAAACTTAAAATGTCAATTTTGTTTGGTTGGGTTTTTTTTTTTTTTTGGCTGCAGTGCTGTAGCAGCTCCAAGAGCCTGGGTGCTCAGTGCTTGTGTTTGTTCTCTGCTCAACACCAGCCCTCGTGCTGAGAACAACATCTCTCACGAGGTATTGTGGTTTTTCCATTTGGAGTTAAATGCCAAAGCACGTACTCATTTGATTCTGGGAGCGAGAGGAGGTTGAAGGAGGTTAAGTATAGCTTTTGTTTAGATCAGCACAGCATGGAAAATAACCATCTTTGTACAGCCTCAAGGCTCTGTATTGGAGGTCCTACTCAATGGCTTCCTGATCAACCCCATCCCTGGGAGGTTGATTGAGTGATTTCCTTAATTGGATTTTGTTTGTTGATCTCACTTTCTTGATTTTTTTTTTTAATAACTCATTATAGTCATGCCCAAAAACCCCACACCTCACACTGAGAAAGAATGGTATTTGTCCTTTGGCATCTGGTTGTTGGCGTGACTTCCATTAGATCTCACGTCACTGCTGAGCAGTGGACACAGGACAGTGTTCCCTACTCATCCTGGGATATACACACACAGACATGCACCAGCTTGTGCTGGCAAGGGTGTGAGAGAGAGTCTGTCAATCAATCAGCCTGCTAGTGAAATCTGAAATCGGGCTGATTTTGGTATTCATGGAGTAAATAGTGAGCTGTGAGCTTGTCTTGCCAGAAAGAGCTATTGTGTTTGAGTTGTGTGATATAATGTGTTCCTGGTTTCATGAGCATTGGCTATCCCAGGTTAAACTATATGGTTCATCCCAGGTTAGGAAAGCACATGGAGGATGAGTGACAGGAGAAGATAGATAGCATGTAGCAGGACTGAGGCATGCATGGAGCTTATAGACATGTAAACAGCACAGGGGGATGCAGGGGCTTTGTTCCTGATCAGGAAAACCTTATGTCCAAAATATTGATAGGTCATAGCTGTTAATAAGAGGAGAGGGTGGATGGGGAATGAACAGGGAAGGGAAAGGGTAGGAGATGGGAAATATGCAGTAACATGATGAAGGGAGCATTTGAGCCTAGAGAAGGCTGATACAAGAACGTGAATAGAATTCAGGAAAATGAAATATAATGAGGATGTTTGAAACTGGGGCAGGGGGAGAAAGGCACAATGCATGCCGTGTGGGTAGGAATGAAATGGGGGAGTAGGAACTGAACAGGATAAAAGGGGAAGGGAGGAATGGTTAGTGGAGAAAATGAACTGGGTACGAAAGGGAGAGATTTTGTAAGGCAATGGGAGGGAGTAGGTTTAATGGAGAAGGTGGAAGAAGGAAGGTAGGCAAAGAAAATAAGTGTAATGAGAATACTAAATTAGAGAGGTGTGGGGGGGAGGATACCAAAAAGTGGGAGCAGGGAAAGGAGGAAAAAATGCCTTTATAACCTAGGGAAAGCAAAGGTTTTTAGAGAGACATAGCATTCATTTTAAAGGTGGGGGGGGGGGAGCCAAGGTTAATTGGAGAGAGCTGTGGACATCAAAAACCTTAGGAAAAAAGAATAAAGCTATAAAAGGAAAAAAAAAGTGGGAAAATAAAAGGAGAAAGGAAAAAAAAAAAGAAACAAAAGCCAAGGATGACTGTGTTACTTTGCAGACACTGTGCCATCAGGAGATCCTCAGATAGACATGTTCCTGTGAGCTCCCATATCACCATATATCTGTATTTCCCCTGAACCTGTAAAAAGCCCCATCTCCATGGAAGTAGGCAGCCAGGGCACAAATGCCTTTCCTGAAGGAAATGAAATCTCTGCAGTTACAGGGTATGCCTCTCTTGACAAGCTAAGAAAAATTCCTCCGCCTGCATGCTTGCTACATAAATTTAGGATCAGGGCATGCTTTAATTCCAGTCTCTAATGCCTTCCTGCTGTTCAGAGAATACCCTTAGTATACATAGGACTGGGTATCGTACATGTTTTTAAGTAATTTGTGCCAAGGCCTGACTTTAAAGACTTGAATTTGGTGGTAGGAGCTAATGCTGTCTTCAAGAAGCAGATGTGATCTGTATATCCTGTGTGGCTGACAGACTGAACCATACAGTACGTGACCCTATAACGCTCAAAATTTGTCCTGTGACCAATGCCCAAACTATCTCCGGAGGGAGCCTGTTGTCATTCTCTTTTGCTTGTCTTAGCTGCCCTGGGGCAGCCATGACAAGTTGTGGAAGACAGAGCTATAGAGAAATGCCCATTAGCTAGAGCTGCCCAGACAGTAATGGCAAAAACCAGGAGGATGTATGGGATTCTCCTGCAAATCCATAAGAATTCTTGCAGCAACAGCGATGTGCCTAGAAATGCCACCATTTATGCCAGACCTCACTGCATCTTGTGCTCTGAATGAAATAGTGACTATAGCCTGCATCATCTTATTGCTCCCTTGTTCCGGTCTCTCTGCAAAACAGCGCATTAAGGAAAGCTGTGATACTGACCCTGGGCGCTCACTTGTGGCTAAACTCTGTCAGAGAGAAGGAAGTGCCAAGCACATGCTCTGGTTTGTAAGCACCATGAAGGAATTCTTCTAGCGGGGATTGCAGCTGTTCAACCCCTCTGCCTACCAGGCCTTTTATAAATTTCTCATTTATAGTCAAAGATTGAGCCAACAGAGTAAGTGGTGAGTGGGGTGAGGCCTCGCGGGTCTTCAGCCAGACAAAATCTGGCAGCCTGAGTTGTTTGTGTGGAGTCTAGTACTGGCAGGACTATGTGTGTAAGCAAGTCCCCTTTCCCAGGCTTAGTTTCAGCCTACCTAATCTCTCACCTTGCCCCTTCTGATCTCCAGTCAGAAGATTCCCTTCTGCAGTTGTAACCATCAGGAGCAGGCTTTAGTGCATCGCTCCTCTGACTTACCCTTTCATTTTTCCCTTCATATGGAAACCTTCCACTCCCATTTCCTCTGGGTACTCTGCACTGGGATTCTGCATTAGTAGTTACTTCTAGGTGTTCAGCCCTATTTGAAGTAAAATAAGGTGTTGTATTAAAGCTGCATCTGAAATGCAGAATTTCAGTGGTGGGCTGAACGTAACTGGAAATCATTTAATCGCACCTTTAGCTAATCTACAGAAAAAATGCCTTTCTGCTTATGTGAGGTGTACAGGCTTGTGTGCCTGTCAAACCCTTTTTAAATTTTTTGAAAGGATGGTGAGGAAAATCAATAGAGATTTAAAAATAAAAAAAAAGCGGGAGGGAATAAAATCTTGGTCTGGGGACTGTGGGCTTGGATGGGATTGTGCTGGCCATTGGGTCCTGTCCCTGTGATTGCAGGTAACCATATAACAGTTGCACAGTCTGGGCTTGTAGGGAAAAAAAAAATTCTAAATTTCTTGTGTCGCAAATTTTAAGGAACACTTATAACCCTGTAGCAAGATTAAGCCCTTTAGCACAACATTTGAGAAACTCTTGAATGCCACAAGGAGCTGTCAAGAGAGACGTAAGACATTGCCAGCCTCCTGGGTCTCTGCAGGAGTGGGAATCTGGAGGTAAAAATAACCAGATGGTCCTGGGGAAATGCACAATGCTGTCTGCTATAATGAAAGGTGGAAAAAATCCCAGTGGATTCTGCTGGTCTGAGCTGGTGGGAAAGATGTTCCTGATCCCAGGGTGGTGATTGCTTCGGTCACGGGTGTATGAGCAAGACACCAGTCAAGCAGCTGAGGGTTTGGTCGTGTGATTAACAGCACCAGCACTCCCCCCCAAAGTCTCAAATAGTGTATTTTCATTGTAAGGAGGACAATCAGTACAGAAATTAAAGCAATGTAAGACAGTATTTCCAGCCTATGACATCCATTAAATCTATTAAAGTAAGCCAAGAGTTATAAAGAAGGTTAATTTGTTCTCTTACAGAATCTCAAAATAATAGCATAATCTATTGAGACTCCTAGCACTGATCGCTGCTAAACTGCCTCCCACTCTTTTGGTGGCATTAACTGCTTCGTGCTAGTGTAACGAAGATGGGGAAGGTCAGTCGTTCTCCACCTGATCACTGTCTCTCTGCTACTGTAAAATGAACCTGCATCTTTTCATCTCTAAATGGATTTTACCTGTCCCCAACTGGTATTAGTGCAGCTGCGTGTAAAACCTCTGTTGTCTTAATTGTGAGTGCTGCTGGTTTGTGTTGAACCAGCAGTCTTGTTTTGGGAAATTCTCTTGTTTGTTTTGGACATTAAATATCTAAAGCTTCCATTTTGGTGTGTATTTTTTGGCTGGTGAGAGGAAAAACTGTTTGAATGCTTTTCTTTTTTGTTTCCCCCTTAGTGTGCTTGCCCTCCAGCACTGGCTAGGTAAGCAATTTTATAAAAGGGAGATTTTTTTCTCTTGCTCCTGACACAGCTTTTCTTGGTAGCTTGGAGCTAGAAGTTTCTCAAGATGAAACCTCCACCTTATGCAGATCTCTGGAGCTTTTTTAAGAAAATGTCCTCGTCCCACTCCTTGCATGGCTTTGTACCTCTGTTCCTGCTGTGTGCCTGCTCCCTGTCACACAGCTGCATGGAGTCTTGGCTTAGGTTCTCTTCTCTTTCCCCTTCCCTGTGGTCTGAGATACTGCTCTTGTCGTGACTGGGCACTGTCTGTGAGTAATGACAGCTCTGCTGTGGTAAACTGAGAGACAAATGGTTTCTCCTATTGGAAGTGCCAGATTTTCTCCACCTTGATATTCGATTGAGAATTAGGACAAACTGTTGTTTATTTTCACATAGCTGTACTCCTGCAGTCTAAAATGGCTTTCAGACTGAGATTACCACCAAGAAAGAAAATGAGAGAGACCTGAGCGCATGTGTATGTGCGAGTTCATCAGCCCTAAAAAGGGAGGCAGCTACTGCAAGGACAAAACCAGTGCTGATACCTCAGCACATGCTGGGGCAAATACTTAACTGCAGCTGCTTTCTTTAGTCAGGATGAATTTTAACCTGCTGCTTGCCTTATTGGTACTGATGCAGCTTAGTTGGCTGTTGGTGAGTGAGACCTGGCAAATAGAAACAGCCTATGTTAGTGTTTGTAGAGGGAAGGCACTAAGAATTTCCAGAAATAAGCTTTTTACATTAGAAAAAAAATTTAAAAAATCAATATGATCTATAAAGTGCAACCAGACACAATGACTAAGACAAAAAGAGGTAACAGTTGCCCTAATCCAGGAGCAAGTGATTTTGGACCCTATACCAAGTTGGGGTAGCTTTTTGTGAAAGGAAGACAAAGTCAGCTGCGAGTGGCGTGTGTTTGTGCTCATCTTCCACAGATAGAGGTAGAAATGCTCCAGGGATCCTTTCTAACAGCACTTCTCCCCTGGTCAAAGGCAGAAAATACCAGCTGGCTCCTGAAAGGCAGGTTGCTCTTTGTATGCTCTACAGACTAAGGTGAGGGGTGAGGTGAGCTCTGTGGTGGGGTGAGTGTGCCGGAGAGTCTGGGTGAATCTGACAAAGGTAATGTCTATACTGCAGGGCTGGAAGAGGGGTGGTGGGAAGGGTCGTCAGCAAGAAGGTGTAGGCAAAAGGCAATGCATGGTGAAATAGCATACCTCTCCCAGCCTTTGGTGTATGAGCCAAGCAAGACTAAGGATTTTCCATCTGGAAGCCTACCTCTGGCATATCTGATCAAGGACAGGTCAGGAGGCTGCCCCAGAAGAGTCCAGAACCAACCGGTGGTGAGGCTGGAGGTTTTGCTGCTGACTCAGTGCCCGAGGCAGCCAGTGCCTCCTGCCAACCGTGCAGAAGCAGCTGTGATTCCCCTGCACTCGGCCAACTGACAGCCTGCTCCCTCTGAGCTCCCGAGCATGAGCACTTAACGCTTTGCGGAGATAACTTGGGGCTTAGCGCAATTGTGAGTTTTGGTTTACTCTCTGTCTAGCTCCCACACGCTGTGCTCAGCAAAGAGTCTTCTCGTAACCCTTCTCAGCCCTACCGGCAAAGACCCCAGCACCAACTAAATATTTTGAGCTTCACAGTTGCTGCTAAAAAAAAAGTAAAGACTTTTAAACTGTGCTTTGCAAACTACGCCGAAGGTTTCATAAAGTGGGTATTTTTAGCATGTCATAAAAATATAAAGTCCCACTCTTATTTTTATCCCTTCAATCTCTGCAAAATTAATTGAAAGCATTTTACCTTGCTCTCCTTTTGCTTCCCTGACTTTCAGAAACTAGCTAACTTTAGGACCCAGGAGGGAAGGCGTCATCAGATGTTGGCAAACGCTGGCCATGTTGTGTGTCTATTTATAGTAGGTGTGTGTCTAACCACCTTGTCCTTCTTTTCTTAGCATCAGCTGGACGAGTTCAGCTATCAATTATCCATGAAGCTAATCATAATACAAGGAAAGCTATGTAAAGCAGGTGCTCAGAGGAGAGAGAAAAAGGGGAGGTAGGTGACAGGACAGGGAAAGATGAGGTTTTAGGAACTGAAAAAAATCCTTTTGCTCAGCCTGAAAACCCTTATTATCTGTAATAATTAGTAATAACAGGGGTGCCTGCACAAAGTCATTGTGACTGCTTTCAGCTGGTACGTCCCTCCCAAATGTTATTTCCCTCATTTATTTTCATTGTGTTGGCAATTAAAGGCAGTGGTGGTTTTTTTTTTTTGTTTTTTTTTTTTTTCCCTTCCCTTTGCTTTTAATAGACCTTAAGCTGGGTGTTCTCCACCCCCTCTCTGTCCCAGGTTATGGTATTTAGGTTGGTAATAGCAGGTTCTAGTTTCCCTGTGAAAAACTGAACCTCTGTTTTTTCTCACGCTTGGAGATTGCATGTCTGCCTAGGTTTTTTCTTTTGTCTCCATTTCAGAGAGGATTTTGTGTGTAAGGACTCTGGGCGGAGAAAGGAGCAAGTGAAGGGATGTTGTTCCACTCATTGCCAATGACAAAGCTGATTGTCAGCTATTTATCAGCCTTTTTTTTTTTTTTTTTTTTTATATGGCTTGTCTTTGCTGCTTTCCTCTCTAGGCAGGGGAGCAGAACAGCATGAACTCTGCTCTTGACAGCAGCTCAGGTTCTGACACCATCTGCCACTTAATCCACTTCCAAGGAAGGATCTGACGTCTGTGTACATGTGTGTGCACATACACCCTGCCCACCTAGCCATACATCATTTCAGCAGACTCATACTGACCAGCTCACAAGCTCCATTTCTCTTATAAGAATTGGCCTTTGATACTTCTTCTTTTCTTCTTCCTGCTTTAGATTTCCCTGATTCAATTTGGCATACTGTGGTGGGAGGCAGGGGAAGGGGCTTATGAATTGAAACTGGAGAAGATTTCCTTGAAAATTGAATACCTCTCTGTTTTCCTACCTAGCCTGGCTCTTTGAGGTGCTGGACTTTCAGATTATTTTTTTTTTTTTAATTTTTCCTGGAATTTGTGAGTGTAGGAGGCATGGATTTCTTTTGCAAAAGCAGCAGGAAACAGAACAGGTGTAAATTGTCTGTGCCAGGCTCCTTGGATAGCTGGTAAGTGGGCTCTTGCAGGAACTGTTGAATTTTAAGCTCTTCAGTGACATAATGGCCAGTCTTGTTTGACTGCTGTCTGTAAGCACTGAATGTGTTTCAAGCTTTCTATATCTCCTTCCTCTAATAACACATGAAGAATGAAGTATTTGCTGATGTTTTTAGATGCACCATATTCAACACAGTTCACTGATTGTGCTGGATCGTGTTTGCTTGTGGCATTCAGTGCCGTGCACACACAGTGCTGTGAAAAATGGTGTGAGAACTGAGATGGGGAGGGAAGAGGGGCTTTGGAAAGGGTGGAGGGATGGCACAGCATGCATTCAGAAATGCGAGTCGTTTTGCTTGTGGTCATCAGTTGTGCCATTTTTCTGGGCTATGGTAATTAATGTTTGAATTAGCTTCTGGAAAACAGTAGCTCACTCTACTACTGGGTGGCTCTCACACCTGAGTGTTGTGATTTCTTCCTCCTGGGTGCCCATGGATAACCCTTTCCTCCACATTTTAAAGGGTCTCCATTGCAAAAATTGGGGGTCTTTCCTGGCTGAGAAGGAAGGAATAGGACTCCCTTCAAAAGTTAACACAGTCTTTGGAAAGACATCCCTGCCTCTGCCAAACAAGGGATCAGGAATTCAAGTTGTGTGCTTGTTGCAGCTGAGCAGAATTCTGCCATGTAACAGAGGATTTGACCCAGAGCTTCCTAACGGATCTGGAAAGACTGCCATTGTCTGCAGAGGGCTTTAGATCAGGCTCAGTTATAACTCTCACTGGTTCCTGTGACGTCCTGCTTTGCTTTGTGGTTGGATTTTTTCCCCCTCCATCTGCCTTTGTAGACCCTCTTCCTCATTTTCCAGGCATGTGCTGATGGCAGGAAGTTATTTGCCCATGTGACCTTCACAACAATTTCTGCATCATATTGATTATGGACCAGAGGAATCCTGCTGTCCAGTTGCACTCGGTTTCATCACACTTAAACAAAAAGTTTCATACTGAATAATGCTCATTAATTAGGAAAGCCAAGGAACTTCATCATGTTAATTGGAGATGGATTTCTATATAAAAACTAGTTAATCAACAATCTTTCCTAAGTGTATTTTATTCTTCTTGTAACATAAAAATGACTTTTTGACTCTTTGAGATTACTTGTGGAGGTATTCAAAGAGGTTTATATTAATACCATATTGACATGCATTGATGAAACCTGAAAACTACTCTCCCTTCGCCACTGCAGAAAACTGCTTTCATTTGTCACTTCTAAAGGAGGCAGGGGAATAATTCTCCACACTCAGATAGCAATTTAAGATTGATCTGATAAAGATGAAATATTTCAGACAATCGATTAAAGAACTTATCTTCCAACACTAATTTCAGCTCTTCTGTAGGATCGTATCCTGTTCGCAACAAGACACTGACAAGGTTCGGGTTATTTTTGAAAACAGGTTCTCCAGAACAAAGTAATAGCTGAACTGGCAGAACTGTGTGGTGCTGTGGTTTCGTTTAGAGGATGTTGTCCTTCACATTTTGCACGTGTCCGTGTAGGGGAAGTAGCAGTGTGCACATGGAGGAACTGGACTTCTGAAGTCACATTTTTTGTTTGAACATTCAGTCATTTTTCAGTGAAATAAATATCTACAAGGCAATGGAAAAAATGGTAAAAAATGTTACGTGTGAGAATTGTGCCTCATTTTGAATTCATAGTATTTAGAAAGTCCTCCCTTTCCTAGTACATTTGTTTTCCAGTCCTTCTAGTGACTACTAATTAATACTGATATATTGGTCATCTAAGATAAAAACAAACCTCCTTTCACTGCTGAAACATCTCTAGGGAATTTGAAAGTTCTCCCTTCAGCACTAGAAAGTTTAGTGATTTGTTGTTTTTCAGTTTTATCTCTTTGTTTCTGTGTCTCTACTGTTCTGTCTCAGCATGGGGACTGTATCTCATAAGGGTAGACCTTTGCCACCCTTCCCCTGAGGTGTTCACAGACCTGTGCAGTGACGGATGAGGGATTCCCTTGGGCATAGGTATTCCCTTTGTGCCTCTAGTCAAGCAGCAAGGAGCTCAGGAGGAAAGCTGGTCCTCATGGGAGGTGCAGACCAATCTTGCAGTCAAAAGCTTGGAAAGAAACCTCCTGAAAGGAGGTTGTAGCGAGGAGGGTGTTAGTCTCTTCTCCCAGGTAACAAGCGATAGGACGAGAGGAAATGGCCTCGAGTTGCGCCAGGGAAGGTTTAGATTGGATATCAGGAAAAAATTCTTCACAGAAAGGGTTATCAAGCAGTGGAACAGGCTGCCCAGGGAAGTGGTAGAGTCACCATCCCTGGAGGTATTTAAAAGCCGAGTAGATGTGGTGCTTAGGGATATTGTTTAGTGGTTGACTTGGTAGTGTTAGGTTAACGGGTGGACTTGATGATCTTAAAGGTCCTTTCCAACCGAAACAATTCGGTGAAAATTCCAAATAAACTCCTGGAAAAGCATGAATGTTTGAACCAAACCCAGGCATTTTGAGGGTTCAATTTCCAGAAAGATTTCATGCATGTAAGCAGATCAATGTCTGAATGCATGCTTTCAGAAGGCTCTTTAGTCAGCTTATTGCAGTCAAGCTTATCCAGCACTATTGCTAGGCTGAAACCCTAAGAAAAAACAAAAGCCCAAACCAACAAAAAAAAGAGAGCTGAGACTCCCTCTTCCCTTGCAACATTGGGAGTAACTGTTGGAGAAAAGGGGCAACGGGATGCTGAACATGCTCTGGGTCTGGCAGTTTGGAATAATTCTGGCTGTGTTACCTGTATCACCTGTTTGGATGACTACAGTTAGGTGCACTATTCTCTGTGGAAATAAATGCTTCACTGCTGCTATTGAATTTATTAGTGAAAATAATGTAATTTCTGAATGTGCATAAAGCTTAAAATTCAGTATATTGCTTTTTTTTTAAAAAAAAAATTGGATACCCGTGTTGAGACCAATAAGGTAATTTGCTGAGCCTAGGTGCATAGTCATTTTTGAAAATGGTGTACCTTTCAAGTCTGTTTATTTGCTGAACTTTTTACTTCAAATTAAGTTTGAAAATGTAAATAATAGGAAGTGACATTTTCATTCCCCTTATTTTGGAAACCATGGACATAGTGTATGTTTGCTTCTTTCCTCATCTGTAAAATGTATATATAAGTTAATTATGGTCAACACTTCATAACTTGTTTCTAAGCTGAATATTTTTAACAGGTTTAGTCTCCTCTGAACAAAGGTAATATCACAGGTCAAATTATTAACTGTACCTGTATAGGCAATTGGAAGATGTTTTTTTCCCACTTGGTCTGTAACTGAAAGTCTAATTTGCCATAGCTCCTTAAAGGGTGATGGTAGTAATTGCTTTACACTGGAAACCCTTGTGTCAGTCCTTGGTTGCTCAAAACCTAGATTTGTGCTACTGGTTTTTGGGGTGGCTTTTGGGTTTTGTGTGGTGGTTTGGTTTGTTTGTTTGTGTTTTTTGGGTTTTTTTTTCCTTAAACGAAGGGAAGAAGTGATCAGAAATACCAGCAAGGAAGACTGAAGTCTGATGGAAATCTTTAATCTATGGGAAGTATAGCTTAATTCTGTTTTAATATTTCAAAATTTTCAGACAGCAGCAATTTGCAGTCAGATTCAGGATGGCAAGCTCTGATTTGTGTGTGTTTCTGGTGATCTCAAGGCAAACTTTGGTTTTCCAGTACGATTAAATTTAAAATCAAGTTGTTAACCTCATATGGAAATATTTGTTGCAAGGAAACTTGAGATTTTTACATCAGGAACCAAACATTACTCTGTATTACTTGCTCTTAATACTCTGGGTTTTGATCTGCATGTGCCTGGTTTATATAAAGCAGCTTGAGAGCCTGAGGGGTGGCAAATCACCTAGACCGGATGATACTCATCTCTGGTTACTGCAGGGAATAAAGTGTGAAATAGCAGAGGTACTGATGAGGACATGCGATATATCCTGAAAAATCACCAGCTGTTTGTGACAATTAACAAAGCACCAGGGTGGGACAGACCTCCGAAATAGAGCAGCAAGGTCCTGGAAATCAGGAGGTGGGCAAGCTGCCTTGTCGCTGCGGGGGAACCGAATGAGACTCTTGGGACAGCGTAGTGCAATGGCTGGCTGGGCATAAGTCTGCAGTCAAATTACCGTTTCATTTGAAAGGAGGAATCTTACAGCTGTTGGACTTTGTGAGAATGAAGTTGCACAGACGTGTGATTACATGTGAACACAGAGTAAGGACTATGTAGTGTAGTAGTCTTGAGTTACTGGGTTTTTCAGAAGACTTTTCTTTGAGTAAGTTACGTGTCAGGACTTGGAATACATATCACAAAATGGTGACAATAACAATTAGAAAGCGAGTATAATTTCTGCCAGCTCTCATCTCTATCCTGCCAATGAAGTGCTCATCTTAGATAGTAGGGTCTTAAATTCCTGTTTGTTTTGGTCTGAAGCAGTACATACGTTTTGTATCTCACCCTGGAGGGGGATGAACATAGCTCATCAGGGTATCTTTATTCTTTGATTTCTGGGAGATCTGCGTGCAGTGGGCTCCCTCATCAAATGTTCCTAACACTTGAATAGTCTCAAAAAACCCCAATGCAACCAAATCCTCAGAGACAAGCACAGTCAGGACATGTTCTCTTTAAACTCCAGCTGAGTGTTTGTGCCCATGCAGAATGCTGCAAGCACACAAATGTGTGTGTATGCAGGGTGCTGTGGCATCGTTTAAAGGAGTCTGGGAGTAGCTGCATAGTTTGCAGCTCTTGAATGCAAACTGATGTTAAATGGCAATCCAGCTGAACAAGGGAGGTGAAGAACTCTGTGAGCTTTAGACCCTGAGCACCCCCTCTTTTAGGGGGTTGATCCCTTTTGCATGATGGTATCAATGTACAGAGATAAAGCTGAACACAGAGATTTCCATCTATTTGCCAGCCTAGGTGTTCTTTGGAGAAGCAGAGCATTTCATAGGCCTGTTAGCGGGGCAGTGTTCATTTGCAGTAAATTTGTATTTGAAAAAAGGGAGAGGAGAAGGTATTTGGTAGAGACTGTAAAGGACGACAAAAATTTCCAAATAGATTTCAGTGCACCAGGGACTATGTATCATGGCGATGTTCTCTAAATGTCAAGTAATGCGTGCTGGCAAAAATGATCTAAATTCATATGTAGTGCTGTGCTCTGAAGCTGCGAGGTTCTCCAAGGAATAAAAGTCACTCTGGATATTTCGGTGAGGATATCTAAACAGAGTATTACTGCAGTTGGAAAAAAAATAAAGGAAAAAAAAAAAAGAGAGAAGAGGAGGGGATTTCTGAGTAATACAGAGGAGGTAAACTAGAGATTTGTGTTTAAGTGGATATCTGGGTTCATCCATGTCTTCTGTAATTTCTCAGGGATAAGTTTCTCCTGTAATAATCTTACTCTACTTTAAAATAGTCGATGAAAGAGTGTACTTCCACTATAATTAATCAAAAGCAGAGCCAAGGTAGGAAACCTTTGCCTAACTCCTACTCTTGCCTGCCTGCACAGATCTTGAATGAAACTTGCCAGGTGTTTCCATATTTACTGCAATTCCCTTAACTCAAGGTTTTCCCTCAGCTTCAGGGTAGAAAATGTTGGTCTAATCATTCTGAATTGTGAATGAATCACTGGAGTCCTTTGGCTGGAGAGGAGCTCCTATGAGGAGTGCAGTGCTCTACTGCCAAAGGTCTTTGTTTTCTTGATTTAAAGAAAGCATCTGAAATGCTTTATTTTGTCACTTCTCTGCTGTCTTTTCTGGTGAATATGTATGCAATTGTGAGAAACTGAGAGCAGCTCATGTGGCCCTGTGTTTGATTGGGGAAACTGCTATTTTAAATCAGGTTTGAAAAGATGATTTTAAATCTGAAGATTGTGCCCTTAGCAAAAGCATTGGAGGTGCGGAGGCATGGAGAAAGTATAAGGATTGGTATATTTAACCCTTTACTGAGTTCTAGGTTGGGATATATGCCCCTTCACAGGAGAGAAATAGCCAGGCATCTGGATATTTTGGAAAGACTGATACAGAGGCAGAGCAGACGATGCACGATTTAGTTTCTCCCTATGAGTGTACGGTCTGAGATTTTGCTTACAACAGGAATATGTCTCATGTTGTTGTGTTCAGCAGGTGGTGTTAAAATGAATGCAACTAGTACAAATCAGTACTAAAAGCACTCAGCAGTTCCTGATGGCAAAAATCTCTGCCCAAAGGGAAAAATGCTACACAGGAGAAGCATCTGCCTCGCTTCGCTGGAGATGAGGCTGGGAACTAACCCCAGTGAACTGGGGTTAGTTAAGGCAGGGAGGTGAGCAATGTGAGAAGCTGTGGAAACTCTTGTTATTCAAACTGATGGATTTGATGTCTCACTGGCAATATCGGCAATTCACCGATCTGTTTCAGGAAGGCTGTTGGCTGCAGTTACATGACTAGACCCCCTGGGGTTTCTCTTGTCTTGACAGACAAGGAGGCCATCTCAGTGCAGTATTTATGTGCTGCCTGACATATTTCAGTTCACTTTTCCTATACAATCCTGTGTACGTTTCCAGGTGGAACCCATCTGCTTCAAAGCGAAGTAGGCAGATGACCTTCCTGCATAGCTGCTTTACCTAACATGGACTATGCACTCTGCAGGATGTTTTAGGTGAGAAAATTAGCATGTAAAATTGTTAGCATAGTGGAATTATTTAAGAGTTGCTTTTTTCTCCTTGAATCATCGTATAAGTCACCCTGTGCAAGCAGACCTTGCATTGGGATATGACTTCCATGAAAGATGTGCCTCAAGTTAGTTGCAGAACAAAATTCTTTCTCTGCTATTTGCTGCTTAAAAGCTCACCGATGTTAGGGGTCAGTTCATGTTTTGGTGAACCTATAAATATGTGGCTATTTTCTCTATAGTGCAGAAAGGGTCTTACCCAAACAAAGTGGGACCTTTAGCCATTTAGGAGTACATTCTATGGGAAAATATAAAACCGTTGTCATTATAGAGTCAATAAACCCTTGAATTGGTCTACACTGACATTTTCCTGGGTTGCATCCTCTTCTGCCATTCCCTGTGTGGGAAGGAGATAGTTTTCTGAAAATGCTTCTACTGATATCAGCTTTGATGTTCCTAAACACAGAACAAATCTGAATGTTCTGGGCTCCAGTTATAGCTGGCACTTCTTGGTCCTGGTCAATATGAGTCTCAGTTCTCATATAAATTATTTGGCTTGTGTTTGAACCTCTTTCAACTTTACCTCAACCCTGCAAAGGGGTAGGGTTCAAACATGGTTAACCATGGTACTTTCTGTTCCATGAGGTGTACCCATAGCTGTTTTATTTAGCACAGACATCTCTTTTGTTGCAGGCATGTCCTATTTACAGTTTCCAGGAAAAGTTTCATGTCTGTGCTGCTTGCATTAGAAAAACAGTGCTAGCAACAATTTTTGCCTTTCATCCATAGAAAGGGATCTCTTTGTTTTTTATAATGGTATTCCCTGCTGTTTAAATATATTTCTATGGAAAACAAATTTCAGTCTGTATTGTCCTTTCCATGGTCAAAATCACTGACACAGAAGAAACAGTATTATACTCTTTCTCTCAGATCAGGGATGCTGATGCTTTTGAGGGGAAAAGGTGAGAAAGACTTCAGAAGTGCACTTTAATTTAGAGATGTGTGTGAATTTAAATAGATTACAATTCTTCAGTTCTGCATTGCTTTGTTTTTAAGAGAAGTCTACAGGGCTTGAAATTGGAAGAAGTCAGAGACAACAATGGAGCTATTGGGCTGTATAGAAAATGATTGTCTGCACAGCCCAGTGAACTGAGGGAATTGCAGGAATAAGAAATACATGCAACAGAGCTCCCAGACTTTTTTCTTCATTGTGAGCGCTTCTCATGAAGCCTTACTAGTGGGCTAAAGTAATTTAAGTCTCTTTGGTGGATTCTCCTTAGCAACCCAGTTTCATGCCATAGAGGCTGTGAACACCTTCACTTCTTTTCTTATTTGTGCAGCCATTGCCAGTTCCCTGCAGACACCTGGGACGTGCTGGCCTCACTGGTGAAGTGGTGCTGGGCAGTTACTGTGTCAGAGTTGATTGGCAGCTGAAAGGCAGTGTAAGTGTCTAAGCAGTCTGGCGAAAGCAGCTATTGAGGCACACTTTGATTGCGTTTAGTCTAAATATATTTAAATCTATGTAATCTAAATATACACAGGGAAAACTTGGAGCAATGCCTGTTACCTCTGTGTTTTTATACAGTATTTGAGTTGTATCTGTAAGAAAGGGAGATATTTATTTTGCATGTAGCTAAGGCATGTCATTCCCTTGTACTTCAACCTTCAGAAATGCTCCAGGAATTACCAAAACTACTGTCCTCTTACAGCCACCTTCTTTGGTTCACCAATAACTAACCCATGAGCAAGGGCTGTGGTATGTTACAGCTTTAGGGGCAAACAGCTAGTGCTTTATTTCCAATACATGTGAGCTTTGAGATAACTGTGTATCCTCTATGGATTTGGATTTACTATTGATATGCAGACAAATCCCTAAGCCTGATTGTAAAACTGCTCAAGGCTGGAGATGGGCTGAAGTGGCAGTATTTAGTCACACTACTTCTGGTTCCTCTGCTAAAGCTGTTTATTTTATGATCTGATTCACATAATGTATGTGCATTTGCTTTTTTCTGAACAGCGTTCTTCTTACTCTAGAAGAAACTAAATTGCATTGGTCTGTGGGTGAAGATTCTTGGTCTAATAACTGATTAAAGAGTAAGACTAGGGTCAAGTGATCAGTTTATGGTCTAGAGGGATGTTATCAGGGATTCACGTGGAGCTAGAATGGCTGTTGCTAAATGCGTTCTTGGAAATTCTTTGGAAACAGGAAATAAACTATGGAGTGATGAAACTTGTCTCTAGGCTATTTAAAATGAGAATTAATTGCAGAGTTCCAAAAGGATCACTTGTAGAGAAAGAATGGACTGTAAAATGAGGTTGCAATTCTGCGTTGATACGGCTGCTTTTCTCCATCTGCATTACTTTGCAGTTAACTCAGGCAAGGATGGACTGTGCATTAGTTATTACCCATTTGGAGAAAGATTTAGTAGTCACTGTAGATAATTCTATGAATATTTCTGCTCACTGCTCAGAGAAGCAAATTAAAGAGAAGGCAAATAGAGCAATAGTAATTCAATCACTGAAACGCAACAGTTTATGGATGAGAAAAGAGTTGGTAGAAAAAGTTTTACCAGCTTGAATGGCATGAAGAGCAAGCAGAAGGCAGGTAGGGAACACTAGTTTAGTCTTTCCTATGATGTAATAGCCAGAGAGCATCAAATAAACTTGTCAAACAGGTTTAAAATAATGGGAATTAGTTTTGCTCACAATTCAATATTATGTGGTGGATCTCATTGCTACACAATGATGTCATGGAGACAAACATACCTGTATTAAAAGACCAAATAAACGAACACTGTAAAAATCCATTGGTGAGCATGAAGTGGGAGGATTTGACACAGCCCATCTCAAGGAGACTAAAGCTTTGCTTTGGTAAAGGCAAGGTGGAGATGTGGAAGGCAATATACCTCTGTGCTTACCATGTTCTTTTTCTCTCTCTGTAAGCATCCATTACCAATTGGCTTTAGGCAAAAACTGCTGGCTTAGTTAAACATCTGGTCTGTCTCAGTAAGATTTTTCTTTTAGTCCTAGGGTCTGTCTACAGTAGACAGAGGTGAACTTATTGTACCCTTTGCCCTGAGCTAGTAAAGGCTGTGAGCTTGAGCCTGAAAACCAGCTCACCATGTTGACATGATACTGAGACTGATCCAAAAAACCTCAATCCTTCTGTCTGAGTGGCTCAGTGTGCTGAGTGGGCTGACATCCACCCACATGAGGTGGTACAGACATGGAGGTGCTTCTTGTTGCAGAGGCATCAGAACTGTGTGAATTTTGAGCTGAGAAGGAGACCACCCTTGCCATACTCTCCCAGCATTTCCCTACTAGCCAGCTTAGTTGATACGTTACTTGAAAGAATCTAATTCCTTTTTTCTCCATAAAATATTATGTAGGGAGCCCATATTTCTTAATGTGGGGCCAGTTATCTAAAAATATATATGCATTACAAAACTATGCATCAAAACACATGAATCCGCTTCTGCCTTGAGCTTTTGTTCTGGACCCTGTTTTTTACGGATGGTTCCTGCTATGTTTCAGTGTTTCAATCTGTGCTGAAAGCTGAAATTTTAGCTGTGCCTGTGTGTGGTTTAATAGTCTAAAACCAGTTAGGAACTGCAGAGAAAGTTCACTAAGCTTGAAGTAATCCATGGTACCCACATGCTTCTAGTTTTGCTGTTGAAGGCATGTAGCCCATGCTCAGAAAATTTCTCAAACTTCATAAATATCAATCCGAAAGAGTGCCAGGCTGAGTGCCAGGGAGAAGTGGTTACATTTGTCAGGTCTCTGTTGTGTTTGCAAAGCAAGAGAACAGGATGGAAGCGGTTTTTTTTTTTTTTTTTTCTCACTTTCTTGATGCTCTAGTCTTCATTGCAGAGCTGTACAGAATGGTGCAGGTCACTGCACACTGATGTTGCTATGTTGTGCCATTGCAGTTTATACCAGCTGAAAACCTGATATGTGAGGAGTACAGCAGCTGCTTTTTGGTCAAAGTTGTAGTGAAGGTTTTTTGCAAGGCAGTACCACTGACTTCGGTGAGCTCAGTTTATATCCACTTGTTCTTCAGCATGTGGCATCCTAGCGATCCATGCCAAAAAGACATTCTCTAAAGAAGCTGGCACATAGTTTCCAGGAAAAAAATGAAAAGTACTTTCCTATTCCTGTATATGTGTACACAGTGCCCTCCACCAGTCCTCTGAGGTTTGGTTGTTACATTAGAGTAATGTGGTTTAAAGAAAGAAAATATTGGCTTGTTGTAAACCTCATCTCTTTGCTACAGTTTCCAGTTCAGAAGTCTTTTGATTTTTGCCTTCCTTTTTTAATTTCTTTTTTTTTTTTTAGCATCTTCCCTGACTGGTTGTAGCTGGGGTTGAAGGAGAAGTCAAGGTCCTAGGACAAGATGTATATGTCTCCCATGAGGAAAACAAAAGTTTTGAGACGGTCAAGTGATTTTTTTTCAGGCACCTTAGTCTATCTACCCCTGATCTCAAGGATCTCATTGTCTTGCAAACTAAAAAGAAAAAAAAGTATTCCTTTGCCCATGCAAACCTATTTATGGGGAGGGGGAAAAACCTAAACACCCCCTTCCCCAACCTATCCCAAAACTAAAAAAAAAAACCAAACCCCAAACCCACAAACAACCCCAAAACCCCAAAATGTAGGGAAAACAAGCCTTACAAGAAAAAATGTGGGAAAGAGAAGAAAACAAGATATCGGAAGAACAGAATTCATTCTTAGCTGTGTATAAAGTACCAAAACTAAGGTGTATGGGATTGGGTTATATTGTCTCTGATTCACTGTTCATTTCAAAGAGGTCTTCTGCTCCCTTGGGCTGGTCTTTTCAGGGTTATCTTTGGCCCTGGAAAACAACTTTTCCTGGAACTGGCATGTTGGGGGAAGACTGCTGTCCCCAGTACCTGTGGGGTCCAGGGCTGACCTTTCTAACCCGGAACAAGTGGTTTCTCACCCTCTGCACAGACCAGGATTGTTGGACTTGGAACGTCTGCCCCTTAGCTTGATGGCTTCTGCTCCATATAGGCCTTTAGAGGTGCAAGTAACGTGTGGTATGAAAATAGGAGCATTGGGTCAGTGGGAGCTGGTGCTACATGAGCTGTCTCTGTCCTGTTCTGAGAGCAGCTGAGGAATGGTGTGGGTGGCACCTGCTTAGTATAACAGGTCTTGACACATTCGTGGATGCAACTGCGAGCCAAAGGAGCAGCCAGTGTCCTTTGCTGGCTCTCATGTATCTCGTACATCTGTTTGGCTCCTCTCATCTCTCTGCTCTAGCAGCAAGGACTTGGAGAGTGAGTGGCTTATTGCTTTAGCTGGCTGGAGAGATGTTTTCCTCCCAGCTACCCCAGCCTAGAAGAAGAAAAGTTCTAGGTCTTGTTAAATATCACTCTTATCTAAGAAAAAGGAAAATAAAGTTTTGGGAGGTTTAATTCTTTTCTTCACAGTGAGGGTGCCAGTTGAGTGGGATTTGTTAGTCATTAGTGTGATACAAGTAATAGCGACATTCTGATTTGCCTGAAATGAACAACCTGGAAAAATCATATGAAAGAGTGATTACATGGGGTTCCCTCTTCTCTGTTTAAAGAAGTCTGTAAGTTCACACAAGAGCCTTCCCTTCTGGCTGCTTGTTTTCAGAACCCTTCTGGGGTGTACCCAGTGCATAAAGCAGCCTCCCAGCACATTATGTATCATAAGGTAACAGGTCAAACTGAGAGAAAATAGATACTTTGACAGAAAGTTCTGCACTTAAAGCTACATACCTCCTTGCTTCCAATCTTTTTGGTTAGGTATTTAAAAAAAAAAAATCTCCTACAAAAGCAATTTATTGCTAACTCTATACCAGCAAAAGTGGGAAATGTAATTATTGCTTTGAATTTGAAAGGTCTGGGAGGGATGAAAGGTGGTACAAGCGGTGTGGTTTGTTAGCGATGGCTGCAAGTGATAGGCATGTGGTTTGGTAGCTATTGCCTTGTTTGATTTATTTTTGTTAAAAGTGCTCAGTTCCCCTTTTACCAACACTGTTTATACTTCAGCTCCCTGCTTCCCCTGCTTTGACTCTTGGCCCACATGATAATTAGGTAAAGAGAATAAAAGCTATGCTTACCTACTTTTCTATAAGTAGCGCAGGAGAAGTAGGCCTTCGGAGGGGATTTAAAAGGGAAGAGGATAATGATTTAAACTGGTGCAGGAAGTAAACTAAGGGGATAAAGAATCTAATCTCTGTGGTGGATAGCAAAGAGAGTATTGAAAATAAGGGGAATATTCAAGTCGTTTGTGTTTTTGGAGGGAGACTGGTAAAGAGGTCTATAAGGAAACTTAATCATGCTTTATAAAGCAGTTTCAACATGGAAGAACACATTACATACAAGAAAGACTCTGTTGTCAATAATGCATTTAATTTCAATTTAAATCAACTTGACAGGCCGAATATTCCATATGTGTCTCTATTAAAGATGAGAAACCTTTTTTTTGGCGGGGGGAGAAGGCACTTTATACCTCTTTGGTACTCTTCTAGAGCTCAAAGTGCCTAAGTGGAAAATCAAGACTTTCTTTTTATCCCAGCTCACTTCAGTGAGAATATCCTGCTTTTCCTTCTACCGAACCTGTATGGAATTAACTTCATTTGTCTGAGGCAGCCCAAGGGGATCAGCTAGGACTTCAACAGATCTTACATGTCAAAGTAGCTCTTATATTTTTCTCTCTCAGTTACATTACCATTGCAAATACTGGTGTTCTTTGCTCTTCTTCTCTTCTAAATGCAGTAGGAGGTGCTTTATATTAGGGAATTTTGAGGGAGGTGCTTTTTTTTTCTTGAAGCTCCAAAGAAAAGAGGAAGTAGAGAAAGAGACAAATTGTTTGGCAACATAAGGTCATGCGGAGAGGGGAGATTGTAGCACTTTAACTTCTGAGATAAATTTAAACTCACAGTATTAATCTGGACACTAATATTTCTACTGACATTACTTTTCTTAGTGTAGCTTTAGCTGATCAGAGTCAGGCTTAAATGAGACACTTCAAATCCAAAGCCAGGGAGGGCTTCACACAGGAGGTGTGTTCTCCTGTGACTTTCTCCTGAGGCAAAGGAAAAAATACATTTTTCTCAAGATAATATCGGACAAAATTGACTTGCAGCACAGATGCACTCTTATTCTTGCTGAATGTATTTTATCATTCCTTAGTCTGTTGCTCATTGTATTTGTTGTTATAGTATGTAGGGTTGATTAGCTTTGGCAACAAAGCTGCAAACTGTTAGCTTCATGCTGCATACTATGAGATACGGAAAAACTAGTTGGGAATGTTCTGAGCAAAATATGTGTAATTAATTGATTTAGAACAGACTGTGATCTATTAAAATGGAGTCTTGGCTTGTCTATTGCATGTATTGCTGTGTGAATGTGTTAAGGTAGTAAGGTGATTGTTGTAAAGTGTGTGTTGGAAGGAGGAAATGGATCCATGGTACACCTAAAGCCCTAGAGGTGCATCTATTTTGGTGATCTGGTTTGACCTGCTGAATTTTGCAGGGTGGTTTTAGCAGCATTATGGGTGGATATAAGACAAGCTTTAAAGCACAGGGAGGAGGAAGAACAGACAGACGCCCATATTATCTAGATACTAAAGCACATCCACATATGACAGTGTAAAGAGATCGTGCTAGCAAGACATTTTTTTGTCACTTCCCTTCCCCTCTCCCAGTACGTTTTGCTCTGCTCTGCTTTGTTCCTAGGACTGATCTTAACTGATGCTCTGTTTTGATGTAGTCCACAGCTCAATTTCCCCAAAGGAGAGACTGCTAGCTAATTCCAGTTGAATCGGCAAGATAGAGGTGGTTGAGTTATGTGCTGTACCCCAAGACTTGGTTTGAGGATGGGGTGTCATTGAGAGAGATGGGAATGAGACATGCTACCTGAGGAAGATCGGTAAGAGAGATGAGAAGCTGGGAGTGGGAGCAGAAATGCAGCTATTCTGAGGATGTGCTGGTGTTCCATTTCTTGATATCTATTTTCTATTCCCCCTGCTCCTCTGCATACATTCAGTGCACAGGCAGAGGAGGTGAAAATTACAAAAATTACTATATAATAAATTCATAGTTCACTTGTTATTTAGTAACGGTTAGTATCAAATGACTGGAAGAACTGCAAGCTTTTCTATAGGTAATCCAAATGTAATATGTGACCTTCCCCCTTTCTTTCTTCTGGAAATGAATACAGTACAGTCAGCCCCTGGAGCTCTCGAGTCACTGCGTTGTCTTTGAGCTGGAATAATTTAAACCAAAAGCATATCTCTGCAAGAGGAGGAAACAATGCATATCAACAGCCTCTGACCTGCTCACGTAGTGCTTCCAGTGGCAAAACCCAGACTATCGGAATCCAATTATTCATTATCACATGGTTTTATTGGCAGGCAGGAGTTATGGGAGGAAGGTGGAGATCTTGCCTGGAGTGTGGTCTGTGAGCTGGGTCAGGTGACTGCAGCCAATTTAAGTCCCTTAAAAGGAGGCACTGTTGAGATTTTTCCTTTTTTCTTCCTCCACCCCCTCACTGATGCTGCAACAACCCTTTGACAGCTTGATGTTGGGACCTATTCCCTTAGTTGATTGACTTCTCCTCTGGGTTCCCTTCTTCTGAGTTACTGCAAGTTGCTTGAGTGCTAGTCTTTGTGCACTAGCTACAATCTTCTTTTAAATGCTATTTTTGCTATACCTACTGTTCGCTCTGTATGTATTACTTTTCTAGTCAATCCTTCACTTGTAGAAATGGGCCTGTTCTTATAATTCTGTTACTGCGTATTTCTACAGAGTGAGGATAAAACTGGTTTTGATTTTAGCAGTACTCCAGGTGACTACTGTCCTTGCTGTGATGCAAGTGCGCCAGCTGATGGCTGCACCTGCAAGGAAGTGGTTCAGCAGGGTGCAACCATTCGATTTGGGGGCACAATGCTGAATTACAGCCTTGCGTGTTTGTTTACATACTGGACACACATTCATGCCCTATGGAAAAAGAATGCTATCAGAACTGCAAAATCAAACATGCAAAAGTTAGGAAATGCCAGGACGTTAATTTTCCCACCTGCTTGCGCGTATGCGTTATGATTCAGTCTTTAATTACACAGTTGCACACTGTTTTTCCACAGAGTTCCTGCTTCCCTATGTGCACAGGACATCCACTGATGTTTGAATGAGAAGCTATTCAATATTTTGTTTTCTCCTTATTGTTTCTCATGACATTATTCAGGCTGTGCAATGCGGGAGGAATTACTCATGGCCTTGTGTTGTTTTCTTTTGTTTTCTTGCTCGTCTTCAACACAGCAGAAGTGGCCAGTGTTTCATGAACACTCTTTGCAGTGTCCCTGTCTCATCCTAGATGCTGTGCTGGCCCCATTCATGAACTGGGAATATGAGAGCATTGAGTGTCTGCCTTGGACAAGCAGCCTTACCAAGTGTTTCTGATTTCCTTATCTCCAGTAGCGGCATTCCCAGTGTCCCACTTTAAATCCCAGTCCTAAATTTTTCCTCCTCTCCTGCCTGGCTTTAGTTCTTGCTATGCCCAAGTTGATTCTGCCATGTGAGATGGTTATCTCATCATGTCTTCATAAAAGGTCTTTGTCTTTCATGCTGTTTGGATTTGGTTAGGATTATGGGCAGCAGAGCAGAGACAGGCTCCTTAATTTCGTTTCATCTGGGCCTGGTTTTAGCAGCCCAGACTGGCAACTGTAGGGAAAGGCTTGTTTAAGCTCAGTGCAGGTCTTTGGGCAGTTCAGCTCTTTAATTCAGAGCAAACTCTAGAAGGCATGAGAGACGTATGAAATTTCAAAGGCTTACCCCTTGGGCAAGTTCAAGTGGATTTTCCTAAGGACAACAAAAGGTGCTTGTCTGTCACAGAGTCCCCTGTCCTCTGCCAAATTTTAAGTTACTGCTGCAAAAAATAGATCAAAGAAAAGGTTCCTGAATGTTTTAAACACCAAATAAACAATATGTTTTTATCCGGTTTTGTTTTGGTTACAGCTAAAGTATTTTTGGTAAAATTGAAAAAACCCTCATCATCCTGAGGCAGCAACCTGTCATAGGAAAATTCAGCCTGAGTGTTTAAAGGATAGTGCAACCCATATGCAACTGAAAACAGAGCCTTAGACTGGGAAGTGTTGTCTGGCCTATGAACAGTTGAGTTTGATACGGTAAATGCTGTAGTTTTTCTCAGTATGGCTGTTTGATGGATCCTGATTTGATTTTATCTTTTTTACATTACAGCAGTGTCATTGAAGTTAAATATTTTGAAATTATTTTTTTCAGCCATCTTGTAAAGTGGCACAGATAGCAGCAATGAGAAGAGATCAATTTTGGATCTGCCCAATGCTGTAGCATCCTATTTCTTTTCCTGATTACCACCCCTGCTCTCCTGCTAGATGCGCTTCAGTGAGCTTGGGCAGGGAGGGAGGTGCTTTCTGCACCCTTTCAAGAGAGCTGCCTTCACAGCGAGGATTTGTCTGTTCGGGGAACAGGGCAGTAAATGGAGTGCCCATTTCTGCTGGCCGCGCTTAGATTACTCAGTGGGTAGATGCAGCATGGGTGGTGTGTGTATGCCACGTGGCACACTGCGGTGCAGAGGCATGAGCAGCTGGTACAGGGTGCAGCACACCCATGTTACCACAGAGCAACTCTGGGCTTCTTGGCAGGGCGGGTTATGCCACAGAGTGTCATGCTAACACGTCTATATGTTGTCTAGTGCCAGAGCAAGCTCTGGCATCCCAACAGGGAACAGCATGCTGCAGTGTAGATTTAACTGAACTCTTGAGAGGTGTTTGCCCAGTGGCTTTCAAAAACAGTTAACTAAACTAAGTTTGGATGCAAAGAAGAGTAACTTATTTTGAAAAATGTCTTTACTGCTTTGCTATTTAGACTCTTGCTCTGGTAGCTCAAATCCCATCTTCCAAATACAATTGACAAGAATATCATTAGCAGCTTGGTCTCTTTTATTGCTTTACCCCTCAACGTTCGTAACTGTGCTATGCGATTACAATAATGGACTGCATGTTTCTAAGTTTTACCCCAAAGACTGTACACTATTCTAGACTAATGCTCGTTTTGCTTTTACTTGATTTTAAAGTAAATTGATATGGTAATTTTTTTGTTTCTTTACCTGTATGTGGTTTTAAAATCCTGTCTGGAGATACCCTGTACTGGAATAGAACCCCAAGCTGCTGCTAAAATTAATACTTAGAGAACCACCGGGAAAAGAAAAATTAAAGAACAGGAAAGGCAAAGTTGTTTTTACACCCACTCTCCATCTCTTTTCACATTATGCTTGGTCTTGGCTGCTTCAGTGAAATTTCTCTATTTGGTCCCTTTAAGTAGTGCTTTGAGAAGATGCAGACACCATCCATCAGCTTTCTTTAAGTTGGTAGGTTAGCACACCTCTCTGTTACTGATAAGCAGTAATAGATGTGGAAAAGAACTTGTGGGTCTTCTGGCTTTAGGTAGTGCTCTGAGAGTCTAGCTTTGATTTCCTTCAGTGCTCTTGCATTTTTGTAGGGAGTTGAACAAGCCACCAGTGTAATCTTGTTTCCATTTTAATTTCTAAAAGTCAAAATATTGTTTCTCTGTCATGGTGACACTATTAGAAAAATCAATAAATGCTGGAGGATGCTGAAATACTAAATGCTGCAAAAACCAAATAAGTTGATTGTTGTTATACTCAGCTGGTTACATTTTAATTGATTTACAGATATATTAGCTTCCAGTATAAAATATATTGACATGTAGATACAGCACCATGATTCATAAATTTACTGTAATCAATATCACAGATTGTGTTTATTGTTTACATTTTATATCTTCACTGAGTTTACCCAAAACATGAAGTTATTTCTAGTTGTGGTCTTTATGTAAAGCTGAGTTTTGGAGTTCAACTTGGCAAAGCACTGCTGCTTTTGACTAGTATGGTCTAAAACAAAACAAATCAACTGCTCTTTTCCTCTGCATTAAGTATTCCATTTCATCAAATTGTCTTGAGACTCTTATTTCAATGTCATATAGTTAGTTTACTGTCATTATGACTAGGCTTTGAGCTGATAATTTGCATGATGTTCGATCCAGAGTTGGATTGGTGGTTGGACCTCTGTGGAGGTTTTTGACTTGACCAGATTTTAAATAAAAAGATGGAAAACACCACAACTGTAAAATGAGTCACCCAAATTTTACTTTTTCACCAGAACATTTTTGTTGCAGGTAGTACTGTATGCATACATAATGCATATTACTCTGAAAATTATTCTTGTACTCTGAATGCCAGCTCTTTATACAACATGCTGTAAGTACATGTATTCTGAAAAATGATAATTGTTTCCAGGTTAATGTGTAGAATCATGGCAGCATTTGGGAAGCTCTGTATATAAGATATTTCTTTTGCATATATTTTCTCTGTTTCTGGTTCACAGTGAAAACTACTGAGAGTTTCATGTTCAAACAAATGTAAAACCTTTTGAATGTCTCCTAGGTTTTTTATTCTAATCTATGCAAAAGAATCACCTTTGGCATTCCTGCTACCCTGTGGTGCCCTGAGCTCATCTGAGGCAGGACCCACACTTTTGTACAGAGTTGATAAAAAAAAATTCGAAGACTTCTAGATCTACTGCCCCAGACCTTCAGCATTTGACTTCACGGGTTGTCATGGTGCAGAGGACCCCAGGCTGGTCTGCTTTGTAGACTAACTTGGAGCCACTCTCTTTTATAGATCTAAATTTGGGAAGAACATTTTTTTCTTTATATAGTCTCTCTATGGCTTTGCATGCCTAGAAGAGCATACTAATAAATTAGATCTGATTTTCATTTCCACAATGTGACTTCTGTTTGACAAACCTGCTTACAGAATCCAATCTTAATTTCACTTTATTGGTATTAATTCTGTGTTAAAAATAACAAAGTTCAGCAGCATTTCCCAAGAGGTTGGTCCCGGTGACACCTCAAGAGATCCATGTTCTGAGCAGCATTGAACAGGAGGATCCAAAGTAGAAATACTTACGTAGGAATAATCAGAAAATACTGGGTTTTGGTATCCTTTTTTGATGTCCTGTAAAATAGTAATTTGACAGATAATTTCTCTGCCAAATGCACACCTCTATGTGTGACATGTAGGTTTTATTTATCCGACATAGTGCTTTTTTTTCTCTCTTGGATCTCAAGGCACACTGAAGGATTTCTCTGGTTGAAGTATGGGAATAGTTTCCTTGACACTTTAGCACCTGTGTGGTGGGTGATGTTTCTTTGACCAGGTCCTCTCCTTTGGGTGGGCACTGTGCAAGCTGATCTTGCACATTCTTCATTTGAATCCCTTTAAAAGCTCTAGCTCTGCTCAGTGAAAAATGATGATATTGCAGTTAAGACAAGTGGAGAGTCAGGACGCCTTGACACAAATGAATGAAGAAAGGGATATGACTTAAGTCATCTGCAGTTCAGATCTGCCAAGCTGAAACTTCTCAGCACAGCACAGAGGCAGTGCTATCCAGTGGCTGAGGGATGCAAAGAGGGTCTTGGGGGAAACCTGCCTTTTCTTGTCTTGGCCATGGCAAAGATTGAATCTGGACAAGTCATTTCACACTTCTGCTTCCTTTCCACTCGCTGTTAGACCAATAGCTCTTAACAGCAGGGTCTTTCATTTACAGTATGCTTTCCTAGGTCAGTAAAGCCTTGATTTTTGGTTTCAACTTGTGCTGTAATAGTGATAATCTCAAACGCAGCAATCTGGAGTGATCCTTTCCAGTCCCTGGAATTTAGCCATGGGTGGCAGGGCTAGATAAAACCGAGATACAGACACATTGCGAGGGGGCTGGAGCGTGGCAACACATTTATAGTGTTGCTTTTATTAAAGCTGCCCTTTCTTTCTCCTCCTCTTCCTCCCTCAGATGATGATGACATTGTTTATTTGTTTTACTTCTATAGTTAGCAAACTTAGTTAGCAAGCCAGATTAAAAATAAAGCAGCAGCCCTCCTCTGTTCTAACACTGAGAGCGGTGTCAGCTGAAGCTTTGTGGTTGCAAAAGGGGTATCAAGTCCTACCCCTAACTGGGGAGGCTGTGCTCTGGATTAACACACTGTTGAGTAGCCGGTAATCTCTGTCCTCTTTTTCTCTTTTGTGTGACTCCAGGCACCTGATCGTTAATGTCATCTTGGTTAAGGAGCAAGGTCCCCATTTCCATGGAAACATGAGAAAATGGCTTTGGAATCTTCAAGGTCCTTTATTTATTGGGTAGCATTTTCTCTCCTGTTTAAGCATTTAAACAAAGAAGTCTACAGTGCTGAAATCTTTTAAGAGTTATTGTGTTAAATGAGGTGGACAGTTATAAAAATGATATTTAACTTTGCTCTGCTCTGTAATCCTGCAACAATATGTCAGCTGGTGAAAAATCAGCCTAGTTACCCTGAAGCCAATGGAACTAGACCAGTTTACAACAGCCAGGATTTTGTCCCAGAGGTCTGGTAGTCCATGGGTTAGCTTCCCAAGGAAAGTGGTGGGACTCTCATCACTTGAAAGTCATAGCTAGACAAGATAAATTCCTGAACAGGTATTGGAAGTCTTAGTTCTACTTCATCTGCTAGATGAACAAGGTCATCTAAAACATTTTTCTAATTCATTATTATACTCATGGATTTCCTGATGCAAGATTTATTTATGTCTAAATGACTTAATTTTTTTTGCATTGTTTAGTGTCAAAGTAAGCCAGTAACTGTGCAGACGTTATTTTTCTGTAGGTCAATATTGGTAGCCATTTAGTATGAGACACATGATACTATAAATTAGTATCTAAATATAATTCTAATACTGTGAATGCTCAGGCTAGATATATATTTTATATTTTAAGTATTTACAGTATATTTACTGCAAAAGACTAAAAAAATATTTTATAATATACTTGGTGCTGTGAACGGTGTATGTAAAGACTGAATACACAAAAGGCAGAGTAAAGAATATGGTTAAAAAGGCTTAACTAGTGGCACAGGAAACAAGTTTTTGACACAGTTACTGAAGTTGAGGGTAAATATTGATCCAATTCAATGTTGATGTTAAAGTTCCTATTGCCCTAAGTGAAACATGGTTCAACCAAAGATTTTTAACATTATACATCCCTATGCTTCCACTTACCAATGACAAAATCGTTTCCACATCTGAGTCAAATCCCTGTTCTGATTTAAAAAACATTCTCTCTTTCTCTCTCCACTTGAACAGAAGCTTCTCCTGTTTATTCTGCACCTGAACTTTGTTCATTTCTGTCACAACCTTCAGAAATTCCCCAGCTGGAAAAATTAAGACCTGTTTGGAATAATGAAAACTAAATATATAAATGTCCCTTGCCAGAGTGTCAAAGGAGCAAACAGATAATTAAACCTAAAACATTACAAGATACCTGTATGATACATCACCTATAAATAGTGAAATGAGAACACAGATGTGGCTTTGAATTCAGCAGTGGCTTTAATTTTGTTTACATCTGATTTCTCCTCTTATACTGCAACCTTGACAAAGTCACATTTTGCCTCTCTGAACCTTGCCGGTGAGGGAGGTAACGTAATTTCACTTTGAGCTCCCTGAATGTAGGACATCACATATGGAGCTGGACCAAAGATGGAAAGCACATTTGCATTAATTTCAGTGTCAAGCAGCTCTTAAAAATTATGAGAAGACGGGGGGTGTAGGTGTCTGGCGGGGGAGAATATTCCATCTGGAGGGACTAGCACCTGACTTACCACTTGATCTTCAGTGTGACAGAGGAAATTCCTAAATGTGGGGACTGCAGGGAGATGCTCAGGACACCTGTGACAGACCTCTTACTTCTCAGCAACCTACTTTTTCTGCAAGTTTCTAGTTAGTATGGTTCCCTCTGTATAGACTCTGGCCTCATTTTCTTGAGAGTGTCTCTGTCAGATGAAATTATGGGGAGAGATGAGGTTGGTGAGCTCTACAATTAGGGGTGATTAACTTAATAGTAAGTCCATTTTCAGGTGACTTTTGCAAGAAGGTAATGTTAATGAGACAGATCTCATGTACGATAGTGTTGAATAAAAATATCTTCCTTTCTTCCCATAGATACTCCCTAGAAGTATTTATCAGAAAACTATTGTTAGGGCTTTCCCTTCTCATTTGAATTTCAAGTCAGTGAAGATGGACACACTAAAACAAATATGATCCCAGAACAAGGTCTTGTATAGATTAGAAGATTAAGATACTGCCCTAAATTTAGGATGCAATCATTTGAATGAGATATAATGGTAAATTCCTTTCATTTGTTTTAAAAGAAAGATAAAAATCCTAATCCTCAGCATCTGATGAAAATATTAGCTGCTCTGACCAAAGCTGTTTCTGAAACCCAGAGCTCTATGGGAACAAATTATGGCTGAGGAAGAGCTCTCTTTTGGTTCATATCTACATAGTTCTGGCTTACTCTCTGCCTTATAATGCATTTTAAAATCTACAGTATGAACAACTCTATAGAAATGAAATGTCACAGTTTATAGTGCTGTAAAGATGTTTATTACTGATGAGCTTAAAATGAAGTTACAACTGTTACTCTAGTTAGTGGTATATTTTGGCATTATAAATTCACTCATAGGGTAGAACAAATATTTTCTCTCAAGGTTCAATTGTTCTTTGTTTCTCTGCTGCTGCTTCTGAAAAACTCCTGAAACATTTTATTGATGAGGTAATGTGTTCTCATCCGCATGTAGTACTTCTGTAACTCCAGCAAAGGTTTCTGGTGACATGCTAGACCACAAGAACAAAGCTCATGTTTATTGTGTTCCTCCAGATGGAATTACAGTCTTCATCAGTTAATGCAGTGTTTCTCAACTTCGGAAAGTTGAATCCTGACCTGTCAAGAAAATGAAGCTTACAGTATTGCTGCTACCAGCAATGCTGTTTTAAAAGCCTACTCAAAATGAGCAGTCGCTCAAATAGGCTGCGTAAGTATTCATCCTCATCTCTCTTGTACGCTTTGATTAGCAGTACATTACTTCAACACTGTTGACAATGTCATTGGCATTTGAATCATGACCCTTTTATAACCAAAATTACTGCATCAGTTTCTCTGCAAATTTGGGCAGGCGTTGCTGCATTATGGATGGGCTGTGGTTTTAGTATTGCTCTTTGCAACCACCTGCCTTAAAAACCAAAGCAATCAGAATAACAAAATAGATGGAGATTCTGGAGGACCTGTGAGGATCTGATTTAGTATTCATTGCACAGTGCATTGTGCGATGTACAATTGTACACAATATACTGTTACGTTTTCTTAGAGCTTTACTAAGTGGGAAGTTTACACTTGATTTGCATATTGGTGTGAACTGAATGGCTTCAGAGCACCTACAGCTTCTTCTATAGGCACTTCCTTAGCAGTTTTTTTTAGGTTACCTTAAGTCCCAGGGGCACAGATTTAACCTCAATCACAATAAGGCATTATTAAGAGGAAGTAATTTCCACATTCTGTTTGCACTAATAAGACTAAAGAAGTTTAAAAATTCATTTAAGTTGAAGTAGTGCGATTTTCTCAGGTAAACAAAGTGTTTGTCTTTGTGTTCTGTGCCTTTTTTTTATGTGGGTTATAATGTTTTATTAGCTTTCACCGTATATAGAAGTTATCTGTTTCTGTGCTTCTCAACAGCAATGGGAATTGGAGAGGTATCTTGTTCTTTTTAATCTGTCCTGAAATTGCTTAAAATTTTTCACTCAGTCCTTGTTTGGTATTACTTTTAAATAATCGATTTAGTATGTTACTGTTAGTCAGTTAAGAACGACTAATTTCTGGATGATGCCTCAAGTGATACAAAGTCATATTGCCCTATTGAAGTCCAGAGTTACACCATATTCGCTGGTTGAGGATCTGGTCTCTTGTTCCTTGCAAGGCTGCTGTTTGTCTCCAAGTGTTGGGGAGGAGTGGGCATCCCGATTCATTTCAGGGATCAGAGAAGGTACTGAAGAAAATCTGGGGTGAAAGGATGGCAAGAGTATTTCACTTTTTTTTTTTTATTTCTGCTTGATTGTTTTACTTTCCTGCACAAGATTTTTTTTTTCCTCTTTTGCTGCCCAGCACTTTACCTGTGCAAGAGCTTCAGAGTGGTATTTGCTTTACAGAAGTTGCCAGCCTGTAATTGTAAGGATCCTACTGGGTAGTTGCAATTGCCTCCCTGGTGTTTTTTTTCTCTGTAGGAACTTTTCTTAATCTTTCGGTATCGCTTCATGGCTCAAAAGCCTGAATGTGGCTGTTGGGAAGTAGCATCTCCTGCAGAGTTGTCATGACAACCTGCTGTGAGGGCAGTCGGCAAGGATGGGTCTTGTGGTCGTGTTGATTTTGCGAGTTAGGTACTTCTTGCAAAATTTGGAAGCACTGGATTACCCCTCTCTCTCCCCGTTGCTGACATGGATGTGTCGGTACCTGAACTCTTTCCCAGCTATACACACAGCATGTCACTTCTGCTGTTAATGGTTCTGGTCTACAGTTCACCAGTCCGTACTGGAGGTCCAGTTCCTCTGTGACTACCTCCCCTATCACCAGCAGTGGTTATGTTCACCTTAAGGGCAGCAAAAATCAATACTAAAAAGTACATTTTAATCCTAGCTAGAGCACAAATTGGGCATGCTCCCCTTAAAATATAATATGATTTATCTATCTTTTACTATGTGGCATTTGTTCATGTTCTGTCATCTTCACTGTGTTCACTTTGTCCTTCTGCTCTGGTAAAGGCAGCTACAAGAATGAAGCTGGAACGGCTCAATGCAGTAGCACGCTGTAGGGGAGTGCATGTAGCCTTGTTCACATCCTCCTCCTAGGTGACTCATACACTGCGGGTCAGGTCCCCAGGCATGCAGGTTGGTTTGATCAAGCTGTACTGTTACCTCTGCTGAGGAATATCACTAGAAGGAGGGCAACGATACTATTTCAGTAGCACCCTATTCAAAATATTTCTTCTCCTAGCTCTCTTCGCTGTCCATTAGTATTTTGTGAAGGCTTTATTTATTCAAGGGATATACAGGTTGGAATCTGGGGAAGGAGAAGTTCTTTCCCTTTTTAAAGTAGGTGTAATACCAAAACCAGCATAACACCTAGTGATTCAGTGCTGGGAAGTGACATAAGAAGTAACCATAAGTGACCTAGTCATCCTGCACTTGGATATTTTTCACACACATATTACGATCTCACGGGATCAGATGTTCTACAGTAGTTTGGATTTCCATGCTAAGAAAAGGTCAGATTTTATCTCTCCTGAGCTATACACGTGCAATGAGCTCACAGAGGACAGCCTGGCCTGACATCTTCTGTACCTGTCAGCAGCAAAAAGCACTTGGGATATTTTTGCTCCTGTTTGTTATAGCAATGGTCATTTAGTTGTCAAGGTGTGATTTCATCTGTCAGATGGTTACTATCTGAAGAAATGGTTTCTCTGTGTGTGTATCTTTTTGAACAGGTGATGCAACATTAAATTAAGTGGAGGGAAAAATACAGTAAATTTATTTCTGTACCTTACTGTGCTTTTGGTGTGGCTGATGGAATGAAACGAGTTTTCAAGAAAAGTGCTACTTAGTTTTAATTCAGAGGAATTTAATTTTTTTCTTTTAATAACGCTGTATCTGGAGTGCCTGACAGTTAAGGTGTGATTAGCAGTCCACTTTCTCTCGCTGATTTTAATCCAGCAAGGGTTAGCTCTAACTGAAAACCATGATTTAATGACTATTTAGTTGTGTGTCCTCCCTGTAAAATCAGGCAGCGTTCCCACACAGGCCAAATCTTCAGGGACATGTATTTTTATTGTGTGCAAGAGGAAGGAAAAAGGCACTTGGCTTCCTTGTTGAAAGCCCCAGGAAAAGATGGGGTCAAAGTTGGATTGAAATTGGTGGTTGACCTACTTTCTCACCGCTACAAGTGTTACTTCTGGGCAGAGGGTGAGGCGCTCCAGGGTCAAAATGGACAGGATGTTTGTACAGTTGATACCTTTTGCTCTGGTAATTTTTTAGTAAAGGATTTTAATCTCCCATGCTGTCAGTTATGTTCACATCTTAATGCTCACTGGCAGAAAGAAGCCTCAGAAGCTGGTCTTATTCTTTCATCATAAAACCAGTGCATAAACAGGTAGTATTTGCCTTTGATCCCATGGTGGTCTTGTTCAGTGACTTCATTTCAAATTGGTATTTCTCTCCAAATGACTCCAGCAAATAAATAGTACACCAACGCAAGAGCTAAGAGCGTGGAATTACAAGTTCCTTTTGTACTCTCAAAATCTCTTTCAGAATAAAATAATGTCCAAATAGTGTGACGTGTCCTGTTGTGAGGCTAATGTCCAGATCTTTTCCAGCTCGAGGTGGACTGAAGTGGGAAGGCTGCTGTCAGGTCATGGTGTCTGAGGATTTATCTGACCCTGAAGGAGCACCAGCAACTTACTGTGTCTTTTCTTGAAGGTGTATAGGCACTACAGAAGCAGCACTTAGTATTACTGTAGCCAAAAAGAAATTAGAGGAAAAATAGATCTTCCCCCCTGCTGTTTGCTTGTTATGTGCATTTGACAGTGCTTTGTATTGTGTTTTTTTTTTAGCCTGCTTATATACAACTGGTGAGTCAACAGGGAGGGAGAAAAACCCCATATGTATATTTTAACAGAATTTAGATGAAAAAAAGACGAAACTGTTTAAAGGTCAGATCATGGGAAAAATGAGCATTTTTGAAATTAGTTCCAAAAGAAAAGACTACAGTTACATCTCTTTAATTAGATCCAGCAGAGCTGTGTTAATGAGTGCTGAAAATCTCCGCTTTCTTCTCGGCCATGAAGATCATTGCTCTAGCCGATGTACCACCTGCACTTTTCTGCCTCAGTGTCCCCCTGAAAGCTTTCCTATTCCAAGACTCAGACCTAGGCACAACCCTGTGATAGCTGTCTCTTGGGGTCGAGAGGGAGTGCAATGATCTCCCTTCCGACTGAGAGGGCCTTGGACCCTCCCCTGTGGCACCATTTTAGTGGCCCACTATGTGCTGAGGCAGGCAGGCCCTCAACACAATTCCAGTGACATTTGTAATGTTGCATGACAAAGGCAATGTTATCTTCTTAATCTGATGTGAGACATTCCTCCAGGCAGAAATGTTAAGGTTTGGAACAGAGAGACTGATTTTTTTTTTTTTTTTTTTTTTTTTTTTTTTTAATGGTTACACGTAACTCTGAAGTTGATTATCAAGAATAAGCTTCGAACATAAGTATATTTGGTAGACAACTCATGTTTTATTCAGGACTAAATGAGTATGAATTCATGTTTGATAACACACTGGGTATTCTGACGTTAACACCTCTGACTCAAGCCCTGCTCTGTTTTCTCCTCCAGTTCTGGAAGCTTATTTTAAGCTGTTTCTTAAGTTTTCTGCTTTCTGTGCATTGAAGGAAGAGGGAATATTGTCACACCAGGTATACTTTTTTCCTTGTTTCTGAATTGCCAGACAGTTGTTGGTGACAGGGAGAGGGGAAGGTGGTCATTTATGATGATTTATGTTTTCTACCATATCCCTCATTCCTTGTTTAGTTTTCTGGCTTGTGTAAAGATCTAAAAACTTATCCTTAAGCCTCCAGTCTTTGATCCTAAAAACTTATTAAAGGTAATCAAACCTTTGGATTGAATTTGAGCTTTGGATGAGGTCCTGCAGGGAACAGGTTGCTACACATACTCGCTGGGGAAATCGTCACTTGCTTTCTGTGTTCTTCATCTGCTCTTCACTTACTGCAACATGTCCTCTTTCTCCACCCTCTGCTCTACCCTTTCAGTTTGTTTCAAACAGAGGAACTGGAAGTGGTGGACATGTACCTGCTCCCTTGGGACTTAGTCTGGTGCACACACACCATGCCAGAGGAAATGGAAGAAAGTCAGCAACGGTATGGAGGGGACAAAGATGCAGGTGGTTGGAGCACGGTAGTACTTGTGCAACTTAGCAGCCACCAGCCCTGCGAGGAATTAAGGGCCTGTTATTCCAGGTGCTCGAAACAAGATTTTCCAAGCACAGCAGTATACACCATTGAACTGTATAGTCTTTGTGGTGAGGAGTGAGAAGAAAAAGTCACTTGTTGAATTTTTTGTCTGGTTTTGTATCTCATACGGTCCTGGGAGAGGGAAGGTGGGGGACCGAAGCTTTGTCTTATCTCAGTTGCTGGGCTTCCTTCCTTAGAGAGAAATAAAATTTATTTGGTTATTGAATGGTAGCTTTACTTTTTATCTGCCTTTTTCAAGTGTCACTCTAATAAAAAGTGAGTTTCCCCCACACCCACCCCCCTCCCCCTCCTCTGAGAACTGTGGAGGCAAAGCCTGAACTCCCTTCCCTGCTCTGTTATCTAGACTCTTTTATTTCTGTAAAAAATTGTGTTTAGAATTCAAAAGTCTAACTTGCCTTTCAGAAAAGAGAGGAGGATTTTTCTGTTCTGTATGCTTTCAAATCTTCTGTTAGAAAAAAAAATTGTTATTTTGGATTGTTTTAAAGCTTGCTTTTGTTCTGGGTCATTCCTTGAGTCCTAGGTATTTGTGCATCTGGGAGGAAGAGAATTTGATTCTTATATCTCAATACTTGGTAATAAAATTATTCTGGTGTAAAATAAAATATTCCAAGAACTCTTGAAGTATTTTTCACTTGACTGGTGAGTATGGATCTTCATTACATTTTTCAGTTTTTGTTTGCACACTCAGAAATGGAAGATTTTTATTTTTAACCTCTCAGACCCTTCTTTGCTAAATGTAAGCTTATAATGGGGAAACGAAATGTGGAGGCAGACGGTGAGAATTTCTGACTTTCCATTTTCAAGCAAAAGAGACTACACAAAGAAAAGGGACACTTAACAATTCAGGGGCATGGAAATAGGTTCTAAAAAAATCCACATTTGAAACAACTCTTTGAAGCTTACAGTGCCAAACTGCAGGGCACACATTTAATTTGTAGAAAAGAAGAAAATCAG
Source organism: Nyctibius grandis (assembly GCF_013368605.1). Taxonomy (NCBI): domain Eukaryota; kingdom Metazoa; phylum Chordata; class Aves; order Nyctibiiformes; family Nyctibiidae; genus Nyctibius; species Nyctibius grandis. Next base: position 68,502,169 of record NC_090662.1, read on the forward strand.
AATACTTCATTATATAGTTTGTGTGAGGCCGTATAGTTCTTGAGTCATAATGGACATTTCAGCTTGTGTAAATAGTTTATTGCCACCAGAGGATCCTGGTCTGATAGAGAAATTACCTTAAATTAGGTTATTTTTGAAAGCAATGTGCTAGCATGAGAGAGGCAAGAAAACATTTCCAAGACTAATGTTAAAAAAAAAAAAAAACAAACAAAAAACCTCTACTTCTTTTCTTTGCTGTTCTAAACTGCTGAGGATTTAGCTCTCCCTCCCTCCCTATCTTGTATTGTTTTGTTTTCCTTTCTTTATCTTCCAGATCAAATGAAGATTATTTGACGCCACCAAGAAGTACCCTGGAAAAAGACCTTAATATTTTCTTATTTTTCTTCTGGTTGGCAGAGTGATAACATAGAATACCTGCACCCCTTTGAAAATCAGTATATCTTATTTTAGCACATGATAAAAACATAAATAAATAGCATGGTCATACCATGGTCATATCAATCCAATAGCTGTCATCATTTTTTGTCTGTGTTTGAACTACAGAACACAGGTCTGCATATCTTATAATTTTGTCTGGATCAAATGTATTGTCATGAAAATATTTCACATTCAGACTTCCTTTGCTTTGTGAAGTAGTAAAAACATATCAATCTTCTGCATGCTGATGTCCAGTCTATGATGTAGCTGGAAATCATTATGCTCAGAGCTCCTTAGAGCATTTTTTCATCATTTACCAGGAAAGACAGTGATTAAATTTTATCATCCCAGTTACTCGACTGATTCTAGAATTTTGAAATGTGAGCTTCCAAATCCCTATGCACATCTCTGTCCTAACATAACCTCACTCAAAGGGTTTTGACCCAAGGGTTTAAAAATTTCTAGATCAAGGCTTTCAGGAGCCTTCTATCTGTAGAAGGATCATGTAAAAACCATTGGTTGTAGGTTCAACTTTAACTCTTTGGAGGAAAGGAGAAAATCCCGATAATAAGAATTTAAGGAAGATTGTGCAGGGCATGCGTATTGGTTGAAAGTCCAAAAAGATTTAATGATGAGAAGAGCAGAGATTTGACATAGCATCTCAGTAGGAATAAGAGAGAGGGAACAAGTGGGCTAGATTTGGGATGAGTCTTGCTAACTTTATGAATCCAAATGGATGATAAGTTTGCCTGAAACAGAGAAGACTAGGTTTCGTGATGTAGAAGGTCTTTCCAGACCTGGCATTCGTAGCTTTGAAAGCTAAAGAAAACAAGCAAAACAAAGAAACAAAACCAAAAAAAAAATCCAAAACCTGAAAAAAACCCTCTCCTAAAACAAATTGGTTTTGACTGCAGCAAAGATAAAGCAAAATAATTCAGTTCAAGACAGCATTTGTATTTTTTTTTTTTCCTGCTTTCCTAAGCTTCTTTGTTAGTCTCTTTCTCAGTGAATTACAGGGATAACGGATACTCTTCATCTTTATTGCATCACCAACTGTATCACTTTTTTCATTTCCTTCTCACACAAATTAATGTTGACTTTTGTGTTACTTCAGGGAGTCCTCCAAGGTCTATCACTTTTTGTGGTAAGAGTAATCACCACATTTGTACATATCTTTCAGAAATAGCACATTTAAACAAAAGATTGAGAGGGGCCTTCTTGGTCCTAAAATTTTAGTTACCTTCTACTGTAAGTACCCCTTGATGTTTAACATATTTGGAAAGAAATCTAGACAATAAATTAAGAGTAAAGGAAAAAAAAATCAAGTGAGCAGAAGAAAGATCAAGAAATGGGTCTTACCCAGTGATATGTATAAATCTGAGCTCTGACAGGAGCTCAGAGAGAACTCTACATGACTTCAACTTTTTCTTTGACTCAGAAAAGACAACATCATGTGGTAGAGGCTCTTCCTCTGTTATCCTGATCAAACTTTCTGAAGGTCTTATGCTCCTTTTGCTTTGCCTTTTATTTCCTTTTGTAGAATTCCTGTGTATTACTTGTGTCTCTACTGGATTTCTTGCTTTATTCGAGGTGGTTACAGAAAGTCTAGGTGGCTCTGTTTGGTCTTGCACCTGATCAGTACAAGCTGAATATGGTATTTGGTGTGATAGGTCCGAATGCTCCTACCAGAACTTACTTATTCAGGGAGCTGATGTACTGTAGTTACCTCTCAGCTCTGGGGTTGCTGTTTGAAGTATTTGGTAAGATTATCAGAGAAAATTTGTTTCATTGTCTTCAGGTCAGTCTCTAGTGGACATGAGCTGCCTGTTAGGTGCTGCAGGGCTGGGCTTAAGACTGAAAGCAGAGCTGGTCAGAGCTGCATAGAGCTGCAGTGTTTCATGGAGATGTACCAGCTTCCATGCAGCTTTTATCAAACTGATCTGTGTGGTGAGGGGTTGAAAGAGTGGGAGGAAAGACCTGTGGGGTCTTGGAGATGTTGATGTTGGGTGGCTGGGAAGCTACCCAAATCTTGCTTTTCCATACCTGATTCCCTGGACAGCAAGGCAATGACATGTGCATAAGCAAGTATTTAATGAGGGAGTTTGAAAGGTCTGTTTCTTTTAGTACTAATTGAATTCCTTGCACCAGCGTTCACTGCTTTGAGTGTACCTGAGTGTCCCTAGGCTGAGCTACTATTTGCATGGATGAACCTGAGGAAAATGGGAAGGTAAGAGGCTAAAGACCACATTGACAAAAGGGCCAATAACTTGTCACTAGGATTTGATTTTGCTAAGTGTTCTGATGGAATTCAAATAACGAATTGCTGAGAGGGCTTTATAATAGCTCCCTTAAACCAGCTCCAGTCCTAAAGGAGTGGGGTGGTCACACAGGGGCTCACAGAGTGCTGATGGGGTAACCCAGCACCAAGTTTTAATCAGAGAAACTGGTAGAGCTGCTGATAAGATGCAGGAATAGTAAATGCACAGCTGAATGTGATGTGCTGGAAGAGAGCCAGCACAGCTTTTCCTAAGGAAGCCAGGAGTTGGGAGTCTCAGAGAAATTGCTGACAGAGGCACGAGGCCCATGAACTGGGGTGGTCTGCCCAAGGGGAGCGCACACAGGCTTCCAGAAAGCTTCCAATGAGGTGGGGAAAAAAGCTTTTGGTACAGAAACTAGGGCTAAAAGGGGTGGTCTTCACGTGATTAAAGAAGAGTTTAAATGTAGCAAGCAATGGGGTGGTTAGCAATCTGTGGGTGGTTTTCAGTTTTACCTAGGAGTTTAGTGATGGGAACCACTGGGGATCTGTGATGGAAGCAGTGCTGCTCAAAGGGAGCAAAGTGTGAGGGGGAAAAGCTTGCTGCTGCTCTGTAAAATTAGTTGGAGTGGGCACAGGCTGATTGTGGAAAATTTGCAGAAGTCTCTTGTGATGCTGAATGACTGCAGCAAATTGCAGTTGAAATGTGAGATTGATGGAGGCAAAATTATGCACATAGAGGAAAAAAGTTTTAAAGTTTGGACTTTATATTAGAATTTAGCACTCAGGAAAGGGATCTTTGGATAATTGCAAGTATTCCTATGAAATGATTAATTTGGTGCTCACAGTGATAAAAAGGCAAGTAAAAGGCTTACAATGAGGGAGGGGAAAAAAAAGAGAACAATGCAGAAAGTAGGGTGACACCACTGATAAATGTCTTGTGCAGACAGATCTTGAATATTTGTTCTAGTTCTGGCAATACTACTTCAAAGTAGATATAATTGAGCTAGAAAACATTGACAAAGAACAGTTTCAGTGTCATCAGGAGCTTAAACTGTCTAGGGTGCCTCTACTTGATGGGGAAAAGGGTGAATGAAGGGGTATATGAATAGAGATTCATAAAATCACAGAAGGTGTAGAGAGGCAAATGATTACTTGCTGGTCCTCACAATATGACACACCAATTGAATTATGAAGCAGAATTTTTAAAACAGACAGAAGGAAGTACTTTACACTGCCCATAATTAAATTGTGGACCTCATTACATAGGCTGCTGTGGAGACCAAGAGTATAAATGGATTCAGGGAAGGACCAATACATTCCTAGAGTAAAGAGCCATTACAGGCCTATTAAGCACAAAGGTCTGGAAGCAGCTTCCATCTCAGGAAGTCCTTAAACTACTGATTACTGGAAGTTGGTACTGGAGTATGTCAGGGGAAGGATCATCCAATTTATACCAGTGCTACTCTAAACACCTGCTACTGGCTCTTGTCAGAAATGGGATACTGGACCAGGCAGATTTTTTTTATTTGGCTGACATTGACTCCTTTTATATTGAATGCAAAAAAAAAAAAATGGGATTCTTGATGTTGCAGTGAAATAGTTATTGCCTCGTGGTCAGCTCGAAAGGAGAACATTACATGCCCAGAAGGCAAGCTGGGAACAGCAGGTTGCAGGAGCGCTGTGCAGTCAGCAGAGATGCGTGGGGAAAACTTAAATACTGCCAGAGTTTAGCCAGTACATTTTGTTCATGTCTTTTGTAAGCACCAAGTTGCAGGAGTGAAAACCACCTCTAAACAAACTCAGGCATGTATAAATTGTTCATAGAGCATGCAGGTACTCTCTGGCCTTGTACAGGGATTTTCAAGTTGTGGTTGGCAAAGCTGAGAGCTGGCAGGCATGGGTTTTATCTACATTGAATATTCAAAGAAAAGCAGAGCTATTGTAACTTAAACATTATTATACAAATGACTATCCTTTTCTCGGTTAATATCTAAATTAACTTTGAGGAAAGACACCCCCCCGCCCCCAAAATCTCTCTGCTGGCAGATGTCCTAGCCATAGGATCTGTGGAAGCCAGTTTCTGCATTTTTATGATCTCTCAACCTGGCAGCTGAAAGACTACCCCAATGGTAAATTATGCCCCTATGAAAGGGAGGGGGTAATAACCCCAGCCTGGAAAGGCAGCAGCTCCAAAACCAGTGACAACTAAAATGACCCTGAAATCCATTTACCACGTGCAGCACTAACTTAGCCTTTCTGTTCCAAATAGAATTTCTTAATGCTTAAATGAGCTGCGTACTACTGGCTAATTGTCTTCTGTGGTCTTTGAGGATTCAGGCATAACTATTCTGTCTGAATAACTCTTTGGAGGATTTTTATATGCCTTAGGTGGAGGAAAAGGCTCAGTAAAGCCAAAGCCTTAGATATAAACTCAAATCGCCCCTAATCTAATATGTATCCTTTGATCTAATAAGTAGGTTGAGTTTTGCCTGACTTTGCAGCAAAATGAAAAAGAAAATGTAATGCTTTTTTTAAAAAAAAATCAGTTAATATACTTGAATAGCTTGAATGTCTGATTGCTTTTGGTTTCCAGTACAGCCAACTGCTCTGTTAAAGAATTTCCTTAATGATATCCACTATGGAATTAGTATCAGATATTTTTGCTTGTTGTATATTTAATGACATACGTGTGTGTGCACCCATGCTTGTTCATAATAGTGGTGTGTTAGCTAAGTTGATAATAACATCTACTACAAATTACTGATTACTCGATATGAAAAAGTAATTATCAAAATACAGCTCATTACTTATCATGTGCCGTTTGCTTGCTGTTTGTTGCTACCTCAGCAAACTGTCTGGTGTGCCCATTTTAACAAAGTTGTGGACTTCATAGTCCGAAGAATGGAATACATAATGAAAGCACAGATTCACTGTTTCTGGCTGTCTCTTATCAGGGGAACAGCAATTACTTTTGCTTTGATGGGAAAGGCTGCCTGTTGAGCCTGTGTTTTCATTCATGCACTCAGCGCAGTGGAGATGAAATTGCTGGGAAAGATAACTAAAAGCCACTCGTGTTACCTTAGTATTGGAAAAGTGCCAGATGATGTAATCTGCTAGTTAAAGTGATATGAGATATGATCACCTGGATACTCTGCATCTGCTCAGTTATCTGATTTCTGCTACCTTCCCTTTCCCCCCCCATTTTCCCATCTCTCATCTGCCTTACACTTGTTAAAAGGCCATGTGTTTGCTCTTTAGCCTGACCTTTTTTTTTTTTTTTTTTTTTTTTTGTCTGAAGGGCTTCTGTGGTGCATGCAATGTGTTTTGACACTCTGTGTCTCTGTTCTGAGACAAAGTTCTGATAAGAAGCTGTGTAAAAATAGGCATTTTTAGCCTGCCCCTGGGCCTAAAGGTCACTTCTGGCTGGTTCATGCAAATTTTCAATCCCTCAGATCATTTTAAGGCTTTTATGTTAAAACAAACCTGGAAAAAAAAAGGCATTATTGTCATGCCTGTGTTTTGTGTGCTTTCCAGAGAAAGCCATAAATCCAGCTTGGCACGCAGAGGAAGGGCAGGCTGTTGGCACCAGACTCTGCCAAATCTCCCCCAAAGGGCTCATCAGCCTAGGTTCACTTTTAAAGGAACATGGGCCAAGTCTCAGATTCTGCTGCAGGAGGCTTGCACATCTCTAATTCTGACTTGAAACAGTATCCAAGGCTTGACACTGAGATGTCTGTAGCTGCTCATTAGGCCTATTTACCTTTTCGGTCTCTGCTGGATTTGCCTTCCAGCTGAAAGCCTTGTCCTCAGGCTGGTCAGATAAATTTGTTCCTAGGAACGTTCATAGCAGACTTTGCTTCAGTAAATTCATTTAATGGATGCATGCAACTTTACAGGCTGTATTGCTTGACAAGTAATAGGCTGTAAGCCCTGTTGGCTGAAAATGTTGGCATTTTTCATCAAATGATAATTAATTGCTAACACTTTAGTATTCAGCCACCTTTGCTTAAGTACTACTTTGCACAAAGTGGATACTACCTTCCTCTGTTGTGAGGGCAGGAATAAGTAGGTTTGTTTTATCACTGTCAGTGGTGCAGGGTAGAAGATGTGATACTGCCCTATTTCCACCAAAACAAATTGCCATGTTGTAAACCATGAACAGAATTAAGAATGTACTTTTGTGTTTAGGAAGTACTAATAACTAAATTGATACCCAAAACAGCATGGAAGGAGACTGACAAATATTGTATCTCTTTTCTGGAAAAATGTATTTTTTAAAAAAATTGTAGTTTCTTGTGGTTTATTTCTTTAAGGCCTTAATCCGGTCATTGAGAAGACGTGTAGCTTATGTCGTATTGACATATATGGCATAAAAACTTTCTTGCTGAATTTTTCTCTCCTGATACATTGCCAGGTAGTGAAAGTCTTTTCCTTGGGCTCCTTTCCTATAATGGATTTTCATCAAATGCAAAATATTTTGGAAGAAACCCTTAACATCAATGTCTTGCCCATGTTGTTAAGCGGAAAGGGGGCACTGGATGATCAGAGGCTGACGTTAATGTACTGAGTTGTTCATGCTACCCACAGGAAAGGGAATTTAAGAGATTCTGATTCAGCCCAATCCATTTTTCCAGATGTGCACTGTGAGCAGTGTGGCTTCCAAGCTCCTTTACTGTGGATATATATTGCATTGTATATTTTCAGGACAATGAAAAGATTTATTTAGCAGACGGCTGACCTGAATTGTCATCACTGGCTCAATTGACCTTCATTGCCTTGGGACAGTGGTAGGATTAGGAGATACTATAAATAGCTGTTGCACTGTGGGAGTGGTATCACAAAAATGCACTTTACACAAACAGACTGTCATTTCACTTTGTGGGGGATGAGTGTATTTGGCTTACAAAAGGAGATCTCTCCTTGAGGTGTTTTTGTCCTTTTCTGAATCACTGCAGCTGAAGCTGTCAGATTGCTTTGGTCGCCACCATCAGGTGCTAAAATATACAACGCAATAATGTTAAGAAGCTTTATGAAACCTACTGTCCAGGTGCAGCTGAGCTTTGTATCAGCAGCATATTGTGCTTCCTTCCACCTGATGGCTCACTATTTGAGGCTGATCTATCAGGGCTGGGTGCCACTGGGGAAACAGGCAGTGGATATGCTGTCGGTTCTTGTGGAGCTCCAGGAGTGTTTCTGGTCACCGTCTGTGACTTTTGAAGGAGGCCATATCAATGCCTCGAGAGCTGTAATAATGACTTTGGACCAAAAAGAGAACTGAAATATAAGTGGAAAGAAGCTGTTGTACCTTGAGTGATGCTGATGTGGTCAGAAAAGGTAGTAGTGTATGACTCCCCTTCCTGATGAAGTGGTGTCCCCATGTCTTGTTTTACATAGTCTGATGCTGAATGGATTACTTTTCCCAGCCTATAAACTAAGTAAAAGCAACAGATGTTGCACTCTTTGTATAAACTCATATTTCATTCTTTCAGTAAGGGCTATTGGAATTATGCATAAATTGATTCAGCAGGTTCAGCTGGTGTGTAAGGAATAGGTGTAATGAATGAGGACTCCACTGAAACTGGCAAACAGAACCATACGTAGTTCACTGGATTCGATGTTTCAGCTTAGTGCCAGATGAGTAGCTGATCGTCATTAAACAGTAATTTTCAGTGATCAGATTACTTTATTCTTTTCCTAAACTGCTTTAGCAGGACATGGCATTCAAGCACCATTTCACCCAAGCTGAAATTAGATGCTATACTGCCTCTTCTGATTTCTGGAGAAGGGTGGGGTGGATAATTATATTGGGTAATTATATTGGATATACACTCCATTTATTTGTTTTTTTTTCTTTTCAATTCGCAGGAAAGCAATCTCCAGGTCAGGCCTCCAGCACCTGGCTCCTGTGCATTCCCTCAACATTGCAGTCTCCAATGGACCTGTGAAGGAACCAAGGGCAGCCTTAGAGTGGACTGTAGGTGTTTGTTTTTTTGGCAGTTAATTTGAGCAGTTTCTCTGACTAGTGCTCTCTTCTCCCTTAACTCAACATAAGACATTGCATTGCTATCAGAATTAGTGCCGGTCATTAGGAACATGCTTCTATTATGAAATCAAACACAAGGCAGAGACATGAAAGCTTGTGGAGACTTAAGCAGCACAAGACAGAGCTGTTTTAGATTTTCCAGCTTGGGAACTGTCTGGCTACATTTGCTCAGTGTCTTCTTGACAAGGACAAGGTCTTCCATCCAAAGATGATCTGATTTTAATACAGCAGGGTTTTGTATCTCTGCTTGATGGGCCAAAATTTAAGGCTGAAGACACGTGTCGAGTAGGCTGGGTCTGTAGAGTAGGTAGTAGAAATCTTTGGTCACAATGCTTTGTAGGTATGCATGATCTCTTCTGGGCCCAAGCTGAGTTGTAGACACAACATGTTTCCATCCTTCCCATCTTGCTTCTCTTATTTATGTTTCTGGGCTAGTTCAGAAGGGGCCAGTTTAGGACTGTCTAGAATAGAATAGACTATTTCAGTTGGAAGGGACCTACAAAGATCATCTAGTCCAACTGCCTGACCACTTCAGGACTGACCAAAAGTTAAAGCATGTTATTAAGGGTGTTGTCCAAATGCGTCTTAAACACTGACAGGTGTGGGGCATCAACCACCCCTCTAGGAAGCCGGTTCCAGTGTTTGACCATCCTCTCTGTATTAGAAATGTTTCCTAATGTCAAGTCTGAACCTTCCCTGACACAGCTTTGAACCATTCCCATGCACCTTCCATGTGGTTATGCACTGGTACGTGCTAAGAAGTCAAGCCTTAAGCCAGCAGGTGACACAAACATCCCATTTAAAGCAAAGCATACAGTAGATCTTGCATTCAGCTATTGGTAAAGAACTCGGTACATTCCGGTATCAAGGCACCAGCCACCCAAGTGGCTTTTAGGTGAAGATAACTTCTGTTTTGATGAATATGGCTTATGTTTACCTCTGTTCTCTATACTAAGACTGAACGGGTTTCTAGATGGTGTGCTCTGCTTCAACCCCAGCTGTTGTATTTAAAGTTTAAGAGGATGAAATTTTACAGGCTGTGCTGCAGGAAGCTGGATTAGATTCACTATGATCTTATACAGTACTGTGCTTTAACACAGAATGTTAAAATGAGTTTGAAAGCTTATGTAGAATCCTCTTGGAAGAGCTTTGGAGCGTACCTTGTTCTTTCCCTCCAGGAAAACTCAGGTCCTGATTCAGCAAGGTATTAAAACACATGCCTGCTTTGAGTCGTCAATGCTGTTTAGTAGAAATCTGAAGGATCACTCACATATGTGAAGGGTTAGGCATAGGCTGAATTAAACACCTTTCAGAATTGTACTTGGAAAACAACAGCAACAGCAACAAAAACCCAAAACAGAATCACAGAATCACAGAATCAATCAGGTTGGAAGAGACCTCTGGGATCATCAAGTCCAACCATTAAACAAAACCAAAACATAAACATAAAACAAAACATCTAAACCTCAAACCCAGCAACCACAACTTACCCTTCTTCAAAGTTAGTTGTCAGCTACTACTCGTTTTATCAGATGCTTCCTCATGTGATCCCAATACATGAATACTGCAGGACTTGATATAGGTAGGTGAATATTGGTTAAATATTGTGAGTTTTAATTGTGTGTGTGTCTGTGGAGGGTGTTTTTGCACTTCCTGGCTCAAGGTTTAGATTTTTGACCAGTTCAATTTCTCAGCTGTTCCAGCCTCTCAGATCGGTGTTGCTGCTTTACTTCACACTTCGGGGAAGGGCAGCAACCCCGTGGCATGTGGGGGAAGGGGTAGGATAGTGAGTGGAAGACATCTGCGGCTGGGAGGAGCCTCAGCTCACCAGCTGTAGTAACTGGTGAATGTAGGGGAGAAAGGCATTTCTCAAATCTGAGGCACAGTATAAGTAAAAGAGATAATAGGTAGGTGATTTGGAGGTGTGAAGAAGCTGAAATGGACCAAAGTTTCTAACTGGTAGTGAATGTCAATTAAAAAAAAATACTAAGTTTTAAATACTGATGCTTAATTCCAGAGGTGTATTTGGTAGAGTGAAAAGATATTTCGATTAAAATATATTTTAGCCAGACAGGAAGTCTTTGTATTTAATCACTGGAAGGCAGCATTAATCAGTGCGTCCCCATCTATATAATCCTGCTCTTTAGTATTTCTGAGGATGATTCTCCAAGGATTCATGATGGGAGATCTTTCCAAAGTCTAAGTGACATGAACATAAGTTGTCACTTGACTTTGCAGTAGAAAATGTTTTCTCCTTGTTACCCTCACAGTAATAACTGGAAAGAATTCCTTTGCTACAGTCTCCGTTTTTGACAACTCCTTGCAGGTGATTTGCCATTATCAGATGATCTTATGAACAGGACACTGATTCAGGGAGTGGGATTTCCATTCCCTGCTCTGCCACTTACCTTGTGACCGAGCACAGATGAATTGTTTTGCCACTCAAGGCGTTAGCCTCTCTAGCTGTCAAATACAGCTGATGATTCTGATATCTCTTAAGACCCTTTACATAAGAAACAGTATTGCTTTATTATTGTTGTTGTTAATATCTCTCATCCCTGAGGTTTCTTTTCTCTCACATACTTACAAATGCCCAGTGTCATCACATTTGCTACATCCAATTCAAGTTAACTTGTAGCTTTGTTGTCTAATTTAATGCTATATTTTCACAGCAGGGCCACACAGAACACATTCTCTGGAGTAGGTGACGTTATAGCCAGAGGGCAATGCAGAATATGCCTTACCAAAAAGGAACCACTGTAACTGCCTGTCCCTGTCATGTGTTTATGCATAGCCTATTCTCCCACCCTCCCCCATTTTAGGCATCACTCCCACAAGTTAAATGATAAAGTAAGCAATTCTAGCCCAGATTCTCAAGTAAGCACAGACTGAGCCACCTCATACAGTGTCTGTGTACCATTGTGGATCTGGGTCTTCATATATTTTCACGCTGCCATTTGCTCCCAAGGAAAATAACCATAAGCTTTTGTGCAAAGTCATCCTGTAATTTCCTTTTTACGTACTGCCTTCTAGCTCTTGCTTTCTTTGGTGCCTACAAAAATCTTGACAGCCACCTAGGATATTAGTGTGTTGAGCTTCCCACGGGCCAAAATTGTCTCATTTTTTGTCCGTCATGCATTCATCTGTTGATGGCCAGTTTCTTGCCTTCTCGTTAGTAGGCATTTATGGCCCACGACTACAAGTCTTAGAACTCTAGTTATGTCCATTAAGAGGCATTTGAAGACACATAGCTTCCATTCCTGGAGTTCAATGGAAAAAACTTGAGACTGATCTATGCTTTGTGTTCTATGAATGCACGGACTTCTCTGGGTGCAAGATGAATGTTCTTCAGAGGAGAAATATTATAACCTTATACCATAAATTATATATATTAAAGACACAAAAAATCTCATAGATTTTTTGAAGAATAGAAAACTATGCATTTGAGTAGAAGTTGAAAACTGTCATTTGACAATGTGTGGTACCAGTTTTGTAGGTTTTATTTTTACCTGCTTCTGTAAAATAGGTTGGTTGAGAGTGTCTATTCAGTTGCATTAGGATATTTTAACATGCAGGAAAATGTTGTTCTTTATACTTTCTACTAATATCAGAAGATTGCAGGGCTGTGATCTCACTAGGATCACAGAGACATAATGCAATAGCACACGTGACTGGAGTGGCACAATGGATAGATATGGACTTTTTAGGAAGGACAAGGCCAGGATGGTGAGGAGGTGGAGTTGTCCTTCATATGTGAGAGAAGCAGGAATGCTGGAAGGTCTGCTGTGGAATGGATGGTGAGCCTGTGAAGAGCTTATAGATCAAGATTGCAGGGTAAACCAACATAGGCAACATTGTTGTGGGTATCTGCTACAGATGCCTTGTTCAGGAAGAGGTAGAAGATGAGGCCTTCTTCAGACAACTGGAAGCAGCCTCATGTTTACAGGCCCTGGTACTCATGTGGACAACACAAGTCATCCTGATATCTGCTGAAGGAACAACAGGGCACAAGCAAACTAGGAGGTTTCTGGAATACATTCATGAGAACTTCCTGACACAAGTGATTGAGGAGCTGATGAGGGGAGATGCTCTGCTGGATCTCATACTTACTTACAAACAAGAAAGAACTGGTGGGAAACGTGAAGGTCAGGGCAATCTTGCCTGTAGTAATGATGAGATGGTGAAGTTCAGGATCCTGAAAAGAGAGAACAAGCAGCAGGATCTGGACTTCAAGAGAGCAGACTTTGACCTGTTCATGGAACTGTTTGGAAGAGTAACATGTGATATGACTCTGAAGAGAAAAGGGCTCCAGGAAAACTAGTTGATATTCAAAGATCACCTCCTCAATGCTCGAGAAGAGTCCATCCCCACATGCAGTAAGTCAAGCAAAAGCATCAGAAGGCTTGCATGGATGCATAAGGAGCTTCAGACAAAACTAAAATATTAACAAAAAAGAAAAACAAACTGCCCAACAACACCCTTCACACACATCCCCACTCCTCCCCCAAAAACCCAGAAACAAAACATACCCCTGCCCCCCCTGCCAATACAACAGGTGGAAGCAGGGTCAGGCCAGCCAGGAGGATTGTAGAGGGCGCTACTCAATTTCACAGGGGTGGGGTAAGGAAAGCCAGAGCCTATCTGGAGTTGAATCTGACAGGAACATGAAGGGCAACAAGAATGATTTCTGAGACATAGCAGCAGCAGTACGAATACTAGGAAAAACATTAGGCGACGGCTGAATGAGGCAGGGGCCTTGGTGACAAAGGACATTGATTTTGTCCACGTGCTCAATACCCTTTACCTCCATTTTTACTGGTAAGAACTGCTTCCAGGAATCCCAGGCCCTTGACACTTGTGGCTGAAGCAAGGAAGGCTTACCTTTTGTAGAGGATGATCAGGTTAGGGAACACTTAAACAGACTGAACATATAGAAGTCCATGGGACCTGATGAGATGCATGCTGATATCATTGCAAGGCCAGTCTGCTGTCTTTGAAAGGCCATGATGATCAGAGGAGGTTCCTGAGGACTTCAGCAAAGCAAATGTCAATCCTGTCTTTAAGAAGGGCAGGGAGGAGGATCCAGGGAACTACTCACTGACCAGCCTCACCTTGATTCCTGGGAAGGTGATGGAGCAAATCCTTCTGGAAGCCATTTCCAAAAAATGTTAAGAATGAGAAAGTGATTGAGAGTAGTCAGCATGGATTTATGGAGGGGAGATCATGCCTGACCAACTCGACAGTCTTCTATAATGAGATGACTGGCTTGGTAGATGAAGAAAGAGCAAAGGCTATTATGTTGACTTTTGCAAGGCTTTCAGCACTACCTTTTATAACATTCTTGTAGACAAACTGATGGAGCATGGGCTAGATAAATAGACAGTTAGGTGTCTGTCATGGTTTTAACCCGGCAGGCTGCTAAATACCATACAGCAGCTAGCTCACTCTCCTCAGCCCTCACCAAGGAGTTGGGGAGACAATCGGAAAGGTAAAGAGACTTGTGGGTTGAGATAAAAACAATTTAATAATTGAAATAAAATAAAATAGTATAATAATAATAGAATATACGAACAAGTGATGCACAGTGCAACTGCTTACCACCTGCTGACCAATGCCCAGCCTGTCCCTAGCTAGTGATCTGGAGGAGAGAAAATCCTGAAAACACAATCCTGGAAGAGAGAGCCAGCTTCCTGCCCAACCCTCATCGATATACTGAGCATGATGTTGCATAATATGGGATATTCCATTGGCCAATTTCAACCTGTTGCTCTGGCTATGCTCCCTCCCAGCTTCTTGTGCACCCACATACTAGCAAAGCATGGAAAGTTGAAAAGTTCTTGATTTCTTAGCAACAACTAAGAACATCAGCGTATTAACAACATTCTTCTCATACCAAATCCCGTACTAAATCCAAAACATAGTGCTATTCTAGCTACCAAGAAGAAAATTAGCTCTAGGTGTTTATAATCAGTGAATGTGACTTTGCAATGAATTTGTTGCATTATATTCTGCGCCTTTTTGGCATTAGTCAGTAGTGCTGTCCACTTATTTTCATGGACAGTAAGTGGTTATAAGTGCCTAGTGATATACTACACTTCAGATAATTAACATGCATGTTAATACTCTAATGTGTGTTCTACATATGATGAAATATTTCCCATCTGGAGAAGTGTATTTCTTTTCCATGTGAATGGCTTGCCTTCTATATCTTCATTTCCTAAAAGCTGTACTAATTTTTACACTGAAGGATATTTCCCTTCCAGTAGAGTGTCTGCCAGACTGTTTTGTAATTGGGAACTGAGTATTCAGTTGAAAATATATGCACATTATTAGATGCTTACATGAGAAAGGAGAACCCTGGGGTATGAGTATCCCATTAGTCACATAAAAACATGTAGAGGCACTGGGAGCTTTAGTTCCACTTAAGTAAGTAGTGACGAGTGCAAGCACCATGCATACTTAAAAATTGCTGAAATTTTGTGTGCAGATGACACTTGAAGCAATGTGTTCAGAATCAGCGGTCCTACTTTGCTGTTTCTTTTTCATCGAGGTTTGAGAACTAATGTTCTTTCCAGAGAGATCTAAAGAGAAAAAAGAGGTCTGTCATATTTCAAAATGGTGGCCATGTCTATTTTTTTTTTCAAGCGGGATAGAGGATGCAGTGATATTACAGAAGGTGTCCTTCTTGAAAATAAGTATTTTTTTCCATTGCTGCCAAAAGGACTGAAGTTAAGCTGTTGTCAGCCAAAATAATGGTTCATGAGAACATAGGGAATCATCATCTCAGTTGATAGCATCTGGACATTGCTCCTTCATGAAGACAAACTTCGTTATTCTGCTTCTGCATACAGATGATCTTTCAGATGATGGTAACAACAACATCAAAAGCTCAGCAGAGAATACAGGAGTGGGAAACTGATGCAGGGATGCTGGAAAATACAGTGGGGGAAAGGAGAATGGCAGAAAAAGCTAGAGACTGTGGTGAACCTAGACCTTAAAAGTTGAACACCCAAAAATAGTTCTGAAAGTTGGAGCCTGCGTATCTTCAAGTTTTTTTAAGTAATGATGTAGTACCATATCTCTGATGTTTTATGTCCACGTATTACATTTGTAGTAATTAAAGAAAAAGTGACTTCTACATGAAGAATACTCCTAAATAAAAATGTGCTAAGGTGGAGTTAAAATCGAAAATATATATCAACAGAAAAACGTTTGGGACATTGCTGTTGTTTGCAACATGAGCATTGCAAACTCTGGATTTTTCAGAGCTAAGGGTAAAACACAAGCCAAACGTGAGAGAAAGATATTTGGGGAAAAAGGCATCCAAACAAACTTGTTTCTGCTCTATAGTGACCTCATAAAGAAAAGGACTAAAGCTAATAATTTTTTGCTTACGAATATGTTTAAATATAGATTGATGAGCACTAGTTTTACACTAATCATAAGTTTATCACTCAAATATATATTTGTAAGAAGATTCCTCTCTCTCACTGGAGTGTTAACAAAGGGAAAAGTTTCTTAATGGCTTATTTTAGAAATCTGTCTTACATAGTTTTTTGCAGAACTCCAGTCATGGCAGGAGTGGAGGAGAGCTCCATTCCTCCCATTACAATTGGAGTTACAACTCCCTTGAACTAGAAAGTTGGGCTGACTGGTGTATTTGGCTAAATATCTATGGCTCCTTGACATGGCAAATTAAATTACCCAGGTTTATCTTCATCGCTTTTGAAATCGTGCTGACTGTAGCTTGAAGAACAGTGAAGTATGGAGATGATTTTTAAGGGCTTTAGAAAAATGGTAGCACTTGCTATGTCATTTAACCATGCTGGGGCACTTAAGAGAAGAAACCTAGCTGAATTAATGAAATGTGCGCTGCAAGTTATGATCATGTACATGTAATTACATCATTCCCAAACTCCTAGTCCTTGAATTCCTGTTTCTCTTTCACTTCAGGGAGGATTGTGTGTGTTTTTTGTTTCACATGCAAGGAATGTTTGCTATACTGAAATTATTTTTGTTTGTTGTTAAGGTGGTAATGGATCAGGAGCAATCAAATGGGAGGTCTCCATCTGGGGGAGCATATTGACTTCATGTGTCCCATGTGAGGCAGGCTGCATCTGCCAGGAAAGCACTGCTGCCTTCGCTTCAGTGAGCAGGGGCTCTTTCTCTTCAGAGGACACTGAGTTCACACGAGAAGCCAGGGCGAGGAAACAGAGTTCCCAATTCTCTTTTTAACTGCAGAATATTATGCCACAGTCAGTGCTGTTTTATCCACGATGATGGACAGTATCCCTTTTCTACATAGCAAGTCAAAGCAAAGCATGTCAACTTAAAAGCATGATTTGACAGATCGGCTAAGCTGCTGTAACACTTAGTTTGTACCAAAAGCATCAGTCCCACTGAACCCACCTTTAACCCACCACTCCTTGTGTCAGATCCAGCAGTTATGCGGTCACAGGGTGAGTGATTTTGTCTAGCTGATTTGGTAGATAAAAGTTATCTATTTTTTTCCATCATTTGAACTGACTCATGTAGCTTCACAGCCACTAGATCTGGCATGAGGAAAATGGTAAGAGCATGAAACTGGAGTCTAAGGGGTCAGGGACAGAAAGAGGGTGACTGCCTCTTTAGTAGACATTTATTTCTAAAACCAACATAAAGACGTAAAGTGCAAAATAAATGAAACTGGAGAATTATTTATGAAAAGTTTGCTGAACTCAAAACTCTTGTGGAAAAAATGTGTGTCAAAATATACACGTGATGATGTAGCCTTCACTGTGCTTCAGTTTTGTGTTAAACAAGAGCTCGTACTAGAGGTGGTCCCAGTGACCTCTGTCAGCTTATGTGTTGGTAGATGAAGTACCCTTTTGTCCAGCATGTTGTGGAATACTGCCTGTAAATTTTGGAGTAGAAAATACTGATTTGCCGAAGTCAAAATTCTTCATAGAAATTTATTGATTTTTGTCAAAATTTCCTATTAGAATTGAATGAAAAATTGGGCTTAGAAAAGGTCAAAGCATTTTCCTTTGACTATATCATCTTGATTTTCATAAGCAACAACAGAATGTCTCATCATATAAATGACAGTGCCCTGTAAAATTTAAAACAGCGAAGTTCAAATAATTCCCTTTGATCTTATTGAGACAAAGTAATCGACAGACAAAGCTTTTTGAGGGAGGGCATTTCATCTTGGGAAGTCTCAGCTCTTTGCACTTATTCAGGATGAAAACCAGTTTTTCAAATGTCAGTATGCTGGAATTGAGATTGTGAGTTTCACACACACTGCTGTGAAATTGTTGCGGCAGTAGGTATCTGGAGGTATGCCACTTACACCAGATCGGGTTATTTACATTTTTATTATCATGTCTTGTCAGAACTATATCATAGCATGACCTACAAAGGTCATCTTTGTAGACTACTTACTGGCATTATTTACACTGTGATGTAAAGTCAGACATGTGAATCTACAATATAGTCTCGAACAATAGAGAAGAAACTCAATCAGCCTAAACTAGGTTATGGAAATAGGCCACTTTATCTTTAGAAATCCTGGATGGCAAGTTATGTGGACATGGTCTGAATGAAGGGGTGTTTAGCCTAGTTTCTGATGTAATTTTGATTCCTTATTAAAAATTATGTCCCAGGAGCTGTATGCTTTCTTACTTAGTTTTCATAGTTGATCCTTCCT
Organism: Nyctibius grandis; assembly: GCF_013368605.1. Lineage (NCBI taxonomy): Eukaryota > Metazoa > Chordata > Aves > Nyctibiiformes > Nyctibiidae > Nyctibius > Nyctibius grandis. Next base: position 68,520,574 of record NC_090662.1, read on the forward strand.
ATATATCTTTTATAATCTATAAAATTTAGCTCTGGGTTATGATGTTGAGTTTGCACTGTTTCGTCAGCAGACAACGTGCTCAGGTCAAACACTCTTTAAGCTCCTATCCTCCTGCTGTGGTCCTCTTGTCTAGCTCCTCATAAACTAGACAGGGAGTTAATATGTTGGGCAATACTGTAGGCATAGTCATTTTGTTAGTGTGATGTGACTAGGCTTCTATGAAGTGCTTTGAAACTGATATAGTTCTTACCAGAGAAAATTGCTTAAATATAAGGATAAACTTGAAGGGAAAGAATTTACTATCTGAATAATTTACTATCTGAGGAAGGCTTGAAGAATTTCTTAAGCTAGTTCAAGTGCTTAAAAGCTATTTTGTATTATAAAAGTGCTGAAAAGCCTCACCTAAACTGCCATGCACTGAACTGCACAGTTTAGGAAAATCTCTGTCCCAGGGAGTCTACAGTTCAGATGGACAGGCAGACAAAAGGATGAGAAGAAATGGAGGTATAGCATAGTGTGCCACTAGATGATTATTAATCAGGGTGCAATGGCGGTAGATGGAATCCAAGTCTCACTCTCATCGCGCCCCTGTGCTGAGGGATAATACTGAGTCTGACGTCAATGGGAACATTTCTGATGAAGTTAAAAGACCTGTGGACAGGTATACCACTCACCAGAAGAAAAACAACGTTGTGCTTGTCCTCTTGGTTTAATTGAAGCGCTGTAGTTGTGGTAGGCACCACATGCAGACTTGCGTATGTCTTGGCTATTGTAGATACACTCATGCTCCAGAAGGCAGAGGATTTTGCCACTTCTGCTTCTCTGCATTACCTAAGAAATCTGCGTGGCAAGAGAAGCTTTCTCATTTCATCACTTTGAAACTGTCAGTGGTATTTTAAATAAATTATTTTAACCAAGATGGCTATTTCAGAGCATCCTGCTGTCGGACGCCATCTGTTTGGTAAGCGTCACCGTTTGTGACTTCTGCAGTGTGGGAACCAAATGTCAGAGACTGTCAAAGCGTTTTCCATCATGCTCTAATTCTGGCTGAACAAAAATGCTGTTTATTCACTTTGCTCAAGTAGTGTACAGTAGACTTCTTAGGTTTTTTATTTTAGCCGGGACTACAGTCAAGTGAAAACTAGTCTTTCTACAAGCAAATTTCCTCAGAACAGGAATTTTATGGAATTAAGGTACAGATTAGCTAAAAAGAGGCTGTCAAAGAAAAATCAGATATTATTACCCTGTTATTCACTACTAGTGATAACTAGTCAATTACTAGTCATTACCTAGTCAATGGGCTAGGTAAATTTTTTGAGAGCGTTCTCAGTTGCATATATCGTTCTTTCACATATAAAATTTAATTCTGGTCTCTCCTGGCCACTTAACATTTTGTTGATGTTTTCATAAATATACAGTGTTGATCCAACCATTTTAAAGAAAGCATTTTTTCCTTGTCTTGACTACCCCGTTATCTTAAAGCTATAGTCAGTATTTATTTTGCACTTCTGGGCCTGATTCTCAAATTTTTGGGTTTCTCCAATTGAAAGTTCAGTAGTCAAGTTTTCGTTTCATCTCTCTTGACTTTCTGTTTCTTTAATATTCTGTGTACATCTCATGTTTATGAAATCTATACTTCTCATGTTTATGAAATCTAGAGACCCAGTTAAACTATGTAGCATATGGGAAGAACACGGGCAAAGTTTCACTGAACTGTGCACAAAAATACTTTGATTCTGATCATGACACATCATTCATTGTATCATCAGCATCCTTTAAGCAGGGGTGGTCAGCCAGGGTTATGGCTTTGTGTCGCAGAAAAACAAAACAGCATGTGGCTGTTGGTCTTTGGGGTTTTTTTTTCTTTTTCTAAATTTGTGGTGAAAATCAGATCTTTTTTTTTCTCTATACTCACGTGGTTGAATTTCACAAACCAGATTAACAATCATCTTTTCTTAGGAAAATGCTGTGAACGGAGAGCATTTGTGGCTGGAGACAAATGTTTCTGGGGACCTCTGCTACCTGGGGGAGGAAAGCTGCCAAGTCAAATTCTCAGTGAGTTATTTTCAGATTTCCTTCTCTCTTCCTGAGGTAACAAGCCTGGCTTCAGACTGATACAGCACTCAGACTCTTGGGAACTTGAATTGTTGACGCTTGTGTTCCAGGAGAAGGAATGCAAAAGGGGCAAAAGGCTGCTGGTTAAATACTTTATTGCTTGGGAAAAAAGCCCCAAACAATTTTGAATGGCACAGATTATTTACACAGTGAGAATGGATGTAATGAGTAGCTTTATTAACATGGTAAGGGGGAAAAAAGGTTAGAATATTGAGATATTTTAGAAATGTTCAAAGGAAGTAGCCTATTTTATTTATATACACAAATACATAGGCTGGATCAGTGGGCTGAGGCCAACTGTATGAGATTCAACAAGGCTAAGTGCTGGGCCCTTCACTTGGATCACAACAACCCCATGCAACGCTACAGGCTTGGGGAAGAGTGGCTGGAAAGCTGCCTGGTAGAAAAGGATGTGGGGGTGTTGATTGATGGCCGGCTGAATATGAGCCAGCAGTGTGCCCAGGTGACCAAGAAGGCCAACAGCATCCTGGCTTGTATCAGGAATAGTGTGGCCAGCAGGACTAGGGAAGGGATCGTCCCCCTGTACTTGGCACTGGTGAGGCCACACCTCGAATACCATGTTCAGTTTTGGGCCCCTCACTACAAGAAAGACATTGAGGTGCTGCAGCCGGTCCAAAGAAGGGCAACGAAGGTGGTGAAGGGTCTAGAGCACAAGTCTTATGAGGAGCATCTGAGGGAACTGGGGTTGTTTAGCCTGGAGAAAAGGAGGCTCAGGGGAGACTTTATCGCTCTCTACAACTACCTGAAAGGAGGTTGTAGTGAGGGGGGTGTCAGTCTCTTCCCCCAGGTAACAAGCGATAGGATGAGAGGAAATGGCCTCAAGTTGCACCAGGGGAGGTTTAGATTGGATATTAGGAAAAATTTCTTCACTGAAAGGGTTGTCAAGCATTGGAACAGGCTGCTCAGGGAAGTGGTTGAGTCACCATCCCTGGAGGTATTTAAAAGATGTTAGGGACATGGTTTAGTGGTGGACTTGGCAGCATTAAGTTAAAGGTTGGATTTGATGATCTTAAAGGTCCTTTCCAACCTAAATGATTCCATGATTCTATATCACTTGCTGAGATCTCTGAGAGTAAGGTCTGATCAAATTTTTTTGATTTTAATCACTGCAAGGATTTGAACTGACTTTTCCGTACTCTTGAATGCACTTATCAGCAATGAGTGCACTCATATTCGAGTGTTTGTCTTCTCCTATTTGAGAATATTTGAGGTTTGCCTTCTCCTATTGAAGCTTTTCTGCTGTGTATGAAAAAGTATCATTGGATTGATCTCTAACTCAGGTGTGTCTCTGCTTTGACTGGGGAGTCACTGTTATACTTCCAGTCTGCTTCAGAAACTCTTCACCTCGTATTTCAGTTGAACTGCTTCAGCAGAAGAGAGGAAAAAAAACCCACCAAACCCTCTTATCTTGGTATTTAGGAAACCTGGTGAGAGAGTGGGGATCCTGGGTTCAAGTCTTTGCTTTGAGTCAATGCTCAAGGGAGCGTCCTGGCCCTTGGACTGCAAAGTGTAAGGGGAGTTTATCTTCTCTGGGGTGTTTGTAGATACTGCCTGTGACTCTGCAATACCATCTTTTTGCTTTTATTTAAAAAAACCCCCCTCAGATCATTTGATCCAAATCGAAGCATTTTGATTCACTAATCTCCCCCAGTTTTTGGGGCACTTCAAACCAAAATACTAGTGCTTTCTATAGCTCCAGTTTAATATCCATCCCCCATAACTTCTCAAGCAAATCGGCATATAACTTTAAGGCCAAACCTGGGTAGTCTATGCCTGCTTACAAAGAGTACTGAAGCAAAGTTCCAACAGTAACAGATTGCTGATTGTGGGGTAATATTCAAGGGAAGTGTCATTGTGTGTTTGCCCTGCACTTATACTGGTCCTGAGGCACTGGGTTTTGGCAAAAGCTGGAGACAGGATCTGTTTGGCTGAGTGGACCTTTGGTCTGATGCAGTATGACTGTTCTTACGTTCTTAATAGAAGTTTGCCTTTCTAAAACTGTGTAAATACTTCCTTGTGATTTAGCTCATTGAAAGTAGCATGGAAATTTAATAATATATTGCATACAATTTTCAAGGCTGTGTCTTAGCTTTAGAGGTGTATCTCTCTAGGAGCTGGAAGGACTGTTTGCAGTAGCTAGTGAATTAGGCACACACTTTTATCTGGGAAAGTTGGGAGACGTTTTACGTGGTGGCAAGCTTTTCCAGCCAATAGGCCTGGAGATGTTGAATCATATTTAGGAAGCAGCAGAGTTTAAAGATGCTCAGTTTTTAATTGCCTGGCGTTTGTTTGACCTGTCTGAGTACTTTTGGGTACTCGCGTATTGGTTCCCTTTGGGGAAAGCGATATCTGTGTTTATAGCATGTTACAGTATATGGGGCTTTCATTAACTTAGGAACTAGAGATGGAAATGGAAATCCAGTTAACTTTAGTTGTGGTTAGTTTAACCTGATCTGTCAAAAGGCTAATGCTTTTCCAGTTTGAATCTTTTGAAGACCCTGCATCTTTCTATGCCTGTCCTGGTCTTCCTTTGACTTAGCTCTTTTACATGTAGACTATTTAAGATCGAATGTTTTCAATGGAGAAGTGTGAAAAATAATTAAGCCATAGCTGCACAGACTTTGCATAAAATGTTAGCCTATACAGAACATGAACTTGTAATCTCTGGAATATGGAGCTGACATTTCATGATAAATCAAAGAAGTTAGAAGTGATGGAAAAGGTAGTCTGAATTTTTACTAGCCTCTCACTATAAATGGTTGTAAATACTTGCAATGCCACCAACATTCAAAAATAATGAGAATGACTTAAAAAGCAAGATATTAAAAATATAGCTGCTTGTAAGGCGTTACCTTTGTTTGCTTTTCCCAGTTTTTCATCTTAGGGATCGAATCCTTTATGTTGTCTCACTCTTCTTGGTTAAATACACAGACTAAAAACATACTTAAAATCAACAAGTCACAAAACACATGAAAGCTTAATCTGTTGAACAATGTCATGATTCTTCAGGTGAAACATTACAACAACACTACACATACATGTGAACATGCACAGTTAGGGTGTATCTAGGTAATTATGAGACTCAAAATTATGAGAGTCAGTAAAATTATGATAATTATTCTATAATGTGAGCAAAAGCTGTGTTCCTTGTTTCTTCTTGAGTTTATTTACAATATATTGAAAATTCTAATCAAATAATATTAGAGATTTAAATGAGCATGAATAAATTGAATGTAAAAGTCTGAGGCAAATCAATCTCAGTATACCATGTGTTCATAAATTTTCTGTCCCTCAAGCACAGGTCTATAAGTTAAACTTCTATGAAAATTAATTCCGTCTGGCTTATTGAATTGAGTATATGAAAGAAAAAAAAGTAAACATATTCTCTCTCTCCTGGATGCATTCTCATGCCTTTGATATGCTTTGGCCCAGGGGATTCAATGGAAATTATTTGAAAAGCCCTACTGAAATTAATAAAACTAACCAGCATAATTAGGCTGAGAATTTTATCCCTGCTGTAACATTTCATAAGCATTTAACAACATTCTGTGAGAAGGTTACCATTCTCTGCTAAATGACCCAAGTATTTTTCTGGAAGGCAATGGTCAGGCCCATCAAATTAAATATTAAATGATAAGCATGAAATGACATACTCTTCTAAACTGGTCCAAGTTCTCTGATTTACATTTATGGTTTTTCTCCTCTTTTCACTGGCTCTGCTCACCCTCTTCGAAGGCTGCTCCCTTTCAGAGCAATTACTTGCTCTAAACAGCCTTATCTGCTACCTAAAGAGAGCCTTTTACTTCTAGTTCACAAGCTGGAGTACTGTGGCTCTCCCATCTTTCACAAAGTCCAATTCTTAACTGGAAGAGCTTCAGACCTTTTTTTCAATATACAGGACAGTTGAGAGGACAATGAGAGAAAAAAAATGTATGTTGTATAAGGAGAGAAACATCTCCTGTTTCACAGCTAACTTTTTTCCTCCTGGGAATAGCACACCTCCATGCACACGTCTCCTTTTCCTCTTGCAGAAATCTGCTCAGCGGAGGAAGTGTGCTGCTTGCAAGATTGTGGTCCACAACGCATGCATGGAGCAGTTAGAGAAGGTAAGACATTGCCATCTTCTGGAGCCTGACGTGGACAACACTCATTTAATTCTTTTACTGAGGTTTCAGTCTGGAAAACACCATATGCCAAAGTAGGTTTTCATAGCTGTTTTGATAATATATTTGTTAAAAAGTTGACTTAAAATTCCAGCTTATTTTTTAAAATACATCTCTTCAAACCCTGTGAACCATTAAAAAAAGCCCAACAACAAAAAAAAACATGGAACCATGGAATGCTTTCACAATTATGATTAAAAAAATAATTTCCTTCTACTTCTAGATTGAAAATTGAAGCTAGAAAATGCGGTATCCTTTCATGCACAAAATTGGCCTTTCAAAATTCCTCAACTAAATCCAGCATAATTCATCTTATGACAGCTATATTTATTATGAGCAATGCAGCATAAGATGCTACTATGAACAATTTTCACTGTGTTTACTAGACTACACTGTTTTGTCCTCAAAACCTCAGAAACTAGCTTCTTGTTTTTTAACTGGAAAACATCAAACCTTTCCTTTATAGTACCATGATTTCTGTGAGCATCTGTCCTGCTTCTCAGTTCCTTCAAGGAGCCTTCCTTACCCCCAGTGCCTATAGAATATCTATCACTGAGTTCTCTTCCCATCAGTGATTCTTCTTCATTATGCCTAACTGTTAATATGTTAAAGAAATTTTGCCCCACTGTTTTTCTTATCTTCGTGGGATATGTGTAAAGAAATATGAGTGGGAATTTCCCCACTGATTTCATTAGAGCTTCATTTTCGCTCCTATATGTTTTGCAATGTTGTTCGCCATATAAGAAGTTGATGCATAACAAATTTGTAGCAGCAACCCTTTGGAAAGAGTTTTTCCTTGTCAAGTATTTAGACTCGTGTTGACAAATGTCACAGTGATTGCCATAATACCAAGTTGGAGAGGTACCATTTCCACTCCTGATGCTTTTACCCAGAGTGAAATTAGCATTAGCACACATTTTCAGCACAAAATGTTACCAGTGAATTTTTCATGACTTCCTTCATCAGCAGCAGTGCTGACACTCCATAGCCCAGCAAGCTGGTGGCATTGCCAGCCAGAGCAAATGAGCACTTAAATAAAGCCCATTCTGTTGAGCTTGTTTATGCCATTCTGGAGACCATGAAATTCACCTCTTGGAAGAGGGTTTTTATGAAGTCTGCATCCCTCTTAAACCCTTTGGAGTTTAAAACTGGTACATAAGTCTCCTGCTTGGCCCTCTCGGCAAAGGTGTAAGTTGTGAGTAAAATAAATATAAGCTGGGGGTCTTTCCAGCCTGCCATGACTCAGCAGTGAAACAATGAATTGGAATTCCAAGTGAAGAGCAATGGAGGAAGACTAATATTGCTATGGCTTGTTTTTCTTCTTGAGTAATAAGTATTTTGTTTACTTTTTTCTCATATTTTTTTCCTGTCTCCCGCTCCCTTGAGCTGTTATTTTGAAAGCCATTATTGAATGAGGAAAGAACTTATTTATATGGCAAGGGTTGTAGAAAGGAAAGGTTGTAAGAAGGGAAGAACTTATTTATATGGGAAAGGTTTGTTGGGCGGAGAGGAACCTAATGAAGTTGAACAAAGGCAAGCTTAGGGTCCTGCGCCTAGGGAGGAATAACCCCATGCACCAGTACAGGTTGGGGGTTGACCTGCTGGAAATCAGCTCTGTGGAGAAAGACCTGGGAGTTCTGGTGGACAAGTTCACCATGAGCCAGCAATGTGCTTTTGTGGCCAGGAAGGCCAATGGTATCCTGGGGTGCATTAGGAAGAGTGTGGCCAGCAGGTCAAGGGAGGTTATCCTCCCCCTCTACACTGCCCTAGTGAGGCCACATCTGGAGTACTGGGTCCAGTTCTGGGCCCTCCAGTTCAAGAAAGATAAGGAACTACTGGAGAGAGTCCAGTGGAGGGCTACAAAGATGATCAGAGGACTGGAGCATCTCTCTTATGAGGAGAGGCTGAGACACCTGTGTCTGTTTAGCCTGAAGAAGTGAAGACTGAGGGGGGATCTTATCAATACTTACAAATACCTTAGAGGTGGGTGTCAAGAGGGTGGGGCCAGACTCTTCTCAGTGGTAGCCAGTGATGGGACAAGGGGCAATGGGCACAAGCTGAAACATGTGAAGTTCCATCTAAATATGAGTAAAAACTTTTTTACTGTGGGGGTGACAGGGCACTGGAACAGGCTGCCCAGGGAGGTTGTGGAGTCTCCTTCTCTGGAGATATTCAAAACCTGCCTGTATGTGACCCTGTGCAACGTGCTCTAGGTGAACCTGCTTTGGCAGGGGGTTGGACTAGATGATCTCCAGAGGTCCCTTCCAACCCTAACTATTCTGTGATTCTGTGATTCTATATTTCAATTTGGGGAAACTCAGTCCTTCTGCCTTCATGAAAAAAGCATATCTGTGCATTTTATTCTTTGAAGGATAGTCAACTTAAGCTTGAATCTATTTCATTTAGTGCATCCTCACCTCACAGATCCTTTGGCCTTTTCACGTGCCTCTCTCTTCTTCAGTATGTTTTTCCTCTCTCTGCATCCCCCCTGCTCTTATTTCTATTGATTTATTTTCTCAAAAGATTTTGTGTTTTTCTCATAAGACTCCCTTGTTGTTTGTTAAATGATTTTTCTCTTCGTCTTCCTAAAAATGTTTTCTGTTCATGGAAGCTCCTGTTGTCCTCTTTCTGTCTTTCCTGTCCCATCTGAAGGAGGCAACACCATGGCCCGACACAGCACAATGGTCCCCGAATGATTTGTGGTTGTGGAGGCAGATAAAAGCAGCCTGATCTAAGCAAAAGGTAGAAATTTAGGGTAGCTTGCACAGTTCTTCATGTGATTAAAGATTTCTCCACAGATTTTGTTTATGAAGACATAAAGCTGGGATGTATAAAAATGTCTTACAGAGTTAGATTTCCAGCTCCTGTTAACTTTGGAGACCTCAGCTTAAGCCCACTTTGGTTGCAAATGATCTTCAGAAAAAACAGATGAAGTGGTTTCCTTCTAGACAAGGTGGGAGACAGTTTAAATAGTTGAACTGAGGAGGCAGCAATAGCATTAGTGAAGATGAGGGCTTCGTAGGGATCTAGCAAGGAGAATTCTTATGGCATATGAAAAGAGATTTTCTGGCATTCAGGTAAGTTACTTTGTTCAGCTAGTGACGCTAATATTTTAATAGACAATAAATATTTTTGAAGTCTGGCCTAGATCAACATATTGGAATAAATTCTCATCTCACTTTCAGTTCTAACAGCTTTATTTTAATGCCAGATAAATTTTCGCTGCAAACCGACTTTCCGAGAAGGGGGCTCCAGATCTCCAAGAGAAGTAAGTAATGGACAAATGACGATTGCTTTTCATTTGATTTGTGTGCTGATCCACCTAGTGTGGCGCTGCAGCAGTGCTTTTAGATTTAGAGGAGTCTTAGAGTATTGGTTCCCACTGGAACATGTTCTTCTCCCCAGAATAAATGTAGAATGAATTCTAGCTGAAGCACTCCATTACTTACACTGACAGAAACCATTTCATCTTTCTGTTGTCTTTTTTCCCATTCATTCAGCTATTCTGTCTTTTTTGTCCTTTTTTTTTTTGTGGGGGGGGTACCATTTCTTTTTTCTTCCTGACCTTTGAACTAGTATTTTTTATTTTTCTCTGTTTCTGTCCCCTTCCACTTGCCTCTCTCTTCATTTTTTTTTTCCTAGAAGTCTCTCTAGTTTCTTAAGATTTTTTAGTAAAAAAAAAATCAAACATCAAAAAGCCTTATGGTTTTCCTCCAGCTACTGTATGAATTCAGCTCCTTTGAAGGTGTTGGATATTTATTGTTGTTATTGAAATATTTATATATCTGTCTTACATAGTTAGAAGCCAATGTTTCAAAAACACCTCTTAACTTTTATAGCTTGCTTTTAGCAGAGGTAGCTCAATTCCCTGCCACATTGGCGCTTCAGCTCTGGCTGGCATAACAGCATGGTGCACGCAGACCCCTTCTAACCCCCCTTGTCTGCACAGAAAGAGGGGCAGCAGTCCTGCTTACCCCCCCCCTCTCTTGCCCACTGCTTGCTGCTACCCAGATTGTATGTAGTCCAAACAAGGATAAAAGACTGCTTCAATGACTGCTCCTTCCTCCCCTCCTTCCCTTCTCTTGCATTGACTTTTGATTTTTTGCATTATAAGACTGTATTTCCAAGCAGAACAGAGCAGGGCCCTGCATTGTGGCTGGACACAGCAGTGTTTGGGCACTTCTGTGCTCTGTATTTAGGTGATGTTTATCTCTGCATCATGTAATGACTTTCTTCTTTTTGTAGAAGAGTACTGAGAGTAGTTGTGGCCAGATTTCAACATGGATAAAGAACACCATCTCATCCTTATTCCTTCTGCAGTTTTGGTTGTGTCTGGAGTTTCCCACAGGGATTGCTGCATTTTGCTCTGTAAACCAACTTCACATAGATGGTACCTTTCAGTGAAAGCTGTCATTGCTTCCTGTAACATATATTTTTGTCCTTCTTTTGCAGAACTTTGTCCGACACCACTGGGTGCACAGGCGGAGGCAGGAAGGGAAATGTAAGCAGTGTGGAAAGGTAAGATTTCCAGTGCAGCACAAGCACAATGCTGGGCACTGATGAATTCAGGGTAGCCACTAGGTCTTTCTATTCACTGAAATTTTTCTATCCTAAACACTTGACCTCTCTTAAGCAGAAAATGACAAGCCTGATATGTTGAGTGGTAGCAGCCCTGATTCCCACGTGGGAAGAGAAAAGGCAACTGCATCTGCAGGAATGAGCACATCATATGCCCTGGGACATTATGCTGCACTTGCTGGTGAAAGTGAAGAGGAGGAAGGCTCCTTGAGCTTCTTTCTTCATTAAGCTGTCCCTGTGCTGATATGGCATTCTCACAGTGCTGACATCTGTGCCAGCATTGATGGCCTATTTTTTCAGGCTTCTGGAAAAAGAAAGACTGTTGCTTTTTTTCTGCCCTGGCAGACTCTAAGATTTGTGAGACTGTTTCACATTTCCTCTGCTGCATAGATTGTAAAAGTTTTATTTCTAAAAATCTATAAAAAGGAGTAAGAAGTACCTTAGCTACTGACGACCTTTCTTATGAAATACTATGAACCCCTTAAATCTGTTGAGAGATATTTAAAAATTAAATTAACACAGGGGTTTAATTTCCTTTCTCTAGCACTATATTATATTTTTGCCTCCCTCTTATCAAATAGTAAGAAAGACTGTGTCTTGTCTCCATGGCACAGCACTTAAGTCAGAGGAAAATCAGATTTATATCAGAATACTGATGTAGATCACCAGCTACCAGCTGCAACAAAACATGCAATAAAAATGTGATGCCCTTTTATAGCAAGTAGCATGTGAACAGTGCAACAAGGCACTTTGCATGTAGCATTCTTATGGTATGACTATGCAGTGATGTTGCCTTCTTCCTCTGCCATTTTGGCTTGGATCTTCCCTTGAGGCATTAGGAGTTGATTTTGCAATGGGAGTACTTACTGCCGATCATATCAAAACCTGTGCTGGGTATGTTTACGTGGGCAACATGACCAGTCCATCTTACAACTCCTATCAGCCCTGACTGATATGGAGAAGTTCAGAAGAAATCACAGTTTTCCTCTTAAGTAAGACATATTCAGTTAAGACTAACATGAGTGTATTGTAGTAGAGTTCATCTTTGTCAAGAAACAGAAAAGATTGGGGAAAATGATAAGAAAAGAATTCCCATTATATCTATTGGCCAAGCAGTCTCCTTTTACAGCAAAATACTTGTCTGTCCATGCTCTCCTGTTACATTTCTTATACCTCCAAGTGAGAATCATCTTTTATATTCTATTGTCATGCAAGAAAAAGGGAACTGTCATTGTAATGGAATGACAGTAATTTTAAAGCAATAAAAGGAAGTATTATTCATGGAATACCTAATGATTCTGGTAGATCTCATTGTTGTGTAATATTAGTCCTATACCATGTCTGGAATGCAGTGGTTAAAGATTTTAATGATCATTAATAACTGTTCAAGTAAAGAAAGTAGAAATGAACATTTGTGATATACGCATCTCATGCTTCAAGTCATAAGCCAGTGGAAAGGAATTAATGCTCCCCAACATCTTTAGCGTGGCTTTATGGCTTTATATTTTGAGTGCCTTCAGTGCCATGGTTGACACGTCCTGAGAGCTGGAGAACAGAGGTGTCTATGTCAGTGTTTCACCTCAGATCAGAAGTGCAGTTGGAAAGAAATTCTCTGATTGTCATCGTTTACCACAGTTCACATGTGGAGCAGTCTTGCAGTAAATGAATCAAACTCCTTTTAGATTAAACTTAATTGAAAGTTAACTCTGTAGCTACTAATGGGCATTCAGTCCACAGGACCAGACTATAGCTAGTAAAAAAAGAAAATTCTCTGAGAACCCTTGTGTATAGTGTCTAGTATGAACAGAGCTTGTACTTCCACTGTTACATGTCACCTGCTAGCACAAATACAGCTTATACGGTCTCATCCAGACTTCAGTTCTCCTCTTCTTCCCGGGGGTGATTTCATTGCTGTACTGCAAAAGTACAATATGCAGAAATCAGTGCCAAGGAAGGGGGTTACAAAGTCTTGTTCAAAATCTTACTGAGTGCAGTGGAACCAAACGATCTCTTTCTGTCTACCTGCGGTGATGATTCCCTTTCTTTTGGAACTGGAGACTGGAACAGAAGAATGGCTGTATCTCTTAAGACAAAGTACTGTTGAGCTCAGTATTCAACAGTGGCTTATTATCGAAAAGCATAAGTAGGGGCAGGTGTTTAGTGATGCATCCTCAAAACAGTGTCCTGGCCTCTAAGAATTTCTGTCTCATGAATTTCCAGGAATGGTGCCTTTATATTCAACAGCTTATGATAACTTTCTCTCCCGTGATCTTGTCTAGTCTCTCCTTGAGTTCCTGTAAAATTGTAGCATTTACAACATCCTTTAGCAAGGAATTCCACATTTTTATTTTTTCAAACCTCTCACTTGCTAGTTTTTTTAATGCTCCATAGCTCTTGTGTTGGAAGCAATGGTAAATAAAAGCTCCCAAACTGCGTTCTCTACACTGTTCATGATGTTTAAGAACTCATTTCTTTCTCTTGCAGGCAGGGATAAAGTTAGTTTTGTAGCTTTTAGCTGTTACTAGCTGTTTGTTACCTGGGCTCATCAGAGAAATTAGTATTTTTTTTCTTTACGTATTGCAACATAAGAACGTTCAGATCATGTGGCCCAGCATCTGGTCCATGACTGTGTGCATTAATAGAAGCTTAAGGATGAATGCAGAGTGATCTTTTCTTCATATACTTCCAGTTACCAGTGGCTTAGGGATTTTCTGAGACCAAGAATGCATCTGGACCATCATGCTAAATAGACACTTTATGTCTTTCTACTTTCTGTGGTGTCCAAAACAGTGTGTCCACTATACGCATGTGGTGTGCAGCTACAGTGTCTCTTTCTGTTACTGGTCCCTTTAAACCTGTGGATTGATGCAGAACTGTATGTTTTCCCTGCATATAATGGCAGGATTGAAATTTCTGATAGTTGAAAGGGTATTCTAGTTCTTTGCTATTTTAGCAGAGATCACCGTCCGAGTGCTTCTGTTGCTGTCTGTATTCGAGTTGTAAAAATACCTGTCTCTCCTACAATAATGTTGCATTGGAATGTCTCTGAGAGCATTAAAAAGGGAATAAATATCATAGGAAAATATGTGCAAAAATAAATTATTAGTCACCCTAACACTGATGTGAAAATACTCTTTGGTAAGTACATTTGAGAATATAACCAAAATGTGTGGGAGCTAGTAATCCCTATGTGCTCTGTTTGTGCGCATTGGTGTCTATATTAATGTGGACTTTGATCCCAGTTATTTAAACAGATTGTAAACGCCAACACAAGCTGGGGAGTCAGGTGCTCTTTTCCTCCAAATATATTTCCTCTGGTATGCATAACTGTTTACTTCTGCAGGAGCAGCTCACAGTATGGGATTTCATGTGTTATACAGGAATTGGGTGCCAGTGAATCAGGGCTAAGCAGGTAGTGTTAGGTCAATATTCTCACAAAGGTGAAATTAATTTTCTATCCCAAGATCTCTAAATTTGTGCAGAAGACCTCCTTCCATGACTCAGGAACAAGACAGTTGAATTTTAGTTTTCCTTCTCAGTGAGAGAAGGAAGAAGAGATGATTTCTGGTGGAATATGGGGGGCTCCAGTGTTTCAACCTGATACTCCCCATCAAATCTCACTGTGACCTGCAGTGCATTGCTTTATATCATTAGTTCCTTTATTTGTAAAGCTAGCTTTCAAATAATTGCTATATTACCTCAACCACGTATCCTTAGGAAGAATTAGCTCACATTTGTAAAGCAATTTGAGGAGGAAAAGTGGTGTTTCATTGCTACTTATCATTAATATGTTTTTATTGCTGTATCGTTTTCTCTAATGACTCCCTAAAAGACAAATGGCTTACTGAATAAATGAAAAACGGTCCATCCAGAACCAAACAAGCTGCTCACTCCGTATGTTTAAAATACACCGCTGATGGGCTGTGGAATTAATGTACTGCATTTCAGATTTTATTAGCGGAGGTTTTGGGAGAGAAGAATTTCTCCCCTGCTTGTAACAAAGCCAAACAAAACAAAACATTTCATGCCCGTGAGGGGCTGAAGTAATTTTTTTAATATACTTTGGGATAAGAAAGAGTAAGATTTGTGAGAAACATTAAGAAGCATTAATCTAAGTGAATGAGAATAGAGTGTTTCATCCAGTGTCAGGCTTCCATTCCAGCACTCCTATCATTATATTGCCACTCTGTCTGTTCTTGTGCCCACACCGAATGGCAGACTAGACCTGCCCAGCCAGAAGCAGCTGGCCAGCTTGTATTTGTGAAGCCATTTGACCACTCTCCATTACTAAACCTGAATATGCCAGATTGCCATCATTATGAAGAATCTATTCTTTGAATTTCTCTGAGTGTAAAACCTGAGGCAATAGAGGAAGGATTAAAAAAATAAATCTAGGCAGAGGTGACACAAGCCTCTTCAGGAGCAGGCCTTAGTTGGTGGTGTGGTCCATCTGGCAAGCTCGTTTGAATACATGCTGGGGACACCTGAAGAAGGAGCTGCAATGTGCACTTCTGCATGGTGGGCAGACCCAGTTCAAAGAGTTATAATCATATGATTTAGTAACATCTAACAGGACATTTCCTCAAAGCTTCTGTAATTAAGGTCCTTCTTATCCTAGTTGCTGTGAAAATGAACAGGAAGATGGACACCTGCAGGAAAAATGAGCCTATTAGTGCTCAGTGCAATGACAATGTCAAACACACCAAGAAGGAGAATTAAATGAACAACCCAAAACCCACCCAGAGACGCACTGGTTTTGTTTAAGTGAGGGACTGAGCTACAATCTGTCCGTATGAAGTAGTTGAGCACAACTCTATCAATACTCTGAAGAGGAGGAGATTATAACTCTTTGAAATGGGTCTTGGGCATTGCTCAGCATGTAGGAGATTTAGGTAAAACTGAGCTTGTCGAAAAGAAAACTGGCTCAGAAATTCATGACTTGGTAGAGAGACTTCCAATTGGAAAACTCTGGGTGGTGATGGGTTACTTCTTAATGTAGTAGAGAGGCTTGATAGAAGCCAGTGACTAAAGTATCTAGACAATTGCAAATCTGAAATAAATCTAAGCAGTGAAGGGGACTATGATAAACTATTCAACAAAGTTCTGGACTTCCCATCTCTGCACCCAAATCAATTTTTTTTCTGGCTTAAACAAGCTTTAACTGAACACAAATTTTCAGACTGTAACTCCAATTACCATTTGTTGCCCGTGTTATATGCAAGAAGGATGTATATGACCCAATGGTCTTTTCCAGCCTTAGAATTTAGAACAAAGGGATATGTCTGCTGGAATTGCATTCTATGAAAATTAAACTCTTCTGTGGGAGAATAAAATCTCGTATTTGCTAGTAATGGTGGGTTTTTTTGTCTTTAAGACTATAAAGAAATATTTTCTTTTATATATGTTTGATATGAATCAGACCGTCTTGGTTTTTGGAACTTACTAAAAAGATTTGATCTGAGTCAGCTCAATAAAACAATAAACAATTTCCCAATCAGAACATTTCCACATAGACATTGTAGTTAATTCCATTCTGTATTTAAAAAAAATAAAACAACAAAACCCAAAGAAAAATAAAAGAAGAATTCAAATTCTTGTTCATATTTACAGCAAAAAAGACTGCAACGAGAATGTTCTGTTCGTCCAAAAAATCTGAATCCTATTCAGGTCTGTAGAAATCCATTGAAATAGGTATTTCTTCTCTGCTTCTTCTCCCCTTCCTTCTTTTTAACTACAAAAATTTAGAAAAAGCATAAAATTTTGGAGAAGTGTCTTTAAAATGTGTGTATGAAAATGCCAGAGTTGAAGAATCTTCTCTGAATTCTGTCATTATTTTATCCCTCCCCCAAAATGTTTGTTATCGAAGAGCTTTGAGGCTGAACCAATGTATCTGACTGCAATGAACTGATTTAGCCTAGCACAGTCAGCTGGCAAGAGTTAAAGGTATAGATTTTCTTGTAGTCAGGAGGAATTTAATCCTTTTTTTCCTGCTTGTTCCAGGGCTTTCAGCAGAAATTCTCCTTCCATAGTAAAGAGATTGTGGCCATCAGTTGTTCCTGGTGCAAGCTGGCGGTAAGTGGACAATACTCAGGGAGACCAGTAGCAGCATCACTGAGTTGACTGCACTGCACTGCAAGTAATTTAGTTTCTCCTGGCTCTCAGGGTTCTCATTCTGTGAATCACCCCCAGTTTAGCCATTTCTGTTCCTTTTTCTCAGAGACCATAACTTCACCTGGCTGACACAAGTCCTCTAGGAGATGAGTCTTACTGCACAACATAGTCGCTGCTAGCTCAGAGAGCCAAAGGGCTCTTAATACACACAGCTGCATCAAACTAGGTTGTGGTCTTCAATCTGTGATCTGTGTTTTAAGTAGGGGCAATTGGTTTATTTGGGGTTTGGGTTTGTTTTTTTTTTTGTAAGAAGGCATGGCTAGGGAAGATGATCTTTCGTTATGCGTTCCTAAAACTCCATGGTTTGAAGGACTTGAAGATGGTGGTGTTGGGAACGATGCTCCAGTTTTTGTGCCATGACCCTCTTCTTCCTCTCCGTGATCTCCCTTTGTCTTTGTCTTTCTTGGCCTCCTTATTGACGCTACGCTTTTCCTGTCTTCCAGTTTCATAATAAAGTCACCTGTTTCCTGCTACATCACATTGAGGAGCCATGTTCCCTGGGGGCTCACGCTGCTGTCATTGTGCCTCCCACCTGGATCATTAAGGTGAAGAAACCTCAGGTAACTGCATGCTGATGTCTGTTTCTGAAGCTGTATGGCTGTGCAGGGCCAGCCTGGCTTCGCCACTTGGTACTCCTTCACTAAGGCATGCTTGTTCAACCCTATCTCTGTCCCTGAAACCCAGCATACATCCATGGTGATTATGAACCTGTATCCTCCCGCCCCTCCATCCAGCCCTTCAGTAGGTTTCCCTGTTTGGGACGATTAGCAGCAAACATGACTTTTGTTCTGAGCAAATCCAGCTCAGGTTTGTTCCTCTAACTGTGACATCAGTGAGCATACTGCAAGAAATCCCCTGTGTTGCAGGCAGTCAAGCATGTTTCATTAAATAGAGCTGAGCAAATACAGGGAAAAACTGTTCATGAACATTCACTTGAAGCTTTAGTAATGGATGTGATTTATTTTAGACAGGATACTGTCTTGTGAACATAATAGGGAGAGGAGGTATCCAAAAGAGAGCTGGCCAAAAATTAAAAGGGGATTCCCATCATAAGCAAGAAGTATTTTGTTCTTTGAAAGTCTGTTTTTACTACATGTTGAGCTGAAAGAAACAGACAGCACACGCTGAACATATCAGGGAGCCAGAAATGCTTGTAAAAGTTTTATTTTAGAAGCACTGAAACAAGTTTTGTTTTTTTTCTGAAATGAATAGTGTCTGGGACATTGAAACTTCCCACTCACTTTTTCTTGTAATTTTCCTCCATTGACAGGAATGCTGTTTTTATCAAGCAGTGATGTGCAGTTTTTAAAGTAGTGTGTCCATCTTTGGGAAGTGATCCAGGGTCACTTTCTGGCTCTGTGTCCTGGTTGGCAACAAGAAGCAGAGAAGTTCAGGCTGTAGTCAAGGCACTAAGACAAAAAATAGTTCCATGGAACTGGAAAAAGGTCTGAGTTGGGACACTGGTCAGTCTTTACTTACATTCTAGGGATATGACTGTCAGATTTGTGTGCGAGTAGCGCTTCTAACAAGCTGGATATTAAAGACCGGGGCTGGAGGGGGGTGGGGGGGAAGTATAGGGTAGTCAAAAAGTCAACCAAAGAGACCACTGTTTCTCCTTTAGGTCCAGAATAAGCAAGATCCCTAGCCACCTCTCCTCTGAGAAAAAAAGTTTCTTTGGCATTTGTATTTTTTCCCCCACACTTCTTTGGCTATTAGTTTTACTCCAGCCTTCTCTAGAGGAATCTTTTTTCCTCTCTTGTTGAAGAGTCCTTGGCTGGGATTTAATCTTCTTGGCTAATTTTTAACACCTGTGTGATATTTGGCACAAAAATGAGGCTGGCTCCTTTTCTGTGTCCTTAAGGAGACTGTATCACCCATTAGCCTTAAGTCTTTTTGTCCCTGGGCTTGACAGCAGACTGCCTGGAAGCTCTGCTTTGGGCATTAGCTACAGAATTGGTAACTTTAAGGGTTTGTGGTCTGGAGGTGGATCCGTGAAGTAGAGATCCTTGATCTGGGAACCACTAGAAAGGACTTCATAGCAGTTGCAGTCTAGGCCTGGAAACTGGGTAATGCCATGGTCCTTGGGCATCTTGTACCCTAACCATTTATCTGCAGCTAACCCAATACACAGGAGAGAAGGGAGAGAACTGATCTTAGAACCAGCTCCCTGTGGTCAGAAATGCTGCCCTCTTCCTAGGTCTGATAAGGAAATGAAATCTTTTTTTACCCAGCACATTTCCAGTTTATTTATCATTCAAATTGTTTTAAATCACCATTTAAAAAAAAAAAAACCCCAACCAAAAAGACATTCATATTCTTTTGAGTATATTTTCTTGCAAAAAAAAAAAAGATTATTGAATTTGTTACATCATTTTATGGCTTACCAAAGCCATAAAGCTTTGATGAACCTGGCAATACGCTGCAGTCATCATTCTCTTAACCAGAATCAGGAAAAGACTATTAAAACCAAAAATACTACTAATAATGAAAAGATAATATGTTAATAAAGATAGACGTATCCATGTATGACCTTACTAAAAGAAGCCTTTCTTCTATCTTTTTAATTTGTATTTAATTTTTAGTTAAAAATAATTTGACAGTTGTAATTTTCTTTTGATTTGGTAAAAGCAGGATACCTTCCTTATAATATCTTTAGAGTATTTTCTTTCTCGTCCATTAATTTTTCAGAGAAGTTCAAATGAAAAAATCTGATCCAGTTAATTATAATTCGTAGAAAACATTCTTTTAAATAAAGGTTTAAAATGTTACCAAGAAAACGTTAGCTTTGTGTGCCTGAGTCATAAGTGGAGAGGAAGTAGTTCAATCCAATATTCCCACTCCATTATGTCTCGAGTCCTTGAAATTTGAGGTCAGCAGCATGCAAAAACTTTATTTTGAATAATTGAAGCATTAGACAGATCAAAATGATATTTAGCACAGGGAATGGGAATATTTCCATGAAACTTATTAACAGCACCCGTTGTAGCATTCATTCTGGGGAATGCATCCTTATTGCTGTAGAAAATACTGGTGCATCTTTCAGATGTGTTTTCAGATTTTTGGCAGAAGTCTCGTTTTCTTATTTATTATTTTTTTTTTAGGAAATATTTTCTCCCCTCCTGCTGTTTCTGGCCAGCTCTGCTTCTGTGTATTATGACCCTCTTCACCCTATGTGCACGTTTGGTAAACACTATCAAATATTGACTGCGTTCAATCCACAGAATGCAAACAAAATATTCAGACGTTTTTGTTAATTCAGATAGTAAATAAAAGTGTAGCCAGCAATCTATTTTTCACATATTCCACAATCAGAATAAATTTGTCTAGAAGCCTTTTTGTTACAAATTATTTCCTCAGCTCTAATTACTACTCATATTGGTCACAGGCAACTCCTGAACTGAATTCCCTACTCATATGAAATTGATTTAGTGGTACCTTTGTCCTCTTTTCTGGTTGTTTCTTTTAAGCAAATAAATGGCTTTTTGTAGCAAAACCTTGCCCCGATTTTGAATTTTTATTTCTCTTTTTATTGCTACAAAAATGGTTTTCCATTATTAGATTGTCCAACATGGGTCACCACCTTTCAAATATTGGGCTTCAATAAAGAGAACACTCCCCCTCTGACTACCAGCAATGCTGTGGTAATGAAACTTGATGGTGTAATTGGTTAAAGACAAATCTCTGCTGACAACCTACATTCTAAATGGGGAGCTTTTGCTTCTTGTAAGCAATTGGTTGCAAGATGAAGAATATTCAGAATGGTTCAAATGGCTTTGGGATTGATGGTAGCCCTGTATGTAATGACCCATTTACATGAATGGAAAACTCCCAGTATATATTCCATGTTATTCATAATGTGAGCCTCTTCTGTATCTTCTTTACTGATTTCCGGTGTTTCTATACTGTGTTAGCAGCACTTTGATAGCAGCTCTGATTTCCTGGGGTTCAAATCTATTCCATCTCCTAGTTTGTGAAAGCAGGTCACCCCTGTTGACTGGTGGTATTTTGTTATAGGTGAGGTTTGGTAGCCCAAGTGGTGTTAGCTTTAGGAATGGACTTGCTATGCTTATGTTGTGGGAGAAAAGTAGATAATAAGGAGGATCTGGCTGATTCAGTTTGTCTTCTGTTTGGGAAGGCAAAGGCAGTAACTGTAAAATTCCAGGTTTTTTTCTGTTCAAGGTGAATAAACATGATGTTTTCTTCTTCTCCTCCTTTGAGGACCTTGAAAAAGTGCTAGGGAATATTTGTACTTCTGGATTTCTTTCTTTTTTTCCTCAATTGCTAAGTGCAGCTGGCTTGTCTGACTGTGGTTTGTGATCAACCAGAAGACTGGCCTTCCCAGAGGCTAATTTGAAGTACAGAATGGTAAAAGACTTTGAAAATGAAGGCTGAAATGTTGTAAATTAAAAGGTTGAAAGGGTCCATTGGATTTGCTTGAGATAGACTGTGGCTGTCACACCATCCAACACCATACAAAAAGGACTCCAAATCTGCTGTTCATCTAGCTAAGCTTGCTTAGAACTGTAGTGACCATGCAATAATGCCAAAAAATCTCTCTTTAAGATGACCAAACTGACATCCACAAAGGAGAGGTTTCCTCTCTAGAGGCAAGTTAAGATTTACATATGGTGCCCATTTAAAGGTATGCTTTGTTATCAGGTACTTCACTGAATAACACTATATGTTTATAAAATACTCATCATGTTGTTGTGTGGACAAGGTAGTATGCATCCATTTCTTCAGTTTAATGTGCAAAGACTGATGATTACTATTGGCTGTTGTTATTCTGCATGTTTGCAAAGATAACCTACATATGTTTAAGCAGCTTTTTTGCTTTTCGTCTGCTATGGACATGCAGTTGCAATCATCATAGCAAAGCTTTAGGTTCTCTTAACACTATAGGTGCAGGCAGGTTTAAAAAAAAAGTGAAATAACATAGTAGTGACATAGCATATTTTATTGCCTTTTTGAGTGTGGAAATGAAAAATGTTATGATAATGAATGGAGGTTTAGAGTAAAACTGTTTCTCTAATATAGTTGTATGCTTCTTCCCACCCCACCCCTAGACAAGAAGAGAGATATGTTATAATGGGATTTAATGACAACTACAATTAAACCTTCTTTATTTTTTTTTAAATTAGTCAGGATTTTACTAACTGTCTTTGCCCTTTCCAGAAGAATTTCACTGGGCTTAGGTCCATCCATTGTGGAGGTAGAAAAACAAGTACAGTCCTTCTTCCAGATGTACAGTTAAGTACTCGCCTAGTATAATACCTAACTTCAGTTTCAGACTACGATTTACCAGCAGAATTCACTGCACTTTACCAGTAGGATAAGTATTTTGAATTTTACACCTGGAGAGACTGAAGCACAGGGAAAAGACTTTATATGCCCATGACCTTTTAGCAGACCGCTGGCAAGACTGTGGATAAACTAGATCTCCCAGTCATGTGTTTTGCCCCACTCCAGGAAGAATCCTTCAGTAGAGAAAGGCTGGGAAACTAGGCTAAGGCCCCAATGGGAGGCAGCTTTGAGAGTAATGTCCTGTACCTTTATATTGACATAAAGACTTTTGTCTACAGTCAGTCTGACTACTGAGGTAGGGCAATGAAAGATCGTGCAGACGATATTGCTGATGCACTTCCATAGTCTGTGCAGTCTTTGTGGTTTATCATGCTTTCATGATCATTTTGTATCAGAGTAGGTGTCACGGTTTAAGGCTGGGCCAGCTATTAAACAAGTGGCAGACGCTCTCTATCAACCCTCCTCCCCTGCCCAGAGGGGGAAGGGAAAGGGAAAAGGGAGAGAGACTTACGGGTTGGAAAGTTAAAACAGTTTTAATTAACCATAATAATGAAAAAGAGTATAATAATAATAATAATGGAAATAATTAAATATGCTACAAAATATATACAAAAATATATACAAAATATATATACACAAATATATTCAAAAATATACACAAAATATATACAAAACCAAGATCGAGCTCCCCCAATGTCGGTCACGTCACCACCGGCACTGCAGGGCAGGCTCCAGGAAGGCCCAGGCTGGGCGCAGTGATGGACAGGAAATGGATTCCGGGATGTACGGATCGGGATCGGGGGCAGCAGGAAAACAGACAGAGTCCTCTTTGGACACTGGCCATAGCAGAAAGGGAAGGAACCCTCATGATCCCCCCGCGTTACACTGAAAATGATGTGTGTGGAATGGAATACTTCAGTTGGTCAATTTTGGGTCACCTGCCCTGTCCGCTCCTCTCTGGAGGTGCGTCCCTCCTGCGGCTCTTCACTCATAATCAGTGAGGAATTTAGCCGTGACCTTGGTTTCTCTAAGAGTAAGTACAGCAAGAGCCTTTCTGCATAACATCCCTACCGGTGCCTCAGTGATAACTATAAACTTCGAGCGTTATCAGTCCTAGAAGCAGACACTGTCTGCAAAACATGCAGTTAGTTTCAGAAAGTGCAGTTACTTAGAAGAGACTTAGCTGAAAGTAAAAATCACTGAAAGGAAAATTGGTTCTGTTTTAGTCCAAACCAGGACAGTAGGGAAGAGTACGAACACTTCTTCAGATGGTCTCTGAAAATATGGTCTAAAAGGGCAAATGTTGTGTAATTGCTCTGCAGAGCTGTCTTGTCTTCAGTATTTTCAGGAAGCAACAAGTCATGACTATATTGTGGTCCACAAGGAATGTTAAGAGGTGATAAAAAGCTTGGGACCTTGCACTCTGCAGCAGGCTTCTCTTGGTCTGGGAGAAAAAAGGATGGTGTCTTTAAGTATTTGAGTTACATAGCTGTTAGTTTTTCTTAACTTCTCAGAGATGTGGAAACATTAACTTCTGTATCTGGTGTGTCATACTGAAGTCTTGAAATTCGGGCAGTCGTTATTAGGTATTAAACAGAATCTAGTAGCTATTCTTGTTAATGTTGTTAGCAAGCAAGATTAAGGACAGACATCACTGCTTACAGATTTGATGATCTCTGGTCATTGACTTTTTTCATTAGTGGTACACTTTTGTATAAAGTCAGGACAGAAATGAACTTTTGGATGAGCTGAGTGACTCTTGCTTCCCTTCTTGAAGCCAGAAAAAAAAATCCATAAACTTTCTTCTAATTCCCTGTGTTACTTTACTTCTTGATAAATACTGAGAAAATATTTACAGTATTTCCTATAATACAAAATTTCAATCATATGGAAAGGGTTAGGGTTTCTTGCAGGTATGACTTCTGTTACTGTATTAAAATAATTAAAAAATAAAATAAATTTCCCCTTTTTGGACTGTTCTTATGACACCAGAATACCTTTTGTTTCAGTATCACTGAGCAGGCTATTGCCAGCCTGGAGAATAGCTTTGTTGCAAGTTCTGTTTTAATAGGTTCTGCAAAAATACAAGCAGTTTTATGTTTTGTTTTGGTTTTCTTTTCCATGTACTTAAGTGATATTGTTATTTAAAACCAAAGCAAGCAAAAACCACACAAACACTCGCCTCGCCCAAATCCTTAAATCTTAACAATTAAGTTTGTTCCTTAGCAGATAATTACACAAATTTCTTGATAGGCTGGAACTGACTCCACAGTGCCAGCATCATACACCATGGTGGCCTGCGTTATGTTGAGTCATAATGGTTGCCAGAGATAAAACTTGTTGTTTTCTTTCCTAAAAAAAAAAAAACATGAAAAATATCTCATTTATCATGTTTTTTATTACATCTTTATGCAGGTGGTCTCCATACCAGGAGACGAGCCTGATTGGGCAGGAGACTGGAGCCCCGAAGGGGAAATGGGCTTCTCCTACCCCTATTGGGAGGGTTGGCAGGTACAACATGTGGTGTTATGTGAGTCTATGGGAGCATCTGATCTTTTTCCCCCTCACAGCGTGGGAAAGTTTCCAGTTCCAAAGCACCAGTCTGGTCTCCGTGTGTGGCTTTCTCCATAAACGGTGGTGTGGAAGTGTAAAGCATGCAGCGCATGTAATTTAAATCTCGAGCATGTGCCAGATACTCTTATCATTCTCCAAGTGGACATGCATGGAAGAGCTTCGTAAAGGGGCTCTGTCTGGGTCTGTCTTCTAAATTTTGTTTTGCTTTTCATGTATTCTTTTTTCTTTTGATGTAGAACTCATTAAAGACTTCAACACGGCGAAAGAAGAGAACGTCTTTTAAAAGAAAAGCCAGCAAAAGAGGCAATGAAGTAGGTATTCAAGTACTTTGGAAATCAGGCTCCTTTTGTTTAAATGTCTAAATGCAGACTTTAAATTTTAATTTTTTTACTTCGGTGTTTAATACTTTTTTTTCCACTGGAAAATTCCATGCTATTGAATATGTTGTGAGAAGAGATCAGTTTTGATAAAACTTGTATGAGAAGTTTTATTTGCTGAGTTGATTTTTTTCAAGAAACATCATGCCAGATTCCAGAAGGACCAGCAGCCTAATGAAACAGCGTTCCCTTGGGATGTAAGCCACTCAGCTCAGACCCTTGGTTTCCACTAGGCAGGGCAGGGGTGTGAAACTGAGGTTGTGAAATCCATGGTGAGTGCACTGATGCAAAGGTCTGGTCCATTTTGAGGGTGTCTCCCTCAGGAGATCTAATACTAGAAATATTCTGTTTGTGTGAAAATTGACATTGGGCAACAGAGAGAGAGAAAACAGATGAGTGATCTGATGGTTTGATTTACCATGGAGCTTATAGAAGATGTTGTTTCCAGACCCTGCTTAGTAATTTAGTTATATAGATGAACAACAGCCTCATGGGGAGAGGCGAAGGGAAACTCACCTCTACATAGCCAGAAGTCTTTGGTTAAGGTCCTTATTTGGGTGGTGGGAGAACTGCAGACCAGAAACTTGCATCTGTGTCTCCCACAGCCCAGGAGTATGTCCTCAGTTGTGGGCTCTCTGGTGTCCTGCAGGGGTAGGGAGTAGAGAGGCAAATAGCTTCCTCATTGCCATGTCATGTTTGACCTGTGACATTTGTTCAAGGGTGGGAGGGCCGGCAAGGCCAAGAATTCAGGAGCAGATCATCTGCAACTAAATGCAGATACAACTTGTCTGTTAGATGGAATTCATGAAATAAGTAGTCTATCTCATTCTGTTTTCCATTGGAAAATTGTTCATATTAGAAGTAGCACTTTGTCTGACACATTATTAGTGCTGTTTGAATAACTTTTTTTGGGAAATAACATTGAGTAAGATTTTAAAATAACTTTGTGCTGGCCTGAAGTGATTTTTTTCCCCCTCATGTTCTTACTCAATTGTCTTAGATGGATAAATTAGTCCCAGCTGAGCACCCCATTAACATGGCTGTACTGTTTCCAGTATCTGAGGTAGTTTTGTCAGAGCTAGGTTGGGTCTCCTGCACCTGTTATGCCAGGGAAACATACATAGCTTGTACTAAAGCTGTTTCTTGCTTCTGTTTCTCAGGATAACAAAGGTCGGCCATTTGTGATAAAGCCTATCTCCTCTCCACTCATGAAGCCGCTGCTGGTTTTTGTCAATCCAAAAAGTGGAGGGAATCAGGTAAGATAATAATCTGGATCCAGGTCTCAACATTTTAGCTTAACAACAGTGTTTCTGCAAATGAGAATAGTTTTTGGTGAGTCAGATAGGAGGAACTCTAAGCAACTGAATTGCCATCCTTAGAAGAGGTCCTTGCTGTTGAATGTCCTTTCCACTTCAATGGAATTGGATGGGTGGAATTGATACTTAAGTATTTGAGCAGTTGTATTCCTATCTTCAGATTCTTGAAAGGAATCTAAAATGGTAGTTTGGAGGTTTTCAGAAGACTTTATCTTTCCACAGAAAATCTGGATTGCCAATGAAGTCTTGGACCTTTATCCAAAAAGTGATTTAATTTTCTATGGCATTTTAAAAAATCATTACTGGTCTTGTAATGTACCATAGAGAACCAAGTTTCAGTGACTAACATGATCATGCAGCAGACTTCTTTCTTAGGGTTCTTGGAATAAAAACTTTTCTAAGTGAGTTTTGCAAATTAGTTCTGTCACTTTTTGGATATCAAATAATCTGAGTGCCTTTTGATAAACAAGGCCTTCCAGTTGAGAAGAAAAGATTGATGTAAGATATGAGGCCTATAGTGCATGGAGAATAGCATAGCTGCTGCTCACTTTCTCTTCTGTTAGAAGAATTAGGGAGGATATAAAATGAAACTGCTAGTACTCTGATTCAAAACAAAGAAAAAAGTTGGTCCTTCTCACAGTGTGTAGTTCAGCTGCAAAACTCCTTGCCATAGGTTGTTGTGGATGCTAAAAATTTACATGGGCTGAAAGAGAGATTTGGAAGAGGAAACCCTGAAGGTTACTAAAGTCCTGGATCCCCCTCTGTCTCAAGAGTTCTATGAACTGCAAATAGCTGAGGCTGGGAGAATACCTACAGCAAACATCACATTTATTTTCTCTGTTCTTATACCTTTTGCTAGGCACTTTGACAACTACACTTGGTTCTCCACTTAGGGGAAGGTGTCAGACAGAAGAGCCATCCCTCAGAAGGGGGAGCTATCGAAAGTTCCTGACTTGCACCCCCTAGGCTGTGTCTGAAATGTATTCTTGAATTACTTTTAAGTACAAGCTGGCCCCATGGGGTTCTTAGGCCTCTTCTGCTAGTAAGAGATTGTGCCACTTTGTGTCTGGGCAGAACATGAAGGAAGGGAAGCGAGTGTCTGGAATATAAACCCAAGAATTTGTGAAGGCAGGAGTTATATCTTTAGGTGATGGGCTGGCCACATTGCACTGAGTGAGGGAGTGTTGGGGCAGCTGTAGCCCAGAGTTCGTGGCTCCTGCTTCCTTAGATGGTAGAGGGCTACAGTTTTGAGTGTTCATGGTGGTGATAGTGGAGGTCAAACCAGCATCATTGCTTGGATGTTGTGCAGGACACTGTTCAATGTGATGGTGACTTTGCCCACAAACTTGTTCAACTTCTTGCTGTCATGGATGGCTGAGGGCAGTGTGGGATAACAGGGATTTCTTGTTGCAGATGGTGACAGGTAAGAGAACAGGTTGCTGTGGGAGCTGAACCTTTGGTCTGACCCTGAATGCCTGTTCTTATGAACCATTAATGATCTGTATTGTTAAATTTAGTCTATAACTATACATATGCACCCTACTGACATTGGTGGGTCACTATTCTATAGAGCAGTCATCTGTTATGACACTTTTTACTTTGTCTTTTTCTTGGTTTATGTTTGCTTTGTAAAGCACAGAAGAAAGAAAAGCAGTCCAAACATAGTGAACGTTGAACACTATTATTTCTAATAATCATAAAGCTATTAATAATTTCCCTTCCTTTGATTTTTCTCTTTTCCCAGGGCACCAAGGTTCTCCAAATGTTTATGTGGTATTTGAATCCACGCCAGGTCTTCGACCTCTCTCAGGAAGGGCCAAGAGATGCGTAAGTTCTCGAGCCTGCAGTGCTGCAGATCACAATTCTTTTCTTATCAGGAAAGCAGTCAAAGGTCTAGCTTGGATAGATTGGTAGACTGCGTATTGGTTTTACGTGTCCAGGTTTTGGTAGTGGTGAGGGGGTGGGCTGCAGTGGTGCCTTCTGTGTGAAGAGATCAGGAGCTGCCCCCATGTCAGGCAGCCGGTTCCAGATGGCTCCAAGACAGACCTACTGCAGATCCCACAGTGCCTGACCATTCCCTGATGGCTGAGCATTGCAAAGGGGTGAGGCTGCCTCCAGATTTCCATACATGACAGCAGCATGCAAGTACCTCTGCTTACTGAATAACTAACTCAGATTCTCTGAGCAATAGTTGTGAGCCGCTTCCAGGGGATGGAGGATCTGTCTTTAAAGGGATGATTCTCACTGTTAGGAGTTAAGAGACCACCCTTCTATGGTATTTGAGATAGGGATACTTGCTTTAGTCAACCATCTCTTCAGCTCTATTTTCACAAGTTAGGCAGCACAAAAATATAGTAATAATGTAAAATCAAATATTTACCATTATAAAAATGGTCCAAGTATTTGTTATTCAAATTTCTAGAGCACCCAAGCCTTTTTTCCTGCTGAAACACCTCCACTGCTGCTCCCCCTCATGATGTATAGAAACTTTAAAGTATACATACAGTTTTCAGAGCTGTGTAATGGAGTGAAAGGAGGATTACATCCTCCGGTCACTCAGCTCTCTACGTGTGAATATACCCCCTTTATTGGGGGTTATTTCATTATGCCTCTCTTTCATGCAACTAAAGGAACAAGTATTTAATGGGTGCTTTTTTTTGGCTCCCCTGTTGGCATCTTAGATCAGATATCCAGAGAAAGAGCTCTGTTAGATATATTGCCTTCTGTGGTGTTAAAGAAATAGTTACCAGCTGAAGGAGCTGTCATGTTTTGCATGCCTCAGAAATGGTAGCTCAGCAGTTCCTGAGGAACATTAAATTGTGCTTACCCCTTAATGTTTATATGTGTTTGCTTTAGGATAAGAGAAAAATGGAAGATTTTTGTCATCTCCAGGGAACATGAGAATATGGCCTTTCAGATTTAGCATGGGAACATGTGAAACTGATCAAATACTTCTCAGGAGGTGCTGCCTAACCGTGGAGGAAGGCCCCATTTCACATCCTAGTAGTTGTGTGTGTGTGTGTGTGTGTGAAGATGTGAAGTGAGCCACATGGCTCAGGTTGGCCTGGGGTCGATGCTGCCTGCGGCTGCCAGGGCTGATGCCTCCTCACTGACGAGGCTTTCAGTGACACTGAGATATTTTTAAAATTATTTTTCTGCCTCCACTCACGCCCTTAGTAACGAATATTTGAAAATGCAATAAGCAGCGGTTAAACAGTCACTCGACAAAATGCATAAAAAGTGCCTGCATAATTTTTCTGACTTCTTTTTTTCCCCGCCCCCCCCCCCCCCCTTTTTTTCCCTTTCCCTCCCCTGGCCAGGCTGGAGCTGTACAGAAAAGTGCCAAACCTGCGGATCCTGGCCTGCGGCGGGGACGGGACGGTAGGTAGCTGGCGCCTGGCAGCCCCGTGGTCATCTGCAAGAGATTAAGTTCCTTGCAGTTGTGGGTTTCCCACCTTGCAATGCCTGCAGAGCCAGTTAACGTACCTTACGCTTGTGAAATCTACTTTTTTAAAATTTTCTGCGTGGCCGGATCCTAATGTCCAGGGTCCTATCTGCTTTATCCATAAAGATTTGGTAGAGCTTAAAAAAATAAAGACTAGCTTTGCTGACCTCCTCTCACTATTTACACAGATCTGAGGGTCTACTAGGTTAAGTCAGTGTCTGAGGGCCATTATATCTTAATTTCTGCTCCTTCCTGCTATCATGTCCATGATGTCTGAGTGTGGTCAAATAGGGCCTCCTCTGTGCCTAAAGAAAGTGAGTTTCCCCGCTTTCTTAACAAAGCATCTGCGAGGAAGGGAATTGCATTGGTCATACTACTAGCCTGGGATTTGGCAGATCCAGGGTCTGTATTTTTCTTTGCTACTGAATTTCTGTGTGTTCTTGGATGAACAAAAAGGGTCAGATCTTTAAAGCATTTAGGCACCTTCAGTTAGAGACAGGCTCTGTGGTTCAGGGCCTGGAGGCCACCAGTGGTAATGGAGGCATTACAACCCTATTAGTCTCTCCAGTACTTAGCAATATTGTAAATCTCAGCTTGTGCCACTGAGTGCTTAAATACGGTTGAAAAACTGACCTTTAATCTCTGTGAAGATCAGTTCCCCAAACATGCACTTGATAATAGTTGTAACCATAAGTAAGGTAAAGAAAATGCATTACTGGTTGCAAGGTTAAACAGGGAACTGCTGGGCAAACTCAAGTGGAAGAAGAGGGTGTACAGATCATGGAAGGAGGGGCTGGACACTTGGGAGGAATATAAGTGTGTTGTCAGAGGATGTAGGGAGGCAACTAGGAAAGCTAAGGCCTCCTTGGAATTAAACCTTGCAAGAGAGGTCAAGGACAACAGAAAGGGCTTCTTCAAATACATTGCAGGTAAAGCCAACACTAGAGGCAATGTAGGCCCACTGATGAATGAGGTGGGGGCCCTGGAGACAGAGGATAAAAAGAAGGCGGAGTTACTGAATGCCTTCTTTGCCTCTGTCTATACTGCTGGAGGCTGTCCTGAGGAGCCCTGGACCCCTGAGGCCCCAGAAGAAGTCAGGATAGAGGAGGAATCTGTCTTGGTAGATGAGGGCTGGGTCAGGGACCAATTAAGCAATCTGGACGTCCATAAATCCATGGGCCCTGATGGGATGCACCCGCGGGTGCTGAGGGAGCTGGCGGAAGTCATTGCTAGGCCACTCTCCATCATCTTTACTAAGTCGTGGGCAACAGGAGAGGTGCCTGAGGACTGGAGAAAAGCGAATGTCACTCCAGTCTTCAAAAAGGGCAAGAAGGAGGACCCGGGTAACTATAGACCGGTCAGCCTCACCTCCATCCCTGGAAAGGTGATGGAACAACTTGTTCTTGGTGCTGTCTCTAGGCACATCAAGGATAGGGGGATCATTAGGGGCACTCAGCATGGCTTCACCAACAGGAAGTCTTGCTCAACCAACTTGATAGCCTTTTATGAGGACATAACCCGGTGGATAGATGATGGTAAAGCTGTGGATGTGGTCTATCTCGATTTCAGTAAAGTGTTTGACACGGTCTCCCACAGCATCCTCGCAGCTAAACTGGGGAAGTGTGGTCTAGATGATCGGGTAGTGAGGTGGATTGTAAACTGGCTGAAGGAAAGAAGCCAGAGAGTGGTGGTCAATGGGACAGAGTCCAGTTGGAGGCCTGTATCTAGTGGAGTCCCTCAAGGGTCGGTACTGGGACCAGTTAATGACTTGGATGAGGGAATAGAGTGCACTGTCAGCAAGTTCGCTGATGACACAAAACTGGGAGGAGTGGCTGATGTGCCGGAAGGCTGCGCAGCCATTCAGAGAGACCTGGACAGGCTGGAGAGTTGGGCGGGGAGAAATTTAATGAAATATAACAAGGGCAAGTGTAGAGTCCTGCATCTGGGCAAGAACAACCCCATGTACCAGTACAAGTTGGGGGCAGAGCTGTTGGAGACCAGCGTAGGGGAAAGGGACCTGGGGGTCCTAGTGGACAGCAGGATGACCATGAGCCAGCAGTGTGCCCTTGTGGCCAAGAAGGCCAATGGCATCCTGGGGTGTATTAGAAGGGGTGTGGTCAGCAGGTCGAGAGAGGTTCTTCTCCCCCTCTACTCTGCCCTGGTGAGGCCGCATCTGGAATATTGTGTCCAGTTCTGGGCCCCTCAGTTCAAGAAGGACAGGGAACTGCTAGAGAGAGTCCAGCGCAGAGCCACGAAGATGATTAAGGGAGTGGAACATCTCCCTTATGAGGAGAGGCTGAGGGAGCTGGGTCTCTTTAGCTTAGAGAAGAGGAGACTGAGGGGTGACCTCATTAATGTTTATAAATATGTAAAGGGCAAGTGTCATGAGGATGGAGCCAGGCTCTTCTCAGTGACATCCCTTGACAGGACAAGGGGCAATGGGTGCAAGCTGGAACACAGGAGGTTCCACATAAATATGAGGAAAAACTTCTTTACGGTGAGGGTAACCAAACACTGGAACAGGCTGCCCAGAGAGGTTGTGGAGTCCTCTTCTCTGGAGACATTCAAAACCCGCCTGGACGCGTTTCTGTGTGATATGGTCTAGGCAATCCTGCTCCGGCAGGGGGATTGGACTAGATGATCTTTCGAGGTCCCTTCCAATCCCTAACATTCTGTGATTCTGTGAAGGTGCAATGGCTGGCCAGGATAGATATATGTAGATATTTAGGGCACGGGGAGGCTTTTTTTTGCTTTTTTTTTTTTTTGGTTGTTGTTGTAGTGAGCTGAACCAACTCTCAACCCATCTCTGCTTAAACTTTCTGTCCAGCTTCAGTGGGCTCTTTTAAAACACCAGCTTGCAGGGCAGTGCTTCCTCTGCAAGAGTGAAGAAAATATGTGATTTGACTATTGTCTTGCTGATACCTGGGACTGTAAGATGCTACTGAATTGTGAACGTTCCTTGATAAACCTGCAAGGCGTTGCTTTAGCAGGAGACGAAGCTGCAAAAAAAGAGTTTCAATCTGTTTCTGAACGTCTTTGCAGCTTCCATCTGAGGAAGCCAATATTTTAACAGGGGAGAAAAATCTTCATCCTGAAAATATTAAAATAGAAATGAATGCAACTACATTTGAGTCTGACCATCTTTTGTTTTCCCTTTGCTGAGCGGTGCAAGCGACAGGTGGCAGCACCTTCTCATTAGTATGAGCAGCACTCCACAATAACCTTTGCTGCTGCTCAGTTTGAAGCAAATTAATATCTAGTTATTCCCAAAGCCATTACATCTAGAAATGAAAAATCTGGCTCAAATGGACTCAGTGAATATTCAATGAGACCAGATGTTACCTTGCATTATTGAGGTGAATCAGAACTTATTGTAACTTTTCCATCATCACTGCTTGCTTTTCCTTTCCAGGGCATAAGTGGAAAGCTTTGCTTTCAAAGCAGTCAGGAGCTTTCTGTTTACAGGGAAATGATAGTCTTTGTCATCCTTGATTGTAAAACTAATGTGCAAGGTTTAGAAATGACCTCAAGTTAAATAGCAATGTTGTACTTATAAATTAGTAATTTGAAGCTTCTGTTTGTCAGTTAAAAGCATTTACAAAAGTGGTAGGTATTGTAATGCTACCTACACCGGTGGGAGGCTGAGGCACAGATGTATGGATTAAGTCAGTGGCAATGACAAAAGGCTAATGATAAAAGACTCTTTAAGAAGTCCCGGCCCCAGTGAAGTTATGAGGACTCTTTACTCTGTCTCCTGTTATCAATACTGAAGGATAGACTTTTGAAAGGTAGAGGATTACTTATCTCTGAAATTCTCTTAAGGACTGTACTTAGTCCTACCATGATGCCTATGATAGACCGAGGTACCTTTGGTGACATCCAAGTTCATGAGTTCTAATGTGGATTCTCATCCTGAATGAATGCTTTAATACTTGTGCATACACAATCATAATACATTGATTATGATAAATAGCTGTCTGATAAATGCTATTTATGCTTAATTAATTTTCTTCAAGAGACTTGGCAAAAGACATACCCTAGAATACCAAGTAGGGTGGTGCTTGCTACATCTATCAGGCCACCCTTTCTCCAGTCCTTCAAATTCCAGCCGTGGTTCCCAATGTCCATATTAGGCTGGGTACCTTTCATGAGGCTCCAGTTTCATCCCAGTTTGGGGTAAGAATCTATTTGAAATAGTAATGGGAGCTGCAGTCAGGATTTCAGTTTTATGTTTTATTTAAAAGCTCACATTTCCAGTAGAGACTGCATCTTTGAACATTGGTGTCAAGGAAAAAAACAGATCAAATTTTATCTTATGTTAATTTTTTTCTTAATTCTTTGTTTTAAAATGCAGCACAGGTTCTTTCACAGATTTTAATATTTTTTTTTTTGTAAAGGTGAGAAATAATTTAAGAAATAGTCCTGTTTTCTTGTAGCAAGAATTTCAGTCATAAAAAGTTTCAGAGTATTTTCAGCAACTGTTCTTTACCCCCTTGGAAATTACCATTTAATGAAAACAAAATATTTTACAGTAATTTCTTCCTTCTGGCTAGATTTCTGTTTTAAAGTTTTTTGTAATCCAGAACAGGGACAGGAGAGAGAAACAACTCTCTAAACCAATAGTTTTCAATACAAAAGAGCCAGATTCATTGTTCCAGCCTGAAGTCTTCAACCCTGAGCATTAGGGCTTGTCTTTTATTCTAGTCTTTTAGTCTTCTGTTTATATATATATACACATGTGTGTATGACTAGAATATACTTATTTTATGCTTTGCACTGACTGAAATAATTCAGCACTAAGGTCTTGTGTCTGGGGAATGGGAGACCTGTAGGCAAGTCCATGCTTGACTTGATCTGGACCCTCTGTTCCAGTTCCAGGACACGCTCTGAGATACCATGCTGTTTTGATGTCTCTCTCACATCTTCTTTCATGACAGTTGTCAAAGGTTAGGTTTCTTTTAGCATAAGGGCACTTCAAAAATTTATCTATCTCGAATCATCCATATTATTCTTCACTCATTTTTACATAGAGTATTTTTCAAAGTGATAATTAAGCAGCCTTAGCCAGGTGTAATTCTGTGTGTTTTCATTTCCTGCTTAAAGAACAGCAAGTACATATTCTCTTTTCTCAGTAACTCTATGTACTGTTAAAGATAGCCAGTGTTTACATCCCACTGCTTCTGCTTGCACAGGAACTTCATGAAAACTGCCCTACCTGTTTTCCAAAGGGTGAAATCTCACATGGGGCAGTTGTAGAGTTAAATTTCAGATATCCTCATTTTTCCTTCTCCCTTTTGTTTTACTTGATCTCCTCTGTAAAGCGGATATGATCAAAATATGTCTTTTTCCTTTTTTCTATCCCTTTTAATCTTCCTGACTAACACTTCTCTGTGTTTGCCGTTTTATAGGTGGGCTGGATCCTCTCCATCCTCGATGAGCTGCAACTCAGCCCCCCACCGCCTGTGGCTGTCCTTCCACTTGGCACTGGGAATGACCTTGCCCGTACCCTCAACTGGGGTGGGGTAAGCACTGACTGGGGTACCCTGATGTACTGGCTCTCAACTTGCTGGTCTGAGTTGTATAGTAGGGTGAAACTTCATTTTGGCTAAAATAGCAGGCAGGGCTGTGTCCAAGGTCTGCTGCAGTTAGGCACAAAGGTTTGGTTTAATTTCCAGTCTGGCATCTTGAATTACTAATGATGTAGTTGTTGTAATAAAAGTGTACATAGATGTATCTGTCTGGTATTTCGGGCCAAGTAATGAGGAGGATATGCAGGCTTCTAATTTAAGCATAGTTTAAACTTTATTTCTCTTTATTTATCCTTGACTTAAACCACTGGAGTTACTCCAGGCGAGGCAAATACACTTTGAGTTCCTTTCCTTATTGTCTTACTTTGCCTGTCCAAGACTTGTGTACGTCAGCAATAGCTTGTTAAAAAGTGCTTGATATATCAAAATTTAGTGATATTTTGAGGTGTTCTTAGGAACATTTGATGTGGCCTTTATGAAAAGAGGGAAGTCTGCCAGGTAATTGGTGACTGACTTACTTTGCTTTCGCTATCTATGGCTGATACTCTAGTGACACTCCCTCTGCTGTCAGGGCTACACAGATGAGCCAGTGTCCAAGATCCTGTGCCATGTAGAAGATGGGACCATTGTCCAGTTGGACCGCTGGAATCTCCAGGTTGAGCGCAACCCTGATTTGCCACAGGATGAGCTGGAGGATGGGGCACATAAGGTTAGACCCTTCTTTTTCCTAGGGAGACTATAGGATGTTTAAGACCGTCTTTGGGTTACACCATAAGATGCATGAGGAGGGAAGCTTTAAAACTTTTTAATTCTCTAGTTGCATCTCTTCCTTTTGCTCTTTTCCTGTGTCAATGCTTCCAGAAGTGTGCGAAACATAATACATACCAGCCATTTATTTGTTGTTTGTAAGTCTCAGACATTGAGCATTTATCTCAAGAACTAAGTCCTGGGAAAAATCCCTGGCTTCTTATCTGAAAGGTCATTGTTTTTTTCCTCTAGTTAACCTGGGGTGGCAGGAGAAGCAATCTTGAGACCACCACCCATTCCTAAATTAGAGATTTAAATCTAAAAACAGGATGTAGAATTTTATTCCTTTGGGTTTTACTAATGGATACCAACTGTTTCCTACTTTACAGCAAGGAGTAGTGTATTTTTGTATTTAACTTCTTTACATGTCGGTATCCATATGGTGGTGATAGTTGAAGAACGGGAAAATCTTTGTGAGGGCATTACCTTTATAGTAATATGTCATTTGGACTGGAGATGTTGAAAGTGTTACAATAATAACAAAAATTATTGTGAACCATTTTCCTCTTCTCAGTTATAATTTCCAGCTTATCTATTGGATGCTACTGTTCTCCCTGCTGGGCGTGTGTAATGATGAAGAGGCCAGATATGTGCTTCCCTGTTTTATGCATCCTCATTAGAATTAGGGCTTCTTGTCTGGGACTTGTATTGCTCCTGGTTATACATGAAACAGGGAGAACACAGCTTGAGTTTTATTCGCCATGCTGAGCTTGAAGTGCCAGCAATTAGTAAAACCTTTGTATTGACATGTTAAGTGGAGCAGCATTATGACAACATAAGAAACCCTTTGATATGTTTACAAAGATACATAAATGATCATAAAGCACTGTAAATGTATTTGTGTTCTTTAGGCTTTTGTATCTGATCATCTTCCACAAGCTATTACAAACCTTCAGAGCAACCTTCTGCATACATTTCCCTAATAGGTTCCACTTTTGTCGTCTTAGGTTTTCATGAGATGCCAGATTTATAGTAGTTAATTCCTGGTGTGTCATGGAGTGTTTCATTCATGTTATTTTGACACGTCTTTTTATTATCCAATTACAGCTTCCACTCAGTGTCTTCAATAATTACTTCAGCCTTGGATTTGATGCACATGTCACACTGGAGTTCCATGAATCTAGAGGTAATAGGAACTTTTTATTTCCTTAGCATTGGGAATGGGCCGTTCTTTTATGAATTATCATAGAATCATAGAATGGTTTGGGTTGGAAGGGACCTTAAAGATCATCTAGTTCCAACCCCCCTGCCACAGGCAGGGACACCTTTCCACTAGACCAGGTTGCTCAAAGCCTCATCCAACCTGGCCTTAAACACTGCCAGGAAGGGGGCAGCCACAACTTCTCTGGGCAACTTGTTCCAGTGTCTCAATTACAAACAGAGTTGGATTTAACATCCTATTCTTATCATTCAGAAGGAAAGCTGGAACATAAAACCCCAAGATACAGTCACAACAAGTAGGAAGGAAGTGATTGTATCATGAGTTTCCAAGGGACTTCACAATTTAAAAATGAAAAAAGTACAAGGAAAAATGGCATTCACTGGAGGAAAAAGGCTAAAAGGGAAGCGCTTCAAAGTTTTTGATCTTCTAAAGGAGAAACCAAGTACAGATATAAAGGAAGTTTATGCTGATGTGGAAGTGTCAGAATAAGAGCAGAAAGAAAACCAGATATAAGTCAGGTGCCAGTTTTCCCTCCAGTGTGGAGGCGGAGGGAGGAGAAAAGCTGCGAGGCTGTAGAAGTAGCAGGGAAACAGGAGGATAATTGTGTTCTTAAACTGAACAGCTGTTACCTATGGATGAGTATAGCATAATTTCGTTGGCCTTGGTACAGACCCAGGGTGTCTTTATGTAAGTGAAAGGTTTTAATGAAATCCACAAAACTGTCAGGAATTTGAGCTGTTGCAGCATCTTGTTTGTCCCCTTGCCGATGGCGGTTATACTACCCCATACAGATCCAAATGTGGCTTAACAGGTGGGGTTTGGACTGATGTGAACTGCTCTATTTATATGGCTTAGGCAAGCATGCTTGTATGAACAAACCTTGTTCAATTTTAATTGTTCAGCTTTTAGTCATTTCAGCTTCATATGCAGGTATTTTTTCTGAATGACAGCCTCCTGTATCTTCACTTTCATACTATCAGAGTGTCATTTGAAGATGAAAAGACAGCACTTTAATGCCATGCTAAATAAAGAGCAGGATTCATGATGGAATGAGCTAATGCATATTTAATAATGTTTAAGACTGCTACAAGCTTTAGGAATAATAATGAGGGGCCATGAAAGGGCACAGGAATGAAATTATTACAGCTGTATGCATTTTTTTATGAATGCATATCACTATGCATTGCTAATGTGACTGAATATACTGTATAGATGAAATGCATGGCTACTTGCTCACTTAATGGAGGCATTACTTAGTAACGAAGAAATGGAGCTCTATAGAGAATGGATGTTATTCCAGAGATGCCAGTGTTTTAAAAATTTACACGGGTGAAATAATACTTGGCAGAGCAAGCTGTGTGTCTGTGAGTGGGTATGTATGGCTAGGAGAGCTTTTCACAGCACAAGTGTCTGCTCTTAACAAGTCATTACTGCTGGTGTTTTCCCTTACCCTCTCAAATGCTAAAATATACAAATGAGTCCTATGTGTTTTAGAAGAGAAAAGCTTGTAGCATTGGAGGGGTTGCCGGTGTGTGGGTTTTATTGTGTTTCATGTGGAATTTAGTAGTGCAAAACAGATTCTCATCTCATTTACGACTGATGACAATCCAGAGAAACTCTTAGTAAAACTTTAGCAAAACTTAAAGCACTTTCAGGGCTGTTCCACTTGGTCCATTAAGATAAGTGGTTGTATGCAGTTGCTTATGGGGAGCTATTGTAATCACATATAGTATTAAAAGAACCAAACACCATGCCCCCCCCCCCCAGCCCCCACTCTCCCCTCCTCCCCACCCCTCCCTGCCAAACCAAAATAAATTAGATTGATTTGAACTCTCAGCCTATCAGGGCATTTTATGCAATAGAGATTGGTCAACTGGTATATTTAGAATAAGCAGTGATTTCAATGTCTCAGAAGAACCTGTACATGAATGTGGCCTTTTCCGTGGCAACTTCTACACTTTTCTTGTGACTAATCAGATTGAGCCCCAAGGGCTGGCTCCAAGCCTAACGTATTTAGCTCTGTTTCTTCAGGAAACGTGCTGGGTAGTGACTCTTTCCAGAGTCACAGTTTCCTCGCTTATTATCCTTATGCTTTGGTGGATCAAGTGTGATGAAATTTACCTTATCCCTGATGACATGCTGTTTGCTCCCTCAGCTCTCCAGGACTGTTCATTTACAGGTCACCTCCCCCCCACCCACGCATGCATGTGTGCACACACACACACACACACAATAACACTTTCCTTTTCCTACTCCCTTGATGGCTTGAGCAGGGTGAGGATGGAGTGAGCCTAGGATATGCAGTCAGTGATTTACTTCTACAGTCGAAATTGCACTCTAATCAACTTTAGGCTCTGTTTTACATTGCAGTCCTCCCTCCCTGCCCATGCTTATCTGCTATGTCACAGATGGGAGCAGTTCAGTATGTTGAAGGTCCCTGACCCCAGAAAGGCTCCTTTTCTGATTAGTCAGTTCCAAATGGGTGCTTTGATTCTGGTCAGTATTTGTTGTAAGATCCGTGTAAGAGGCAGTGCCCTGGTGGCTACTGACCGGAGCCATTGGGGCTAACCACATCAGAGAACGTGCAGCACGGGCACTGAGCCTTCAGGAGCCTCCTGCTTCTTAGCATGGGATGTTGAGACTTTCTGTAAAGAGCTGTGAGTTCCATAAGTGAGATGAGATTTACTTCTGCAGTTAAATTAATTGTTTTAAGAAGAGGTGGCCCTGACTGCATTCCAGGCTCACCTGCAACACAACAAATGGATGATAACAGTAGCTGGGCAAACAATCAAAGAAGGAACGTAGAGTAAGTAGCTCATTCTTACAAAATGGAGCCTTATACTGTGAGATGTAGTGACTTCAAAGAGAACTAGAAGCATTGTTTCAAGTGGTCATTTGAGAAGAAGTAATTTGGAAGTGTTCACACCAGCCTGATGCTTTAGCCAGAAGGACTGTCTTGATATTTGGATGTTTTCACTAGAGAATTACTGAGCAAGGATAGATGGTTGGTACTACCACTGAACACGGTGTCAGAAGGGCTGCTTCTGAAATCTCTGGATGCCACAGGCTAGGAAAGCAGTTCCCAGAGAGGCATGAGGATGACCTGTATTCTGGGAAGCATGCCTTATACTGGGAGATTAAAGGAGCTCCATTTAGCTTATCAGAAAGAAGGTTAAGATGTGATTTAATCACTGCCTATAAGTATTTACTCAAGGAGAAGATATCTGATAGTTGAGGGCTCTTTAATCTGACAGAGAAGTATAATAAGATTTAGCAGTTGGCAACTGAAGTCTGAAAAGTTCAAGGTAGGAAAAAAAAAACCATCTATTTTAACAGTGAGAATACTTAACAATTAGAAGTGCTTTACTACTGGACTATCAAAATTCTCCATCCCTTACAGTCAAATCAAAATGAAACAGCTCTCTAAATAGGTTTTAGAGTAACCACTTATTTTTTTTTTCTGCAGGAATATTTGGGTAGAGATGTCTATTCCTCAGTACCTCTTTGTAGCACATCAGAATTTAAGTGTCTGTTTCATGTTGTAATTTAATAATGTTTTACTCCTCCTTCAAAGCATGGGTTAGTGTTTCACGGATTTCTAATAATTCTTAGAGGTCTATTCTGCATCGGTAGAAACAGAAGTCTCACAAATGGTACTGAGGGTTCATAAGATGAATAGTCTGAGAGGTGCTAAATTAACTGATTGTATTCTTGTTACCTCTTTGCTAATGTTTCCATCTATTTTCACTCTAAAGGGAAGGGGAATAATTCAATATCAGTGTTTGAAATCAGATAGCAGATAATGGTACAGATGGGGGGCTATCACACAGGAAAACTATATTTATGTTAATATTTTCACTGAGCGATGTGTGTTAAGAGCACTATAGTGACAGCAGGGAATGTGAAGTCTACTTGTTTTATTAGGGTGTTCATATTTTTCCTTTTTATCCTTTCACAGAAGCAAATCCAGAGAAATTCAACAGCCGATTTAGGAATAAAATGTTTTATGCAGGGGTGAGTTGTGATTCATCTTACAGAATGATGCTAACTTAGTTGTTTTAATGTTTTCTGAAACACCTTCTCCCTCGCTTTCTCACATCAGGATCTCATGCCAGTTCATTTTGCCTGTTGCAATTTAAAGTGCACATGTACTGTTTCTGGCAATGCCACACGTGTCTGTTGGAGAGTGCCTGAAGCACTCTTGTTTTACAGTGCTTAGCAGAAGAGAAAAATCCTACTCCTTTGGTCATGTCTTGCTCCCCCTGCTTCTGGCTCATAAGCCTTAAACATGGAAACAAATATGTGAGCAAGAATTTGCATTTAAATCCTTGGGTGCCCAAGGACCTTCTTTGGTTTACCTCTCAAAAGGAGAAGTATCATGATTTAAAAGAAAAAAAAACAAAATCAAAAAACCAAGCAAACATATCTCCTGAAAGCACAAAAACAGGTTTGATGAAAGGATGGCATTTTGCTAATTAGCTCTGTGGTAGGATGAGAAAAGAGGAAAGAGAAGAGAGGAAGCACTGATGACAATTCCTGCACTTATTTCTGTTGCAGGCAGCCTTTACAGACTTTCTGCAAAGAAGCTCAAGAGATTTATCCAAGCATGTTAAAGTTGTGGTAAGTATAAGAAATCGTGTCATAGTATTGTGGGAAGAGGGGGGAATGGAGAGAAAGCGAGGTGAGAGTTTAATGGCTCTGTTACTTTTCAGTTTTGAGCATGACATTTGCAACACATTCCAAGGAAAGTCTTGGGAAAGTTGTTACAAAGCAGCAACACTTCTCTTGTCTGTGGCTCCATTCAGCAATTTCTCTGTGCTCTGTCACTTTGGCTTTGTAGTGTGATGGTACAGACCTGACTCCAAAGATCCAGGAGCTGAAGTTCCAGTGTATAGTGTTTTTAAACATACCCAGGTAAGCTCAAGACAGATGCTTGGAGTTATAAAAGAAAAAAAAAACCAACAGATACCTACAAGTTGTCCTAGACTGGGTGGATGTGTGTGCAGGAAGAGTATTGCCACTGTGCTGCCTTCTTGAGAGCTGGATGCTTATAGTACTGTTAATTAGCAATGTGGAATGGGATCAGAGTTCAGGGTGTAGCCAAACCATCCTTTAAAAAGTTGAATATCCTGGTACAGAGACAGTTGAAATGATTAAAAAACATGCTTTCAGAAGTTGTGCCCCTAACCTGCAAACAAGATAGAAAAGACACAGATGCCTGGTCTTTTGCTTAATTAGAAGCAGTGTGAAAAAAGAGAGACGAGGAAAGCAGGGGGAGGAAGGATCAATATTTTTCTGGTAAAGGAACACCAAACTTTTGAAAGTGCTGTTTTATAACATTAGAAGGTGTCCCAGATAGAAATATAGCTGTATTCTTAAAGGTTGTCTATCTCCTGCTCTCTAGAGCAGTAGTCTCGAGAGTTTTTTGATTGTGCATCCCTATCAGTGAAAAATTTTTTGAGCAGCACTCCTATATATGTATATTTATTTATAAATTATGTACATATACTACTGTAATAATATATTACCTACATTTTAAAGCATACACAAAAATAGAAATTAAGAAAGGATATGATAAAGATGAAACTAACACTATTTTAACATTTTTTTTTTATTTATTTATTAAAAGTACAAACAATATTTTCTTCACACACCCTAATTGTCTTGTCAGTTGTGGATTTTTCTTGCATGCTCCCTGGGGTGCCTGCACCCCACTTTGGAGACCACTGCTTTAGACAACCTGCCACTTTGCTCCACATGCAGTCCCAAGCACTTGATCTTTTGAGTCCTGCACTGCTCTCACTGCAGGCTTCTACTTGATGTCACCTCTCCAAAGTTCCCCCTTCTATCACTCTTGGATCACTTTTACATCCATTCTTTAATGGTAGGAAAGATAGATGCCACAGCCGCATCTGTTCCTGCTTCTTATTTCTCCCTGCCTCCTGAAGCTATGAAATGTTTTGCATTCCTTATGCTGTTAGAGCTTCTGAGCCAGCAGGGAGAGAGGAAATGTAGCTCCAAGGCTGGAGTTGCCGCTGCAGCCCCATGCCTGCCTAGCAAAGGGGCTAAGCAGCTTTCTGGCTCAACAGCTCATCTTCAGAAAGCAAAGCAAGTGGGGAGAACAAAGTGCTGCTGCTCTATTATTTATTTCCTGGTGTTTCCCCATTTTCCTCTCACAAAGGAACCTGCTAAAGTTTATGATGGGTATATTTATGGATAGTGTACCAGCTTGGAAACCAGAGACGGATTTTCCCTTTTGTCCAGTCCTTGCCAGCATAACTTTTAATTGCCCCTGAACTGAATCCTGGAATGAGTATCTGGATACTTCTGGAGGACAGCAGAACAGGCTTATAGTCAGGCTACTAGATGGGACCCATCAGGGCAAACTGCTTTCTCAAAGCTTGCTTTCCAAACCTCTTTCTGTAGGTATTGTGCTGGCACAATGCCCTGGGGAAACCCTGGAGATCACAGAGACTTTGAGCCTCAGCGCCATGATGATGGCTACATTGAAGTCATTGGGTTCACCATGGCCTCACTGGTGAGTTATATTGCATGTGCTACCAGACTTGGTGAATTCTGAGGGCAGTGCTACAGAATGCAAAGTTGTCCTCATTCCTGAAGAACCACCATGATTCCACATATTCAGTCAGCTAAGACCAAAGCATGCTCTGCTATTAGGTTTTAAATGAGGGGAACAAATTATAGTTTTCTAGTAAAAGAAGTGTTATTTAATAATAAAAACTTATTCTTTGCACAATATGACTAATTTGCACGTGCAGTGCTTCCAAGCTAAATGGCAAGATTATTACAGTAAAACCAGCATGCATGCATGTTTTTACCACGGGAATGTTTTATGGTCAAATAATTACTGCTGTTTCTTTTTAGCTTTTGTATATTCCAATCTATGGCATAAAAGTTCACATTTTTTTGTAAAACTGAGTACTGGAAACAAATATGAAATATTATATAAAATTATATACCCATACAGTTTCCATATGCCCACTAAAAATGTTGTGAAAAATTAGTAATAGCTGTGGAAGACTTAGTAATATTTCTGGCACAAATGTTATCTCTCTTTTTGTTCTGCTAGAGAAAGAAAATTCAACCAACAATTTTAATTTGGCAGTGCACTTTCTGTCAATGCTGTCCTTAAAGTGAACCAAAGCTGAGTTACTATAAAAGCAATCTCACTGTAAATACCCTAGTGTCCTGCTATCACAGTGGTTAAACACAGTGATAGTCTCTTTAGAGGAATATTAAATGCAGTCAGGTAGTTATCCCTGTGCTAGTGTTAATCTACCCTAAGGCACTGCAGCTTGAATTTAGTGTGACCAACAGAAGGCACGTGTCAGGGCCATGCTTAAGTCCATACTCTTTAGCAGCCTTTGTTGCTGCTATGTCTTGTGTGGACTAGGTTAAAGCTAACATGAAT
Source organism: Nyctibius grandis (assembly GCF_013368605.1). Lineage (NCBI taxonomy): Eukaryota > Metazoa > Chordata > Aves > Nyctibiiformes > Nyctibiidae > Nyctibius > Nyctibius grandis. Next base: position 68,565,567 of record NC_090662.1, read on the forward strand.
AAGTCTGTTTTCAGTGAACTCACACACATTTATTTGTTGTGTGACCTGCCCTCTGTGCATATCACATTCAGTGAATAGCCATGATAACGGTGTTTGTTTCCTCAAAGAGAAATTCAGACAAATCTAATCTTCAAAGTAAGCAAAAGTAAAAGCTTGCCTTGATCAGCAATCATTTCTTTAGAAGTCTGGGTCAGCATTCTTTTTTGTCTCTTTTTTTTTTTTTTTTAATGGATCCTAGTGGATTAGGGAAATAACCTAGGAGTAAGCAGAATTTTCTTTGTTAGCCTTGTAGGTCTTGTGGAATGAACATGTGTTACTTCCTCCCTGAAGATTTTAGGGTATGTTTCTGAAAATGCTGTCAAAAGTCCATTTAGCATGTACCAACTGGCAATTTTCAGTTGGAGTATTTTTGGGGTTTGTCATTAATGTGTCTCTAGCCACTCACAGTAGTGATCTCAAAGCTACCAACAATTTCAGTTGGACTGAATTTAAGTAGTAGGGCCCTTCGAGCTGCTGTTTCTCTTTAGAGGAAGCCTAGTTTAGAACTGAGGGTCTACAAGTCTACATTGGTTGTGATGCTGAGGAACCATTGTAACCCTAGACTGTGTTGATATAATCCTAACTTGCTCTATATGTCTCCCAGATGTGCTTGGTCATACCCAGGAAGGTCTGTGAGACCAAGGAAGAAAAGTACTTTATAAGAAGTGTTATGAATATTATTGACCATATTATCAGTTGATCCATAATATTAAGCGCACACAGCAGGATTAAGGTCTTGGCTTGTGTTTAGGCTGCTTTCTGTTAGGAGTACATTAATATAGGATTTTTTTTCTGCAGCTGATAGAGGAGAGTTAATAGTCATGCTACAAATTAAAAAAAAAATACGTTTCTGCCCAAACATGTCTGCTTAGAACTTGAAGGAACTGCTCATTGCCTCCTTGTTTCATTTCTTTAAAATGAATTATTGAACATGGTATTTAATTGTTTTTAAGAAGGTCCTTCTGCTTGCTCTTTTCAGACTGTCTAGTCTCAAGGTTGAGTTGCTGTGTAAACTTTCATAATAAGGATTTTAGATTTATCTAATTCACATTAAGGACTGTATTCTGTTCAGGAAGGGGAAATCATTTTTCTGTCTCTCAGATGTACTCAATTAGGGTGGTTGTTTTAAAGAGCAAATAATTAGTAGCATTACTGTTTGTGTAAAAATAAACCAACCAAAACAAATTGAAAACTTTAAGAATAAACACAGGTATCCATTTGTGCATGCACGTGTGTATGTATACGTTTTCGTATGTCTGTGTAATATGCTTGACATATACCAAGGTGATGAGACATGCAATGTGTATGGTTAGATATCTGCTTGTTGCCCACCACTTTTCCTTGTGAAATTTTAAGTCCTACTTTGTGATTTTAGAGTGAAAATACATTCCTTGTGACTTGTTAGAATGCCTTACACATGGAACGCTGTGTAATGGATGCTGTCAGCAAAACTGCATTTTGGATTTAACTGCCTCAGCTACCTGTTCTGTCATTTCTTTGTCTTTCCTGTTTGCTTTTGGTTTTTTTTTCCTTGTGATGTTGGTTTGTGTTTTTTTTCCACCCCCCCAGGCTGCTCTCCAAGTGGGTGGTCATGGAGAGAGGTTGCATCAGTGCCGTGAGGTGACACTTTTAACATACAAGTCTATTCCCATGCAAGTGGATGGCGAACCATGTCGATTGGCTCCCTCACTCATCCGAATCTCCTTAAGGAACCAAGCCAACATGGTGCAGAAGAGCAAGAGGAGAACCTCCATGCCTTTGCTGAATGAGTGAGTTGGATATGTGCATGTCCTAATGGCAGGAGGCCTGTTTGGGGCAGCATATTCAGTCATGGATTTTGCATGTACTGGACTTGCAGTGCATTTACAAAAAAACAAAGTAAAAAAAATTTCCCACCTTCTGAACTCCCTTTCAACCGCATTGTAAATACTTACCCAATTTTCCTTTGTTCTTTTATCTTCTGGGTTACCCTCTGTCTTTCTTTTAGAAAGGTGGTGTATCTTTCAGTTATTTAGAGAGGTTTGTGCAGGCTCAGCAGTGTACCTCTTGGCTTCTGACAGTTCCGCATATGTATGCCATTTGCCTTTGAAGTTCTTTTGATGCATTTTCTCAACTTTATTGATCAGCTTTTTAAGCTCCATTGGAGGTCCTGTAACAAATTGCCATAATTAGGACATCTTGTAATCTCTGTTGTGGGAGCATGCTGCCTGGGACTGTTTATGCAGAAGGACCTGGAGGTCCAGAAAGGACTGTTTGCCCTTTGTAGGGAATCCTGCTCCAGTATAAAAACCCAAATGAGAAATGAGTAGTCTAAAGACGAACAGAGAAAAGCTAAGATAACTAGAAACCAGGAACGTGCAAAGAAGAAAAGACAGGACTAACGTTCCTTTTCATAATTAAACCTTATTTGTAAACACTGCAGGGATATTTTAACACCAAAAAAAAAAATCAAATTTTGACCTGTGAAAATGCCCATCTAAGAAAATAGATTAGATTATTTTATAGAGCCGATTATTGCACTTCTCCTACAGAAGGCCTTCATTGCTGCTAAAATGAGTGACATAGTAAGTGCCTTTGATGTTTTTCATCAAGTATTCTTAAAGTGAAGCAAAACAGTCTGTCCCTTCTACAAAGGTACTGAGCTAAAGGCCTAAAGTTATCAAGGATCCACATTTCATTCAAACGGCCATTCACTGAGGATTTCATTTTTCTGGGAAGGTCTGTGTGTGTGGGATTTGCTGTTGCAGCTGTAATGGCGAGGCAAGGTTTATGAAGAGATATCTTTCATTAGACTAACTCATCTAACTGGAAAAAACAGACAAGGTCTCAGGCACACCTTTTCTCTTCAGATGTCTTAAAAGTTGTCTGTGTCTTTCAACTGTATCATCTAGTGGAAGATATTGCTTCACTTTAAACTTTGACTCCAGCCCTTTAGAGCTTCTTGTCATCTGCTGGGTGTCAATCTGTTCATGTAACCAAAGCCTCCCTGGTTACTTTCAACATCTTCCTGTTCAGTTTAGCACTTTCTTCTCTTACTGAGAGTAATGCTTTAAGCTTCAGTAGAAGCCCATATCTGTAATGTGCAATTCCTATTTGCCTGGATAATACATAACGTATACTCATCTCTCTTGAGCAGTGAAGAATAGCAAACTCATGCCTGTAGGCAGCGATGACTGATTTCATCCAACCACAACTCAATCATTTGCGAAAGCTAGAATCAAGCAGAGAGCAATCCTGGGGCATCTTTTCTACACTGAAGGAGGCTAATGCAAATGTAAAATGAAAATTCCTGGTATTTCAATCTGATAATTAGCATGGTTAGGCTTGGATTTTGAGATCTGAATTTAAACTGTGGTAGGGAAATAGAGATTCATAATATATGCCAGTTGTCAAGAGGATCTTGTTTGTGGCTTAGCTTAATTTCAGTGTACTGTGGTAGACTACATTGCTTTCAGTCCTTTGATTTGGGTAAGATATTTACCTGCAGACCTATGGCTTGGGAATATACAAATGATCTGTCAGGGACTCTAGTCTCAGCCTCATGTATCAGAAATGGTGTGTTTATATATTTATATCTACATCCATACCTATATATCTGCGTGTGTATGTACTTTGCTCTCAAGTGTTGAAGGGGAGTGAGAGAGAGGAGTTGAATCTCCCGGTTTGATAAAAAGTAAATGGCATGTTAAAGATTAAACTCTAGGAAGCATTTAGTATTGTAAGAAGTTCATTCAATATGATTTGCGGAATTTCACAAGAGAGAAAATTTTCAATTAAATATGTTTATCTACATTTCTTAACTTCATATCTGGAATATATCTCCCTATTCCACTGAAATCTCCCAGAAAGCCTTATATTTGATTGAACATGATAGAATGTTCTCTTACCACTGTTAGATGCGTGAGATAAGTAAGTGGGTCTGGAGCTATCCCACTAATTGTCAGACAGCTGTTCTTGAGCTCTTTGCCAGGAAAGTGATTAAAAAATTATCTCACATCACAGTAACACAGAGTTGCTATTATTATTGGCTTTGAAATTATTGCTAGATAAAGAGAGCAGTAGGAATGCTCTTTGGAGTTTTAGCTACTCCAGTGTCATAAGTAGAAAGAGACTTAATTTTAAGAAGTCTTACACTGTGTTTTCTTACTCTGTTCTTTTTTTCTGGAGGTTTTAAGAAGCAGTTTAGAGACGATATCTAAACCTGATATCTGATGGAACAGATCATCCTGAGTGCCATTACATGGCCCATGCAGGACAATCGGGGCATCGGGGCCAGCCAACATGGATTCATGAAAGGCAGGTCCTGCTCGACCAACCTGGTCTCCTTCTATGACCAAGTGACCCGCTTAGTAGATGAGGGCAGGGCTGTGGATGTAGTCTATCTAGACTTCAGTAAGGCATTTGACACTGTCTCCCACAGCATCCTCCTAGACAAACTGGCTGCCCGGGGCTTGGATGGGTGGACTCTTAAATGGGTTAAAAACTGGCTGGATGGCCGAGCCCAGAGAGTGGTGGTGAATGGGGCAAAGTCCAACTGGTCACTAGCGGTGTTCCCCAGGGCTCAGTTCTGGGGCCGGTGCTGTTCAATATCTTTATAGATGATCTAGACATAGGGATTGAGTGCACCCTTAGTAAATTTGCAGATGACACCAAGCTGAGTGGGAGTGTCGATCTGCTGGAGGGTAGGAAGGCCCTACAGAGGGATCTGGACAGGTTAGATAGATGGGCCGAGAACAACGGCATGAGGTTCAACAAGAACAAGTGCCGGGTCTTACACTTTGGCCACAACAACCCCATGCAGCTCTACAGGCTGGGGGAAGAGTGGTTATAAAGCGGCCCGGTGGAAAGAGACCTGGGGGTGCTGATCGACAGCTGGCTAAACATGAGCCAGCAGTGTGCCCAGGTGGCCAAGAAGGCCAATGGCATCCTGGCCTCTGTTAGGAATAGTGTAGCCAGCCGGTCTAGGGAAGTGATCGTCCCTCTGTACTCGGCACTGGTGAGGCCACACCTTGAATACTGTGTTCAGTTCTGGGCCCCGCACTTCAAGAAATATGTTGAGGTGTTGGAGCGAGTCCAGAGGAGGGCGACCAAGATGGTGAAGGGTCTGGAGGGTCTGACCTACGAGGAACGACTGAGGGAGCTGGGGTTGTTTAGCCTGGAGAAGAGGAGGCTCAGAGGTGACCTTATTGCAGTCTACAACTACCTGAAGGGAGGTTGTAGTGAAGTGGGAGTTGGTCTCTTCTCCCGTGCAACTAACGATAGGACAAGAGGACACAGCCTCAAGCTTCACCACGGGAGGTTCAGGTTGGACATTAGGAAGCATTTCTTTTCAGAAAGGGTTATTAGACATTGGAATGGGCTGCCCAGGGAGGTGGTGGAGTCACCATCTCTGGATGTGTTTAAGAAAAGACTGGACATGGCACTTAGTGCCATGGTCTAGTTGACAGGGTGGTGTCAGGGCAGCAGTTGGACTCGATGATCCCTGAGGTCTCTTCCAACCTGGTAGATTTTGTGATTCTGTGATTTTGTGATAGTGTGTTTATTGTTTGCCATGTAGATGCACTTGAGTTTCCAGGGAATAATAGTATTTTAAAATTGAAGAGCCCATATGTAATGTAGCTGAGTGAGAAGAACAGAGATTTCATGCTTCTCTCACTTGGGAGCAGGAGGGCTTTAGAAACATGATTCTCTTCTGACTGTAAGAGTTGCCCATCTTCCTGATTGCAGCTGTTCTCCTTCAAAACCTGTAGATGCTCTGAGAGGACACTTGTATATGAGAAAAAGGGATCTGACCTTGTTTGACCTGTTTTTCCCTCCATTTCCCACTATTGTGCTTCCAGCACCTTCTAATTACACAGGAACTGCCTCACGCTGTTCTACACAGACCTTCAAGGTTGAAATTCCTGTATGCTGAGAGTCCTTGTTTTACTTGTTACTGAATAACTTGCCTTTTCCAAGGTGTGGGGAAAAATTCAGCAGCACTTTTGACAGTGTAAAAGTTCCTAGTCTTTTCAGAAAAAAAAAAAAAAAAAGAAAAGGTTGGCCATGGAGTCAAAGTAAGCAATAAAAATCTAGTGTTCCTGTGGGGCTACCTAAACTGAAGGAGCCTCCCTTCCCTGTTGATAGCAGCACGAAAGACTTAATCCAAGCTAATAGGGAACAAGTAAATATAATGTGCTGCATTTTGTCATAGCTGGACAAATCACTGGCAATTAATATTTTATTCAGTTATTTCATCTTTCGCTGCTGAATTCCCTACAAACAAATTTCTCAGTTAATTATCCCAAAATCTTCATGCAGTAGTTGCTGCAACTAGTGATCTTTCTTCTTACTGTTCATCAAGCATTCATTTTTTTAATATTTCCTTTTGGAAAGTTAAGCTGTTTTGAAGTGACATACAGATTATATGAGTACTCTTGAGTAGGTGAGGATGACCTGGTTATGGTTTGTACTCTCCGGATAACTTTAAAATTTTGAGTTGAAGCATAGTTGGAGGAAAGTCGTTACTTGGTGAATACAGTTCCAGTGCTTCTAATTTGTTTCTAATGGAGGCTGTCCAAATGTAAAAGGTAGGCATAATCTCTTCCTCATCCTACAATGCATTGCTCTACAATGGAGATAAGTAACAATCCAATAAAGTGTTTCAAGCCAAAAGCAACTTTTTAGGTGCAAGGAATATACAGGATAAGGTGATGCTGTTCACACTTGGTTATGGATTGAAACAAGGCAGATAGTGGGGTTGTGGGCAAAAAAAGGTGGGTTTTGTTACTACTTATGTGTCTTTTCTGTATGTACCAGCAAAAGCAAATTTTTGCTACAGCCAGATCAGCAGACTCAGTTTTTCTGCAAAAGAGTGAATTATGTTCTTATTTTCCTTCCCTTAAAAGAGTTGCTGGCTAAGTTTTCATTCCTATTCTCCACTATTGATCATGGTAACATGTGAAAGAGACAGCATACAGCTTGGCTTTCAGTGATCAAGCCAAGAATGTGGTTCTTGTGAGCTATAAGTAAAATGTGTTTGGAATAAGAAGAGAAGCTGTGGTTCAATTTTCCAGGAGTCATTTTCTGATTAGAAACTACAGTTTAGTATACTGCTCAGTAAGTTTCAGTTAACGATCACTTTCTGAACCTCAAAAGACGGTATTTTTTTTCACTGGCTTTTAGTTTGGGTTGAGGAAGAATGTCCTGCATGATGGAAAAGAAAGAAGAGGGAAGAGCTTATAGATAAAACGTATTCCATACACTTCAGAGAAACAAAGGGACCATCTGAGCATAAACACTAAAAGAGAGTCAGTCTTGGGAGTCACTGTATATAAAATGCATGTTTCCCTAAGGTACGTGAAAGAAGAATGGAGACAGCAATTTGTCATTGTGGATACAAAATCTCCAGTAAGGGTATTTTTTTTCTTAAACGTCAACTGAAGTTGGCCAACCTTTGGAGACAATTCCATCCATTCAGATCTTGGCTTTGATGTTTGTTTGCATTTCTAGAGCTGCTTCCAAAGTCTGCTGCCTTGAAAGTTTTCAGTGCCTGTGGAACAAATCCTGGGGCTCCTTGTCTTCCTTGTATAGCCGTGTGCCTAGCTTGTCACTGGTCCTCCTCACTCATGTCTTCAGAAAGCTCCTGTGTGCCATGTAGCAGTAATTTTCTCCATTTGCATGCCTTCTGTTGCTCTTGGCTTCCCAGTGTGAACTTGGAGCTCTGCATGTCTCCTCATTCAACTTCTATGTGACATATTCCTTTTGTTTCTGTTTAAATGTTGTATGTCTTTCTCTTTCTTTCTTCTCTTCCACCCTTTCTCTCTCTTCCCTGCCTTTTTCCTTGTCTGTCCACACTGTGTGTTGCCTTTCTCCTGGCCACTCATTTCCTGCTGCCTATAGTATCCATAAAGTGCAGTCTGCTGACCTGAGGAGAGTCTCAGCTCCCCCCGATTCCTTCACCATGTGAGTATCTGGCTTTTTTCTACTTTCAAAATCCCATAGTTTTTTACTGTTACCCTGTGGTGTCATTCAGCCAGGAGATGGGACAGTAAAATCCAGTGACAAAAGGGAAGCGGAAGCTCAGGTGGCAGCATGGCAGGCACAGGGCAGTGGCCTCACCAGCAAAGGCACAGTTCCACAGTATCTGAGGAAGGTGAGCAAGGCATGTCTGGTGATGGTGACCACGTTCAGCCAAGAGTCCAGCTTGCCAGACAAATCCGTAGCACTGAAGTTAAACACCAGGCACCATCCCTGGAAACAGTTGAGATGAGAGCTTTCCATCCTTTGGTTTTAATCAAAAACATACCGTGAACAAGCTCAGCCATAAGCCATATCTCCAGATAGAGCTGATCAAAACAGGAAACTAGTCCCCCAGAGAAGTGGCGTGACATTGGCTGCAGCTGCATTGAAGATGGAGACCCCACACACGCGCCTTGGCAATATCTTATCAGCAACTCCACTGTACTAACTTGATAGATAGTAGCTAAATAATTCGAGTCTAATGTCTTTTTAAAAATGTGGTGAATTGACGCTTACCAACATACAATGGTACAAGCGTTTTTATCTTCTAATTCATCCCGTCTATGAAAACATGTCATATTATGAAAACCTGTTTGTCCACAATTAAAAAAAAACCCAAACAGAAAAACCACCCCAACCACACTCCCCTACAAAAAACCCAAACTAAAAACCAAAACCCAGCTTAATATAATATGTCAACTCAGACAGTGTAGTTTGTCTTCAGAAATGCTTTTTTACTATTCAGTCAAAAAAGACATGTTTTGCTTTGTGTTGACATCCCTTTTGTCTTCTTGCTTTGCCACTTTTATGATGGACATCTTTTCAAACAGGTTAGGACTGTCAAAAAAATGAATTTGAAATACATGTTGGAAAATAACAAATTTCAGAGCTATAAATCCAGGTATTCAGAGCAGGAACTTGATTCCAAGAATGATTCTTATTCTATCATAGAAGAAAGACAATGGTATATGCTAAAAGAAAACCCACCAACACTTCTGTGTTCTAAAGACTGAGCACATGCAATAGATGCTGTATAAAATGTTCAATAAGCCAAGAGTTATTTGGGAAAACTGACTGAATAATTTTAAGAGCAAATTCCAGCTTTGTAGAAAAGGACTTGGGAGTCCTGGTGGACACCCAGTTGACCATGAGCCAGCAACGTGCACTTGTGCCAAAGGCGGCTAATGGTATTCTGGGCTACATTAGGAATGTTGCCAGCAGGGAAAGAAAGGTGAGCCTTACTCTCTGCTAAGCACTGATGAGGCCACACCTGGAGTGCTGTGTGCAGTTCTGGGCTCTCCAGTACAAGAGAGATATGGAGCTACTGGAGAGAATCCAGTGAAGGGCAATGAAGATTATTAAGGAGCATTCCTACTATGAGAAAAAGCTGAGGGAGCTGGGTCTGTTTAGCCTGGGGAAGAGAAGGCTCAGGTGTGATTTCATCAATGTTTATAGGTAACTCAAAAAAAGGGTCTAAAGAAGACTGAGCCAGGCTTTTTTCAATGGTGTCCGGTGACAGGACAAGAGGCAATGGGCACAAAATGAAACAACAGGAGGTTCTCTCTGAACATCAGGAAAAATGTTTTTACTGTAAGGATGACTGAGCACTGGCACAGGTTGCTCAGAGAGGTTGTGGAGTCTCCATCCTTGGAGATGCTTTTGAGTATCTCCAAGGGCAGCCTGCTCTAGGTGGCTCCTGCTTGAGCACGGTGTTGGACCACATGACCTCCAGAGGTCTCTTCCAACCTCAACCATTCTGTGATTCTGTGAAATTTCAGAAAACTGCAAGTTCCTTATTGTTATTTTGCAAACAGGGAAAGATTTCCAATTCAGTGTGCCTTATGCCTGGATCATATTTGATGTACTTTGCTGAGGAATAGAAAGTAATACAAATAACTCTTCTTGCCAATTCAGTATCTAAGCAACCCTCTAGAAAAAAGTTGAGAAAAGCCTTATTGCTTACACAGAACATTAAGTAAGTTGTGGGTCTGGGAGAACGTGTATTGTTTCCAAGTTGAGGGATATCCCTTGGAAAATGACCTCCAAGTTTTGATACAGTTTATTTGAATGTCTCATTTGATATCAGCTGTCAGGATAAGGCAGGGAAAGAGAGACTCGTGAGCCCCAAACTAATTTGTAAGTCAAAGATGTTCTGTATCTTAAAATCTGTAAAAATAGATTAAACATGCTGCTGCACTGTGTCTGCCAATTAATGCGTCTGGCAAATTAAAATAAGAACCCATGAGGTATTAGGGAAATTTGATTTGGATTGTGATGGCTTTCAGATTCAAATGTTCCTTTTTTTTTTTTTTTTTCCTGAACAACATAGAAAGAGCCTGACTTCCAGTTAGTACTGAACAGCAGGGCAGATTCTGCCTAGACCTGGTGATGGATGCAGCCTGTCTTAGATAAATTTCAGATTTTCTGCAGCAGGATATGCATGGGAATTTGGGGCAGCCAAAATTATTAGGCACGTATGGTCTTTGTTGCAGAACTGTAGTGTGATCCATTTCAAATGTTTATACAGGATGCATAAGTAAATACAAGTGTTGTATTTTTAATTGAGGCTCTTTTAAAAGGAAGATAAAGACTTGCTTTTTCCAGCTGGGTGTTCAGTTGAGATGAGAAGGATGCACATGTGAGAGTACATTTGTGTTGTGAGGTTGATGCAAAGTTGTTCCGAGAAAAAGTTACCATTTGAAAAATATAACATAGTTGACTTACATAGCTCTTACTGTCCTTTTGCAAGTGATATAAGCACTGTGGATATGCTGTGATTTTTTTATGATTACAAAATCTACATAAATGAAAATACAAGTATCACCTTATTGGTAAATAATTTATACTAATTTGTAGAGTTTACAGAGTCATGATTGCAGCAAGGTATACATATAAAACCTGTGTGAATAGCAAAGGAGTAATAAGAAATAATTTTTTTGCTTTTAGAGATCCAAATGCCAAACAGAATCAGCTTTGTGGGTTAGGTTGAATATGGGTGTTGTCTGTAGGAGGAGAGTCTAATAAAGAATAGCAGGAGAAAAGGCATAGGGGAGAAAGTGTTAGAGTGAGCTATTCTCCAAATGCATAGTTAAGGATGAAAATGCTTGTATATATATCTTCTCCCTTTTCTCCATTACATGAATAACAAGGAATTGAGTCTCATCTTTTCTTTGTCAGTTTTTCCGTTTAGCATGTGGGTTTCTATTTAGTGGGATCGTCACTATCGGAGAATCCACTGTGCTTGCAAGTGTAAAGTGCAAGAGAACTACAGCTAGCATGGTGAAGGAGAAAGCAAACGAAGACCAGGATTTTACCTGGCATTTCGGCACGTGTTTAAGTGTATGTGTGGGTCTAGCCTTTATACAGCAAAACGCTCAAGCAGTTGCTGAAGCAAGTGTGAGGTAAGAAAGTGCAAAAGGGTTTAGTACAGTTGGCTTAACCTGGTTTATCTGGGATAACACTCACCAAGTGGAATAAAAAAATTATGTAGTGGAGCTTGTATTTTTAGGGGTATTTTTTTAGATAAAGAGCTTAGCAAGAGCTTTGCTTTAAAATAGCAGTGGACTTTTGTGAAGCACTGAAATTTGTCCATCAGAAGAGGCTGAATGATTCTGCTCTGTTGTGGCAGTTCTTGTTTTAAGTAGATAAATGCTGTGAAAAACAGAGTTATCTTTAATGTATCATTTTCCAGCTCTACCAATGAGATCTCAAAAGTAAGGTTAATTTGTTTTTCTCTGGTTGCTGCTTTCCTTTTTCCAATTGTTCTAAACACTGGAACATTTAATTAGTTTTGCATGTTTATTTCTTCTCTAGGAGATAGGTAATTCTTTAATCTGTCACTGCAAACATGCCCCAGAGGAGTGTGATTTTTTTCTAAAGTTTATTTTTTGCAAGGGAGGGTTCAGTAGAAGATTTCCTTTTCCTTTTCTATTTACTGAATCATATTAGAATCTGTATGTGTTTAGGCTGGTGTGGACTGTATTCTGGAAGATCTATCAGAAATTTGTCACTGGATTCTTGCAGAGCTGTTGGACTGTTTATTATTATTATTTCCTTTCTCTATGCAGACACAAAGCATAAGAAATGGTTCACAGGGTTCATAAAAAATTGATGTAGGGATTAGGGCATATATAATTTAAAAGTCTGTCTTCCCAGTTGAATCAACCTGGCGGCATGGCAGAAGTGTTACCAGGTTGCTGTGCAGGAGTGCCAAAGGCAGGACCCAAGCTCGCTCTGCCTGTTTTCTTTCCTGGGTGACTGGAGGCAGGAGCATGTTTCTTAGAAAAACCAGCTGTGCTCCAAGTGAGTTGGCGGTCATCCTCTTGCCTATTGCTGGATGATTAATAGGGGTGAAAGGAGGAAGTCACAGCCTCATCAAAAGCTGAGTGTGTTTTCTTGGTGAATGGAAGTAGAAAGTAGATCAGGTTCTGCAGGTAGTCTCAGAATAGGTATGCATGGCTTTGCTTCTGTGGGTTTGAACAAGTGGTGGAATGAAAAGGATTTTTAAAAAATAAGCCTTTCTCATTCTTTCCTGTCAAAGCTCTGCGGTTTTATGTGGTTTTTGTTTGTGGTGGTTTTTTTTTTTTTTTTTTTTTTTTGGTGGCGGTGAGGTGGTGATGGTAATGGTAACATTTCTAGAATCCCAGAAATGCTATAATTCAGGCATAGGAGGGAAACAAATACATACCTTTTCTTTGGTAAGCAACTTCCAGCAGTGGGGTGGGTGGTGTTAAAAATGACTTCACCTTATAAACAGGCTATCTAGCATGATGTTGACTTTCTTTCCCTGTAAAAAGAGTGGTTCTGATTCTGATGTGTAACCTGGTGTACCATGGGATGGATATCTTCTCACAGAAGGGTAGACTTAAAAACCATAAAAATTAAATTTTTAAAAACCATAAAAATTAAATTAACTGTTTATGTTAATGGATGTCTACAAGTTTTAAGAATTTCCACAATGTATGCCCTTTTCCTTCTAATAGGAATTATTTCCTTCTAATAGGAATTATTTAATATCTAGGTGATCTGTATTCTTGTGGAAAAGTCAAATGCTGTTTGTCTGATGGAAAGTAATAAAATTCCCTTCTACTCTTCAGCCATTTTGCAGCTAAAAAAGGAAAGAAAATAATTCCCTGTTATTTTTCATGTGAGTGGAATAATTTTGAGAGGGCCTCATAACATCTCTGTAGAATATTTCTTATTTTGTTCCAACTAAATATAGTGTGTAGTTTTTCTACAAGGCTCATTTGGATTGTTATTTAATAATGCCCTGAATGTGCACTTCTGGTCTATGCTAATCAAAAGTCCATTAGGTAAAATTCAATATGGTAAACTAGCCTATCTATGCTCCCAATTTGAGAAGACTGATATTTAGGTTTGTGTTTAAATTAAACCATTATAGCTAATCTACATGAATGAACAGAAAGTTTCAGTTGACCTGAATCTGTATTTATGGTCCCATGGGACATATGACCTTTAGGATGTAATTCTGTGGATTGGGGTGTTTGGGTAATGAGGTTCTTAATTAGATTCTTTAGGAGGTAATGGAATTCATTTGTCTGTACTTTAAATTACTTTTCATTGACTATGTAATACACCATTTTGAAGAATAATAGGTGTAAGAAATTTAAATATTTTAGGTTTAATTGCAGTGCATCAATCCCCCCAAATTTATTTATAAAACTTCTACTGCTGTATATATGGAAAGCTTTTCTTCCTTTCCTTACAGTTGAACAAGTTGTTTTATACAGTGTTTAGAAACATCCATTTCTATTAATACTGTACTAATGTTTGCTTTCAGTGACATTCATCACCCTATTATTAGCTTTTACGTGGACATGCTTATGTAGTTAAGCTTTGCAGTTTCTGAATATGTTGAGTTTGTCCGAACAAGATAAATTTTGCAATTTATATAGTAATATGGATTATTATCAGTATCTGTGAAGGCTACAGAAGTATTGATGGTGGAAGTGTTTTCCTTAGCTGTGTTACATAGAGCTCTGTATGGAGCTTATGAGTTCTGTGAGTGAATGAGTTAATTAGTTGGATGATTAGGACAATATTACCTGGTGTCAATTGCCAGTCTGATAGCACAAAGAATGAATATTCACATAGTGAATTTGACAGGCAAAGCTATACTGAATAGGTAATAAAATTTAGTGAGACATTAGTATGTCAGCCAACAACTGTATTCTGACAGAGCAAAGAGTATTTACAAATACATCATGAACAAAACCATCGGATTTCAGTCACTGAATAAATGTGGTTTTGTGTATGTGTATATATATACATATTTATAAGTGTATAAATGAGAGTTTGTGGGTGCGAATTAAGGGGCAGGCTGGCAGGGGTGATACTGTTGTGGGTGTCTATTAGAGGCCACCGGATCAGGATGAGGAGGGGGATGAGGCCTTCTACAGGCAACTGAGAGCAGTCTCTCAATTACAGGGCCTGGTTGTTGTGGGGGATTTCAACTACCCTGATATTTGCTGGGAGGCCTACTCAGCCAGCCATCCTCAGTCCGGGAGGTTCCTCCAGTGCATTGATGATAACTTTCTGATGCAAATGGTGGATGAGCCAACTAGGAGAGGAGCGCTGCTGGATCTTACCCTCACTAACAAGGAGGGTCTGGTTGAAGAGGTGAAGGTTGAGGGCAGCCTTGGTTGTAGTGACCATGAGATGGTAGAGTTCAGGATCTCATGTGGCAGGAACAGAATAGCTAGCAGAATCACAACCCTGGACTTCAGGAGGGCCAACTTTGGCCTTTTCAAGCAATTGCTAGGGGAAATCCCATGGGACAGGGTACTAGAAGGTAAGGGGGCCCAAGATAGTTGGTTAGCATTCAAGGACTGCTTCTTCCGAGCTCAAGATCAGAGCATCCCAACAGGTAGGAAGTCAAGGAAGGGTACCAGGAGACCTGCATGGTTGAACAGGGAACTGCTGGGCAAACTCAAGTGGAAGAAGAGGGTGTACAGATCATGGAAGGAGGGGCTGGCAACTTGGGAGGAATATAAGTCTGTTGTCAGAGGATGTAGGGAGACAACTAGGAAAGCTAAGGCCTCCTTGGAATTAAACCTTGCAAGAGAGGTCAAGGACAACAGAAAGGGCTTCTTCAAATACATTGCAGGTAAAGCCAACACTAGAGGCAATGTAGGCCCACTGATGAATGAGGTGGGGGCCCTGGAGACAGAGGATAAAAAGAAGGCGGAGTTACTGAATGCCTTCTTTGCCTCTGTCTATACTGCTGGAGGCTGTCCTGAGGAGCCCCGGACCCCTGAGGCCCCAGAAGAAGTCAGGATAGAGGAGGAATCTGTCTTGGTTGATGAGGGCTGGGTCAGGGACCAATTAAGCAACCTGGACATCCATAAATCCATGGGCCCTGATGGGATGCACCCGCAGGTGCTGAGGGAGCTGGCGGAAGTCATTGCTAGGCCACTCTCCATCATCTTTGCTAAGTCGTGGGCAACGGGAGAGGTGCCTGAGGACTGGAGGAAAGTGAATGTCACTCCAGTCTTCAAAAAGGGCAAGAAGGAGGACCCGGGTAACTATAGACCGGTCAGCCTCACCTCCATCCCCGGAAAGGTGATGGAGGAACTTGTCCTTGGTGCTGTCTCTAGGCACATCAAGGATAGGGGGATCATTAGGGGCACTCAGCATGGCTTCACCAACAGGAAGTCTTGCTCAACCAACTTGATAGCCTTTTATGAGGACGTAACCCGGTGGATAGATGATGGTAAAGCTGTGGATGTGGTCTATCTCGATTTCAGTAAAGCGTTTGACACTGTCTCCCACAGCATCCTCGCAGCTAAACTGAGGAAGTGTGGTCTGGATGATAGGGTAGTGAGGTGGATTGCGAACTGGCTGAAGGAAAGAAGCCAGAGAGTGGTGGTCAATGGGACAGAGTCCAGTTGGAGGCCTGTGTCTAGCGGAGTCCCTCAAGGGTCGGTACTGGGACCAGTTCTATTCAATATATTTATTAATGACTTGGATGAGGGAATAGAGTGCGCTGTCAGCAAGTTCGCTGATGACACAAAACTGGGAGGAGTGGCTGACACAATGGAAGGCTGCGCAGCCATTCAGAGAGACCTGGACAGGCTGGAGAGTTGGGCGGGGAGAAATTTAATGAAATATAACAAGGGCAAGTGTAGAGTTCTGCACCTGGGCAAGAACAACCCCATGTACCAGTACAAGTTGGGGGCAGACCTGTTGGAGAGCAGCGTAGGGGAAAGGGACCTGGGGGTCCTAGTGGACAGCAGGATGACCATGAGCCAGCAGTGTGCCCTTGTGGCCAAGAAGGCCAATGGCATCCTGGGGTGTATTAGAAGGGGTGTGGTCAGCAGGTCGAGAGAGGTTCTCCTCCCCCTCTACTCTGCCCTGGTGAGGCCGCATCTGGAGTATTGTGTCCAGTTCTGGGCCCCTCAGTTCAAGAAGGACAGGGAACTGCTAGAGAGAGTCCAGCGCAGAGCCACGAAGATGATTAAGGGAGTGGAACATCTCCCTTATGAGGAGAGGCTGAGGGAGCTGGGTCCCTTTAGCTTGGAGGAGACTGAGGGGTGACCTCATTAATGTTTATAAATATGTAAAGGGCAAGTGTCATGAGGATGGTGCCAGGCTCTTCTCAGTGACATCCCTTGACAGGACAAGGGGCAATGGGTGCAAGCTGGAACACAGGAGGTTCCACTTAAATTTGAGGAAAAACTTCTTTACGGTGAGGGTGACCGAACACTGGAACGGGCTGCCCAGAGAGGTTGTGGAGTCTCCTTCTCTGGAGACATTCAAAACCCGCCTGGACACGTTCCTGTGTGATATGGTCTAGGCAATCCTGCTCCGGCAGGGGGATTGGACTAGATGATCTTTCGAGGTCCCTTCCAATCCCTAACATTCTGTGATTCTGTGATTCTGTGTATGTATGCACATACATTTACATATATATGTGAGTTATGAATGTATTACCTGTGACTGGATTTAGCTAAATATATAAAATCTCTACCCTCTAGAAAAGACCTCTTAGAATTTATATTTCTAATAATAGTTTATTTTCTATAGAAAGCTGCTGTTTCCAAGGTTACATTTTTATGACTAAGATAGCTACGCTTTTCAAATGGGCAAAATAGCAAGTCCTGTTTCTCTCCAGTTGTATGTTTTAGCACACACAGCTTTCTTATGTAGTACTAGATCCATGTCTTTATAAAAAGGGAGTGAACAGGAAGAGAAACAGGAGAACAGGAGACTGACACTTGCCAGCTGATTACCCTCCCACACGTGACCTGGAAAGGAAGTATTGCTCCTCAGGTAATACATTACATTTAAGATGGTGTGCTTGTTTTTTCCACAGAAGCAAATTTGGAGATGTACTGTGCGCTGATGTACTAAAAAATTATACTTCGTACAAAAGCATGGGAAGTATCCTCTTAGATATTTTCTAGTTAAAAGGTGCTTTTGGAGAGTGTGTGTGGCTCCTGGAGCAACAAAAATAGTTTAGATTTGCTGTTGATTTCAGATCTTTTTCCTCCTCCAATTCCAAGCAAATAAAAAGGGCTTGCTCAGTTCTTCTTATCAGATGAAAGGACTAATTTGATTCAAGAAGGTGATGCTGGAGATGCAATAGGTTGCCACCTGCTTCAAGCCAGGAAATAACATTTGTAAAGAGAAGGTGCATGTTTTCCTTTCTTATGTGGTATTAGGTGGTGAGTCAGCATAGCTACAGAAGTCAGTGTTGTCTTTCTCTCCCCTTGGCGTCCAAACACTATCCTGTCCTCACAGGGAGGTTGTAGGGAGAGAGATGGCTATTAACTAAGGATTGGCAGATGTTGGCATGAGGCTTAACATCCCCCCTCCCCTTTTTGTGGATCTTCTTGAGCGCTGAATATAGGGTCAACATGACCGTCCCTTCACCTTGACATAAAAGCTCCAAACATAAATTCGAGAAGCTGTTCTGTTTCCCTGTCTTCTTTTCCTCCCCCCCTTTCATGAGATATCCAGATTGTCCGTTATGATGATGTGTTTCAAATGAGGCCAGTTGTGTGGTAGGACATAGTCTACCACTAACTCACTGACAATGGTTGCCGAGAAAGTTCATGTTTGAACTAGTGCTTAGACACTGAGAAGCAAAAAGCACTACCGTAACTGCTTTTACCCAGCTTTCCTAGTATTTTTATGCCAAATGAGTTGTTACAAGCAAAGCATTATAAAAGGAAAATAGTTCTGCTGATTTTTCTTACATTATCTTCCCAGAGAACTAAAAAGTCTTGGGTCTGGATGATAATTTAAAAAAATCTTAGTAGAGAATATAGACAGTTATTAGAATTATTTGTAATAACAACTATTCAGACAATCATCCAAATATTTCCAGGCATTCAATTTTCAGCTGCAACTAAAAATTCTTCGTTGGACTCCGTGGGGAAAAAAAGAACACAAAAATCACTGTACTGTTATTGAAAACCTAACTTTTACCCTAATGAGAGTAGCCTTGGGGAAGAATGGGTAGATGGCGTGGGAAATAACGGATTGAATTTTTGGGCTGAAGAGTTTTGTGAACTCTTGCCTCTGTCAAAGATTAGGTGTGTGAACTTGGCTACATCACTTCTCTTTTTTTTTTTTTTTTCCTTCTTCTTTCTTATCTAAACTAGGGACCGTAGAAAAAATTATCATTTCTGAAACCTCAAACATGATAGTTACATGTAAGTACCAAACAGAAATATTGAAACAGCAACTTTTAAAATCACTTCTGATTCAATGCTGATTGTTCTGGATCAGACAAAAAATTATTCATTAACAGTTCAGGGTTTTCTTTCAGCGACCCCCAGCTTGCTTGAGTTGTTTCACTCAACATCTGGAAATTGAAACAATTGCATGACTGAGACAAGCTCACAGGGAGGCATGGAAGCTGGAGAGAGGATCACCTGCCCTGTCCCCAGTATTTCTCACAACAGAGCATGGCTTGTCTCCAGTTGCCTGGATCAGGCACACTCCTGTCCTGCCATGCACGAAGGAGGCCAGTGTGTGGAAGGAGAGGAAGTGAAATTGTGAGTGGGAAGTATTAAAGATGTCGTAGCTTTAGTAAAATCTGCACAGACAATGAAATACAACATGGCAGAGAGGAAGCAATCTAGGAGGTTCCTAGAATGTGTGGAGGACAACTTCCTCATGCAAGTGGTAAATGAGCCCACTAGAGGAGGGGCCCTGCTTGACCTGTTGTTTGTGAACAGAGAAGGACTAGTGGGAGATGCGAGGGTCGGTGGCCGTCTTGGGAGTAGAGACCATGAAATGTTAAGAGTTTTCGATAGTGGGGGAAGTAAGGAGGGGCAAGAGCAGAACTTCTGCCTTAGATTTCCGGCGGGCAGACTTTAGCCTGTTTAAGAGGCTGGTGGACCGAGTCCCTTGGGAATCGGTCCTGGAGGGCAAAGGAGTCCAGGAAGGCTGGACATGCTTCAAAAGGGAATTGTTAAATATTCAGGAGCAGGCTGTCCCAGTCTGTAGGGAGGCAAGCCGTCGGGGAAAAAGACTGGCCTGGTTAAACAGGGAACTTAGACTAGAACTTAAGGAAAAAAAGAGAGCCTGCTTGCTCTGGAAGAAGGGTTGGGTAACTTGGGAGGTCTATAGGGACGTGGCCAGGTCGTGTAGGGAGAAGATTAGAAGGGCCAAAGCTCAATTAGAGCTTGATTTGGCTGCTACAGTCAAAGATAACAAAAAAAGCTTTTACAAATACATCAAGAGCAAAAGGAGGGTCAAGGAGAGCCTCCACCACTTGCTGAATGAGGAGGGTAGTGTAGTGTCAGGGGATGAGGAAAAGGCAGAGGTGCTCAATGCCTTCTTTGCCTCGGTCTTTAATGTCAAGACCGGTTGTCCTCAGGAGACTCGGCCCCCAGAGCCTGAAGTTAGGGACGGGGGGCTGTGTGAACCTCCCATGATCCAGGAGGAGACGGTTAGTGACCTGCTGTGCCAGCTGGACACCCACAAGGCTATGGGCCTGGATGGGATTCACCCTAGAGTAATGAAGGAACTGGCAAATGAACTTGCCAAACCACTCTCTATTATCTACCGGCAGTCCTGGTTAACTGGAGAAGTTCCAGCTGACTGGAAATTAGAAAATGTAACGCCCATCTACAAGAAGGGTCGGAAGGACGATCCAGGGAACTATAGGCCTGTCAGCCTGACCTCGGTGCCAGGCAAGGTGATGGAACAGATCATCCTGAGTGCCATTACACGGCCCATGCAGGACAATCGGGGCATCGGGGCCAGCCAACATGGATTCATGAAAGGCAGGTCCTGCTCGACCAACCTGGTCTCCTTCTATGACCAAGTGACCCGCTTAGTAGATGAGGGCAGGTCTGTGGATGTAGTCTATCTAGACTTGAGTAAGGCATTCGACACTGTCTCCCACAGCATCCTCCTGGACAAACTGGCTGCCCGGGGCTTGGATGGGTGGACTCTTCAATGGGTTAAAAACTGGCTGGATGGCCGAGCCCAGAGAGTGGTGGTGAATGGGGCAAAGTCCAACTGGCAGCCGGTCACTAGCGGTGTTCCCCAGGGCTCAGTTCTGGGGCCGGTGCTGTTCAATATCTTTATAGATGATCTAGACATAGAGATTGAGTGCACCCTCAGTAAATTTGCAGATGACACCAAGCTGGGTGGGAGTGTCGATCTGCTGGAGGGTAGGAAGGCCCTACAGAGGGATCTGGACAGGTTAGATAGATGGGCCGAGACCAACGGCATGAGGTTCAACAAGAACAAGTGCCGGGTCTTACACTTTGGCCACAACAACCCCATGCAGCTCTACAGGCTGGGGGAAGAGTGGTTATAAAGCGGCCCGGTGGAAAGAGACCTGGGGGTGCTGATCGACAGCTGGCTAAACATGAGCCAGCAGTGTGCCCAGGTGGCCAAGAAGGCCAATGGCATCCTGGCCTCTGTTAGGAATAGTGTAGCCAGCCGGTCTAGGGAAGTGATCGTCCCTCTGTACTCAGCACTGGTGAGGCCGCACCTTGAGTACTGTGTCCAGTTCTGGGCCCCGCACTTCAAGAAAGACGTTGAGGTGTTGGAGCGAGTCCAGAGGAGGGCGACCAAGATGGTGAAGGGTCTGGAGGGTCTGACCTACGAGGAACGACTGAGGGAGCTGGGGTTGTTTAGCCTGGAGAAGAGGAGGCTCAGAGGTGACCTTATTGCAGTCTACAACTACCTGAAGGGAGGTTGTAGTGAAGTGGGAGTTGGCCTCTTCTCCCGTGCAACTAGCGATAGGACAAGAGGGCACAGCCTCAAGCTTCGCCAGGGGAGGTTCAGGTTGGACATCAGGAAGCATTTCTTTTCAGAAAGGGTTATTAGACATTGGAATGGGCTGCCCAGGGAGGTGGTGGAGTCACCATCTCTGGATGTGTTTAAGACTGGACATGGCACTTAGTGCCATGGTCTAGTTGACAGGGTGGTGTCAGGGCAACGGTTGGACTCGATGATCCCTGAGGTCTCTTCCAACCTGGTTGATTCTGTGATTCTGTGATTCTGTGAGGTACAAAAATACATAAATAAATTCATCTGTTAACAATGAAGGACACCAGTAGGTTGCTGTGGAAGCCAGACTGATGGGATGCAATGGACAGTTGAAAGACAGGTATCACTCAGATATCTGCCATGGAGGATCTAAAAGGACAAATCAAGGAGAAAAAGGAGTTGGTGATCTATTAGGAGTTAAAATTACAGTTTGCCTTGGGAAGATGAGAAGTTCCTGTACTAAACTGTTTTCCTTCTAGTATGAAGAGCAGCACTGGACACCACAGCACAGGGTCGCAGAGTGGAAGGGAGGGTCTGAATATCATACATGGATGAGCTCTGTAGCATGGAAGAAGTGGAAAAAAGCAAGTAGGGGGCATTTATAGTGTGATTCTGATTTGGAGGGCAAACATCCCTTGTGTTGGGCTGAGTAATTCCTGCACAGGAGTATCAGCTTTTGGTCAAGTGGTTATTTTGAACTGGGGATTGGAAAGCATATTTTTTATAGAGTTCCAGCTTGAGTTGCTCAAAGATTTCAACAGAACAGTACAGATTTGGTTCCGGTTTCAGAAGAAACAACAGTTTGAGACAGTTTTTTTGGGTTGGGTTTACACTTGGCTTAATTCCGCACCTAGCAAGGATGGCTGACTTT
Organism: Nyctibius grandis; assembly: GCF_013368605.1. Taxonomy (NCBI): domain Eukaryota; kingdom Metazoa; phylum Chordata; class Aves; order Nyctibiiformes; family Nyctibiidae; genus Nyctibius; species Nyctibius grandis. The sequence goes on from NC_090662.1 coordinate 68,587,738, forward strand.
GTAGCATGGTTGAGTGTTACAACAGAAATAAGTTGTTGCTGAATTCTTCTGTCTCTCCACCCCTTTTCCTCCCAGCTGAGTTCAAAGAAGTAGAGGTAATTCACAAGCAGTCCTTTCCCCACACCTACCAACAACCGATCAGCGGTAAGACTGAGCTACCTTCATGATAACGCGCAGTGGCAGAACATTATGGGAAAAGCAACGTAGCTTCTTCCCATATTGTACCAGTGCATAAAAGACTTCACTTTTCAGAGCTGTCAGTTTGTCATTTTCATGAACCCTCCTACATGCAGTGAATTATTTCTTTTCTCCCCCCAGACAAAGACTGTACAATTAAATCCCTATGTTTTCTGACTTAAACATTCTTATCTTTTCTTGGCTAAAAGTAATATCTCCTATGATTTTCATTTTTGAACTTGCATTTTATAGAATTTGGAAGGGAACATAGTTCCTCAGACTATGTTCATTTCTCAGCCAGTGAGGTGACATTTAAATTTGTCTTAAAAAGAAAAGAGAAAAAGAAAAAAGTGTCAGACCCAGTGCAATTATGTTCTTGTTCTGTCTATGCACCTTTCCCTCCATTTGCATGCACTCATCTTCTCTGGGTTGCTGATCCAGCTGTAGAGCCTGCAGGTGGAGAGTGCTGTTCTGTAGGATGACATAAGGGCACCTGAGTTTGAAAGCTGCCTTGTGAAGCTGTGCTGGAAGTTGCCATCCCAGGTGTCTGTTATCAAACTGCAAAAGCTTATCTTAAATATGGGGACTTTGCTGATATCTTGGAGCACTATGATGCAATAGTCGCTGTCGATCAGCACAGGAAAAACATTGGGCAGCCTATATGTATCTGAGTGTGTCAGTCTTGCTGCCACTGTTAAGCATTTCTGATTTCTTGTAAGCTATTCTTCCTGTATCTTAGGTTTATTTTCATCATTAATATAGAAACTCCTGGTCAGAACATAAATTTCTTCAGTAGCGTGTTGTCTTACACTCCAGTTTTGGAGGCATCCTCAATTCATTATCACTTATCACTTTTTAGGCAAAGAGTACTTGTGCCAATAGAGCTTTTTTTAACTGGGACTTGATTTTCAATCATCTTTATATTCATCTGTGCAGATGTGACAAAGCTGTGTATACCAACAGACAGAAAGCATGCAATAAGCTAATGCTGAAACAATTGCTAATTTCCATCCCAGTGGCTCTACCAAGAGATGGCCACAAACCACGTGTTTTGTCAGGTCTGCAGTATTTTCAGGTCAGGAAGAAAATTGCTCGCTTGTTTAAAAAGCAAGAAAAACTTTACATTTCAACTAGCAGTGCAAATGCTGTGGGACAAATATCTTAAAATTGAGACAAAGAAAACAATAAACCTGTATATTTATGACAGTGCACAGTATTTCAACTTTTGAAAGGCAGTGTGTGTATTCAGTGATCATACCACTGGCAGAGTTCTGTTACTAACTAGATTAAAACAGAGAAAATGGACAGTCTTTCAGTGGAAGCACGGGATGAATAATCTACTTTTAACTGAGCCAGGGGCCAGTTCTTATAGGACAGACATTTGATATATGCGTTATAATACACAGGTTTTCTATCTTTCTTTAAAAATGGAAAATGCAAATGTGGCCAAGTTAATTTCCATAGCATTCAGCTAAACTTACAAAAGCAAATAGTAGGTTACACTAAGGTGGAAGCCAGCATGAAATCAAAACAAAGCTTTTCAGGACAACTTTCTATCAATATATGGCCACTTAAATTTATAGATAGGGACCCACTGAGTGTTTCAAAATCATATAGACAGTTGAGGCATCTAAATCTGGCTGAAATCTGTAGAAATGAGGTTTCTGTGCTACTACTTGGTTTTGAAAGTCTTCCTGGGTTCTCTGTATCAGACTTACTACAGTGGAAATCCATTTCTTAGCCACATTTCTGTTTCCTGTTTCCCAGAACAGAGATGCTGAATGAGGATCCTCCAGGGATATGAGGGTGGATGTTCTCATGGGCAGAGAAGTGGTTGTCCTGAGACTTCCCAAGAAAGCATCTCTGTCCTGAAACACAGCTTGGCTGTGGTAGGGCCCTAGGCAGGTAGAAAAAGGCAAACTGCAGAGGGGAGGGGTAGCTATATAGAGATTAGAGAACTCAGAAGAACCTCTGTAATTCCAGGCCACACAGCCAGCAAATGGGCTTCTTGATCTTGCTTGTCATTTACGGTCTAATGTCTATGTTGTTGTGCAGTGGGTAGTCATAATTTTGAACGCAGTGATGGGCCTGTGAGGAGATGGCCCAGTTTTGAAGAGGCATGCTCTTTTTCTTCTTTCAGAGAAGATTAAAATCACTTCATATCCTGTTTTCATTTTACTGTTCCATGGAACACTTTGTCTAAGTAGCTTTCTTCTTTTCTTGCAGTCCTCATTCCATCCCAGATCGCCTGCGGATCAGAGTGAACAGGATTAATTTACAAGAATATGAGGGGCTACATTATGACAAGGAAAGACTCCGGGAAGCTTGTAAGTTGGAAGAAGCCAGGTTGTAGCTGCTTTTGGTAGAACATTCTGTATAAATCTTACATTAACAAAAAAACCCCAAACCAACAACAAAAATCCCCAAGCACAGGGTCAAGCATGCTTTTTTGGATGAGTCACATAGAGTGTATATTCATCTGTTTATGTATATGCACATATATATTCTCTCTATGTAAATATTCTCTCTATAAAAAGCATATATAGAGAATTCTTCTGTTTTCTTACTCAACTATGCCTTCTGCAAGTTGATTTTATTTACTGTAGAATAAATGTTTTTCACTCCTGTTTTTTAAATTCCTGTCTTTCTGTTGATTCTGCTGGTTTTCTGCTAGTGTATGAAACTATTCAAGATTCTATGATTAGCATCAAATTTGACACTGAGTGGGGGGACCATGATTAATTTCATTTTGAGAATGTGCTCTGACCTTGTACGTGGTTCTTGCACAGGTGCATTTATCTTGGGAAACAATTCTGGCTTCCCCAGTCCCTTATTCTTTAACAGCCTTCAGTTTTCCACATAAGAGAATAATCACTGTTTTGTTTCCTCATATAATGGTTTAATTGCCACATTCAGGGGTAAGTCAAAAGCAGACAGCCGGTTGCTTTGGCAACACTGATGATGATGATGATCCATACTTAAAATGAAGTTCCTTTCCTTGGTTACACACAGACATTAATCAATGAGGGACATGGCTGCTTGTGATAACAATTTAATAGTCTTGTCATGCATCTGGCTCATTATTCATATTAAATTACAAGCATGACTGTTTGTTGTGCAACAAAGCTTCAGCTCCCTCTGTAATACAGAGTGCTCTGGTAATTACAGGATGACAATCCTTTTAATTGGTTCGCTTATCTTACTGTTGGAAGATAGTTAAACTGTTTCACTTTCACTCCTCTAGTCCCACCCCTCCTTATTCTCCCAGTTCACCAGCTCTCCTTCCAACAGAAGAACTGGAATGGCTTAAATTTTACTATAGGTCCTGAGAGCCTTTTCTGAAGTTTCTGTTAGTGGATTTTGGTCATAATTAAAGCAATCAAAGCCTTCATCACTGGTCTGAGAAGAATTTTAACAGGATGAGGATTATGGCGCACTGGAGAGGAATTTGCTTCAAATTTAAATTGAGAGTTTGACCTTGTGTAACCTTCAGGCCATATTGAACCAAGCCTGTCAGAAAAAATCTGGTTCATTTGGTGGTTCATCCTATGGTTTCCCATCTGAGGAGAACTATCCTCATCCATCCTCACTATGGATGTAAATTTAGTGTGTGCGTATTTAGTATATATTATATAGTCCGTAAGAGCCATTTACATGTTCTGACACAAAATATACAACTTTTTACACTGTTGTCACTGCAGTTGTAAATGAGTATTTATGTTACTTGTCACCTGCAAAAAAACATAATGATAACATTATAAAAAATGCCAGAGAATGATCTAAAACCTCTAAGATTTGGTTTTAGATTACACACGCATTTGATCACTTGCTGGATGTGTGCTTAAGAGGTTTTCATTCAAAAAGTAGATGTCCATCAAGAGGTAAAAAGATTGCTTTCAGGCATTGGCAGGCCATTTGCAGTAAGACCTCTCTTTCAAGTTGCTGCATGGCCAGCTTTATAATATAACATAGCTGGACTGGAGTATTCTCCCCAGACGTTTTTCATGGAGTTCTTTTTCCTATCTGTCTTCCTTTAGCTGTCTCAGTAATGCTTGTGCATTACTGTTTTTACATTAAAATATGAGAAAGCAAATAATAACCCCATCAACGTAAAATAAATTGGAAAAGATACCTCACCTTACCCTTTGCAGTTGTTAGGAATGTGTAAGAATGTATAACTTACAGCATACACTGATGGTCATCAGCCTACTTCTCTGGACATATAGCTGAAGTGTCTTCTATCAGAATTGTCCAACCTTTAGTTTTCAGGAGGCTGATCTTGATCTGAGGACTTCTGGGTGATGCTATTTATGACTGAAGGAAATTATGTACAGGAAGAGAAGTGCTCTCTAAACAGTCAGAAACCAAACTGTTTTAAATATTCTAGCCAGCTCCTTGACTTACATGAAGTAAAAAAATCGAAAATCCCTGTGGTTCACTGAGCACAGACCTAACGTCCCAGTTTTCCTGTGACTTACTGCAAGATGCTTGCATCTCTTCTGGAAACTGAGGCATAGCCAGTCATCAAGCTTCATGATTACACTACAGGACTACATAACTTAAGTTTTTATGAGGACGGAAGCTGGAAAATCACATGAATCTTCCTTTTAAGAAGAGTAGATAGCCATTTTAATTGCATTTCTGACATAGCTAATTGGATACATTTTAAATGGTTTTCTCGTGGCAGGTCTATGGATTGTTGCCTGCCTGGCGCTCTCATATGCTAAATACTTATATGAAATAATCGTGCTGACTATGTCCTCATCAGCAAATCATTTCATGGAGCATTGCCACTAAAAGTTGGGTAAAGGGGGAGGAGAGGAGTGCTAAGGGAGGGGAAGCGACTCTCTCCTTTACCAAAGAAAGTGATTACGGGGGCAGGGAATTGGAAAGAAATAGATTTCTGTGGCAGGTGAATAACTGAAATTTTGTCAGTCTGAATTAAAAATTTAAATGCAGATAGTACTTGTGCACTAGCAAAATACAAGAGCATTGTATTGGGCCCTGTTTCTACAATAGTGTTTCTACAAGGCCTGCTGCTGTCAGTGGGTTAGCTTCCTTCAGCCTGACTGTAGCTCTCAGGTGCATGTATGTCTCACTAGATGCTTGCAAAGGACTCAGTTTACATATTTGTCCAGGCTTTGGCAGAATACCTACAACTTAATTCCAGAATACTATACTTACTATCCATTCCCTACCCACAAGGATTAAAAGCGCTTTTACCTCCCTAAATCATTTAAAAACCAAATCAGAGTCTCACAGCAATCTGAGCAGGAAAACGAAGCCAGTTAATAACGAGTCATGCTGTTATCCTTGAAGGAAAAATAATAAAGAAGCTGTTATGTTTTTTTGCCTGTTACATGTCTACATAATAGAGTTTTGAAAGCTCTGACATCAGTGTAATAATCTGGATCATTTTAACTCACAGTAAATACATTTCGCTCCCCTTGTTTGCTTGAAATACTGATTTGCTTCTATCAACTACTTCACCTAAAATTGCACTTCCCAACATATAACAACTTGTCATACAAACTGTTCCATGAAGATTAATCTTCACTCTGCTGGAGGTAGACACCTCATTTTGAAAATCTCCTGAGCAGTTAAAGAATGTCATTTTGTCCTCTGAAGGGCATGACTGTTCTTAGCCCATTCTCCTTCTGTTGCTTTCTACTTTTCTTGTCACTGCAGCTGGCATTTAACCAAGATTCTGTTTCTGAATTGTCCCTTTCTTTCTTCCCCATGCTCCTTCTTTTCTCCTTCATTCTTTCTTCTGTCAACATCTCAGTATTGTCTGTGGGATGATTGATGATGGTACAGAAGATGCTTATTGATCCTTCAGCGAGGAGGGGTGAGTGCTTCCATGCACTCTTTTAAGAAAGGGATATGTGTTGGCATTTTAGTTATGTTGTAATGTTCTTCTCTGCAAATGTCGTCGTCTTCTCTAACACCTCCCTATACATGCCCCAAACACTTGTCACCCTAGTCACCAGCTTCACCATCTTCTGCCCAGTATGACAGTTGTACATTACATGACTGTAAACAAAACTACCATATTCAAAAAGTGAGTTGGATTGATGTTTCTAGATGGACAGAACTTAATTCTGTCTCTCTTGCCTGCATATCTTCTGTATGCTCTCTCCGATTTCCTGTTATTGCAGGAAAGTGTGATCTGAAACAGCATTGTGGGGAAACAATTGAGTTATTTTTAAAATAGCAAAATCTTTCTGTTTATGACACCCTGTTTTCCCCTTCCCAGTGTTACTAAGAAATTCCTGACAATGGAGGTATATGAAGAAATTAATTGTATTAAAAAAACACCAACAAACCAACCAACCATAAACTAGTGACCAAGTGGTCTTCAACCCTTCTTAGTCTTTCCTGCCAACACTATTGTAGATTTGCACCATGAAGATGGAGCCATGAAATAGCTCACTATCAGCAGTAGCTGCACAGGACCTTTTTTTTTTAATAGAGTATGTCAGTTCTTACTGCCCTTAACTTGTTGTTTTGTATGCTCTAGCCATGGAGAACCAATCTTAGTTTACTCGATGCCACTAAGATTAAGGAGGAATCATACCTGACAGTAGTGGTGGCAGTATCAGAAATAACTCTCAGTTCTGTAACAGCTCCAGGTCTCTCACACTTTTATACAGAGGCAGCTGTTCCTTATCTCCTCTTGAATAAAATGGCACACTAGATTAAAAAGCAATTTTTGAAGAAAATTTAGTTCCGTGTGTATAACAATTGAACTATCTGCAATCTAACAATCCTTTTCTCTGCAGCCTCCCTGCTTTGTGTGTGTGGGAGTGGGGGGTGGTGTAACATGATGTGATGTTAACCTTGAATTCTTGTTTCCCTCTGATTTTATCTAGCCAGATGTCTATATTGCATATGTTTCTGCCTCTAATTTCTATGGGTTATCTGAGGGTTTTGGGGTCATCCTAGGAGTTCTTATCCTAGGTACACAGAGGTACATGGAATGACAAGCTTGTGAGTCATTTGGGATGTGTACATAGAATCATAGAATCGTTTTGGTTGGAAGGGACCTTTAAGATCATCAAGCCCAACCATTAAGAGTTCTACAGAGATACTGTAGCTTCCTCATACCAGTGATATACTTACCACAGTTTGAGAATCACTGACCTATGAAATGCATTCTGATACTTTAAAGCTCAAGGATATGGCAGGCAAAGTTAATTTGGAAACTATTCCATGTCATTTTGAGCAACTAGCTAAATAAGAAAAGATCAACACTGAGGACTTTGTATTTACATCCTGAATATCCATAATGTAAAGGGCATAGGGGAGCAGAGGACCTTCTGCTAGGTGACTATGATGAAGGAAACCTGAATTAGCAGATGGAGTCAGGACAGGGGAGATTAGCCACTGAAGGAAATGTGCTCATGTTAGGAAGCAACTTTGATCTGAATGGATTTAGTTGACATGGGTTGTGTAGCTACAAACCTCCTCTTAGGGGACATGGTGGCTTATCTGTAGAAGTTCTGTAAAAGGCAGTATTACCTCCTGACTGTCTACTAAATTTCACTCTGCTTAGAAGTCACCACCTTGCTCTAACAGCTTTGTTTTCTCAACATGTGTTATGTAGACACTAGCTAATTCATGCATTTCTCTGTCACAGTGATTTAATAAGATCTGAAACTGAGAGGGTTGGATGGGTTGCTTAAAGTCACCCAGCAAGATGAAACTAAGAGGGTTAGAAGTCAGCAGTGAGTTAAATACTGGCAACTCTGCTGCCACTGAGCTTCCAGATTCTCATGCTGGTGTATACAGATGCAAACCACTGATAAATGTTTGTAACTGAAACAGAAATGACAAAAACATAGAGGAAGTTGCCAAGGGCATTGCTTGTGTCAAAGGAAATATCTTTTTACTTTTTGACGGATGAAACCTTACGGGCTTTGTCCAGACAGGACAGTGAATTACATAATCACAGAATCACAGAATCACAGAATGTTAGGGATTGGAAGGGACCTCGAAAGATCATCTAGTCCAATCCCCCTGCCGGAGCAGGATTGCCTAGACCATATCACACAGGAACGCGTCCAGGCGGGTTTTGAATGTCTCCAGAGAAGGAGACTCCACAACCTCTCTGGGCAGCCCGTTCCAGTGTTCGGTCACCCTCACCGTAAAGAAGTTTTTCCTCAAATTTAAGTGGAACCTCCTGTGTTCCAGCTTGCACCCATTGCCCCTTGTCCTGTCAAGGGATGTCACTGAGAAGAGCCTGGCTCCATCCTCTTGACACTTGCCCTTTACATATTTATAAACATTAATGAGGTCACCCCTCAGTCTCCTCTTCTCCAAGCTCAAGAGACCCAGCTCCCTCAGCCTCTCCTCATAAGGGAGATGTTCCACTCCCTTAATCATCTTCGTGGCTCTGCGCTGGACTCTCTCTAGTAGTTCCCTGTCCTTCTTGAACTGAGGGGCCCAGAACTGGACACAATACTCCAGATGCGGCCTCACCAGGGCAGAGTAGAGGGGGAGGAGAACCTCTCTTGACCTGCTGACCACACCCCTTCTAATACACCCCAGGATGCCATTGGCCTTCTTGGCCACAAGGGCACACTGCTGGCTCATGGTCATCCTGCTGTCCACTAGGACCCCCAGGTCCCTTTCCCCTACGCTGCTCTCCAACAGGTCTGTCCCCAACTTGTACTGGTACATGGGGTTGTTCTTTCCCAGGTGCAGGACTCTACACTTGCCCTTGTTATATTTCATTAAATTTCTCCCCGCCCAACTCTCCAGCCTGTCCAGGTCTCTCTGAATGGCTGCGCAGCCTTCCGTTGTGTCAGCCACTCCTCCCAGTTTTGTGTCATCAGCGAACTTGCTGACAGCGCACTCTATTCCCTCATCCAAGTCATTAATGAATATATTGAATAGTACTGGTCCCAGTACCGACCCTTGAGGGACTCCGCTAGACACAGGCCTCCAACTGGACTCTGTCCCATTGACCACCACTCTCTGGCTTCTTTCCTTCAGCCAGTTCACAATCCACCTCACTACCCGATCATCCAGACCACACCTCCCCAGTTTAGCTGTGAGGATGCTGTGGGAGACCGTGTCAAACGCTTTACTGAAATCGAGATAGACCACATCCACAGCTTTACCATCATCTATCCACCGGGTAACATCCTCATAAAAGGCTATCAAGTTGGTTGAGCAAGACTTCCTGTTGGTGAAGCCATGCTGAGTGCCCCTAATGATCCCCCTATCCTTGATGTGCCTAGAGACAGCACCAAGAAGAAGTTCCTCCATCACCTTTCCGGGGATGGAGGTGAGGCTGACCGGTCTATAGTTACCCGGGTCCTCCTTCTTGCCCTTTTTGAAGACTGGAGTGACATTCGCTTTCCTCCAGTCCTCAGGCACCTCTCCCGTTGCCCACGGCTTAGAAAAGATGATGGAGAGTGGCCTAGCAATGACTTCCGCCAGCTCCCTCAGCACCCGCGGGTGCATCCCATCAGGGCCCATGGATTTATGGACATCCAGGTTGCTTAATTGGTCCCTGACCCAGCCCTCATCAACCAAGACAGATTCCTCCTCTATCCTGACTTCTTCTGAGGCCTCAGGGGTCCGGGGCTCCTCAGGACAGCCTCCAGCAGTATAGACAGAGGCAAAGAAGGCATTCAGTAACTCCGCCTTCTTTTTATCCTCTGTCTCCAGGGCCCCCACCTCATTCATCAGTGGGCCTACATTGCCTCTAGTGTTGGCTTTACCTGCAATGTATTTGAAGAAGCCCTTTCTGTTGTCCTTGACCTCTCTTGCAAGGTTTAATTCCAAGGAGGCCTTAGCTTTCCTAGTTGCCTCCCTACATCCTCTGACAACAGACTTATATTCCTCCCAAGTTGCCAGCCCCTCCTTCCATGATCTGTACACCCTTTTCTTCCACTTGAGTTTGCCCAGCAGTTCCCTGTTCAATCATGCAGGTCTCCTGGTACCCTTCCTTGACTTCCTACCTGTTGGGATGCTCTGATCTTGAGCTCGGAAGAAGCAGTCCTTGAATGCTAACCAACTATCTTGGGCCTCTTTACCTTCTAATTTTTCTAACATTTCTTGCTTTGACTGACCCGCATACACACACACACATACACTCACACATATACTCAAAGATTAGAAAGAGATAGGAGTACAACAGAAGAAAAAGTAGGATGTGATCAGATAATTAAAGAGAATAGCACAATGAGTATACACACAGGTGCTGAAATAGGCAACTTCAGTCTTGGCTTTTTCTAACTTTGAGCTCTTCATCTTGTAGTCATAGTAACATTTATTTAACATAGTGTGTCATTACCTGGTTTGGGAGGAAGGAGTAAATCCAAAACATTGAAATCTCATCCCATCTCATTGAGTTATAGAATCATAGAATGGTTTGGGTTGGAAGGGACCTTTAAAGATCTAGTTCCAACCTTCCTGCCATGGGCAGGGACATCTTCTGCTAGGTCAGGTTGCTCAAAGCCCCTGACCTTGAACACTTGCAGGGAAGTGGCATCCACAATTTCTCTGGGCAACCTGTTCCAGTGTCTCACCACCCTCATGGTAAAGAATTTCTTCCTTATCTAATCTAAATCTACCCTCTCTTGACTCCACATGGGGCATGTCTACATTCAACAGAGTCCTCTGCCTTTTGAGCTAGTGGGGAAACTGTCACCTGTAAGTTTGCTGTTTCCTTTAAATGAGAAGAGATGGGCAGTATTCCAAATAGATGTAAATATATATTTACCCTAGAGGAATGGGGACACACAAGAATATTAAGCTCCATTTCAGACTTTCCAGGAAATCTGCTATAGTTTTTCTGGTATAGACTTTTCTGTGTGATTTTTCTGTGCATATTATACTTCTCCTGTTTCCTTTCCTATTGCTTTTCTGATTTGATTTCCTCTTATCTTCAGTCCTGGTTGTCCCCTTTGGCTATCCCATCCCACACACATCCTTCCTGCTTGTCTTAGTCTGTTTCTGCAGATCTTACAGCTCAGGTTCCTGTTCCTTTTCTTAATCCTAAACCCTTACTCACTGTTCAGCCAGACCTCTTCTTTCAGCTCTTAGTCCTGATACCCACTCCCTGCCAGTTTCAATTCCCAGCTTTTCATAGTTTTCTTTCTATAACCCATTTCCTTTTGTGTGGTGTTTGGGACAAGTTCTCTCTTCATTTGACTTGGGTAGCTTCTTCTTTTTTGTGGCAGGGTATTGGAGAACTCACTGAGAGCCTGGAGGGGATGACCGCCTTCTCAAATGTGGTCTGGTTTAGTCTGATAACCTCCATTGTGTTTTACCTCCTGACATGTGAAGATTTTAAAATTGGACCACTAGTGCCAAGAAAACTAACAACCAATGAACCTAAGGAGGCTTAGTTTTTGTCATTATAATAAAGAAAAGGGATCTGCAGAGACACATGGCTTAGATTTGTGTGGTAAGAAAATCCGTACAAACTCAGTTGTGTTAAAACCATACTGAGAAAGCCAAACCTCTTAATATAAATGTCTGAATATTTTAGAATTCTTTCCTAAGAATTTACGTCGTCCTTCACATCTCTAATATCAGTGGAAACTGCTCAGGAAAATGACATTCTTATAACATCTTCAGTAGTGAGGATCCTTTATTTGCTACATTAAGCATTTACAAGCCGATGTCTAATCTTCCCAGTCCCTTGAGGTATGTCAGACTCGGAATGAGTTTTCCTGGCATTCATTCACATCTACCTTAATGATCTGTCTTGAGGCTGTTTTGTTTGGGATTTGAGTGGGTTAATCATGGTGTTTAGATCACAAATTGAATCCTTTCATAACAATAAATGGAGAAGTTAATTGAATTTTATTTTTTTCTTCATGGTGTCATATGCAGTATATTCAGGCTTCTTCCATTTGTGTTCTCAGTACTATTAAAGAGTTCACTAGCTTTAGGTATTCAGCATAATGGGCAGTTAATAGGTGGAAGATTTCTTCTTTGTTTATAAATTCCGTAGCTAATTTAATGAGGACTTAGGAAATTACTACTATTCTTACAGTCAATTAGAGCATAATGCTAGCCATACTGCTGCACCTACCCCCACCCTCCTCCTGCTGATACTAGATTTTGGTTAGCGTGTCTGGGAACAAAAAGCTTTCCACAGTACTGATTCAGAATAAGAAGCAACTGTCTGCCTGTCTCATCTCCTGAGGTTCTTGCACTGCTACTCATCACTGCAGCTGTATCCACAGCTCCCTGGACAAAGTCCTTTTCACCATTCAGAGAACACAAAGAAACTGGGAGCTGGATGCAAAGGGCCAGAAGAGCAGGTGCCTTGGGAGAAAAATATCTGGCACTTCAATGCTGTGGCATGGCTCTTGATCTGAGACTATCTCTTATTTTTGGCATATTCTCATGTCTGGATATATCCATATATTCACAGGAGTGGACAGTGTATGGGTGTACGGGAGAGTTGCTCTGCAGTGCCTGTGCTCTTAATGTAAGAATTTGTCTCCCATCTTTCACCTGGCATACCTAGTAATCACTGTGTCCCACAGCGCTGTTCTGTACTGTCCACATCCTCATCCACACAGGGCTATTCAGAAAAGGTAGAAGTTCATTTATTCCTGAATGGAGGTGCCCACAATGACATTGAATGCCATGCATGTTAACTTTATGCCTTTAACTGATTCAACATAACTTACCTCATTTTGCCTCTATTGCACAGTATTGCCCTATATTTAGAATGGGCAACAATCCCATAGTTTCAATCCTGTTATCAATCATTAAGGATTCCTTTTGTTTTCAAACAGCAGTTATTGTGAAGCACTTTGAAAAATCCTGGCTGAATGGTGCATTGTGCATACTTACTGTGGTTTATGATAAAAATGAGGTCTGGGAACGTTTTCCTTGCCGAAACCCAGAAAGGTTTTGCAAAAAAAAACAACCAAACAAAAAAAAAAAACACACCCACAAAAAAGCTTTCAAATGAGCATGAACAATATGGAATGGAACCATTTGAGACCCACCTCACACACCTTCTCCCTTAGCTAGCCATTGACCCATAAAGCCATAGGTAGTGCTAATTCAGGATTTCCAGGCAGCAAAAGTTGCACATCTCTTTTTAAGAACAAAGTCACCCAGCCCAGAATTCCAGAATTGTTCTATGATCACCAAGAATAGATGGGAAATAATTTAATTAAACCTGCGAAACATGACTTTCTTCTTCACTCATGTATATGAGGCCCATAAATGTCACTGCTAAACTATCTATTGTATACTAGTGTTTTATTTTCAGACATTTTGGTGGATTTCCTTAGAATTCCAAATGTTCATAAGGTCCTTCTCCTTTGGGCTGTCAGAAACAGTGATAGTTACAGATTTCAGTTCTGTTAGCTGTGTTGTTTCAGCAGGTCAAAGCTCTGGTCCCCATTAATGCATATACTCCTCCATGGAGGAAGGAAATAAACAGAAAAGAGGCAAAATCAGTTGTGACAGTTTATGAGCAAGTTGTGTAGCTCCCTAGTGCTCTGTGGCTATTGGAGGTGTAGTTGTGTGTGCTGCAATTAACTTTTTAGTGCTATAAATGAATTTAACAAATGCTGCTTTCAGTAAGGACTGCAGAGGGATCTGCTGAATCGAAACTAGATAGCCATTAAATACTCTCTACGAAGAGCTTAAGGGTCTCCTGTCAGAGCAGGTTAAGCAATAATAAACCCTAAGCAAAGAGAATCAGTCTGTAACCCAGAGTGTCGGAGCGCATAAAGCAAACTTCTTGATTGACCCTCATTCCACTCACTTGTCTCTCACTCTCTGTTCTGTAATGTAAAAATCTGGGAGGTCGCAATGAGCACTGTTCCCTTCTGGCCTTTCTGAAAATGAGCAGATGGTTTGGCATCACTATTGGATATCAGTGTTGCTTCAGGAGAAGCGAAAGCTTTTCCCTTTTCCCCTGGTCTTCCTGCTTATCCCTTCTTTATTTTCTTGTTTCTTTCTCCAGCTTTTTTTTCCCTGCTTCTGGTTTCCCCGGGTTCATAGCTGTCCTTCTGTTCAAATTGCATTCTAAGCACGATGCTGGCAGCACTGTTCATGTTCCCCAGAGCCCTGAGCTGGCCTCTGAGGCCAGTAATGACCTTCACTGCCGTAGGTTCTCCCCTGCTCTCCAGCCTGAGACCACTGAGCTTCTCTTTGTGCTTCTAGCCTCGGTGGGCCACGAAAATATAAGCCGCATTCCCCATTATCTTTTACCACTGTCTTGTTTTCTTATCAGAGTGAAGACTGTCTAGGTAGATAAATATCTCTCCCTCTTAATCAACTTCTTTTGAATGGCAGGATGGGCTGCAGCACAGTTGTTTTTTCTATTTATCTCAGAACTGTCAGTGACTTTATGTTGCTTCTTGTTATCCAGTTACCAAAATTTTTCATGAGCTGATATTCTTCTCTCCTTCTGGAATACTTCAGATGAGGATTTAAATCTCTTTCCTGCTGCTTCCCTACTTTTTTTGCCATTGTTTGATTAAAGGCCCTCCAGGGAGAAAAAAGAACTTAATTCAGTGATTCAGTTTTAGAAAATCAGGTACTCAAGAGTTTTCACTTGTTTTCTTTTTATTTAATGAGATCTTAGTAGTTAGCTCTCTTGGTACCTTCCTTGTGGACTCAGGTATGCTTTTTCTCTTTTGTTCTTTTTGTGGGTTTGTTTTGGGTTTTTTTTTGGCTGCAAGAACAGAATGGTTAATCCTCTGTTATTAAAAATGCTGCTCTCAGCTGAGGGGAATTATTTGCTGTATTTTTACAAGTTCTCTTTTTTTCTCTGAGAAAATATGGAGATGTTGTGTCAATTCTGTGTGTAAATGGAATAATGTCTGTTTTGATTTGAAAGCAGCCTTACATCAAAATAACATGGTGCTGGACAGTTTTCTCTGAAATCAGTCTGTGACTTCAGGCTGTGACTTTCATTACTTTAAATCACTTTTGTAGATTTAAGAGTTATAAAAGTGAAATATTACTTTCTTATTTCAATGTATAAGAGCATCTCCCTAAACTCTTGTTCTGGGGTGTGTTCCTTTCTTTAGAGTTAATAATTGATATTGATATCAGATGATGTCACGCAATTTAACTGAATCTAGTTTAGCGTCTTCGGTGTGAAAGAGTTGAAAACCAGAATCCTTGATAATTGTAAATCAGTGAAATTAATGATGAATATATTCTTGCTTTTAAATGACTGTTAAGAATTGGATAGCAGAAAGCTTTTGTGAGGACATTATAAAAAAAACAAAACAAAACAAAACAAAACCTGAAGCATATTGCAAATCTTTTAAAGTTCAAGAGACTTCAGTTAAAGAGGTTTTTCTTTGTTTTTGATTTTCCAGCCATTCCCCTAGGAATTATAGTTGTACGAGGAGATTGTGACTTGGAGACCTGTCGTATGTACATTGACCGTCTACAAGAGGTGAGGTTTTTTTGAATTCAGGTATCATGTATTAATCTCTGTTATGCATCTTTCAGTTCTGACCGCAGAGGTCTAGTGGTTGCAACAACCATATATTGAGTATTGCAGTTTGCCTACCACTGAAAACAAAACTTTAGAGTTATGATATGATAATAAAAGCAGGAGTAGGACTGAAAAATATTTTCTAAGCAGGAAATGAAAAGTCATACTGTTATCAAATGATAACAGAATTGACATGGATGGGTGTGTTTACGTCTCCTTGAGTTGGAATGGAATACCAGGACTCTCCGTGTACCTTGCTGAAATTACACAAATTAGTGATTCAAAAGTGTGTTATGTAAGGATAAACATAATGATATTCAAGTGGGTCTAATTATGCAAATGTCATTCTCTAATACTGTCATAGAGTAATCTGAGACACCAATGAACACTACAAATATCAACTAGATATTTCCAAATACACAGAAATGTATACTCATGCAGCTAATAATAATGTTGGTCTTACTGTCTTGAACACTTTGCCTCACAAGAGTTGATTCTACAGTATGGTCTGGAAAATGGAGACTCTAAATGCGCAATAAACTGAATAATTTTAAGTGTGTATGCATTTAGTGATAAAACTAATGGATTTTCATTAATATACTGTCACTGGTATCATCTTTTACTGGTATCTTTCAACAACATTTACAAGTGTGAGTATGTTACGTAGGTTTCTAAATAGGTGGTCCAATTGACATAGGAGCTATGAACCTCATCCATCCCACTGAATCTTTGGGAGCTACTGGCTTCCCTGTGGTTTCGAAACTCTGCACTTGCAGCCTGAATATGGGCTTTAGTATCTCACTACAGGCTTTCACTTTTTTGCATTTCAACCAGGATTCCCTTCATCAAATGCATTTCTGAACATTCAGACCTGAGGTGTGGCTATTATTATCAGACATAAAACCTTACTGTAAGGTGATGCATATTTAAGGTATCTGGTGATGGAAAACTACAATGAAATAATTGTGATGATGTTCTCAGCAGATTACAAATGTGATCTCAGGCTGAGTTCAGGCAACTTAATATGGCCAGTATTGGGTGGCGAGTGGTTGTACAGCCCTGGAGGAAGCACAGCTAGAAGTTCTGGTTGAATTACCTGTAGTAGTTGTGGAGGAACTGCATTTCTCCAGCCTTTGGCAGGGTTTGTGCTACTTTTTTCGTGTGCTTGATTTGGCTCAGACCCATTTGCTGGGAATGGAGGTGCCAGGGCTTTCTGCACTACGCCAACTTGCATGCCAGCTGGGGAGCTGTGATCTGTAGGCCAGGCTTTTTGGAAGGCTATGTCATGAGCTAAAGATATTTGACAAAATGTCTATTAAATTAGATTCCTGAACCCTGCTAAATATCAGTCGTTCTGATATGACCTCGCTGACATGAGGTAGTCTTAAAACGGGGAGAACTGCCAGTGGTTTTCTTTAGTGCATTAATTCATTCAGAAATATTTGCAAATAGGATTTATGGATTTTAGCATCTTTTCTTTCATTTTTTTGCTGATATTCTAAATTTAGATAGATTTCATAGAACAAATTAGGACTGTGATATGGTAAAGATCCATTAACACGTTCTCTTTATTTCAAAAACCATTTTTTTTGACCAAATGCATGCAAATCTAAACTTTAAGTGAGCTTTCTGTGACTGTTCTGTGGTGTTCGTTTAATATGCTTAAAACTAGTGAGAAACACTTGCAAACTTGTTTATGTTTGCCCAACCACTTCAGATAGTAGAACTGCAAACAGCTCTTGTTGCTTTAATTTTTTTCATCATCGGCATGTCTTTCATCCTCCTACTAGGACCTACAGTCAGTAACTTCTACTACACAGAGAGTTCATTACCAGGTAAGATAAGCTTTCCTCTTAGTATCAGAACAAAAAGAGGCTTAACGATGTGGACTGCACTCTAGATTTGAACCTAGGTTTTCTTTTTGTTAGATACTTGTATGTTAGATGAATTTCTGATTATCATTTACCCTCAAATGTTGGACGTTCTTTCTGCTTTCCCTGGGACAGTCCTTTTCCTTGCAAACCTTATGGAATCATCTTTAATATTAGCACAGCATGATGATGAGAGTGGTATTACAATAGCAGTGCCTTGCATATTGAAGTGAGAGAATGTGTCCTGTAGGACAAATGACACAAGTAAAATTGCTTCTCTGTCTGAGAAACTGAACAATAACATGTTATATTGCATAGCAGTAGTACTGAAGTCCATCACTGAGAAAAAAGGTGTGCTAGCAGGCCTAACTGCTTAATAATGCTGTGCACCACAATCATGTACCTCTAGTTTAACATAATCTTCAGAGTAGTTGTTTAATCCATCCAGGGTGCGATTGTGTCTTTTGCATGTGACAAATAGGTTCTAGTTTTAGGTGGCTAGTTTTTAAAATTGGTCTCTCTGTGCATTTTACAACTTTATTGTACAAATTATTCAATACAAAACTTGCTTTTACAGTTGGAAGTATTGTGCAAGAATGCATATTTCTCTCAGTAAAATATTGGGCTGCACAGTGCTTATATTGGGAATAACATAACTCAGACTAACTCTACTGACGCCTGAGCTGATCTGACATTAGCGCAGAGACTTGACACATACAACGGTCAATTGACACAGCATGTAGGATCACACGAGAAGTATGCACAGTGTTGATAGCCTTTTCCGAGACTTAACAATGCAAGTCTTGTTGAGATCAGCAGGAATGAGTTCACTGAGAAAGCATACAGAGATCCAGCTGATGGGAACTCATTGCAGTGAAATTGCAGATAATTTCTTCAGGGTTAATGATTACCTGGGTGATACAGAATTCCAGTTTGGCAAGAATGCCTGTAAATGAGCTGAATGCAAGAAGACACTCTGAGAAAATGTAGTTTGGCCTGTTTTCCTGGAGTTGCCACTTTCATAACAGTTCATAGTTTGTTTCTGCATTTCCCTGTCCAATTTTAACCTCATATTTTTTGACATTTGTATCAATCATTGCCCTGGAACTGAGTTTTAGAGCAGTGCTAGTATCTAGCAAATTGGCTAAAAACCCAGCATCTATTATTCTGTTCCACTCATTATAGATTAAGCTAAGTGGCTGCCAACTGGTCCATGTGTAGGAAACTGCCTGAAGTAAAACGAAGAACTAAAACTACATGTATGGGGAGGGCCAAAAGAGAGTATGAAATGTCAGAAATCAGCCCTGTATTTGGCTCTAACCTCTGCAGTTATAGCAGTATATAAATTAATTGCCTAGCCATCTCCTGTAGTGCATATCAGTGTGAAATCCCTAACATGCTATCAATTTTTTATGTTGCTACATTTTGAATGCACCCCCCTCTGTGTTTTGTCTTCAGTACTTGTTTATCCTGGATTCTTCAAACATTGGTTTATTCTCAGTGGGTCATTTCTACAAACTGTCATGTTAGGTTGATTTGAGGTTTGTTCCATGTTTGTTGGTATCCCTCAACATATTAGAGAAAGTGGGAAAAGCAGGGGATAGAGGGCATGAATAAGGTACTTGAGTTGATCGAACTGTCTCCTTACCTCACTAATAAGGTGTCATGGGTACTTTTAGGTCTCATAAATGCAGTTCTCTTGCGTGATTCCTCTGCAGCTCAAAACATGAGGAGTCAGCAGAAACAACATCAGCAAGCCCAGGTGCATATGAGAAAAAAGAAGTTAGAGTTGTTTTTCATTCTGTTTTGTTTCTCTAATAAGTTTAATGCTTATAAAATATTATTCTCATGGGACCGAGACTTCCTAAGCTAGCTCTGCAGTTGAACTGTAATGAAGTCTTGGAAAGAGCATGTCACAGTATGCAGTTTGTGACTTGAATTTACATTTACCAGCATTATCCTTATCTTCATTTTCCCAGCATTATATACTCTGCTAGGTCTATGTATTTTTACTCATGTCTCCTCTTTGTATCATCTACCTTTTTAGTATGCACTATTATCTTTGAATATTTCTTCCTTTTGTCCTTTATATCCCAGTTCTCACCTTTCCAAAAATAGTGGCCTAGATATTAAGATACATAAAGCTTTGTGCATGTAGATACATAGACATTAGCAAACCTAGTGGGTTTCAGAAAGCCCTTGACTTACCCACATACAATTCTGTTGTGATACAAGCAAACCTAAGCATCCCAGAACTACAAGAGCTCGTATTAGAGAAAGACATGGATGTGTTTAAATCTGATGCTTAAACCACTGAAAAATGTCATTTGGTCCACATGTGCAGAAATAGTTCACTTTATGTAATGTTATGCTGTGGTTGTCTTCATCTCTTCTGTAATGCACAGAGGTTGGAGACAAAAACCTGTACATGACAGCAAGGTTTATGGGATCAAGTAAAATCTGTGAGTCTGAATATGGGAGAGAATTGAGGCTGGTTTATTTTTGTCAGGGTGACTATAGATGCAGGTATCATGCATCAGAATATATATATGTATATATATTTTTTTTAGTCAAGCAAAGTCTGTAAGTTGATGCAGTAATATTTCAGGCAAGGTCTCTTGCCAGGACTATAACCAAACTCTAGGGCACTGAGGAGACAACAGATGAGTTGTCTGGAGCCATCTTTGCTTTTCTGTCCTGGATAACCAGAAAGGAAAGGCAATAATAGATGGTTCCAGTCAATCCCAGAGGCAGAAGCTAATAAGATGAATCTTGCAAAAGCTGTCATGATACCAAATGAAATTAATAACATATTGTAGTAGCATCATGCCAGGAACTGATATGTATTCACCTGGCTGAGAAATGAGTGTCCATCACAATACAAACCGCTAATCATCATCACAGCTGCTTGAAAACAACACATAGTGTATGCAGGCACCCTGCTGACCAGGAAGCTGGGGAAGACAAGAACTTGTGCCTATCTGTACAACATCAGTGTGACCTCATTTTTTTCTCAGGTGGCTGAAAAAGTGTCAGATACCTTTACGTAAATCAAAGAGCAATCTCTGACTCTTAACATATGAGGGCATTATTTGCTCTGTAATCAATTTGGAAATTGTTTTACCTAGTCAGACTGAAATGACAACTTCCTTCAGCATTCTTTGAGATTTTCCCGAGGCTGAAGAAAGCAACCTGCTTCTTCTCCACAGCCTTACTGACACGTCTGGACAGTCTGGGGAATTGAACTGATGAACTCCCATTTTTATGTCGATATTTTCTTTTTTTTTTTTCTTAACTTTTTCTCACACATGGCTACTCAGATAAGTATATTAGAAATATTTGCAAAACAGTAAGATGAATTGCTGACAAATATCTATTACTTCTATGTTTTCTTGATGATATAAACACTAGGCAGTAAAAGCAGAGGAATATATATAGGAAACGGTGAACTTTTGAGAATCTGTATGAATGTTCCAGATGCGTTGGACATGTTTGATACACCGTAAATTTTCATTTTAATTCTGTGTGGTCTTTCTGCACTTTCCCTCTTCTTGTACACAAAGCATCCTCGCTTTCCTCCTTCAAACGATGCACGTGGTACCAGCTGCCTGAGGGAATGGTTGGTTTTGTGTCACTTGGAGTCTCTCACTTAGGTTGGGTGCCTTTCTAAAAGGTCTGCTGTAGCTCAGGCTGGAGTGGTGGATTTCTGTGTTATGCTGGGTTAAGCGTTCATAGCCCTGTTGTCCCTTCTGGCTGAAAACCCATGATTATTTGAAATCTCTTTATGGAACTCGCTCTTTCAGCCAGCCTTTACTTTCTGGTGTTGGACCTTCAAACAACTACTCACCTGATATAGCTCTACAATTCCTGATATGAAAATCATTTGTCCTGCATCCTGCTGTCAGGAAAGGTGCTGGGCTCCTGTGTGTTATCCTGAGAAGTCCCAGTGAGATATCATTGTATCCTGGTCTGCTTTCACCAGTCTATGCCCATGTTATGGATATATGTACATATATATTATTCACATTCTGTGCTTTCCGTGCACAGCAACACTTTTCTCAAAGGTACTTTTCCTCCCCATGGCTTCTACTTTTTCTCTTCTTGCCTTGTGATTTAGTATGCCATCCTGTAGTCTGTTGCCTGAAGGAGTAAAGTTTAATCTTGAGCCAGTATGTGCCTGAATTTACATCATTTGCAGGTGTGCTGATTTTACTGCTTAAGATGTAAATAAGGATAGAATCTGGCTCTATACAAATTTGGGGTAAGTGCCCAAGATCCACGCTATTGTGTTTTGCCCTGTGCAAATCTATCTGTGTTTAAACATTGTGTTCTAGTGGCTTTAGGAAGTTGGCTGGCCATCCACTGGCAGCATGGAGCAGAGCCATGACCACTCTCTGCTTTTTGAGATCCCTTTTGTCTCCCCAGCTCAGTGAGAGCTGAGAAAGCAAGGGGCAGCCTGTTTGACTCCTTGGTGAGTACAGGTCAGGAAGAAGGCCTTCATTCCTCCCCAGCCATTTGGTTTGGTTCCTGAAATAGCATCCATTGGCTCCCAAGCAGCCCATCTTTTTAGCCAGAATGGGAAGATGTTGATGTAGGATGTCTGTTTGCTTGGCTGGCTGTGGTCCCCAGGTCTGTGCTCTCTGTATTCTGGGTGTAGAGAATAACACTTTTTTACCCTGATGTGCATTTGGGACACGCCAGGGACAGGTGAAGTGGGCAATTGCTTTGAGTGGCAGATCAGTACAGGTGGGAAAGAGTGTAAAAATACTGAACTAGAATAAAGGAAGGTGACAGGCAAACAAGAAACAAACATAATAATTAGAGTTCATGGCTGTTGTTTGATACTGATGTGTATCTTTTTGACCTCTTTCACCTCTCTGTTCCTGTGTCCTCACAAATAAGGGAGGCTGTAGACAGCTGACAAAGCTGTTTTTTTGGGGTTTTTTTGTTGTTGTTTTTTTTGTTTTGTTTTTTTGTTTTGTTTGTTTGTTTTTTTGTAGAAAGCTGGTTTTGGATGCAAAGCTTTTTGGTACTGCTGAGCTGAAGGGAAGGGGACAGCAGAGGATGTGGCTGAAGCTAACCATGTCAGTTTAGTCTCTTCTATATTACAGTGAAACCCCGATGTCTGTTGAGGAGCAAATCCAGTGGGTTTGGGCTATGTAGGTTTTGCACATTTTGCAGTGTCAGTAGAGCAAAATGAAAAAAGCGGACTAGAAAGCAGTCCCTTTAAGAGAAAAAAGTTTGTTATTTTTTTATGTCATTTCCCTGCCCTATCCAGGACCAAGAAAGCTCTTTCCCCAGAGTACTTTCTGTTCAGAGGCTATCTCCTAGATGGTGCTTCCTAGATGGTAAGTGCATCTTCCTTCTCTCGTGCCTAGCATGCTGCTTGCTTCTGGTGTGCGTGTGAAGGATAGTGCATCTGAGAGTATTACCATAGAGGGGTAACTGTTCCTTTTGTTACACTGAGCAGGTAAAAAAGGAGCTGGGTGCCCCCCTTTCCCCTCTGAAAAATGAAACAGGCCCTTCATCTAGCCATCAAAATGTCTGCTGTAGCATTGTCACCCCAAGGAGGCATATTCTTCTAAGGGTGGTTAGAGGTTTGGTTTATTAGTGTCTCCACTGTGATGAGCGGCACTTACTGCATGGCAGTGCCTGCACTCAGAGTGCAGCTGGTTGTGGCAACACACTGCTGCTGGTAAGGCTGCGTTCTTCACTTTGATTTCTCTTTAAGTACTATAGTGTTTAGGTATTATAGTGTTTAGGTGACAGAAATGTACCTCCCTTTCCCTGTAAGACTTCATGTAACTCCCTGGAGAGCTGCACTCATATTTGACCCAGACTTTGTCAAAGCAGACGGCTTATCTGGGCTTTACATCAGGCTCCAGAGAACTGGAATTAGCTGCTAAATTGGATGGCATCTGCTTTTGCAAAAGCTTCAGTATGTGAGGACTGAAATTTTTATTCTTCTAAACAAAACCAGTTTCTCCTTGGCAATTTCTAATCACTCTTCCTTGTCTTATGAGGGGAATTGATAAAAAACATATTGAGAATCTGTTTGGTTTTTGGAGAAAGCTGGGTGGGTAGATGCAGACAGTTTTTGTCTTTAAGGATTTGATATTCCCTTGCAGTGCCAAAACCTACAATGCTGCATCACTGTGCTCTTGTGTCAAAACTCCAGAATGAACAAATCTGATTTCACTGGCCAAACTAAAGGCAAAGCAGAAACAAACAAAAAAAAAGCATCTGATGAAGCACATTGTAGGTGATTAAATACTTCTGGGTTTAGTAGTACAAATTATTTGGCAGTGACAAGATTCATATTAGGTACTTTGTTTAGTGAATCTCCCCTATTTTCATGTGTTTTTCATGAGTAGCATAAATTTTCCTTGAGCATATTGGTAATTCAGGGTGAATATCTGTGGCCATGCATTTGATTTAGAAAGAGCTCCCAAGCATGTTATTGTTCTTTAGATTCAAAATTTGAATAAGCCTGTCAGACTCATCAATTTCATGATATGCTTGCTGTACTCTCATTAGAACAATGCAGCTTTTTCTGTCACATATTTTAATGTAATAAGTTCTTCTTATAAGCTTGAAATTAATTTTATATTTTTTTAATATTTATTTCAAGTTAATAATTTCAGTGAATATTGTTTTGTTAAACCTCACCTTTAAATTCACCATCTAATGGGACAGGAATATGGACATAATGAATGAATCAGATTATGTTCTTGTGAAACCACAGTGACTTCACTGACACAGAGGTTGTTTTATGTGGTAGTGATGTTAGCTCAGCCCATCTTATCCATGCAGTTCTGCTCAGACCGTTTTCTTCACTACAGCTCTGTTGTTTCTCTGTCTTGCAGCAACTTCTGCTGATCGTTTTTACCGCATTGACAGATCTCAGGTAAATCTTTATTCGGTTACTGTTTCTATAGATTTTTTTAAAGCTATGTCAAATGCAGCTTAAAATGAATTATCTGCCATTCCTCCTGTGTATTCTAAAATGCTACTGATGTATCACAAAAAGTAGAGGGAAAAATTACAGGCCATTTTTTAGTTGATGTGATTCACATGATTTCACTGAAGTTTTGTATCTGCTGACTATCTGCCCTTCTGTTTACTACCAATCATCTGATGTACAGATCAGAATTTTCTACATTTGTCATCCTTATCAAGTCTTACTAAGGGCATCTGTGTGGCACCAGAGTATTTGAGTTTATCTTTTCACTGATGCTTTTAGTCACCAGAATTCTTGATCCTGTGTGTGTGACATGGAATAGCTATGGAAATTAAGGTGATGTTACAAGTTGAGTATTATGAACAGAGCTGTATCAAATATTCCCAAGGAACCCCAAAACAGTGTGTAGCACTGTTGGATTCAAACCTGTGGTATAGATTTGACAATTTGAATATATTTTCTAAAAGACACTTTGAAAATTTTACAGAGCTTTTAGTGTTTCTGATTTGTAGTCAGAACAGGCCAATTAGTGGCTCAGCATTAAGTGCAAACTGTTGATCTCACACAGTGGTCATTTGTATCAGGTACCCCTGAGAACTGTGTAAGCTGTTTCTGAATCAGAGGAACATATGACTGTTTCCTATCGAAAGCAGCCGGCCGTTTAGTTCAAGCAGAGGAGCTGTGGCTTTAGTTCAGAGGTCCCAGGTTCAGTGTCTGCATGTATCCACCACAAGGCTTCTTTTCACACAGTCATATAAATGCTTTGATGAAGTTGTGCTTTAACATTTGGAAAGCAAGGGTGAGGAAGATGCTGCTACAGGTTAAACTGGGCAATGTGACTCTGTTTGGCGTATTCTGCATTTCTTTAATGCATGACTCTGTACAAATGGTCATCTTTCCCTCCTACTCCTTTGCCCCGTGTTTCTGTGGGGGAAAGATCAATACTGTGTGATGGTCCCAGCCCACAAACCGTGGGCAGTTTCCTGCCCATTCACCTACACAGACACGCCTACTCACACTTGGTGTTTATTGAAGGACAATGAGCCTTCTGTGACAATAACAAAAAAGAGGGACTGAGAAAGAGAGCTTTGGTAACAGAGATGCAAAACAAGAATGTAGAAGCAATGGAGGTCTGGGAGAGTACACCTAAACAATGGAAATTCTGTCAGCCATCAGCGGAGGGCAGACTTTGGGTGTTGGTCCTCATTTTGAAATGCAAACCTCGTCTTTTTGAGTAGACTTCTAGTTCTCAGCTGAATGACATAGAGTCACTGAGTAGCAGCCTTTTAAGCATCGGTGTGAGTGTAAAGCTTGTTGGTTGGGAAACTTGTTTGGCTTGAAATCACTGAAGCATTTATTGGTGACTTCAGTGGCATTGGTTTTAGTGTGTGTGTATGTGTGTGCACTTAAATAAATACACAGACAGAGTGCCATGAATGCTCTTCAGAGACCCTGATGTGTACCCAGCTTTCCTATAGCTATCTGGATGCTCTGAGAGACCAGTAATGCTACAGGTTCATTATTCATTCCTTGTATCACTCCAACAGGAACATTTGCACTTTGTGACAGAAATTTCGCAGGACGAGATTTTTATTCTGGACCCAGAGCTGGTAATGTCACAGCAGGTGGGGACGCCACCAGGAATGCCTGATCTGGTAGTGGAGCAGGCCTCTGGGTGAGTGGTGCTGGAATCTGGCCTTCAGCAGCTGTATTAGACTTGGGCATTTCTTTTCTGGTCCTCTTTTCTGAAGGGTTGGGAGCTGTGGGAGAGCAGGTTTTAGGTGGGGAGCTGGGAACAGGATCATATGCAGACATGGTAATGACTGAAGGACAGTGGAATAACATCTACTCCATTACACATCCTGGAGCATACAGCAGGATTAATGGACTTCAGCACCCTTCAAACTCCTCACACCCACTGACTGTATCTGCCTCAGCATAAATTTGTATCAAACGAGTTACAAATCCCTTCTCTGCATGGTCAGGGCTCTGATACCACTGTATAAGGCCCTGAAGCCCTTTGTGCCTAAGAATGATGGTGAAGTGTTTTTGTTTCTTCTCATCCTCTGGCAGACCAGAAATGCTTCTATTCATCTTTAGGAACAGTCTCATACTCATAGTGAATTAAGCTAATTTAACTTGCTATGGGCTGAAAAATGCTGGGAACCAGTAAGCATAAGACAGCTTCAAAGTGGAGCACGCGAGGTCATTTCTGAGGGGTGACTGCCTTTCTCTTCCTTCTTCCCTCCCTAGAATATCAGATCGGTGGAACCCTGCAGTTCGAAAGAGGATGCTGAGTGACAGCGGCCTTGGCAAGATTTCCCCACACTACGAGGTACCTGACAAACAAAAGGACGCCAGCCAGACACATATGCTGCAGTAAGAGCCCTCTGCTTTTCTCTGCTTGATGATGCACTGTCACCATGACCACAGACAATGCCCAGTGGCTACTTTAAGTTTAATGAATTGTGCTGATGTGCTGAATTACAGAAGTATTTTTGCTTCTTTTCTTTTGTTCCTGCCTTCTGTTTCTTCCTCTTTCTCCACTATTATATATTTTTGCCTTTGTTTTTTTTTTTCTCTGTGGCATTCCACACTTTAATAAACCTAGATCCAAGTTTTCAAAAGTAAATACATTATTTTGGATGCCTGAGGTTCCAGCTAAGGGAACCTTCACGGCAACTAGTTATGAGAAAGACCAAAGCACTCACCCTAAATGTAGCTATGATGCAATGTGACAAAGCAGAAACCTCTATAACTGCTGCTTACTTTCAAAGATGTAGGCAATCGTTTTCATATAAACTTGAACCAGAGATACCATTGTTGGTGTAGGATGACTAAACAGTGGTTTTGTTGCTGATAATTCCCCCATGTAAGAGATTTTTACCACTGCAATCCTGTTTGCTGTGTTCAGGTTTGTGTAAGAGCATCTTTTGATTATTCTTGCTTGTTTTAGAAGTGGTTGTCAGCTTTTTGGTCCTTTTTCTTTAGATTTTCAAAACCAGCAGTAGATCCTTAATCGCTACTGAAGTTTAGATGGGAGGCACCTGTCTGAACTCTGTTGCTGGGTTTGAAAAACTCTAGTGTTTTGGGGTTGTTTTTTCCCCCCAAGTACGTAATGTATAATTGTGTACATCACTTCTTTTTGTTTATGGTTCTAGCGTATATGGATCCCTATGGATGGGTTTTAAAACGGTATAGAAAAATTAGAAATAGTGACCATGTGGTCCTTGTTTCAGTTTGTCTTTCTGTCTCGCATGTGTGTGGAAGGGGGCTGCAAGGTGCCTGCCAGGTACTGCACCAGGGCAGAAGCAGTGTGGATGGGAGGCTGCCTAGTCACATGGCTACAAACTGGAAACTTTCCAGCAAACTGGAAACTGCTGGCAAGAGAAGGAGGTGTCATGGGAAGAAAGGGTGATCCGTGTAGCACTGCCAGGAAACTCTCACCTGGTTTTCTCCCATTACCCTGAGGGATTCTGGATCCATTCTTGGTTTTGTGCTCTTTGCAATGCAAAGGATGGTGAATTCAGGTTCAGTTTTCCACAGACTGGAATGGCAAGGCCTGAAATTTGGAGCTGGCAAAGCTGGGAGAAAAATGGTGTTTAGATACTTCTAGGCAGTTGTGCTGGTTTTGACTGGGATAGAGCTCATTTTCTTCATAGTAGCTACTATGGGACTATGTTTTGGATTTGTGCTGAAAACAGAGTTGATAATACAGGGGTGTTTCAGTTATTGCTGAGCAGTGCTTACACAGAGCCAAGGCCTTTTGTGCTTCTCACACTGCCCCGCCAGTGAGTAGGCTGGTGGTGCACAAGTAATTGGGAGGGGACACAGCTGGGACAGCTGACCCCAACTGGCCAAAGCGATAGTCCATCCCATACGATGTCATGCTCAGCATATAAAGCTGGGGGAAGAGGAAGGAAAGAGGGGACATTCGGAGTGATGGCGTTTGTCTTCCCAAGTAACTGTTACACATGATGGAGCCCTGCTTTCCTGGAGATGGCTGAATGCCTGCCTGCCGATGTGAAGTAGTGAATGAATTCCTTGTTTTGCTTTGCTTGTGTGTGCGGCTTTTGCTTTGCCTATTAAACTGTCTTTATCTCAACTCACAAGTTTTCTCACTTTTACCCTTCCAATTCTCCCCCATCCCAACTAGGGAGAGTGAGCGAGCAGCTGCGTGGTGCTTAGTTGCTGGCTGGGCTTAAACCATGACAGCAGTGTGGGGAGATGGTGACAACATGTGGACTAACTTCTAACTGATAAGAGGAATGATTTTGTTTACGTCAGTATGACTGGAAATGTTTGCTTAGCTGGAACAATTATGTTTTTCTGATAGATTTATTAATTACAAGCAAAGTCAATAGCACTGCCCAGAGTAAAGCGTATCTCTGTCACTGCCTACTATAAGGAATTGTTTTCTTTGTAGCTTCTCTAAATATTAATTTTTTTGGCTAAAGTCTTTCATGGTGAGGCTCAGTCTCTAACTTATTCTTTCTCTTTTTCTTTTAGTTACAAATTTAGCAAAAAAAGTCAGTTATTTCTGAAGACAAGATTTGTGGGAAATATGCTGCTTTAAATTACCTTCTTTAAAATCAGTAAATCCAGCAGTTGTTTCCTGAGATGTTTTAGAGCTGGTAGCGGAATGAAATTCACTGGAATGAAGATTTGGAGGCTTGACATTTAATAAAGTGTCACCATTATACGGGGGAGATGCCTTTTGCTGTCTTGAGAAAAGCACCCCTGAGACTGCTTTAGTGA
This sequence comes from Nyctibius grandis, assembly GCF_013368605.1. Classification (NCBI taxonomy): domain Eukaryota; kingdom Metazoa; phylum Chordata; class Aves; order Nyctibiiformes; family Nyctibiidae; genus Nyctibius; species Nyctibius grandis. The sequence goes on from NC_090662.1 coordinate 68,616,953, forward strand.
TGAGGTTGGTTCATGCCAGTTGGAGACACCTCTGAATCAAGAGCTTCGCTCTCAAAAGTTTCTGTCTGCACATGCTCACGGAGGAGTTATGCCCCTCTGTGCTTAATCCTGGTTGCAGGCCTGCCCACTGGGCTGAGGGAAGGGGGGCTGCTCTGCTCACCAACTGATCTTCAGTAGCAAGGAGAAAAGGGAAGCAGCAGTCATGGTCAAATGGAGATGGGTCAAGAAAAGTGTATGGAGGAACAGGGAAAAGAGGTTGCAAGAGCCGAAGTAGTAAAAGCAAAAAGGGAGTGTGTGCAGGAACTTGGGGGAGCAGGTTTAGGGGATGGGAGCTGGCAATTAGGAGCACAGGGGACATGCAGATGTCTGTGAAATCAGAATGGGAATAACGAAAAGGAGAAAGGACATGGGGCGCAGATAGGTAAGAGGTGAGTGAAACAGGTTAAGGGCATGGGGGAACTGGTCTGTGTCTGTTTCTCTTCAGAGTCTGGAGTTCGGTGCTGATGCAGATTATTCATTATACTGGTACGCAAGCTCTGAAGTGTGTTTAGACATTGCCTCATTTGCTGCCAAGCTGGAAGGTGTACAGTAAATGAGGCAGGGGATTGCAGGGGAGAAAGCAAGTTATTATTACAGTTAAGGCAGTTGAATGCTGCTCTGGAGGATTGGCTTCTACCCTCAATTTCCCTCACAGAATTTGAGTGATGCAGATTTACAACAAACTTTTCACAAATGGCCAGTAACAACAGGCTCTTCACTCTATGCATGTCCACTGTGAAGTAGGCTGGGTTTTTGAGAGGCCATTACAAGGAGACTATGAAAGAGAGTGAATGGCTGGAAATAGGCTTTCTGTGTGCCTCAGGTAGTATTACTAAAATTAACGGAAAGTTTGCCTTCCTTCTGACTCTCATTTTCCCAGCTGCAGAATACAGATAGTATTGCAAGCTCACCTTAGAGGAGCACAGTGAGGGTAAATTTCACGGTCACAAGAAACTTGGATACTATGGGCAGACTCTGTCAGAGATGCTTAGCAGAAAATTAATCATTTTGCATTCTGTGCACAGTTTTGGTAGTGTGGAATAAATAAATCTTGAGGCTGTGCACTGCATATACAAAATACAAAAGGATATCAAGCAATTCTCTACTTAAACACTAAGGCAAGAGTCCAGTAGAAGAAAGTAGCAAGTGTCAATGTGATTAAAGGTTGTCAAAACACTTGAGTGCAACAAGGCTGGAGTATGATGCTCTGATGACATGAGCTCTGGCATTTCCAAGCATCTGGATGCTTGATTTTGCAACCTAAAAAATCTTTCTAACCTGGCACTTTAAAGAAAAACTTAGAAAGCACTGTTATATTTTGGTAACTGAAGTAGCTCACAGGTCCTTTACAGAGGTTTGTCCCTTCAGAAACTATTTTTCAAATAAAACTTGTGGAAAGGATTTTAGGAAAATTCCCCAAAAGGAATATGGCAAAGCACAGAGAGGACAATTCCTACTGTACATGGAATTCTTGTGGATCTTTAAAAAGTCATCGGTGTTCAGTGTTTTACAACTAGTTCAAAATACTGTACAGCACTTACAGCTCAAAGTGCAATATCCTATAGCCTGTCACTAGGGCAACTGACAGGGGACTTGCTGTGGGAGAAAGTGTCATAAGTTAACCCACTGGGGCTGTTTTCTCAGTGGTCATTTTTCTCCCATATGAGGGTTGGGAGTGACCCTCCTCAGATATTAGGAGCAGATTAGACCACAGCTGGTCGTAGTATGGCTGCAGACTGCTTAGAGTGTCCCTGGCATTGCTATATATACATATATATGTGTGTGTGCGTGTATGTACATATATATATATAGCCTCTTTAAGATGAAGTCATGATTCTTCTGACAAGTGAGGAGTGTAGCTAAAAAGACAAAGTATGCAAATAGAGAGATTCCTTAAATTACTTCAATCAATGAAAGCAGAGAAGACAATATGCGATCTAAAAATAATGATGATGTTTGGTGTGGCTTTTGATCACAAACTGTTGGGGTAAAGGTTAATTTGAATGTAATGATTTTGAGGCAGGGGTCTTTGTGAGAAAATTATTTACGCTTTTGTTTTTAATTAAGTGAGCTTCATGTTAGTTAATTTTCAGGTGTTTTTTGATTAATGGTATTTCATGTTTTGCTCCTGTTCTGACAGCTCTTTGATGTGCGACCAATGTGTGGAGTGGGCAGGACATGAAACAGCATCTTGGTGCAGTAACTAGGAGCTGGGGCAGATCGTAGCTTAACAGGAACATTAAATTAGTGTGAATGGTACATACAAAAAAACAACAGGAAGACAATTACTTGGACTACTGGTGCTTGATCTTGAAAAAAGCTAAGTATTCTGGGCTGACTTCACTGAAACATGTAATTGGAGTCTTCCTTTGAACATGAGTGGGTTCATCATCCTGATTTATCCTATGATCAAATGGTGCAGTGAGATAGGGATGACCATTCCCTCATAGCCTGCTGTAAGCATTCATTGTTGGCCATGTATTTCTCTTCCTAGTTATGTGTTTGTCACCCTGTTATGTGATGAGAGCTGGAAAATAAAATAAAATAAAAACCACAACAGCATACAAAAATGAAAAGATGACTATACCTTGGTAGAGGTTTAATCTACATATTTTAATTGAAGTCATTAATTTTCCCATGGTTTGGGGCAGTAGCAACCACTCTTCTAGTATCTGTCCAGCTGAGAAGGTAATGTGTTTCCATCTGCATTGTCTGAATCGAGTGCCTGGCTCGTGAAGGATGGCTGAAGGTTGGCCAGAATGCTGCCTGGTCCTGTCAGGGAGAGAAAGGAAAAACGCCTGTGGGGACTGGAAGGTGGCTGCAGCGCTTTACACTAACTAGACATTAATTAGCTAGTAATACTACCCAGGCACTACTTTGTGAGGCAATAATAACCTAGTTCCTGAGAGGTAAGAAGAAAAGGGCTAAATGCCAAGTGTTTTAACTCAGCCACAAGAATCACATCATTGCACAGGAAATCAGTGTGACAGTACAGATGTTACAAGATGGTTTAGGGTTTTACTTTTTTAGAGAAATCTTTGTTTGGTACAAGGTGAGAAGAGTATCAGGGATGCAAGTCTGCATGTAGAAAGGAGAAGGAGTGCTCATTTAGTGAAAGTTAAGAAAATATAGAGAGGTCACTCTTAGGATTTGAACGTGCTAGACAGGAGCTACATAGTGATAGTGAAACTTTAAAATTTTGAAGGTTGGTGAAGACTTGAAACATTCAAGTATTTGCCCAAAACTCTTGCATTGGAAAACTCAGCGTCAGCTCATAAATAGTCAGAGTAGTTTGCCCTGGCGTTTTTTGATAGCGAAATCTGAATTAGTTTTCTGATTCAGATTTAGTTCAAGCTGCATTTATAAGTTTAAGCCACAAGAGTGAAGTGCCTATGTTTTAACCAGCTATTTGTACACCTGTACAAATTACTTTCCATTGTTTAAAATCCCAGATGAGGCTCCATGAGTGCTGATTGGTTTCAAACAAGTCTTATTTGAGTGAAGGCATAAATAACCATCTCACCTTCACTCTACACTCCTGTGCAGTCCTTATATTAGAACTAGAGCATAACAAAATGCAGCGTCTGTTTATGCTTCGCTTGCCCTTTTCTGTCTCTTCTGTTGTCTTAGATACTTTTACAAACAGCTTGCAAGGCACCACTCTCACTATCTCACTAGCTTGGAGCAGAGCACGAGAAAGGTTTGCCTAAAGCAGCTCTCCACATCTCGCTAGGAAAGTGATATTAAAAAGGAGAGGGTGTTAGTGAAAGCAAAGATGTAGACTCAAAGAAGAGGAAAAGGGGGTCTAAAGGGAACTGAGAATGATTCAGGGAAAGGTAAACATGGGTTAAATAGGGAAAGTACTTTGAAGAAAGCAAAAAAAAAATTATAAGAACATAGCAAATGGATAAGCAATTGTTTTGAGGGAAGGCAAGTTCCCTGAGTGAGACCGAGTGGGAAAAAGTGATGCATCTCACTGTGTGGTCTGGTCCTGTATTTTGAAAGCTCTCACTATTGTCAGCATGATGCAGTCACGATACTTAAAATCTTGTGCACATTCCAGAGAGAGGCTACAATTTATCCACCATTAGGAAATTTTTTCTTCAGTTGCTACTATAAAACTTCCCCTACCCCATTTCTGAAGACATTCTTGGCGAAGGAAGCACCTGGTAATTTTTTTACACTCTAGTGCCCAGGTGTGGTAAATAATGAATTTAATGTACTTTATGCTCCTGTTGTGAATATTAATTCTCTCCATACGCTTCAAGATTTTAGCCGCCTTCATTGTTTTTGGAGATTTTCAGTGGGGAAAAAAGGAATAATTATTGTTTTCCATTGGAATTCTACCTTGAAGATATGTGCCTGTGGTTCTGAAAAGAGCTATTTCTGCCCTTTCTCATTCCCTTAAAAACTTACAATGTGAGAATTAAAATCTAGCAGAATTTTGGCATTGCTTGAGTAATTCGTCTTGAATCTTCATTTCTTGCCATCCAGAAAAAAAAATCAGCCTGACAAACAATAGGAAGGCTCTTAAAAATGGTAGAATTTGGCTGACAAAAAGGAGCATGTTTTCTCCGTGGGATCCTTTTGTTTTAAAAATAAAACCCTTCCAGAAACAGTTTGAATCTCTTATTTTCTCTGTATAGTCAGTTCAGTAGAGATCTACTCAAAAATAGGATAGTTATTTTTATTTTGTAGTACAATCATTGAATACAAGAACAATTTGGAGACTGTAGCACTGCAGACAGAAATATTTCCCAGCAAAATTCATACTCGTTCCATATTGACAGCAAAGAAAAATCTTGCTTCATGCCCTGTGCTGCTTTGCAGCCTGTGGTATTTCAAAAGTTTCTTTAAAGACAGCTACTGCTGCTGGTATCTGTTACTATTTGGAAGCTAATTTGAGTGTCCAGCTTTTACGATTTTTCTAGAAGTTTTCTTTTTCCTTCTGGAGCTGCTTATACAGCAACCTCAAGTACAGCTGTAGATACGGAATATGTATGAACTTGTCAAATGATTTGTCATGAAACTGGAAATAAGACATCTACCTGGACAAACATTAATTCACAAGTTAGTTTTGAGCCTCTCCCACGTTGTCACTTAATCCATGTCCACTTTCCCCAAGCAATGTCTCCAGTTCTAGTGATGTTCTTCTTCCTTGTCATAGCCAGGAGAAGGGACACCTGGACATGTCTGATTAGTGGACGCACCTTGACTCAACTGCAGAAAAAAGGAACACAGTTTAGAGAGGAAAACAATACTAAAATCACAGGAGGTGGAGAGGAATGTTGGGACCAAAATATATTTTCAAAGATTGGCCCACTTGAGATATGTTTTTGGTGTATCCTGAGTATACCATGTACAGACTGTGTATGTGAGGTAAACATGAGAACAGATGTTCTCAACTCAGGTTTCAAGAGGCTTTGCATTACTTCAGCCATGTTGGTACCATCTCAGGGATGGTTCTGGGCATGGGAAGATCCTGGCATTTTGCTCTGATGCCTGAAGATACAGAAGCAGGACAAGAGAAAGTGTTACCACATACAGTCCCTGCTATGTCAGGGGATGAGCTATGGCTCTATGACGATTGCACCCACCAAACCTGAGGGACCTTTGCAAACAGTGAGAATCAGATAGTTCTGGAAACTGTTGAACATGAACTTTCAGCAACTTCTGGTGTCGCCTTTAAGTGATTGAATACAAGGAAAACCTTATTTAATCACCTCTTCCCCTGTTAATTAGTAGAATTTTTATGTCACTACTGCCAAAGTCTGGCCTTATCTACAGAGAACTGGAGTGCAGAAAAATCATGTTTTTTACTTATTAAAGTGCCTGCAACAGTCATTAGTATTTGGTACTTATACATCATCCTGGCAACCCCTCTCCCAGTAATACTGAGCTTTAAGACATCGTCTTTTGCTTCTGTTCTTGTTAACCGTAATTGGAAAAGGAAGAAATCAGAATTTAGTTTAGATTTGCATGTGTAAGGCCTTACTTGTGTATGTGAGTGCAATGCAAATAGTGTTTGTTTTCTTCCAGAATTAAGTCTCCAGCCTTTGTTGTTGAGGTGCCGAATTGCTAAGGGGTTTTAACAACAACAGGCACGTCTGATGAGGTGGGTTTGTGTTTCTGCCCCTTCAATATGCGGTGGAAATAGAGTACATCCTGTACTGCATCCTGTAGGATGGTTTTTTTCCTCATCAGTACTTATTACCAAATAATTTTATTATTCAGAACGTAGCTCCCTGGAGTGGATTGGGTGGGATTTTAGCTTCCTCTTTTCCCACCCACCTGCCCCTGAGCCCTCAGAATTGAGGGCTCTTAATAATTTTGTAGCATCTCAATACCTGATGCACAGCTGAGGAAATTCACCCTGCTGACAAATTATTTTGGCAGATAGTGACGTGCAAAACACTCCCACATGCCATGAGACTACAAATTGCCTTCTTTAGAGAGATCTTGCTTCTTGACTGGCATCCTGCTTTCCAAAAGGGAAATGCAAGCAGTCCAGCTCTCCTCTTCTCCTTGGGGTAATTTCAAGCAACAGAATACTTGTGTGCTTGACAAAGGGACCTTCCTACATGGATATTGAAAAAGTCAACTACCACCTAGTGTGAAAATGCTTTCTGAGTAGTTCCGGTAGATAAGGGGATGAAAAAGAGTTTTCCATGTGGAATGTAAGTTTTTTTGTTGGAGTGTGTTTAAAGGATAAAATCGATGTTGACGGAGTACAGATAGCTGGGTGCCTTGGTTTTCTTTAAGTGGTTTACCGTAACAGCTATAAATCTGCTTGCCACTCTCTGGCTAATAGCCAAGGCTGAAGCAGTAGAGTTCCTTCTTTTTTCTCTTCTCTTGTTACAACTCTTTCTTTATCATTTCTTTTCCCTTTGCTTCCATCCTTGCTTGCTTAGTTTAGCCCTTGGATTGAGAAGCAGAATCTGCACTAAGAAGTAAAGAGGCTCTACAGCAAAGGTGGCAGTGGAACATATCAAGACATTCACTTCTTTTGTACCCTTTTTTCTGTTTGGCTGGGTAAAAGAAATAACATTTGATAATTTGCTCTTTAGGGCCTACTGCTTTTCTGCAAGCACCAGACATGTGGTAACTGCACCTGCAAGAGAAGGGTAGAGGAGAGAGTAGAGCCGACGATGTCACTGTAGAATGTGAATATCCCTCTCTTCAGATTTATGGAGTGGAAACAGCAGACCTGTGGCCCCCGGTGACATTAAAGACACTGGAAGAGGGGCTAGCTGGCTTTACTGGGGTGATATAGGATTACTGACAGAAAGAAAGCATGTATTCTTCTGGGCTTGATTTAAGCACTGTTATAAATACAGGGTGAATATCCTCCAGCATGGTAGGCTTCCAGTCCAATAAAAGCTGGAAAAGAAGTGAACCTTGTAGTTTTAGGTAATATGTATGTCTGTATTTTTGTGTACTTGTTACTTATTTGAAAGAGTGGAAGTAAGAAAAAAAAACCCAAACATCCAGTCCTAGTTTTCTGAGCATTGCACTGGAATAGCAAGCCTGTGTCCATGTACTCTGTCCACGCCATAAGGAGCTGCCATCTGCTTGGAGAGGAGACTGGTTCTTGATGTACTCTCACTCAGTACCAAGCTGTCTTATCAAAGCCAAAACTAAGAAGCTTCAGGGCACGGATGTTAAACACAGTCCTGTACATACGTAACACACACATTAGAATACATAGCATGTCCAAGCTTTCACACTAGGTCACCTTGTAATATGCATTCAGACTGTATTTATTGATACCCTGCTCATATTCCTAAGTTCTGGTTTAACAGGCTCGCAAAGAGAATAGAAATGTAGTTTGGTAAAATAACTGCTCTAGAGTATCACACTGAAGTACTGCTTTGCCTGAGTTGACAGTGTTTGTTAGACTCCAAAAAGTCAAACCTTTGCTAACTTTCTCTATTTCTCCAGATATCTGCATGTTCAGATTTCAGCTGTGGCTGGAAATCAGGTAGTGTCAAAATACCATGCAACAGAAAGCTAGAGACAAAGCATAGGTGAAAATAGGTCATCTTTTGAAGCTTGCAATTTAGTATTTTAGACCCACAAAGCTCAGAGTGTTTGGATGAGGCTGGGAGCAATATTTTGACATGAGCCTTCCCTTGACTTATTGAACGAAAAGTGGGGTTTTTCACTAGGGCTGCTTGAAAAATATATTGGTGCGCTGCTTTTGCTTGGTGGATATGTGCATGAAAGAGGTTTATTTGTGCTGGAAAATGTTGCTTGAAAATGAAAGTACCTGTGAATGTGGGCTGGGTTTAGTGTGCTTGAGTTGGGGAGAGATTCTCTGGTTCACCTGGGAACTGCTGAGCGGCAGGGAACATGTACCCCAGGCTGTGCGTCTTGGCATGGCTGCTCTGCAGGGAGCTGCCCTTGCTCGTCCATGTCTAGGGTGCGTGTCCTAGTCCCCTGGCTGTGAGCTTATATGTCAGGGTATAGGATGTATTGTCTCTTAAAATGCCTGCCAAAGGATTTCTCGGGTGAGAGGAGAAACTTCTGAAAGCTTAAAAGCATTCAAATGATGAGGGAGAAAAGTTGTCCCTGCTTGCCTGCTGCTCCTCTGCACTGGGAAAGGAGCACTACAACCCACAGCTTTGTCTCGGTAGCTGAGACTGAGCGAGCGTTTAGCAGTGCTGGCACAGAGGTGTGTGCAAGGGAGGGAAATACATGAGGAGCGGGGCCATAACACATAGCCTTGCTGAGGTTCCTGGCAGTGTTGTTTCCCATGGGCAATCAGGGACAGATGGACCTGGCTAAATTATGCCAAGAGCTGAAATCAGAGAGCCAGAGGTGGCTTGGAGCCAGTGTAACCCTGACTTCTAGATTCTTGTTTCTCTGCCAGGCATCTAAAAGTGCAGCACAAAAGCATATCTGAAACTCCCATTACAAGTTTTCTTCTCCATTAATTACTCTATAGCAGGAGTGTAAAGGGCTCAGCAATTCTGTCCTGCCTAGGACCTGTGTGTTGTGCACATTAACTGAGCCGATTTTTTAATTTTTGTTTTTTTAAAGATGGCAAGCAAGTGAGCATTGCTTAGTGCTTAGCACTTATTTATTAACATAATTGCAAGAATCTGTTTCTGAGGGATTCCTGTGTTTCAATCTCTCTTCTCCCGAAACCACTAAAGGCTATTTATCAGGAGTGACTGGTTTGCTTTGTGATAACAAACACACCACTTAGAATAGCTTCTAGATTGTTTAGAGACCCAAACTGGCCTAAGATTATTTGGGTGGTATCTCAAGATACCAAACAGCTCATGTGCTTCATCTCCATCTAGCCTGAGGGCCAAGTGGGGATGTGTCTTCTGAATCAGAGAATACCTGATGTGCTTGCAGTGTGGCTGTCATGGCTTTGCGGTTACCAAAATAATTCCTTTCTCTGGGTTAAATAAAAAGTTAAAGTCATAGCAAAATGTCCTCTGGGTTCATCTTTTCCTGGAGAAAGTAAAAGTAAAAGTAAAAGTACACAGATCCATTGTTGAGGAAAGAGGCCAGATGATTTGTTACCTAATTGCACCTAACATCTCTTTTTGATTTTCATGTAGAACGTTAAGTGCATATACCTAGCCCTTTTAGTCCCTGTTCAAGGTCTTCTTAATAAAGAGCTGTTTCAAACAGCATCCAGTCCCTTGGCACCCAGTCTGTTGTTTCACCAAAGTATTACATGGTGTGGCTAGATCTCGGTTTATTTCTTTTAGGGTTAGAGCCACATCAGCTATTGCCTTTCCTTTGCCTTTTGACCCCGAAATTCATCAAGCAACTGACAGGTAGGTCAGTGAGGATTTTGAAGATTTAATTCAAATCTGTAAATGGAAGAACAGCATTTCAAAGAAGCTTGGATCAGGCCCTCTTCAAAATGAATGTCTTGCATTCCCCTGAGATAATTTGGTGTCATGTGGTGATAAGACAGAAGCCAAGTATTTAAAAAAAAAAGAAACAAAAACCAATAAACAACCTATGATCACCCTACAGTGATCCTGCTGGTCATTTGGAAATACCTTTTTTTTCAAGTAAATAACAAGCCAGCTTTCTTAGGTCATGTTTTGACCTTGATTCCAAGGTAGAACTATCTTTTTCAATATGAATGTATTAGAACATTTTGCTCTCCTTCTTCTTTTTTAAATCAAGGTTAAGCATATTTTAGTTTACATCTGATTTTGCAATAAAATCTTTTATTCCCTTGTTAAGCAGCAATTCCCAGGCAACTCCTCTGGGTGTCAGTACAACTTCAGGTATAGCTGCATTGTGGTGTTTCAAGCCTTCGTTCAAAGCATTCGACAGTGGACAGAGAAATGATAAGAGATAAAAAGTTAGGCAACAATGAGAAAAGATATGGAACAATGTAAGGGACACAGAGATGCCTGAGACACAGCAAGGAATGCATCTGAGCTGCCCTTGTTTTCCTAAGAATCACCGAGCTACGTTCCTGTATGTTGGACTCTTTGTGAACAGCCTGAGGCAATGGTTTATGTGCAGGTAGAGACTGAGGCTGCTGAAGGAAGTTACAGAGATGTTAGAAAAAGTAGCCATCTTTGCCTTTAGCAGAATTAGAAAAAATTAGGCTCTCCAGATTGTTGTTACAGATTAACAGGACATGTCCAAATGGATTTCTGCAAAATAATAAGTAACTTGAATGGAATTTTTTAGATTCAGGGAGCATTGCTGATCAGCATTTTCCCACGTATGCGAGGCAGTATGGGCATTGTCTATGAGAAATATTTGAGAGGAAAGAATGACAGGAAAGCTGGAATAGCAAAAGCAGAAAGCTTTGTAGAAAGACCCATAGAATTACAGAAAAATCTAGGTTGGGAAGGACCTCTGAAGGTCATCTAATACAAACCCCTGTTCAAAATAGGTCCAGTTAGATGAAGTTGTTCAGAACCTTTTCCAGATGAGTTTTGAATACTTGCCAAGTTGGAGATTCAGCAGTCTTTCTGCACAGCCTGTTCCTGTTTGATCATTCCCATGGTGAAAAAATTTTTCCTAATATCCAACCTAAATTTCCCATGTCCCAACTTGTGACTGTTGTTCTTTCTCCTCTTCTTTTTTCAAGCAGACTCTGGCTCTGTCTTCTTTATACCTTCCTATTAGGTAGCTGAAGGCAGCAGTAAAATTTTCCCTGAGCCTTCTCTTCTTACTGAATGAACCTAGCTCCCTCAGCCTCTCCTCAGATATCTCTCTTCATATGCCCTCACCGTCTCTGCAGCCCTTTGTGGAACTCAGTCCAGTTTGTCAATGTGTGTCTTGTTCTCAAGTCTCACAAATACTGAGTAGAGGGTAAAAAAATCACTTCCATCTACCTTATGGCTCTGCTCTTGCAAATACAGCCCAGTATGCCATTGGCCTCTGCTGTTGCAGGGAACTCTGCTGACTGACATTCAACTTGTATTCCACTAATACCCTGCATCCTTTTCTGCAAAGCTGTTTTCCAGCTGTTTTGTTGCATGGGTTTATTCCTCCTGAGGTGCAGGACTTTGCATTTGCCTTTGTTGAACTTGCTAGGCTGCTGCTAGCCCAATTCTCCAGCCTGTCAAGGGCACTCTGAATTGGGCATGTATTGCATCAAAGTGGAAGTGTGGGGGAGCTCTCAGTAACTCTTAGGCTTTTATGTTTTGTCAAGTGCCATGGCAGAAAATGGTGATTCCCAGGCTGAGCATTATCTTTAACTCTTATTGGGCACTTCCAAGTAGGAGAGGCTGAGGCACCAGGAAAGCAAGCAGTTCTGCCTTTCTACCAGTAAGATACGAGGCACTACCTGCAGCTGGGGCTGCAGGAGACTCGCAGTCCCAGAGGTGTTGGTACAGATTGCTGCATGAGGGGGTTTCCTCTCTTTTATTTCAGAAATACTTAATGTGCTAAAAATTTTCTTCAATTGCAATCAGGGAATGTGTGAATAAATCCCAACAGGGATGCCACTTTTGATTCTGAAGAGGTGTACAGGCAAAATGAGAAGGAATGGGTTTAATCTGAGAGCTCTTCCCCCCGCATTGTCACAGGCACCTATTGTCAAACTGAATTAGAAAGATTGCAGAAATGCATTGCTTAAGCAGGGAAAATGGGAATGGTCATAAAACCCAGCAGAATTGCTGCACACAGATTGTTATTTGGCCTTTAAATTGTAAATGGCTGGTTTTAAATGGTGCTTGTGCAGATGGTTTCTGCTACAGGTTTATTGATTAAAATAGCTGCTTTACATCAGCTCCAGGTTTGTTTCTCCAGAGGCTTTTGTCTTCATGAATAATGTACCCATTTGCTGAAATTTTGTTAGAATTCATCTGCTGGAGGCTGGCTGTATTTCTCTAGGTTCCTAAGCCTTAGTTGACTAGGCTCAAAATTGTGATAGTTCTTGCCCTTCCCTCCTTAGAAATGAATATTCCCTCTTCTACCCTTTCAGTGCTGAATAAATCTAGTGCTTGCACATTGGAGAGTGCACTTGGAAACAGTTGTGAGTGTTTGGCGGTTTGGGGAAGGCTTGTATGATACTGAAGGCTGTCTTGGCTATACCGGGGATTAGACTTTTGCCAGCAATTCATCCAAAGCCTGTAAGAGTGAGTGGAAAAATTCCAGTGAGCTTTGGATCAGACCATTAACTCTGAGGCACAGTGCTGTTCTAGGTGGGCATGTCTTATGCCTTCAGTATCCTAAGTCTTCCAGTTTGCTGGAAGCATCTACTGAATGTAAGATTAACAGCTTTTTACATTATTATTCAGGCATTTTTATGCATTTCGAAATATGTGTACCTCATTTCTTGGGAGATCCTTGTGCATTTTGTATTAAGCACAGAAAGTACTGCTTTACTTGTGTAGGGAGTGGTGGAACAGGCAATGTGCAGCTTCCCCTTGTAGACTGAAGCTTGCAAGTGCTGTTATCTCTTCTGAGAAGAGCTTGCTGCTCTGCAACAGGAGGAGAACACTACTGCAGGACCTATAGTGAAAGGAAGGGTATGAACAGCATGGAAAGCAAATGGAGATGATAACATACTTTCTCTCCTCCTCCCTTCTGATCCCCTTCCCTCTCATCACAGTAGTATTTGTCTTTGCTTTAATTAGTCACTACAGCAATAGCTCTTCATGAAGCATCTGTGAAACCAGGGCAGGAGAAAAGTCAGATTAGTGCCTTTGGTGAAAATATTTGAAATTGGGCTTCCCGTTTACATTTATGCATGGGAAAAAAAAGCATTGTTGGTAGAAGAGCTAATTTAATCTCATGATTCTGGAAACATAGCCAGTCATAGACAATCTGGCCTGTCTTTACTCTCTTGGGGAGGTGGGGAGGTGATGAGACTTTCTTTCTGCAAGTTAATTTTACACCAAGATAAAAACAGAAAAAACTAACAGTTGAAATGAAAAATAAGCAATTCCATTCTGAAATGGCCAAGAATAGGATATTGCATTGCCTGAACCTTTGCCTGAAGGTTTTGGGGATTTGATTTGTTTTGTTTAACCAAATTAAAATCTCTTCAAGATTTCATTTGGCAAAGTGTTTTGACCCAGGTGGGACCACAGATCTTGACAGCATATTAGTTCTTCTGAAGTATCTCTGATTTGCCTCTACTTTTTTTAAGGCATGCAGGTTGTGAGAACGATAACTTGCTTCTTTGTGACAGTGAAACACACAGCTGGAATCATACTAGGAGGACAGATGACAGGCACTAGATCGATGGTTACTGTGTGGATGTTAGCAGCTGAAAATCCTCCCTTCTCAGGACACCCGTCTGGTGACCAGTGCTGCCACAGTATATCCCTCACACTTCTTACAGACCTGAAAGAAAGATGTGTGACCGGAAATATGAGCATCCACTGGATTTCTTTGCTGTCAGGAAAGCCCCCTGTGGTTGTGGAGTGAGTGTATGTGATTTAGAGCAAGTCATAAGACTTTCTTTCTTTCCTCCCTTAGAGCCTGTCATAAGCATGGGGTAGACCAGATGATGCATGAAATGCCCAACACTATTAGTGTGGACTTTTCAGCAGCCTCACTTCCTTACATTATAGTTACAAGCAAGACTCCCCTTGGTGGTGTTAGGCCAGTACTTGGAGAGTTTGGAAAACCTTCTCCCTGCTAAAACGTATGGCCTGAAATTGTAGGAGAATGGTGGAAGTCCTCTCCACTCTTTGCCAAAATACTTTGTCAGTAGTGCAACAAAGGAAGCCTAGTTTATTGTGGTTGAACCTTTGATATCTTCAATGGTGGAAGGTCTCGTTGAGGCTTTCCTGTAGCTGAGATATTTAAACCCTCTCTGTGGCTTTGCAGCTATGTCAGGAAGTTTGAGCATACGTTATTGCGTTTCCTTGTGAAAGCAGGAATTGGCTTTCCAGCCCCTCTGTTAATGATGGGTGAAATGAGCCAACAAGCTCAAACTTTATTAGGGTGAGGCAGAGAGATGCATAGGTACACATCAAGATGCTGTGATTATATAAACCTTATTTTCTCAGGACACCAGGCTACACAGTTCCAAAAGATGAAGCCTTTCAAATGAAAACACTGCTAGTAGCAACAGTAGTACCTGTTAGATTTCTTACTGTTCAACCACTGTGTTCAAGGCATGCAACAAAGCAACAAAGGCACATGGCAGTAGTAGTTTGAAAAATACATACTAATTTTGGACATACTAAATATGCACAAAGATATTTAGTCATAAATATCTTCTCTTATAGATGATAAAAATCATCTCTCCATTGTTTTAATCGAGAAGGTGGTGGTATTGTAATAGTGTCTCTTCTGTTGTTGATGCTTTAAGGAACTAATGACATCTGTTTTGCCAGACATGAAGAAGAGCCAAATTGTAGGATAATCTGTGCCATTTATTTTATTGTTTCAAATAAAGATCTGAAAGGTGATGAAACTATGCAATTAAGAAAAAAACCAAAGGAATAAATTCTGCTGATGCTGTGGGATACTGTATTAGCAATGGGTGGAGAGTCAGGATACATGAGCTGAGGAACCTGGCATCACTCCTGCATGTAAAAATATTTTTAAGTACCCAAAAATCTGCACCTCTTGTTATGGTCTGTTCTGTACTGTTTAACCTTGTAGGAAATGCGCTGTTGAGTTTTGGCCTTCAGAAGGGTTTCTGCAGGGGGTTGTGGACGAAGGCCTGTAACTAACTGGTCAAAGCAGTGGGACAGAGTCCTAGTGATGCCTGCTAATCCTCTGGGTTACCTGCATTCCTACTATATTTCCACAGACACAGCTGAAGTGCAAGGGCAGAGCTGGTCTGGTTGGCGGCAGAGCAGGATACAGGCCTAGGATGTTCAGCAGCAATCAGAGGATTTAATGGGAGTAGAGGATTAATTAATTCCGATCCATACAGACACATTGGCTTCTTGCACAGTCAGAATCTTAATTAGGCGATCACATTTTTTTCCTTTCGCAGTGACCATTGCTCCAGCTGTGCTGTAACTCTTTCCTCTCTTTCTTTGCAAATCTCTTTTTTAAAACTAAAAATTTGCATACCTCATTAGGAAAGTTTCCTCCTTTTCTTTCCATCTTTCCTGTTTGCATATATGTATTTGCATATCTACATATTTGCATATCTGCTTCTGATGTCCTATAATCCCACAACCTTCATTTTCAGACCCCTGTTACGAAATGAGATCGTGACTCCTTCCTCAGCTCCTTTATTCCTCTAAATCCAGGGTTTCTAACTTTTCTCTTTCCACTCTCCAACCCTCAGCCCCTGCTGACTCAGTTAAATATACATGTGCTCTTTTCCCCTTTGTTCCTTCTTTTTCCTTCACCCCTCTGTGGCTGCTTTTCTTATGTCAGCTTTGATCTGTTTTTTGGCAACACTAACATTTTTAAATCTTTAGTAATTTGTTATTTTTGTACATTGGTGCAAAATTAAATATCTCTTGGAAAGGAAGCATGGGGTTGTTCCATTCACCACGGGGACAAACTCGTTGTTACCTGGGTGGGAAGGCTATATATGCAGTTGAATATCTTTGCTGGGGAAGTGCTGAGGCAATGGTCCAATCCACTGTGTGCTGTCAGTCTGGTCTAAATAACCAAGGCACATCCCAGATTTGGCTGTACAGTTAGCCCCAGTTTTGCTAAGCCAAGCTACTGCAGCAAAGGGAAAAATGGAGGGCCAATACTTCACACCTCTTTATGTTCCATTGTTGTGGGTGCTGACCAAAACAATGAGGAGTGTGATCCTTAGTGATGGGAGCTGTGACACATGCCCTGGAATTCAGTGGGGCCCTTCTGTTCATCAGCAGGGGCATTGAGAGGTCCCTCATGTTTTATAACCCCTTGCTCTCTTGGAGTATTATCAGAGGCTTAAGCCACTGGTTAGGGGATCCTGTAACTCTTGTGTTGCTGCTGTTATGTTGCTTTTTACTGTGCTTACATCTGTCCAGACTTTTTTTTTGTTTATTTATGTTGCTTTTGTGAAGATGGCATGAATTGTTATTAATTATGACTAGTGTTTTATGCTAGCCACTGCAATGAGTCATGGTAAGAAAAAAAAACACCTTAATGACTGAGTTCCTATGAAGCTGTAGTTTCCTCAGCCACTCCAAGTTTATTGCTGAGGGTTTATTCTGGCCCACATTTAATTATGGTCCCTTCAATAATCTCTGGAGGATCAGGACTTTCTCACCAGTAATGTCAGCTATTTCCAACAGTGACAGTAGTAGATGATAAGTTTTTTGCCAAGTACCTACGGAAGCTCTTGGCATGAGTGCTTAACAGTGCAGCTGACAGCTGCCTTATGGACATGACTCCATACGGCCACTCTGGTCTGCAGAACCTGCTGCTAGAGTAGGTCTCTGCCCTTTTCTGCTCTTTTCTTGTCAGATGCCTTCCAGCCCTCTCTTCTAAGAAATAAAGAATAAAACCTTCAAATTCCTCCATATCCCCTTCTCTACAGTGACACTGAACCTTATTTGTGGCCTTTTCATACCAAAGATTGACTGGACTTTGTTGTTTTATTCCAGGTCACCAGTCTCTTCAGAAGATCAAGGTAAGATATGTTTTATGGATGCTAATAGCATATTAAAAATGAGACTAAAGGCTAGCTAGTAAGCTGTATCTTAACACAATTGTAGTGGAGAAAAATTACTTTATAAAAGTGAAACTTTGACGTTGCTCAAACTTTGTTCACCCCATTTAGTTGATTTAGTTGGGGCTGCCAGAAGTTAAGCCTGTGTTGAGTTATTTGTAAAATGAATCTTGCTCAATGAAATGGAACTATTGCAAGTGTTTGCAATTTATTCACATAACTGCGTAGGGCTTCACCTATGAAAAATTATGTGTATGCTTAAAGGACAATATATGGTTTTTGTGAAGATGAGCTGATCTCTTATGACTCTTATAGGACAGCACCTTTGTACAGAGGAGAGTGTATTATGCTTTAAAGTCTTGGACTCACGTTATCTTGGGTTACCACTAAAGTCAGTTTGGTAGCAAGGTATGGAATTCAGTGCAGCTAGGAGCTTCTACATCTAAAAATCTCATGGCTTGAGTAGCAAGAGTTGCATGTTATGATAATAAGCTTGCTCTGAAGGAGACTGAAGGATCTCATCTTTCCCCGTGTACTAAAGAGGGAGTTTGCAGTGACTAGCTGGTTAATAACTTGACCAACTTAGGTGCTTAGAGCTAGGTGGTATAAATATCCCTCTAGAGTACATTAAAGTATGGTTGCATGGGTACTGAAATCCAGAGGCATACTGCAAATGAGGTGGTAATTGCACTGGCAGAGTTGCACAAGGAATGGGAAAAAAAAGGGAGACTGTAACTAAGAGGAGAAAGTTCATCATGTAGCTCTGAATCAGGAATATTATTTTGGACCACAAAAGAAATAA
Organism: Nyctibius grandis; assembly: GCF_013368605.1. Taxonomy (NCBI): domain Eukaryota; kingdom Metazoa; phylum Chordata; class Aves; order Nyctibiiformes; family Nyctibiidae; genus Nyctibius; species Nyctibius grandis. The sequence goes on from NC_090662.1 coordinate 68,634,826, forward strand.
ATATCTATTTTCTTCTGGCATTCAATTTGTATGAGTTACACAATCAGCAAAATTTCTGGACAATACAATAAGTGTTATTCAAGAAAGGTCCAGATGGGGAATAGTAAGGACTGTTGCAAATGACGGTGTAAGGAGGTCTGAGCCTGGAAGTGTGTCACTGAAGTATGTTCGCTTGAGTGTGGAGTGACTAGTTAGGTATCAACCTACATTGTCCTTGGCTCCAGTCAAGATCTTTAGTCCAGTATAGTGGCTGTCAAACATAACGTCATTAATAAATTCTCTTCCATCTCCTTGACGTGTTATTTCTTAGTAAAGAGAGTTATGAAAAAAGCCATAAAAATGGACAAACATGTCAGACCAAATATATATCTAGCCCATCTGGTCCCTTCCTAGTGTCTGATAACAATGGATCCCTTGACAAATAAGAGCACGAGAATGGCAGAAGTATACAGTTTTCATTTCCTGGTGTAACTTGTCTACTTGCCGTGATTTACATCTCATTGAGCTTGTGAACCAGAGGTAGTTTTCTTGTTTAATAGCTCATCTGCTTTTTACCATGGTAAGCACAGCTTCTTAATCTAAAGTACATGAGACTTATAAGAAGTTAACAGTGTACCCCATTTCTCCAGCCCTCAGAATAAATTTGAAAACATTATGGTCTAATATACTATTTCAAGACCTGGACTCAGCTGCTTGTCAGTGCATAAGCTTGTTAGTGATAGACTGCTCTTGCTTTTTCATTTCCCTTACATTTATTCTAATGCTCCATTTTTATCTATTAATGGAGTAACAGATAGTATAAATATATTTCCTTGCCTATCTTTAAACTTCAGTATTTCTTGCTGTCATAATGCTTTCCTTCTTTCCACTATTTTTATACTGTTCTAGTTTTTAGCAAAATTTTCCTGTTTGCCGTCTACCATCTGCTGCCAGGGTCTGGTTTTCAGGTTTGATTGATAAACATCTCTGAACAGCCTCTTCCTTCCCTCTCTTCCCTTTCTCCCATAAGAAACCTCCTCTGAAATGCAGAGTGAGAGGCCTGTGTTCCCTTGATCAGTTAGTGACGTGATAGTGCTAGTTATTAGAAGTTTGTGTTTCATGACTGTGGAGTATTTAACTATATTTGTCATCCATGTAAATACATAGGAGCTTCTCTCAAACACAAAAGATTTCCCATGCCCCAGTGACTTTTCAGAAAGAGAGGTCCAATACTTGGATTTCTTCTCTCCCTCTATGCCACATACAGACAATGGTAAATGAGCACAGTACAAGGAGGAAAATGTGACAAAAGTGCTGTAGCACAAGCTCTTTTGAGCCTAGGTTCTTCTCAGTCCACTTTATGCATGGAAGCATCTCAAATTAGTCTTGGATCTAAAATCTTTTATCTAAACAAAAAAAGAGGGTCCAGGAGAGAGCTGAAAACTTATCTCTGAATTGCCTGTCTTTTATAGTGTTTATGCAGACCCCTCCTGATATATTTTTCTTGGAGTAGGTATCCAGGAGTCAGTTTTGAGATTCTTATTTTCATTATTAATCAGTACCCACCTGTGTGCCTATTCAAGATGTTAAACATTCATATCTAGTTTTATAAGGCAGTAGTGCTTTGGGGTGCACAATGGGGCAAGATCCAACTGTAGAATAACGTACCCTCACTGGCGTCACTCTACGTCCTGTGTTTCAGCTGCTCTTCTCTATTAGGGGACACCTTTCTAGTGCTGATTTTCTGTTTACGTGATGCGTTGGCCATTACTGAGAAAAGGCGCTTTCTGTGTTGTGTTGGATCTTTTGTTTTAACTTCCCATTTGGTTCCTCATCTTGGTTTTGCCTGCTTTAATCTTCAGTTCTCATTATTTCTTCTACTGTTTCTGTGTTTTTTCTTTTCCATCATCCTCGTCTTCCTTTTCAAATGTCTTTTTCTGCTTGAACATGAGGTTTCATTCTGCATAGATTCTTGCATTTTGCTCCTCACTTTGGTTTCTGAATGTCCTGCTTCTCCTCCAGTGTGGACTGCCTGCTTCAGGCATTAGTTACAAGCAGTAGCTGTAGCATTGGTACTGGTAATAGAGTTGCTACCAGAATTAGCATCTAATGTGAGTGGCACTTCCATTAATCCCTGACAGGACAATGTATTATGCTGGCTTGGAGAGATGGTGAGGAGAAAGCACCATCTGTCTGGGACTGGGCATCTATTGAACAACGGTAACAGCACACAATGCTCCTTGTTGTGGAGCACCACAACACCTTTAAAGGCACCTTTATCAGTTACAAAACAGAGCCATTTTAATTGGCACAGAGAGGAAAACAGTACTGTTAGAAAATCCCAAACTTCAAAAGAAAAAAAACCAAACCTCTTAAAGATTGTGGAAGGTTTGTGTCTTTGTTCTTGGTACAGTTAGTTAGGAAATACATAACTAAAAAGTGAAATCCATCTTCTTCTTTCTTTTTTTTTTTTTAATTAAAAAAAATAACAAGCTACAAAAAGAGCAGGCAAAACCCCTAACCCCCAAATTCCCTAACTGACTGACAAAATGGAACAAGCTAAGTAAATAACAAAGCATAGTAGTTTAGATAGGGGATTAGGATGATGACTGTGAAGAATGAAACAGAAGGGCTACCTGTTCAGTTGAGTGGTCCCTGGTGAAGTTAAATGCCCTGCAGCCTTGGAGGACAATGGTCTGTCTTTGGGTGTTGGGACTAGCTGAGAGTCAACAATGGGCAAGTGGCAGGGCCACAGAAGACTTGGTGGATGGCATGAGGAAGGGAACAGGCAGCTCCCCTGTTACTGAATAGTACCACCTTCTGTATTTTCTCTCTGTAAAAATCCTGGTCTTATGCTCAGGAGAACTGAAGCTGTTGGACCCTACTGCTTCAGATGTAAGAGGTTACTGAAAGAAACCAAATCTGTTGTTTCTAGATCAGGTATGGTACTGGGATGGGAATGCAGACTTTTAATGCATTGCCTGGCCAATACACAGTTATTCCCTGATTATCACTGGTTGAGGTTTACCAAACCCTTCCTTCATCCAGCACCTTTCAGTACTGCACTGTACACTGTATATATGCTAGATCATGCCCTGCCCACTCTTATTCACAGTCAGCCTGCAGAAATCTGTTTACAAATTTTTCAATGCTAATGCATTGAATCATATTCTTCTATTTTACATTACCTTTGGTCAATGCATTGAATAATATTGTTTTATTTTACATTACCTTTGGTCTAGCTGCATCTGGGTTATCTTTACCATTCTTTGGTTACCCTGTGTAACTGAGTTGGCTGTTTTTCATCATCACCTGAGCAACTGAGGGAAATGGTCTTAAAAAGAGTACAATGAGTTCTATTTCCATTTCAGTCTTCTGAAAAAAAATTCCAGCAAACTCTTGAGTGGTGTGTGGACATTGGCATGTTATTTATCTAACGGCAACTTGGAACTGATGCAGCTCGATACTTGTTTACCTAACTTCAAACAGAGGAACTTTGCCTTTGATGGAATTACTTGAATTTTTAAGTGCCTATACTAATGCATCTCAAGTAGCAGTCAGCCCCAGTGCTTAGTCCTTATGCATCTGAGTTGCATTCTGGTCTGGAGACAGGAGGTTCCAAATATTTGTGTTTCTAGTCTCTTGCTCTTCTTGTTTCTCTATAAACCCATGAAACTGGGCTTTTTGCCTTGTTTGCTTCTAGCACATATGCTTTTTGCCGCATCAGCATAATTTCTAGCAAGCTTTTCTGTGATTAAACTCAGTTGTTGTTTGTTTTCTTTCTTTCCTCTAACAGATTCCAAATTCATGAGGGAATAGGGAACAGTTGAGAAATTAAGACGAGGCAAATATATTCAGAAGAGAAATTTTGGAGACAGTTGTTTATTACAATGTCATAATAGAATACAAAGGGTGAAGATGAAGAATGATATTTCTACTTGGAAAGATGAATAGCGACACTCAAAGATGTCTCAGATTCTGTCAGATGGTGGTTCCATGATGATACTTAGAGTCATCCAGTCTGGATGCCCTGTCCTAAGGAGGGATTTGTGCAGAACCGGGAGTGCATTAGAAGTGAAGTGGGTTTAAATGGTGACCTTCAAATTAGCCTCTATTAGAAGAGTTTTCCACAGGGATTGCTTGGCGCAGGTTCAAACTGGAAGCTTGGGGCGGGAGGTGTAATTCTGTCTCTAGATGTCCCTCTGGATGGAGAGAGCTGCTGTATGAATTATAAGGGAGGGAGTGATCAAGTGTGTGCATGGAAGGCAGTGGCAGCTCCATCCCATACAGCAAAACGCTTTGCTAATCAGTATCTGCTCCTGCCTTGGAGGCAGAATGTCCCATGCATTATGGTATTTCCTCCAGTGCTGTCTGCTCCATTACAGAGAGGAGGTCTGAACCTGTGCAAGGAGGAAGATGGCTGTAGGAGTCCCAGAAAATAGCACAAGAGCTTAGAACACTTCCTGGGACCTCCAATACATGGGATTTCCTGTTGTCCCAGGCAGCCTGTGGGAACATGGACTTTACTCTCTCAACCTCCTTTGTTCTTTCTGGAGCCACTGCTCACTAGTCTTGCTAGTCATAGCCTGCAAAGGGACGTTCTCCTCAAGAGTTTTTTAAACATCCTGACATCCTGAATAAATGGACGAGCAGGGTACTACAGATGAACCCAAACATCTCAGTGCTGGTAGAATTTTTTAAAAAAAAGGCACCTCTGTTTTGTATACCAGATTCTGTCAAAAGAGAGAGTGATGGTTTCGCACAGCTCCAGCTGAGAAGCTGTATTCTTCAGGGTGATGTTGCAGCTGTTTACCTAGCAACAAATTGAGATGTCTTGGAATGCTTTCTCTGAAAAAATCAAAGACAGTACAGTGGGGGGGCTCCTGACTGCAGGTATTTATTTTGATGAATTAGCCACTTTGGGAAGAGATCCCTCCTGAATAGTGTTTGGGAAGTATGTCTGTGGCCAGATGAGCCAACAGTTGCTTGAGGATCTGCTCTGAGTTTGTTCATTTACTTCTCAGCTCAGCAGAGGCTGGTATTGATGCAGAGTCATGATATCCATAGCAAGAGAAAGCATTCTGTCAAAGCACTTCTCTAGGGCTGAGGGAAGTCCTCTCTGCCCAAAACCTTTAAAAGGTGTCTACATCCCACCTTTCATCCTATCTAAGCAGGCTGAGCAGTCAGTAGGCAGCTGGGAGGGAGAGGTCTGGCAGATGTGGGCATCCCACAGCATCCTCACAGCTAAACTGAGGAAGTGTGATCTGGATGATCGGGTAGTGAGATGGATTGTGAACTGGCTGAAGGAAAGAAGCCAGAGAGTGGTGGTCAATGGGACAGAGTCTAGTTGGAGGCCTGTATCTAGTGGAGTCCCTCAAGGGTCAGTACTGGGACCAGTTCTATTCAATATATTCATTAATGACTTGGATGAGGGAGTAGAGTGCACTGTCAGCAAGTTCGCTGATGACACAAAACTGGGAGGAGTGGCTGACACAGCAGAAGGCTGTGCTGCCATTCAGAGAGACCTGGACAGGCTGGAGAGTTGGGCGGGGAGAAATTTAATGAAATATAACAAGGGCAAGTGTAGAGTTCTGCACCTGGGCAAGAACAACCCCATGTACCAGTACAAGTTGGGGGCAGACCTGTTGGAGAGCAGCGTAGGGGAAAGGGACCTGGGGGTCCTAGTGGACAGCAGGATGACCATGAGCCAGCAATGTGCCCTTGTGGCCAAGAAGGCCAATGGCATCCTGGGGTGTATTAGAAGGGGTGTGGTTAGTAGGTCGAGAGAGGTTCTCCTTGCCCTCTACTCTGCCCTGGTGAGGCCGCATCTGGAATATTGTGTCCAGTTCTGGGCCCCTCAGTTCAAGAAGGACAGGGAACTGCTAGAGAGAGTCCAGCGCAGAGCCACAAAGATGATTAAGGGAGGGGAACATCTCCCTTATAAGGAGAGGCTGAGGGAGCTGGGTCTCTTTAGCTTAGAGAAGAGGAGACTGAGGGGTGACCTCATTAATGTTTATAAATATGTAAAGGGCAAGTGTCATGAGAATGGAGCCAGGCTCTTCTCAGTGACATCCCTTGACAGGACAAGGGGCAACGGGTGCAAGCTGGAACACAAGAGGTTCCACATAAATATGAGGAAAAACTTCTTTACAGCGAGGGTAACCGAACACTGGAACAGGCTGCCCAGAGAGGTTGTGGAGTCTCCTTCTCTGGAGACATTCAAAACTCGCCTGGACGCGTTCCTGTGTGATATGGTCTAGGTAATCCTGCTCCGGCAGGGGGATTGGACTAGATGATCTTTTGAGGTCCCTTCCAATCACTAACATTCTGTGATTCTGTGATCTGAATGAGTAATAGAGGAAAACTGGGAAACGTTTCTTTACAGATGGCCACTGCCATTATCCCTTTCCTCTCAGGAGGAAGTGGGAGTAAGGAATGTGTTGTCTGAATCAGGGCACCTATTTTCAAGCAGAATCCCTGGGTAACCTTGCAACCTACTTCGCTCCTGTTTTTTTTGTTTCTGGGGGAGGCTGCTCATGGTCAGATAAGAGTGTCGAGTTATTAAAGTAAAACAAGAAAACAATTCGCTCCACTCACGGAAGACTCTGGCCAGAAGATAAATGCCTGAAGAACTGACTTTCAGATTATCTAGTCCTACTGTGAAGGCCTCGCTTGTTGAAGAAGAGTTACTTAGATACTGCCAGGCAAAGTTACTGCAGCCAGCCTTGCAGTGGCAAAAACCTGAACAGAGTGTGGTAGGAGTGCCTGTGATAGTAATGGCCCACCAAGTCAGGGAAGGAGGAGGAAGAGTGTGGCCCACAATGTTCCTGGTTTTGCTATCCTTTTTATTTTTAAATAAAAAGTGAAACATTGTTTAAATATTTTTACCTAGAATTCTCTTTCTGCCAAAGTAATGCCACTCTATTGATAAAGTGGCTGCATTAGTCAGACAAAGTCTTCCCTGGCTTGTGTTCTTGCTTGATCAGAGACATTTTCCTCCACCACATCACTCTTGAAAATGACATTAATTGTTCCTGTCTTGGCTCAAAACCAAAAATGTTGGAAGGGAAAAGGAAAGGAAAAAAGTGACTGCATTAGCCAGATGGCACTCTAGTTTATCTTCAACTGTTCTTTGGGTTTTTGGACCATTTACAAAGGAAGTTCTTTTTTTTTTTTCGGTCATCCCTTCCTTTTGTAAATCTGAGTTAAATGATCTTGCACGAAAAGTTCAGCATTAGGGTCTGAATACTTCCACTCCTAACTATCAACTGCAGTCTCAGCTCAGCACCAGTGCCACATAAACAATTCAGGGTGGACTCTAATTGGCATCAAAGTACGTTTAAACTAGTTTAACAGTGGAAATGGGGCCTTAAAGGCAGCTTGAGTGTAATTTACATCTTCTTGAAAGCCTCTTTATCCTTCCAGAGTTGTATGAAGGGACTTCTGTGTAAGTGAGAATTTAGCTTTTCTTTCCCTCCAGCAAGCCTGCCTGGTTATTTTTACTTTTTTTTTTCCTCTCTAAACAGTGGTTTGATGCTGTGTGTTGTTTGAATCTAAAATTCTTAAAAGAGAAAGGTTTGTAATGCATATTTATAACCACCTGAGTAATGGAAGATTTTTTTCACATTAAAATTTTTGTCTTATTCCCAAGTAAGGCAAACAGATGCAATGAAAACTCTGTTAGTTCTCTCCTTTGACTCTGCACAGGATGCGGTGCTTTTGTAGTTAAAGGACAACCCACAAATGTTTAGAAGGGTTTTCTACCTCTTTGTGCAATCCTAGAAATAGATGTTATTGAGGTATGACTTATTCAGAGGGCCAGCATGCTTCAAAAGTGTGTCTCAAACCACAGGAGCTTATGCACACGTTCTCCTGTACTGGTGGATTAGATCGAGATGCTGTGTGAAGGCCTTCATAAAATCCCCCTTGCTGAATAGTCGTCAGCCGTCTGTGTCTGGCTGCTGTTCAGCTGATGTGCTTTTGAGCTTTTGGTTGCAGCAGGTTGCCGCACTATTAGTTTTCTTGGTCTCTTGAGAGCATTTTGAGCTCTCTTTATTTGGTTTTCTTTAATGGAAGTAGTGCCTCACAGCACGGCTGTCGCAAGCTACCTAGGCTGGTGCCGTTGCTCTCGGATTGTCTAAGAAACCTAAGCCTTTCCCAAAGCTGAAATCCTGTGGGGAAATCCTGCTTACCACCTGTTTCTTTAGGATAGTGGGTAGTGGCAGCAAACAAATATATTTTGGAAAAAAATTAAAAATCAATGAGTCTCTGCTTTAGCCAGCACAAGAGATATTATGTTCTAGGCAAGAAGCCTCTAAACTGCATGTACTTTTGCTGTCATATTTCCATCATGGTTCTTACGCGGTCTTTGGGCTGAGGCAGAACTCCTCTAGCAAGTACAGGAACTTTTCCTCATTCCCAGTTCCCACACCAGACAGCTCCTTCAGATGTAGATTGCCAGCATCTTCTTTCTCATGGCTGATGGCAGATTAGAAACAGATGTTTCTGACATATAGGGTTAGTCTTTCTAAAATGGCTAGTGAGGGACTTTTTTTCCTTTTAAGCTATAATTGGCATTTATAAGTTGATGTCTGTTCAGGCTTACAGGCAATCAAGTTCCCCATCAAAATGTCCCTTGTTTAGTTATAATGCAGCCTCTTTCTTGAACATTGAAATGTGAAACTGGTTCTCCTGGTCTGTTAGCTTTCTTTTTGCTGAAGATGTTCCATTTTGATTACTCGGCACCAAAGTTTAAAAATTGTGCAAAAATATTCTTCTGTTTGGTGCAAGATTTTTTTTTCTTTTACTGTATGCCAGCTTTAGTTTTTTGAGGTAAAAATTAGCATAAAAAGAAAACAAGATGGACGCAAACACCTGAGACAGATATGCCCAAGAGTCTTACTTATCAAACAGCACTCCTAAGCTTTATGTTCAGGCAGATTCCCCAGCAGTACGTGGGCGGTTTTTACAGGGTATTCTCATGAAAATGTCTATTTTTTGACTGAACACAGCTTTTCTTGTGCACAGCTGTAAGGAAAAATTCAGTCCTGATGGTTATGATAGGACCAAATATTGATGTCCTTATCTTGGCACAAGTTGTGCACCGTTATAATAATAGGCTCCAAAGGGGGTGTGTGTCCCTCATAGGGGCTTGGTGCAGCTTTTTTGGCACAGACAGTTAGCCTGTATTTGGGGACCTTTGCCCCATTCTATTGGGAGGAAAATTTGGTTGTAAGAATCAGCTGTTTGATGTGAAGTCCTTTTCCAGTGAACACAGAAGTGATTTTCTTGTGCAGAAGTTCAAGCAAGTCTGCATAATGGATGTTTCGCCTTTGCGGCGTTTATTTTTGCTAGCCTTTTGCCTCCCTTATACCCGCACAAATCTTTAACAATTTATTTCTGTTTTTTTTTGCCAGCATCTAGGAGAACCCTCATCCCACAAGGCTTAACTTCCATTTACTTTTTTTTCATGGTCAAAATATATGAAGAAACATTTAATTTCTTCTTCCACTCAGCTTAGCTTCACAGAGAAATGTTTAAGTATCATCAGCTTTGGTGAGACTTGAGATTGTCTGTAGATCAAAGACCTGTGAGCCCACAGTCATTCCAACAAAGCATTATTAATTTTGTAATTTAATTTCTCAGTTATGTAGACAATTTGGCATACATATTTTAAAGAGTTTATTTCTCCTGTAACTTTAAAAGCAGATTAAATATTGGGAAGAGGTAAAGAGTTTGTAAAAGCTCAAATGCAGAGATTTGCAACCTTTCTTCACCATGGATCCCTAAAAGTTTTCTATGGGACTGGCAGACCCTTCAGAAATGTCAAGTGTATGCACTGCTCTATATCTTAGCCACTTGTTTTTCATAGTCGTCTCAGAAGGGAAGTAGTCCACAAACCAATTCCCCATGGTGCCCTCCACCCCTTTCATCTGCAGACCAAGGCTGAAGTTCATGGCTAGACTAGAAAAAAGTCAGTTCTCTACATTTCTGGGTAAGTTATGTCACTGACAGTTTTTCATATTAGATTTCATCTTTCCTAGGTTGTACAAAGCTATTACAAGCAAATTGTTGTTTACAGAGAAAAGAATGTATTTCTGAATGATAATCTATATGGACTTCACACTCACTTGGGAGCGTAGCTTTTTGAGTGATTGAAATAGAAGATATTTATGGTTTATGAATAACTTTTACTCACGTAAAAAGACACAATACTCCTGTACCACTGACAGTGGCAGACTGCAGAACTGTACTGTTCTTTGAGATTCTTTCCAGTGAAAGCCAACTCCTCTCACTGTCTCACTAATGATTACTTAACTAACTTACTAAATAACTTCCATGTCAACCTACTTTAAACAAAGAACCTTGTGATCCTGAGATGTTACCTACAAGGTTTTATAGGAATTTTTTTCTCCATGTTCTTTCTGGAAGTGTTTTAGCAGTGAAATTCTGGCATGATAGTAGCCTGGTGCTGAGCCTGCTTACGTCCTTGGTGTTAAGCTGACCAGCAGCTTTGGGATCAGGAGGGAATTTTCCTGCAGGGCAAATGGGAAGGGGTAGTTGTTGGTTGAGGTTTTCCTTACTCGTGATGCTTCTGAGAATTTTCTTTGCTTTTGAAGTGAGTGAGATGGAGGGAATGACTTCTGCCCCCCTCCTGCTGTTTTCTTTTGATGTGTTGCAGTCATGGGTCTGTCTTTGTTAGCCCTTACATTTATGAGCTGTTCTCATGCTGCACCTGTATCTTATACAAAGAGCTCCCAAAATTTCTGAGACCATCAGAATTGCCTAATCCCAGGAGTATCATACCCTGGATACCCTTAAAAGGAGGACCCCCTTGTTTGGTTGACCTTCTCGCAGGTGATCAGACATGTCCCTGGCATCATGCCATTATGAAGGATCCCCTCTCTGTCTTAGTTTGACTCTTAATTTAGGTACTACAAGTTGGAGCTCATTTTCCTTAGAACTCCTGTAGTCTGTGGAGGGAGATGCACAACAGGAACTATTGCAGGGATGCCAAGTTGCTTTCTGTGGAGGGTTATTTTCTGTTCTGACCATCCAGGCAGCCCTGTGAGACCTCCTAGGCATCTTGCAGCCACTGAAGTTACTGGGTATGAATACTTCACTCCTTCATTATCTGTTTCCCAATGTTTAATGACTGATTTTGCAGCTCTCTTTTAATGCTGCTGACTTCACATGCAGAATCAGAGAGCAATTGTTATTTAGTTGGTTAATTTTATGTCTGGGAAACAAGAATGTTTATTGTAACTCAGTGACATTAACATAGATTTTTAGAATATGAAATAAAAATAGCTGTTTCCACTAGAAACAGTGGGCACTAACATAGAAATCATGGGAGTGATGCATGCCACGGGAGAGGTATTGTTTTCGGCATGTGTGGATGTACTAGTAGGTGTTTTTCCTGTCTCAAGCTGCACTAGTTTGCAGCATTACCAGAATTAATTAAATTCATTCAATTAGCAGCCTTTTTAACATGGCTTTTTTTCTGTTAGTGCATTATCCACTTGTAGCTGGTCAATATGTAATCTATAAGTCAAGTGTGTGGGATTTTTTTTTGTTTGTTTCAAGGGTTTTTGTTTTTTGTTTGTTTGTGTTTGTCTTTTTTTAAATGAGGTTTCTTTTGTAAGTTGGCCCACAGGGGTGGTTAGAACCTCATCTCAAAATTCACCCAGTGGAGACTAAAAGTTGCTAGTCTCTAGCAGCTGTTACATACATAGTCTGCATTTCTGGCTGTCCATATCCTAGCAGGTAATTGTTTCTATCAAGATCCATCACCCTGGGCAGTGATTGACACATTTGCTGGCAGTTTCAGCAGAGAGGTCAGTGATGGGACAGGGATGGAGCAGGGGCTGTCCTCAGGGGTGTACCGGTAGAGAGGGTTGAGCTCTGCTGCAAAGGCAGCCTGGGGAGTCTACCACTGTGGCAAACTGAGTGCTTCCTCGTTATACAGACAGAGCACTTCAGTCTCCAGTCTTGTCAAGCTGTCACCTTTCATCAGCACTAAATCTGCTTGCTAAATAAATGAGAAAGGTAATAAAACATTTTATTAGTCACGACAAGTGCTTATATTAGAAGTTGAGAAAATGACGACTTGATTTAAATATTTATTAAATCAAGTAATTTTTGAGGCATCTTTAAGACCTGAAGGTGTTTTACAAGATGATAAAACAATTGCGTAATTTATGTTATATATTGCACCAGTGGTGCAGTGTTGCTCAGAAGAAATAAAACCATCCTCACTTTAACGTTGTTAATTTTAAGCTAGCCTGGCATTGCACATTAACAGCATTATTGTCCAATTTCTCAGTCTGCTCTCTCTTGTCAATGCCATCTGCTTGCTTGTTTTACTGCCTCTTTAACAACCAGGTGATTTTTGCCGTCTTCACCCTCCTCCTCAATATGCCCAGCAGTTACATTTGGCTTTATGGGGTTAGTGTGCTAAGCAATATTCATATGTTTATGTAAATGTGTTCCCTATTCTAAAGAACCTTTCTCCATTTCTAGTTCAATAGCTTCTAAATCTTCCAGCATCCTGGCTTATAACACTGAATTATTTTACTGTAGTCTAATCCGCTTGTTATGCCATCTGGTTTTGTTGATCTGTAATGTATTCATTTATGCAATAGGTTCTACTCTAGCAAAGCACTTAATTTTAAGTGTGCAGGTAGAGTTAGTGGAAAGAATGTGATTAGCTCAAAGCTAAGCACTTGCCTAAATGCTTTGCTGGATTGAAGGCTTAGGAGAGAGGAAAAGGTTGGTCTAATTATGTTGAATGTGTTTTAGAGCTGCCTTATCGTAATAGCCTTATCACCAGACCAACCTCTGGTTATGGACACTCAACACAGAAGATTCCTCATGACTTGCCAGGCTTTTCTTTTCACTTCATAGTTTTCTAGAACTCTCTCCTGGCTCTTCTGAACTATAATCTTAAGCATCGTTTGCATAAGAAAATGTTGCATAAGAAAATGTATCTCTGCCTCTTAGGAAGTAACTTCAGGGAAGCCATGTCTTAAAATACTGGTTGTAGAAGGCAATGAAATGCTAGTGTCACCAGTTCATTTGTTTTTTGTGTGTGTGAGGAGAGCAGAATATTTATACAAGTCCAGACAGCAGTAGCCCACAGAATAAATGTGGCAGTGAGACCAGATTGGCAAAAAAAGGAGGAAAAAGATAAAATGAATGACACAAGGGCTAAATTCTGCTCTGCTATTAATATGGGCTGAGCCAGGATTAGAACTACTGGAAAAAAAAAAGGACGTAAACCACTGAAAATGAAAATCTGAAGAAAAGATGTACATGTATTTTTTCCAGTTCTAGCTCTTAACTGCTGTTGTTTGTCTTTTTCCGTTCCTCAGATCTGTGTGGCCTTGCTCCCACAGATGCCAGGGGCATTTGCAGGACTTAGTTTAACTCACAGTCACTGTAAAACTGCCCTAAATCCAATGTTACAAGAATTGCTGCTACTGCTTTCCCAAGTCAGAACTTAGCTGGACTGTGTTTTTGCTTTTCCTGCTGCTGCGTGGCCAGGGCATGAGGCACTGCCGAGACCAGAAAGCCATGCACAACCCCAAGTGTTTTCAAAGAAAGGGACATTTGATGAGCTGTCTTTGCACATCCTTCCTCTTCTGCAGTGTTTAGCTTGGATGTGTTGTCATTTCTGAAGGCGTAACAAGCTCCTCATGGAATTCACACTGCACAGTTTCCTGTGTGTTATTTTTCAGAGGCAAGTCTGCACTATAGTTTTCTTTCCCCCTTATTCCTCCCTATGTGAACTTTTTGGCATCCTTATCAAGGATGGCACTTGAGCAAATGCTTAACTTGATTGCACTGCCTAGGCTCGAAGGTAGAAATAGGCTTAGGCACTCTTGAAGAAGTATGAACTGAGGCAGATGTTGAATGCTTTCTAAGATGCAAACCAAGTAAGTGCTTTCTCAGAAAGATTATTCGTAATTGTTTTTTACTGTATATATCATGATAGGGAGAAGGAGGAGAAAAAGAGGAAACAGCCGCATAGCAGTAGATTTATAACAGCTTCTCATGTTTGTGGTTACTTGCCACCACGGTGTGTTTAGCTGAATGCAGCATATATGTAGGGGCAATATAAAGTCCCAGGGTTTTGCCTTCCTTCTTTTTAATGGCCGTGGGGCAGACAGCAGTGGGTAGTGAGCAGCTCCCGGCTCTGTGCACAGCTCTGTCCTGCCTTCCTGGGAGCCTTTGTTCACTTTGCCTCTCTTTGTCTCTCTTTCCTTCCATGTTCGTTTAAATTACAAGTGATAAAAAGGTGGGAATTGGCTCCTGATCTGTGTTTGACCCTGCCTGCCAAACCCGGGGGACTTGCTGCCCACTGGCACATCAAAATGTTTTTGTAATACAAATAATTGTTAAGAAATTTCTATTTTGCCACCTAATCATCTGCAACTTGGGACTCTCAATGTATCTGAGACTGACTGACCACTCCACCTTCAGTATGAATAAAGTCTTGAGAGGTCTGAGGTTACTTTCAGGTTCTCTCTGTTTATGACATTGATGTCTTCAGTGATGGCTCAGGTGCCAGAGACTTGGGGCCACCCTATGGACACTGTTGAAATGTCCCTGCAGTGTCTCAAAGCAAAAACAGATAGAAGCATGCAGTTCCAGGGCAGCATTGGAAAAGCTGTCTTGATGTCCCTACAGCTTTCGTGCAACATGAGCAGTCTTCCATCTGCCTGACAGTGCAGGGTTTGCATTACTTTTGATAGTATATGAGAATGCAAGTGGATTGAGGCATTGGTCTTGCCCATATTGTGAGCTATGTTCTCAGCTGTGAGGCTATATGCATAATGCTTTCTGCCTAACACGAGTTTTCTCTTTGTCTTTTGCAGCACTTTTACAGGCAGTCATAGCTGGTGATCTGCTGAAGGTAAGTACAGAGCACTGAGTGTCCACTTTTTCACAGCTTTTTGCAGGTCTGATATACTGTAAATTTTATCACACCTCTGTTCCAAACATAAATAAACTGCTGTAGGGACTGCTGGCAAGTGCCACTTTACAGCCTTTCCAGGAAACCCTGAATATTAGGGGAACACATCAGTCAGGTGAGGTGTGAAATTCGAGTGAATAGGATCTGGTGTTAGACAGCACCTTTCAGTCCAGGATTCATAGCACACTGCACAGAGCAATGTGTCAGTTACTAACAGGGAAATTACTATACTGGCAAATGCAACACTGAACAGCAGGGTTGTTCTGACACAGCCTTACACAGTACAGGATATTTTACGGCAGTGATGTTGGTGGCCAAGCCCCTAGAGTTGCTACAGACTTCTTAATGTCTACCTAGGCAGCCACCAGACCAGGTAGAAAAAAATCTCAGCTTGGTGTTTTATTGTCTGATGGATGTCTCAAAACATGTAGTGTCTTGGTGTTAGTTATTGGGAGGAGAAGGCACCCATGCAAAAAAGTTTTGTGCCCGAAGTCTGAAGTTCCATGTCTGACATTTATTGAGGCTGCCTTTTTCAGTAGTAAGTCAGGATTTGAAAACATGCCCTCGAATATGGATGAGGACTGTGATTAATGATTGTAATTTTTTCTGTGAGAAGTCAGCTTGGAGCCATTTGTAAAAATGACAGTACTGTTAGGCCAAAACTTTGCCTGCAGGTGCCCCTTCTATACCTCCACCCCTGCATTTGTGGCTGCAGCATCTAGGGAGCAGTCCTTCAACCAGCAGTTATAAAAATTTTGTCCCCTTTCTGCTTCTGGAAAACTTTTTGCCTGGGTTTGCTTTGCCAGGGAAACTTCTTGCCCTTCTTCACATGTACTTCATCATAAATGATGCCCTGCTGTCACAATCCTCTCCCTCTTTTCTGCAGTGATATGCACTGCAACCCCCCCCCCCCCCGAGTTTGCAGCAGTTCTGAGACCTGGCTGGTTGCTGTTTCCTCTCCATTCTTACCCTGCGTAGTGCTTCCTTCCCCCTCCACCAGTCCTGGGCAGGGGGCAGAGTCTGAGAAGGGAGATCTGGGGCAGCTGAACCCCACCTCCCTGTGGATTTTTGAGTTAAGAGTTTTCTGGTTTAGTCAGAAAGTGTTTGCCTCCTGCGCTAAGAAAAAATTGGAATTTTCAGTAGAGAAGCCAGAATTTTCTGTCAAATACATGTATTTTTAAATATCCCAACAGCTTCACCAGGAGTGGTTTTGCAAGCATTGCTAGCAAGCAATAATTCTTCGCCAATATATTAGCAATGTCTCATTATTTAGGAAATACAAACTGCTCTTCTTAACCCATATAATTGTCAATACTTCTAGTTTCAGATATTTTTTCATTGGGGCCTAAAAGCTGGCTTTAAAGTAGTATTTTATTTAATTTTATTCCATTTTTGTACTGACCTCCTACAAAAATCAGTAGATAATTTGCCTGTATGTTTGTTTCTCTGCTCCTCGCATCTTATCCTTCTGTGTATTTTTTTTCCAGTTCATAGAATGCTGTAAAAAAGGAGCCAATTTGTTAATCCAAGGACCTGATCACTGCTCCTTGTTGCACTATGCTGCCAAGACTGGGCATGGCGAGATTGTGAAATACATCCTGGAGCATGGTGAGTCACAGTGGGCGAATCCACAGAGTGCTGTACTTCAGCCAAGTGTCAGTCAGGTAAAACCACACTGTGCGGCTGGAAGTGCCCTCACTCATCTGTGGTCACCCTCAGCAAAATGTCCACCTGCAGCATGTGTGAGGAGGAGGCCAGGAATGTGGCAGCTATGACAGTGATGGCTCCAGATAAAGGGAAAGTGTGGAAACAAAAATAAAGATGGCTTTTGAGGAGGATGGGTGTTTTCACAGTTGCATCAGTTGAGGGGCTGTGAAGAAGTAGTGTGATGCTCTAGTTAGAACCTCTGGCATAGGAATCCTCTGAACTAATTTGTTTTTCAATTAGAGCATATGTTGTAGAAAGCATCTAATCTCCATTAAAAGATTTACAGCAATGGAGAGCCCATCCAACCATTGGTATTATTTCACTATTTAGTAACACACTGGTTAGGAGTCTGTGCATTTATTTCTAGACTGGATTCACCTAGCTTCCCTTCCAACCTTCCAATATTATGTCTCTGTTAGATTCGAGACCACTCAATAACAAAAATTTATGATCTCCATTTTATATTTATAGACTATGATCATGCCATTTCCCTTTTTTCCTTTCGACTCTTTTGATCTTTGTCAGTAACAGGATTGCAGGCATGCTTACACAGGCTATGCAGCAATTTGTGTGTGTACATACATTTGAGGCAGTCACATTTAGGAGTTTCTGCCTGTTGAACTACTGCAATCTTGTTCACTGGTTGCTGGAGAGTGGTATAGTAATACTGTCATGGCTCTGCATGCAGAGCTGAAGTCCCAGTCATCAGCCTCCTGCACTATAAGAAATGTTTTCAAGTCCTTTAATAATTCTTGTAACTCTTCTCTGATCCCTCTTCAAAATATCAATGGCTATTTTGACTTCTGGAAGTCAAAATCAACCATATTATTTCAGCAGCAGTGTTAGCACTAAACACAAAGTTTGCTTCTGGCAATTGGAATAAGTATTAGCTAATGCTAGAAGGTTACTGCAGAAACTGTACAGAAAAAAGAAAAAAGCACAGTAAAGAAGGAGGCAATAATCCATCTGTTGACATTTGTGTTAATTGGAGTGGGATTTAGCTCGATCTTGACTCCTAAGTTTAGGTAGTTACAATATAGGTGTCATGTAATCTACGGGTCTAAGTTCCTGTACTGTCAACAGAGATCTATGACTCAGTTCATTTGCTCACATATGACAGAGGTACTAGAGGACACCCGCCCTCTTTCAGTGGCAGATGGAAGTGAGGAGGGCATCTTTAATGGGAGCAGACTTTGAGCATGACTAGCTCATGGGAGAGACCCTAGTCAAAAGAGTCATTGGAGCCCAGCAAGCGATTCAGCTGACAGTTACCCATGCGCTTCATTCATTTAGCTAAACATATCTAATGTCATTTGCCCTTGGATATCCAGGACATCTGCATGGGTCTACAAGATAACATACAAGGCCTGTAGGAGACCCATACTGGACTGGCAGCTAGAGCCCAAGCAAGCATCCCTGTCATTCCAAATGCATCCCAGGACTTGTCTGTGGGCATATCGAATGGCACAAAATATCTCTGTGTGGGCAACTGAACTGTGTCCCAGATATCTGACTGAGAGGTCTGAATTGCTCCTTTGCTCTTTATGTATAGAGACCTGCATGTGGGTAGCTAAGTGTAGTTGGCCTTATATCCAAATATCTAGTTATCCTTATATCTAGTTTTCTCACAGGTTGTAATAAGTCTTACCAGTGCTAACTCTACCTCCTATTTAACTTAGGATTTAACTCTGGCTTATCTCATTAGTCACAGTGCATATACGTGCCTCTGAATTCTGTAGACAGACAGAATTTCACTTAATTTTCTTCCTGTCCCTGGTCTCTTCTCACAGTGGACGTGACCTGTGCCAATTGACTGTCATGGCTGCCTCTCCAGGATTTTTCTTAAGCACATATGCCTCAGCATACTCACAGTCTGACCCAGTTACCGTTTCTTTGGTGAAGGTTTAAAATTAGATTATTTAAGCTGATAAGGATGTGAGCAGGGAATCCATGAGAATTTTTGAAGTGAATAGAGAAATGTGAGGGATTACGGACCAGAAGGTTGAGCAAATGTCAGCTCAGTTCCTCTCTCCCCCCTTTATCCCCAAGGATAGCAGGAAGCTTTTGCAGCTTTCCAGACATATATCCTCTTGGCTTCTCCAAAGGCATTATTTGTTTAACATTCTCCAGGGATCAGAGAGTGCATGGCACAATGCTTTAATAGGGGCCTCCTCTCTTCTCCCACCAAGCAATTAATGAAACTCATTTCTACCCTGGGCATTTCTCAGTCACAAACAAGCTCTCTTGCTGAATCATCATCATCATAATGTCCTTGTTTTTCTGTTGTGTCCTCTGGCATCTGGCATATTCTCAACATTAATTAGTGTATTAGACGCAATCCAATGCCACTAAAATCTAAGGCTTTCCCTGTATCTAGCTTCTCATTTCTGCTGATATCAACCCTTGATAAAAATGAGTCTTGCTCCTGTTCTGGCAATTACCTCTGCCCAACCACACTTCCTCTGTAGTTTGTCTGCTTCCTGTACATGGCTGGAGATAGTTAATATTAATAGGAGTTCCACTGTAAAATACCCTCCAGCATACAGCACAGAAAACCTATTATTAATCACATGGGGAAAATCTTCTGAATATCTTTAAAAAACAACAGGACAAGACAAAACCCACTGTACCAGAAACTTTAACTGCCTAGTGTGAAAATAGTGGGGTGAATCAAACACAATACAGAAGTGAGGCCCATAGCACTGGGATTATAAAGGAAGGAAAATGGTGTAGTGATGCTGAAGCTGTCCTTTGTGGAGATGGCTTTATGCTTTCTGCAAACATGTAGGGTACATTAATAGGAGAGGTTATTCTGTGATCTTGATCAGAATGATTTCAGATGTTATAGGGAGGAAAATAACCCTTCTTAAATTAGAAAAAGCAGAGATGAGTCACACAAAGGGACTGCTGTGCAGTATTGCCAGATACTTAGCAGTGGACTAGAGCAAGCCTGGAATAGCAGCTGAAGCTCCAATGTAGTAGGTGTCAGGACAACAGCTGCTTACTGCTGCAGGAACACTTGTGTTGGCTGCTGTTCCTGCAAAACAGTTTCTCTCTGTCCTCTGTGCAGGAAGGGCAGATACACAGACCTATATGTAGTTCAAGACTGCCTTCCTAAATCAGAGGTCTTTTGCTTGTAGCAGGAGGGTCACCTTTTAAGATCTGTCTGCAGCCGGGCTAAGGAACACTTAGCATGAAACTGAGGGCCAAACTCAGTAGGTAACAGAACCACATCTGTTTAGTGCTGCAGTCAGCAACTGTCTCAGACCCTACTGCATACACATTAGAGAAGAGTTAACTGTTTACTTGCTTAACACAAACAGAATTAGGGAAGGCTTAAGAAGCTCCATTAGAAAAAGGACCTCCTAAATCATCATCTGTATTTGGACTCAAACTTGGCTTAGAGTCTTTATCTGGCAGTTCTGAACTATTTATAATTTATAACCAGTATACAAGACATTCCAAGGTTTGCCTTCGCCTTGTCTTCTCTTCTCTAGAGGCTCAAAAGACAAATAAGAATTCTGTAGTTCATCTAGGGTATTTTAATTTTAAACAGAAGAGAGGAAAGATGTTTACAGTTGCCTTAGGAATTTGTGGTGGGAACTTCTGATGGAACAGTCAGTCAGTAGGGCATCCCATCCTGAATATTTCTGTGACCTCAAACCTCAATGTTCTTGCTCCATTATATAGCATCCTCTTGTAAAAAAGATGATGCTTTCGTTACCCTTAGCACTGCAAAGTCAACAGTGAAGAGCCATCAGTTAGTTTGAATTTGCATCCTGACCAGATTTAGGAGCTTCAAAGAAGGCTTTTGGAAAGCAAATTTTGCCCTGATGGAAATGTATGTCAGGGACAAAGTTTGAGTAGCCATCAGAAAGCAACACTGAAGGAGAGTGAGTTTGCCTGACATAAGCTAGTATGTCTAGATTTGCAGAATTTTTAGGGTAGTGGACATTTGTGAGGGGCCTAAGCAGAAAACATGTTAGTTTTCCTAGAACGCACAAGGTATAAAATAGTCTATTTTAATTTACAAGTTTACCAAATTTTAGATTAACATGGCTGAGAGACAGTTATGATGGAAGGCATGCTCCCATAACCTGACTACCCTCTATGTTACAGTGGAAATTCTGAGCTAAAAGACACTAGTAGTAAAAAACATGACACTCTTAATCTTCACATCGGGTAAAAATGAGGAGTGTGGAGTTGGGGGAAGGCTTGAAATAGTTCTGACTTTTCAGATTACTATTATTTTTAAAATATTTCCTCTTTGAAGGTAAGGAACCAAATCCAATTTTGTTCCCCAGATAACAACCACAGTCAAGTTATTAGACAAAGAGGGTTTTGACAGATAAACACACAGAAATGCTGATAATATCTGACATTACTGCTTAAAGTAATACCCTTTTTCCCCAGATCTGTGAGGGACTGACAGGACAAGGGACTAGCAGGGGTTAATAGCTGTGTGTCTCCTGTGGGTAGCTGTAACTACATCCATTGGAGAGGGCAGGTTGTGCTGTGGGCCTGGAGGCCTTTTAGACTGCATGGTGCTGTATATTTTGGAAATGCCTCTGACATATGGTCATTTAGTCTCTCTTTTATGTTGTAGTGAGCTCAGCTAAAGGGCAGCTGCTTTTGAGCATCTCATTCCCTTCCCTCCTTCCATCCCCAGCTCAGGCTGCTTTGCCTCCTGAGAAACTGGAGAGGAGCTTTGGTGGAGTGAAAGGGGGCAGAAGGAGAGAAGGAAAAAAGTTAGCAATTCTACACAGACAGTCTATCGGAGATGTTAAGGAAAGAAAGTGATCTCAGCTGGGCTTCCTCTCAGTGCGTTATGCTTTTCAGCTCCTTTCATGCGAACTTCTCCCCCCACCGTCCCCATCCTGCCATTCTTTAGCCCCTGAGTTGTGCTCTCTCTTTCTCTCTTTTTTTTTTTCCTCCCTCCACCTCTCCACACATTTCTATCTTTTGTTTTTATTTCCCCCCCTGCTGTTTTCCTTGATAGAAATCTCACTCATGCATTTCCCTTCCGGATTTCTATTGGGTTATTTTGTCCTCTCTCTCTCTCCGCCTTGGTCCCCTTTTCTTTCTCTGCCTCTTGTCCTGGAGTAAAACAGCCGCCTCCCCGCTGTGTCAGGATGACAGTGCCGTTAGCTTTCCCAGTGCCAGCCCTTCCCACATCTGTGCAGCTTTTGTTCCGGGGCAGAGGGGGATTTGGAATGGTCGGTTGGCAGCGCCAGGGAGACTGATGTAAAAATGAGGTCCAAAAAAGAGGGGAAAGGGAATTAAGAAGAAGGCGTGAGATGGTTTAAGAGAAGCACAAGTGAAAATAAAATAAAGAAGTAAAGGGCACAGCTCAGGCTGTGTGTGTGAGTTGGGACATTCCAGCTTCAGAGACAGGCCAGAAAGAATGAAATGAATGAATCCTGGTATCACGTTGTGCTGCTGATCAATTAACCCCAATATCTGGCCCTTATGTATGACTGGGATGGAGTTGGGGCACTCCCATGAAATGCTGTATATGGGACAGTATCCAGGAGAGCGCCCTTCACAGATAGATGGGATGTACCTGGCACCTCCTCAGGTCTGTACTCACAGGCTGCCCGCTCAGTCCTCAGCACTCAGCTCCTCTGTCCTAGCCTTGCTGTTTCTTCCTGCTCCAGACCAGTTTTCCTTCACCCTGGGCTTCCCATCTCTCCAGACCCACTCTGCCCCAGCTTCTTCTCCCTCTCAGTTCATGTTTTGGGCCTCTCACTACAAGAAAGACAGCGGGATGCTGGAGCACGTCCAAAGAAGGGCAAAAAATCTGGTGAAGGGTCTAGAGCACAAGTCTTATGAAGAGCAGCTGAGGGAACTGGGGTTGTTTAGTTTGGAGAAGCAGAGGCTCAGGGGAGACCTTATCATTCTCTGTGACTACCTGAAAGGAGGTTGCAGCGAGGTGGGACTTGGTCTCTTCTCTCAAGTAACAAGTGATAGGATGAGAGGAAACGACCTCAAGTTGCACCAGGGCAGGTTTAGATTGGATTCAGGAAAAATTTCTTCACAGAAAGTGTTGTCAAGCAGTGGAACAGGCTGCCCAGGGAAGTGGTGGAGTCACCATCCCTGGAGGTATTTAAAAGACATGTAGATGTGGTGCTTAGGGACATGGTTTAGTGGTCGACTTGGCAGTGTTGGGTTAATGGTTGGACTTGGTGATCTTAAAGGTCTTTTCCAACCGAAATGATTCTACGATTCTATGTTCTTCTAACTTCTTTCCATCCTGCCGCCTAATGTTTTAACACCCTTTTCCATTCTCCTCCACTTACCAGGGCAAGTACCTCTATGCCCAATGCAGCCAACCCAGTCCCCTCTTCCACCTTTGCATCACAACCTTCCTTGTTCCACCCATGAACAGAAATAATAGTTTACTTGGCAGTATCTTTTCTAATACACTGCAGGCCATTCCTGGTTACCTATCACTGGGACATGGCATTGCAGCAAGCCACGGGGAATTGCCTCCATTTTTGAGAGAACATGATTTTCTCCTGGGAGATGTAAAGAAGTCTTTCTTCATCTGTGGTTTTTTTTTTCTTTTTAGTTTCTCAGGCATTATCTTTCTTTCTTCTCAACAAGGGGTGCTTCTTAGCCCACTGTATCCTTCTTCATACTTTTGGGAGCTCAGGGGTTGTGAATGATTCTTCTTTTTGATAGGGAGGAGTGAACACATAACTGCCAAGTGCATAGATGAGGATGGGTGGCAGTAGAGTCAGGGTGCTGTGCTTTAAAAATTGACAGTGGCTAATGAGTTTGGAGAACTGCCATGATAGGTATGCAATGCCCGTGCACTGAGGACTAAGTGTGCTACTTTTTTGACCACTCCTTCCCTTTCTCATGATGAGAGAAGTTGAAGAGAAGGAGTTACCTGCAGCTATGGCAGCCGAGGCAGTCTGCTGCCCTGATGATACTGCATGTGTACGTTATAAAAGGAGTGAGGGAGAGACAGGCTGCTCTAATCCATTTTGACACGCACTCAAAGTGAAAGGAGTGTAGAGAGGTTGTGTATAGGCCTTTGTAAGCGAGTGGTGTGAAATTCCTCAGTTTCAGGTGAGATTTGCTGTAAGCTCTTGAGAACTCTTGAATTTCAAAGTCAACATGTGCTGAAGAGAAATATTCACGCACAGGAAGGAAAATTCTTGTAAAGTTTCACTGTTCCCCTTGCTAACTGCCCCATACCATCTGGCACTATGCTCCAGAGCAGTGGAGAGGAGAATAATAAGACAGACTGCAAAGGGAAAAGTTTTTCTTGTTTCAAATGCTATCCAAATCCTAGCCTTTCCATATCACTGTAATTCAGTGATGGAATTTGCTGCTATAAACATCTGCCTGTAGTGAATACCAAGGACAATAGAACATTAGCGTAAATGCATTATTTTGTCCCACTTAACAAAAATCTTTTCTGTTTTTCTCAATCTTACTTTCCTGATCATTGCTAACCAGTGGAGTACAGGATTTGCATATCAATATAAAGACCGCTGGGAATATTCCACCCTGATCTACAATCTGTATAATGCTATTAAATGGAGTAGCACCGGGATGTCATTCAGGACGGAATTTGGCTAATTTCAACTTCCTAATGACATTTTCCCTCTAGTACTAACAATAGATTTTAACTTGCAGTATATCAGGGTTTCCATTATATCATCATTTCCAATGCACTGTACTTACGTGAACCACTTAATTGAGCCAGGTGAAGAGTGAGAAAATAAACTCCATGAATATTCATTCCCAGTATAATTTAGAGGCTGCTACTCCCTGGTGCTGGCAGTGACTGTGCATTCAGAATTTTGCTAGTGCAAGGGCTCGCATAAGCAAATATTGCCCAGACTTCTTGAAGTTTGGCATATTTGTGCAAATTGAGCTTTGAGTTTGCTTCTTTTACATATTTGCACCAGGAATCTTCTCCTGGTAGTCGTACTCTGCTAGTCATGCAGACAAATGCTATATGACATACCTGACTCTCTTTTGCAGGTCCATCTGAATTACTGGACATGACAGACAGTGAAACGTAAGTACAACCTACCCTGCCCTTCACATTATGTGCATTAGCCTAGCAGACTTTTCTTGTTTTTCAAGTGCAAACTTTCAAATAAAAAAAGCTTGTAAAATGTCATAGCTCTTCAAAAACAAACAGGCAAACAAAAGTCCCCCTAAACCCAGACAACAACCACCTCACATGTGGCTTTCTGACCTAAACCAAATGTTTCTTGAATTCCATAAAGGACTTCCTTTCTATTGCTTCCCACGCCTCCTTAATCTTTCTAGAGGAATACAAGTCCTGCATTATGCTTCGATGTTTCTGGCATTCAGTTACTGAGGGGGACTAACCTGAAGAGTAAATTCCAGAAGTCAGGAAATTACTTTTCTTGCTCTACACCTTTTCTTCAGTCCCTTCTTGATTCAGCCAGGGTGTTCTGTCTTAGCTGTCCCAAGTGGCCACAATCTATGCAGTTGAAGATTTCTCTCAAGTAGTTAGAACCTCAATCACCTCTGTTGTTATGAAAAAAAAAAAGGACTTTGCTTTCCAATTCCCAACTATTCTGTGTTTTGTTGTATAATCAAGGTGTCACAAAGAGTATGTAAGGGAAGCATGAACAATCCTGTGAAGTATATGGAATATATGGGAAGCAAAAGTCGCCTTTCTCATAGGGGTTAAACCTGCTGTTCCTCATCACACAGTGCCCTCCTCCGCTAACAGAGAACACCAGAAAGGTTCTGCACAAGGTGCATGTGTGCAGTCCAGGGGTGATGGAGTCTGGATGGACTGCCTATTTCTCTTCATCCAGTAGCATAGCACAGCCACTGAAATAAAGTGCAAGTCAACATGGCTATGAGGGCTTCCCTTTACAAAGGTCCCTCTACCACTAACTCTTGAAAAGGGAAGGTTCGAGCTGTGACTGGCAGCATGAATTTGTCTTTTGATCCTCAGGGGGAAATCAGATAGTATCCCATTCTGAATCTAGTTCTCATGCAGCAGAGGCAGATTCATTACAAGGTTGCCTATTAATATTTCAACTTGTCCTGTCGTGGAATGAGGCTGAAATTGCTTTATGCACTCTCACTTCCTGGGTAGGTAGATGCAAGATTTGTCCTACTACACGTATTTCTTGTCATGTATTATTTTGGAGGTTATATAATGGCCCTACTTGTTGAACACTAGTATTAAGGGCACCTTTTCAACCCACTCAAAGCATACTTTCCTCCTCTTCCTAGGCAAATCTAGATGGATTTCTTTAACCTCAGTTCTACGGTCAGTCTCAGAATCCTGTTACCCATAGCCCCAGTCTGAGAGAGGAGCTTTGCAATAAATCTGCTCCCACTACACAGCCTTCTCTTTTGAAAAGCATGTGTTCAAGCTTCCCCAGTAGCTCACCAGTCCAGTGGCTGAAAACAAAAACACAGCTCTTTCTCTCATACGTCCAAGAGAGCAGGGTATCAGAACCAGGGCAGCAAGTGCACCAGTCATGTCTTTGATGGGCAGGATTTTTCTAGGATGTGTCTAAGAATGAGGGTGAGGAAAGACATTTCAGGAAGAAACAATCACTGTTGCTGTTTTGCCTAGTGTGAAATAAGAAGGTGGGCTAAATTGCCTTTGCAGCAGTTAGCAGAACTGGTGGTTGGACGGGAATGTGACATTCAGTCACATAAAACCTGTGCATATTTCTTTCCCACCCCTCAGAAGTTCTTTGTCTGCTATTTGTGCATTGCAGGCTTTCCTACTGAGTCAAAGGATGTAGATGCTAAGGGAGAGAGTGCACAAGTCTACCTCTGCCAACAAGAGGGAACCTTTCAGAAATACAGCATCCTTCTGTCTGTCCTCTGCACCTCATGCTTCCTAAATGTACATTGGTGTGATGTGTCTCATTGCTCGTTTCTGTACTTTGGTCTAGGGGCGAGACAGCATTACATAAGGCAGCCTGCCAGTGCCATCGCACCGTCTGCCAGCTCCTGGTGGATGCGGGAGCCTCTCTGAGAAAGACGGACTCCAAGGTAACCCAGCCCTGTCAACCAGTTATAAAATACTGCAGCCAAGCGAGACCAATCAGCATCCGTCCCTGCTGTTTGCATGATTGAGGCTTCCTCATGTGTGCCAAGAGCAGCTCTTTTTAAACAAGCTATTTTTATTTAGAAAACTGTATTGATTTAAACAAGTACAAGAGACTTTGATTCAGTCCCCAATGTGGGTCATCTTCACCATAGTGAGAGCCTGGCCTCAAACTATTCGGTGTGTTGGGTGTGAATGAGCCATCTCCATGGCACAGCAGCATACTTCTCCTGTGTGGTCAAAAGAGAGGCCTGTGGGCAAGGACCACCTGCGGGAGCCTTGGTTCGTGATTACATAGCATCTGTGAGGCTCGATTATTGTGGCTGACTTGCTTTGTGAGGATGGCTAACCATTTTCTTTTGCCCTCGCTTGCCCCTATGCTCACTTATGTGACACTAACCACAACCATCTCTCGGTGTGTGCTTGGCTGAGAAAGAAGTCTGGGCAAAATTAAACCCTAGGAATATTCTGTCAATGCAACAATCTGATCACTTAGGGACGTGGTTCAGAAGCTGCCCCTCTGGCACTTCTGAACATAAGCATCCTGTGGTCAGCAGCTGAGAGGTGGTTGGATCTCTGGGTTCCAGAGTCAGAAGCACCTTTGCTGCAGCAAGACAATTAAAAACAATTCCTACCAGGTTATGCTGTATGGGGTAGCCTATAAGGGGGAGAGGGATCATCTCTTTTTAAGATGAGAGTACTGTACATTGCAAAAGATAATTTCTGCAACAGCTGAAATCCAGACAAGTGGCTTCTGACTTGTTAATCTTCATCTGCCCAGAAATCCAAGGAGCGGGAGTGTTTTTGTGGAGATACACTAACGTGTTTCCAATATTTTTTCATAGTTTAGGATCAAGAGTCATGGTCCACTTTAACAGTACTCATAAAGTAGTTCAGATAACTGAGTAGCAAATTGATGCACTGAAAAGTGATTTGTGCTTGAGATAGATAGAGCGAGGCACACTGAACTCATTTCAAATGTTGGGCATCTCTCTCTCTGCACATCCTTAGCAAAGTGTGTAGTCTATGAAGTGCACTTTTCAAATGTTAGCTACAGTACTGTTCATCATATTCATTCACATAGGGATTGTAGCACTAGAATGAAAAATCAATTCCTTCCAGCATGTGAGACCTTCTGTGTGATGTATCAAGTAGCATGTCCTTGCAGAACTGCATGATTTGTCCTGAACTCCAAAAGGACTTTGAAAATCTTCAGACTCTCATGACTCTGATAGAAAAACTTCACTTAACACCAACTTGTACAACAAATAAGTAAATTCTCCAACTTTCCTTCTATCCTTCCTGTAGTAATTTCTCTGGGTTGTGCTTTCATATGTTCTTCAAAATATGTTAGCACAAGACTTTCTCTTCATGTTTCTTTATTATAGGGTAAGACCCCTCGTGACAGGGCTCAGCAAGCTGGTGACCCAGATCTGGCCTCCTATCTAGAGAGTCGACAAAACTACCAAATGGTTTCTCATGAGGATCTGGAGACAGCAGTCTGATGTCTGAAAACATCGAAGAGGATCCTTGGAAATCGCAAGGCTGCACCTGAGACACTCAGGCATCGTGTGAGGAAGAAGCTGATGGAATCAACGTGTCTCTCACTCTCATGGAAAATACCTGAGGACATGCCACCAGTTTCTAAGGGCTACTGAGTCTTACCACAGAACAGTTAGGTTCCATAAGTTAGCCCATGATGGATGAGGCGGGACACTCAACGGTCTGTGGAATCCATGGGCCACGGAAATTTACTTTTATTGCTTCCAGCAAGTAGCATGAACTTCTCCCACGTTCATCTGTACAATTTATTATAAAAAAAAAAAGGAAAGAGAAAAGAGGGTGTGGGGGGAACCAAACTACTTGGGTCATTAAAGCACTCAACCAGGCCCTCCTCCATCCCTACAGTTTCCTGCATTCCTTTTATTCTCCCATTCCCCTCACTTCTTATCAGTTAAATAGTACCTGTTATCTCTGTGTTAAGTCTTCACAAATAGTCAGGCAGTGGCAAAAATTTTGAGGAGCTCTGGATGCCCTTAGGAAAACCCCTATGTTTTTACCAGCTGCATTACCTCCCTTGCTGTCCTCTCAAAAGCTGCATCCTCAGTGCTCAATCACTGGGGAGTTTTCTTACTTTTGGAGAGGACTGACTATTGCCTTGTTTCCCAGGGTGTGGGGCACACTTAGATTTACAGCAGTAACAAAACCTAACCTCCTTATTGTAGCTGGGTATACAGTTACTGTATCCTCATGAAACAGTCATCTGTATGGAAAGGAGTTATATGAGATACACCATGTTGTATGGCAGAGTAGAAAGTTACTAGTAAGGTTTTTCATGCCACCATTGCGTATATAATGACTGACCCGTTCTGCTCAGGTTTCAGGCCTGCCTAAAAGTTGATAGCTATTTTTCACTTTTGAAAAGATGGGTTTTACACTGGGGAGAGATTTGTGCAAGATGGAGGGGGTTCTGATGGACTGACTTATGGACCCAGTCCCCTTCGCGTTATGGCCAGAGGTAGGAAGGAGACCTAGAACATCAGTGGTCAGCCTAGGCTTGCTGCTGTCAACAAACAAACAAGCACCACCCCGGTGTCTTTGGAAACAAGAAAACCTTCTTTGGCTGAACCTGTAAACTATCCGATTCCCCAAGGCTATCCTACTAGAGAAGGACAAGCAGCAGCTCTTTGCCTCATTACCCACTGTAGGCTCAGAAACGTAAAGTTGCTTAGCTGCTGTAAAGGCCAGCTGTGGCTTCTGTACTCGTCTGTTCTCTGTCTTACCTCAGAGACTGTAACCACAAAAGGAGAGAAAGAAAACACACATACACACAGGTGTACACAAAATGTTCCACCTTCAGGTTTTCAATCACCACAGACAACTCAGCCGCCAGAAATAGCAGAGCTTCCACTTCCACTTTGTCTGACCAGTTCCCATGAAGATGCTCATAGCCCACTTTTGGCATAATTCTTGCAATAGATTTTTCAATTTTGCTTTGTTTTTTGTTTTGAATGATCCACTGGTGTTTGTTTTCATGCGCCTTGCTAGGTGTAGGTCTCTGGTAGATGGTCATTGTCAGGATTACATGCCGTTTGGAAACCATGAAAATAACTCAGGTCATTATTCAGATAAGTTTTTCTTCCTTGGTAGATGTTGTGGAAATGAAATGAATGCAATTCTTTTCTTTTTTCTTTTTATCTTTTTTCCTTTTTTCCTTTTTTCTTTTTTCTTTTCTCCTTTTTCTTTTTTTTACTTTTTCTTTTCTTTTTTTATTTTCCTTTTTCTATCTTTTATATTTTTCCTTTCTCTTTTTACCCTTTTTTTTTCTTTTTTCTTCTTTCTTTTTTCTTTTTTCTTTTTTCGTTTTTCTTTTTTATTTTTTCTTTTTTCTTTTTTATTTTTTCTTTTTTCTTTTTTTTCTTTTTTTTTTTTTTTTTTTTTTTTGTTTTTTATTTTTTTTTTTTTTTTTTTTAAAAAACAAAAGTGATTGTTATGGCAGAGAGGGAGGAGCTGGAAAATGTGGGTTTTATTTTTTTCTGTTTTCAAAAGTTCATTTGATATGAGCAAAATATTTCTTTAGCATTTCTTCCTCTGGAAGGAAACTACATGTATTTGTAATCTATAGATCAATGGCGACATGAAATGTATTTTGTCTTATTTTCTGTCTTTATCTTTATTGTTTAAAAAATAAAATATGAAAGCCAAATTCCTTCCCTTGATAATCATCCAGGGGCTTGTGGCGAAGGTCAGTATATGTATATATTAGAACAGAATTTGGCAACTGTTAAAATAAAAAAACAGAGTATAATTTTGGTGTATGTGAAATTTCCACAAGGAAGATCCTCATGCTGTGGTTTCATGGTAGGCTTTGCATTGTTTCCCAGCTGTGAGGAAAGGCATTACTATAATATTTCTATATATTTGACACAAAAAAAGAATTATATTAGTATCAGTGGGGTTTTTTTGCTTTGTTTTACTGATGTGCGAAACGGAGGAAGCTTCAATGACACCAGGGGCTTGGTTCTGTCCTGTGCTGAGGCCAGACTGGTGCCTGAGCAGAGGATGGTTAGTGAGCCTGTTGCAGCTCCCTGGTCCTTTAGTCCCATGAAGCAGGTGGAGTAGTAAAGGCTTGCTCTAATCACAGGCAGCTTCCAGAGGCCACGTGTAAATTATGATAAGGGAGCTGGGTTTGGTCCCTCTCTGTCCCCAGTGGTCCTCCCCTTGGTGAGACATCTCTTGTGCCCAGGGGTTGGCTGCAGCGGGGGCTGGCTCTGGAGCAGCTTGGCAGGACGGATAGATTTCCTGAGCTCTTTTGTGCCATTCGGACTGCTCAAAGGAGCTTAGAGCACATGAGAGAGTCTGGCTTGCCTTTTTCCCTGGCAGCTGGAGTACAATGCTATGACCAGAGTGAGCCTGTTGTGCCTCTGGAAAGCTGCCCACGGTGTGTGCTCAGTAGGAGGCAGTTGCTGTATGAGGAAAATTAACCCCAGCACTGGAGATAGGGCAGATGCTGGCTGTATGTAGTGCCTTTAATATTAAAAGTGTCCCAAAGCACTGCACACATGATGCATTAGATACTGGTGATGTATTGTATTTGTAGATAACAGAGTATGTATATTGTTTTCTGTAATGGCTCACACATGGCCAGGGATACCAGAAGTTGGTTCACTGAGGGAAGGATTTTGGGGCCAGGATGCTGCAGGATTATTCCTTACCCCTTTTCAAGTGCAATGGGATTCTCGATTTTGGACAGCCACCAGAAGCAGACAGACTCTGCAGCAGTTAAAGGTGACACGTGCATATTGAATCTCTTGAGGACTTGGGGTCTAGCTTAGCACAGTATCATTCCGCCTGCACTGTGCAGGGCCAAAATTTCAGTGTGCAGCTGGGAACCCACTTGAATTACATGCAGAACATTTTGATTTACTAAACATGTCTGTTCAGTGGCTGTGTCTTATTTATGTGTGTATACTACTGTATATATATGTATACTTATAAATATCAGTATGCATATATATAGATGCACACACACATATGTGCACACACTTAGAATTGTGGCATTTGAATGACAAGTACCTAGGGCTGCTCAGCTACTGAGGCTGCTGGACTGACAAAATGCCGTTTTTCATTTTAATTTGTTATTAAAAGGGACCTTTTTGGTAGAACTGAGGAGCTCCTGATTTGTTCCATTGTACTGGTTTTACTGTCTCATTTTGGAGTTAAATGGAGGGAAAGAAAATATTTATAATGTTGATAAAATAAACTTACTTTTGTTATTTAATAGCATCAGTTCCTCTTATTCATGTTTTAATGCTAGAGGTGTCTTTATGTGTTATCCAACACATGACAGTGTCACACATTTCTCACTAATTATAGCATCCCTCAATATTGTGAGGTGTGAGGCTGAGTGACTCATGTAAGACAGGAGTTCAAGGCAAATTTTGCCTGTCACAAAACAGGCCTCAGATTCCAGTGGCTCTTTCACCATTTCATGTGTTGGCTTCTCTGTGTTTTAGCACTTTAAGATGTCTGCAGATGTTTTTACTGACACCCGTCACCCTTGCTTTTCCCCAACAGCAGAAGAATTGCTCAGTCTCAACTCATGGTGCTGTAGCCTGGATTAGGACTACATGAGATGTCCCCTGCTTCATAAGGACTGTCATATAGAAGCACCATATACATAAAGAAAATAGAAAAAAATTAATGTTTTTTTGCCAATGATCTTCCCAGCTGTATTTGCAGAGCTGGTGCTTTGTGGATTAATAGATGGGGAACATGGTTTTTCTGGTGGTGTGGGCACAGGAGGTTTGTTTGAGTAGTATTTAGTGGCCTCTTTTGCTCATTTTTGTCTTTGCTGTGACAGTGACACGCATGATAGTGAAAGTCACTAACACACAACCTCACCTAGAAGGTGGCTGTTTTCCTTTCAGCCATCCTAGATGCCTCCAGTGGAATGTGCTTATGTGGTGACCCTTCCAGTATATCAAAAGCATGTTGAGATGATCTGACTCTGGGCAAAAGCTATGAAATGGGCAAGGTACATTGGTGTCCTTCAGCTTGCTGGGGGTTTAATAGTACTCAAGAAATGTGTGGACATGCTGGGAATTTGGATGCCTTGAAAACACTCCAAGGACAATTCTGTCCTTGCACTCCATGTACTCCAAGAAAGAAGCAGTTTCTTGTGCTGATCCATTTGAGTTCTGTAATTTTCTTTCCCCTAATTTTTGCTTCTTTTGCACCAGACTAACATCCATGGAGAAGCATTTTAAAGGAATGATGTTCAAGCTTGTTGAAAAGTAACATTTCTGTCTCCGTTATACCTAGTCTTTTTCATTCATCAGACATTGTTTCATCTCTTTAGTTTCCTCGCTGAATCTCAGCCAAAGTGACATTGGGTTATTAGCTTCTTAATTAATCTAAAGCATCAAATGTAAGTATCTTCAGTCATTTCAGCAGTCCTGGAAACAGCTTATCATATACCTGTGCCTTTCTCAATACCTGTGAAGCTACAGGACACAGTATTACAAGGTTCACTGTGGTACTCATCTTTTAATTTTGCTTTCTTAACAGCAATGTAGGCAACTATTTTTCTTAGTAATGGATAGCTACAGCGTTAAAATCCCATGAGCTGCCTGCCAAAATCTGTTGATTGCAATGGCGACTCAGTAACGTGCTAAAAGTGACTTGCTAGCATGTTGATGAAAACCAGAATTTTATATGGCAGATGTGTCTCAGGCTTCAATGCTTTAAATCCCTTTGGAAGGGCAGGATGCGGCTCATGGCTGCACTCTGGAAATGCCTTAAGAGGAGCTATAACCCAGCCCTGCTCTCAGCTGTTGGGGCGAACAGAATATATAGAGGGGTCAGGATGTCTCAGCCTTTATTGAGTGAGGAGTTACCAGCGCAGGCAGATCGCAGCAGCTCGGCACTTGGCTTGGGCTGCCCAAAAGTAGGTCAAATACTTGGGCAGTTTCTCACTTCTAATTCTATTTAAAAGCTGGCTTGGGAGGAAAGGACTAGCCAGCAGTCAAAGCAGTGACTATGGCTAAATGTACTCCAAGATGTGCCGTGGCACCACGCTTCTCTGGACTGCCTACCTGAGATCCTCTGCAGGTACCAGAGCTCAGGGACCTCCCTTTCCCTCCCCAGCGTGTTTCCAGCACCACTGCCCATGGTGGTGCCCACAGAGTGGCATTATCTTGTTCCCTGGATATGTGCACTGGAGCAATGGCCCCTGCCTTGGCCAAGGGATTTCCTGGCCCATGTATGGTGCCGTTCCTGCAAAAAGGGAAAATTCCCTCCCTCAGGCCTTGATCACACCGGTAAATTCATTACATTTGACTTCAGTGATTAGGCAGACTTAGAGCTGAATAACCTTACTGTATTCAGCCATCAGAGTGCATCTTGTCTCCTGCCTTATTTATAAGGTGCCACATTCCAGTCTCAGCTGCGGTTTCTTGTTTCTCAGACTGCTTTTTTTTTTTTTTAAAAAAAAAAAAAAAAAAAGACAAGACAATCTATCCTATGCAGGACACATGTATCTCGTTACCCAGAGAGCGGGGGAGACAGGCAGCTCATTTTAAAACCCCCTCATTCTGATGTAGCATGTGATGACTTCTAAAGACTAAGCACAGGCTTGCCTTGCAACAAAGCATTTGTTTCAACATAAACACATCTATAATTCAGGAAATAATGTGATGCTTAGCCCTTTAAAAACAGTCAGCTTATGCTTTTGGACCACCAACATGGAAGAGATTTTGGGAATCTAAGGCGGCAGTGATTCTCTTGAGACACATACAAGAAGGTAAATACCCAAGAAAGCAAAAGACTTACTTTCTTCAGAAATTTGTTTCTATTATGTTGTCTTCATCCACCAGAAACAGAACCCTGATTTGGGAATGCTATTTCAGAGTTCACCAATATGTTAACAGCTCCAGCATTCATATACAAAGTACGTAGAAGCAGTAGCATTTTGACATGCAACAAATAAGCACTACTTCTTTTTAGCAATATAGTCCTACATATGTAATTGCTTCATCTAGAGCCAGGCTCCTTTTGCTGGCAAAGTGTAACACCTGGCTCTTCAATTAGTCCCTGTCTAGGAGGATGCTTGACGTGTAACCTACCACTCAGCAAAGTGTGCATGGTGGCAATCCAGTGCTCCATTATGACAAGTGCTGCAGCAATTATCTAACTACTAACGCGTGAACCACAGTAGCAATTCATTTCTTAGTGTTACACTTTATTTTAATGAGAAAAATGGCCTTCTGGTTCCAACTGCCTTAATGACCTTCAATTATCACTTTTTCCTCAGCCAGTGGCCAAACAGAGGGAGAAGACAGTCCCTATTCCTACACATATTCAGGAACCCAGATCCTGTCTAGGAACTGTAGGAATCAGTTAGGTTTGTAGGTATGGAGAAGAAGCTCAAGAAGCTCTTGAGCCTGATGCAGCAGACGTGAGTGTTTTTTACCTGGCTAATTAGGCTCTAATAGACAGTCCCACTTTTCTAGGGCTTTTTTTCCTGTATGACATTCACATAAAAAAATGAAAAAAGGCAAAATTAGAAAAGAAAAGCTAAGCTGGCCCATTGGAATGGGGACCCTACAGAATGGTTTCCATAAGCATTGCTATGTTTTGGGTAGGGAGTTGCAATGCTAGCTATTGAATATCACTGTAATGAGTAATTATGTACCGTAATTAGATGTATCTACTTTTAATAAAGTGAGATGGGTGCATTTTTTTCTCCAAGCTCATTGCTTCCAATATTTATGTCATCCAGCTGCAGGGGTTATCCTGTTCCTGCCCCCACAGGGATCACTACACAGGCTGGTGGGGTGCATCCTTCTATTTGCAAATCTTGAGGCTTCACAAAGTGAGACGAAAGCCCTAAGTTGTGCAATGACACCTCTCCCTGCTCCTTAGCCATTCCGGAGATTTTCCTTCCAAATTAATGGAAACAATGCCACATCAAAAGAAATGGTTGCTACAGGCCACAAAGTGAACAGTTGTCTTTCCTCTCCTGTCCCCCGCTTCAGCCCTTTTCACAGGACCAGGTTTTTTTCTTGATCATAATGGGACAACTGTTGTTGATGTGCCTGTTTTAATAGGAGACAGGTGCAATTGTGAGTTGTTTTCTTCTGTGGTCTTGCCACTATTGTAATAGTGTCCTTATCTCTATGGCATGTGGGAGCAGTACATTCACGTCAAAGCTAACAAAAAAAGTGAGCTTGCTGGCAGCTAATGGCAGGAAGGAAATGGAACATAATTTTATTTAAATTTGATTTTAAATAATCTTTAATGCTCTTTGCTTTTCCTTTTTTTTTTTTTTCTCTGTCCTTTTCAGACCTTCCTTACTGAAGTTTTTATTCTTTGATGACCTCTTCTTTCCTTAGCTCATGCTACTTTCATTTTTGACTGGAAAGCTCAAAATCATGCTCATGCGCTTGCCTCTGGGACACTTCTGCTTGAACAGTCACAGATGGTTGGATCTTCTCTGACCATGCCCAGACATGGGTAGGGAATGTTGAAATGAGTTGGACATGCAGCACCTCTGAGGGCAGTTGTAAGGTCTCAGGGTTAAGCAGATATGAAGCATGATGGACTTGGATATTTCACACCTGAGGGGTTGATTTCGACCTTTTCAGACTTAGTTTTAACATCAGTGTGAATTTCTTTTTTTTAATTACTCTCACATTTCTTCACTTTGTGATTTTCCTGTTAAATAATCTTTGCCTGGGCAAATGTGATTGTGTTGCTCCATGACGTGCTTGCAAGAAGTGGCAGCTGCTTCCAACTGATGAGGGAGTGTGCTGGTCTCTCTTGCGAAATGGCTGGCCCTGCTACTGTACAGTTTCCCACTCAGCATGTATCTCAGAAAAATCACAGAGAGATGGCAGAGGCTTATCAGGTTTTTTGTTGGGTTTGCATGTCACTGCAGAGTGATTCTCATCCATCTGCCTTCTTTGATCATGCACCAGCTTTGGGAGAAAAGGAAATACATGGCTGAGCCTTCAAAGCACTAAGCAGCTCTTGCGAGCTTTGTCTCTCTCTAGCTTGTGCTGTACCTCGCAGATCTGGGGAAAGGGAAAGGGGGGGATGCCTCATGTGCAGAAAGATCCATCTATCACCTTACTGGCAAAAGTAACAACTCTTTGGAGGCTACCTATTCCAGACACCCCACCATGTGCCACGTGGAGTGTAAAATACATACGGACATCAGTAAACCTGTAGGAGCTGCCTTCCTTTCTTAAGGGCTCTTCCAAGCTCTTTTTGTTTCTCTTCCTGGTGCTGGGGCAGGGGACAGCCCCAGGGTGGGGATGCCTGCCTGTTCCCTCTCAGAGCAGCTGGTGTGGGACTGCCCTTTGTAATGGGTGCCATCTAGCTCCCCCAACACCATGGGTTGCGTATGCTCTGTGTCCTGGAACTCTATTGGAAAATGAAATAATCAAGGGTTAAAATCTCTTTCCAAATGGACTTGGGAGCTGCCAGCCTTGGCCACTGGCCCATCAGGGCGCAGTGTGTTAGAGAGGCGAACATGGAATACGACTGCCAGTGTTTCTCTGTAGAAATCTCCAACAGGTGAAATGTGCTTTCACAGTGGAAAATTAAGGTTATTTTTCTTCTGCCCTTATTATTTTGTGCTGTAAACCCTGTGACGGTCATTTTGGATGCAGCTGGCTTTTTGGAAGCAGGAGGCTTTTGAAAGATTTTGGAAAGTCTAGCCAGAGATATAGCTGAGGACTCGTGTTCTGGGTCTCCCACACAAACCTTCTGGCAGTCCACGGAGGTTTCAGTGTCCTCTCTGAGTCAGCGAGCAGAATATTTTGCTACAGATTACAGGCCTGCCTTTGTGCCACTGTTACCGCTACTTTCCTTCTGCACAGCTTTTAGAACAGCTATGGCTTTGCAGCCTTGCACTGGGAAAAAACAAGATGCGTTGTGGGGAAACATGGTTCTCCTATGGACATAAATACTCATCAAGCTGCAAGTGTGTGCTAATGAAAATGCAATGTATGTAAGGACTGAACCTGGTTTATGAGACTGTCACTGCTAGCTCAGTGGGGATTTATTCTGAGCAAGAACTGACCTGTTGTTTTATTGCAAAACATAAAGGTTATGCAAAAAATGATCACTGTTTAATGATATGCTTCTGTCTTACGGTAGTTTACAAGTCTAACTGTGTGTCACATGGTTGTGTCACAGAATAGGGAAAGCACTTGCTGTGTGTCATAATTCATCAGCACATCTCTCTGGAGGTACTTTGGTCAAAGGCATAGAGCAGAAGGCAGCAATCAAGGGGTTGAGGTTTTATTCCTGCCACTGTCATCAAGTCAGTTTGGGTAAGTCATTTAACCTTCCTGTGCGCAGTTTCCTTATCTGTAAAATCGGGATAATATCACCTCCCTATACATGCACACACACAGAGGTAAGGTGCATTGTGTTGCAAGGCCAAAAACTGCTGTATATTAACGATTTGTGAGTCTTTGTCATGCTTGGTAATGTTGCTCCCATATAGTATCCTGCTTCTTTTGGAACCATTTTTTGAAGGACGATGGGAGTAGCCTTGTCCCATGCTTTTTTAATTTATCTGGCTTAAATTGAGACAGTAAAAAGTGCTGGAGAATTACAAGTTTCTAATGAGCTAGTTTTCACTTTTCATGCTTGTTTTCCATGTTTGAGCTATTTTGTATTAAAAATTTTGACTCAGGTGATATGTCCAGTCAATGAAAGCATTCAGAGAATGCTTTCTCCCTCCAGAGAATAATATTTTGCTGAATTTTAGAGCAGTTGCAGCCCATCATATTGAGCTCATTGAGCACAGAGTGTTTCATTTGGGAGAGCCTGTCTCAGAAATACCTCTTTCAGTCACCTCTACCCTATCATTGAGATACCACAGTACCTTTTCCAACAGCTCAGAAATCACCACTTGAGTTTGTTGATGCAAAACATTTCAGGGAAATAAAGCCAAACATCTGAAGGAGCAGACTCTCTGGCCTTCACACTAGCATCTCCTCTGGCCACTTGGCAAATGAGAGATGAAAATTGACAAAGAACGAGGACAACAGTTAGTAAAGAGTTAGGGAACTGGAGGTGTCTCCTGCAAAAAGGAACAAGGCTAAGAAGGAGTCATCATCACATGGGATGGTGATGAACAGGATCATGATGGAAAGGCAGAGTTTCAATCTAGCTACATAGTGGATATTCACTTGCTGCTTCCTGGAGATGATGGAGGAAGGATAAAGGACAGATCCTGATCTCCTCTGCACTGAATTCACTCCAGGTGAACCGAGATGTGACAGAGGTCAGAATCTGGACCACTCCATAATGTGTGTAGTCCCCTGAATAGACTAGTAAAGCCAAATAACAAATGCGCATATCCAGCCAACATTTCATGGGCATCCAGAGTTCCAGTATTTGTACATATCCTATTATCTGAACCCACATCTGTTCCAGGAGTTGTAATAATATCACAAAGGGCTCTTTTATGCTGCCTGACCCCATGCATAATGCCCTGGAGCTGTGCATCATGAGGCTGCCAGCTGGCAAAAGGAATCCGAGGCATGCAGCAGAACCCATGAAATGAATCGATATGTTTAACAGAGAATCAGGGTCCAGGTAATCAACAGTGAAGGGGGACAGGGGAAGGGGGAGGGGTTTTTTTGTAACAAAGTGAGAGAGTATTTTCTTCCCTGATTTTCTTGCATTTCCTATTTATACAAAGTATCTTGATCACTGTGTTGCTAAACAAGGAGATTTTAAACTGGGGGAAGGAGGAAGTTGTATACAGTGAAAGAGCTGGTTACTGTTCCTTTTGGACACTTTTTCTTTATTGTGACTTGTGTGGAAACGTACAGAATAAAAGTGAAGAAGCGCGCGCCTTGGTTGGGCTGAGTTTCCTTGTGTTATTTGCTAGTGGAGCTGGGTTGCTGCTTCTGGCAGAGCGAAAAGACTGTGTGACTCGAAAGCTGTGAAGAGTTAGGGGGAGTGGAGGAAAGGGACGCAAGGGTCAAAATTCTGTGTGTGTATGTGTGGTAGTGCAGGGGAGGGATGGGAAGGGGGTGATAAGCCTCTGGATAAGCCAACTTCAAGCTCTTGGTAATGGTACCCTTAATATTTTCAGGGAAATCTCCATCCCTCAGCAAGCTCAGATTGTCAGCAGAGCATTCAGTGAGTGTGTGCAGCAGAGATCCAGCAGAGATTAGCAGGACTGTAACACAGGCACATAGGTCACCTCAGGGTTTTAGCCTATGCATCTCAGGAGCGTTTCTGCAGCGCACTCTCTGGTTCACCCCCCCAATTATCTTACGTTCTCAGTTTAGCACTGTTTTAGACTAACCCATGAGCATATAATGGCTCTGTTTGTTTCTGCCCAGCTGTGTGTGATTAAACAAATTTCTGTCATGGCCATTGCTTGCTTTCTTGTCTTCAGCAGATGCCCTCCCTGCCCTACTCAGGAGCTTCTGTGCTGTTTCTGACATCAAGTTTTCGTGGTCTCTCTCCTGTGCAAGTTGATATTTCCTAACAGTTCCTTTGCCTCTACTCTCCCATCCTGAAATCATATTTCTGAATCATTTTATGATGTTTCCTTTGCCCTGTCTCTCTGGGACAGTGCCTGCCACAAAAAAACCTCCCTCGCACATGGTTCTGGCTCCCTCCTCCACTCCAAGCCCTTTGATGCTCACCGCTGCTGCCAGCAGCCAGCTGTGTGCTTGTCTCTTTTAAAGGATATCTTAAGCCCCCTTTTCCTGCTGCCTCAGACAGCTGAAGAATATTATTATTATTATTAATAATAGTCCTAAGAAGACTAACTGTTCTGCCTGTGCAGGACTAGCTGGAGCTGGATGTGGATGTAACCTAGTCATGAGTTACACTGGGCCTTTCTACACAGCAAGAAAGCACTACCAAGCACAGCTTTGACAATCATAAGCCCTGTGATACGAAGCACCAACTCCTCTGGGGTCCTTTGCAGTAACAAGCTGCAACAAATGGCTGCCAGCTGCTCTCTGGGAATGTCCGTGGAGAAGAGATGCTTTTTGATGTGCTTAGAGCTGCCCTCACAGCAACATCTGGAGGTGTTCCACCACCTGCAGGCAGAGCTGCCCGGCGGTGCGTTTAAAAAAAAAAAAAGAGAGTACAGCTTTACGTCCTACCCGTTTTGCACCCCAAATTCTTGAATGCGTGTGGCCTTGCATGTGTATGTAGTTCTGAAGAGAGTCCAACTGCTGCTTTGCTCGTTCATTGTAATTTGCCCTTGTTCCTCAGCATTTCAGCTATGTTAGCTGCTTCAGGGCTGAGTTACAGCCAACTTACCCTACAAAAATCTTTCGTAAAGCTGGTGAAATTCATAAATATATATACATACATATATAAAAATATCCTTCTCATAGGCTAATGCACTTTCTTAAGTGGGGAATTCCCTTTTTCGTGCAACCTTTCTTTACATATGAAATGCAATAACTTTTAATTGTTTCTTTAAAAAGCTAAGCCTTTCATAGTATAAATGTAACTACAATTAAAAAAAAAATTCATTATTGGGAGAAAAAAGAAAGAATCATTTGCTCTGAAAAAAAAAAAAACAGAAAAACCCTGCGGTTTCACTGCAGCCAAGTGACTTCAGTATTTCCCTGCAGTTAAAATGTGGTTCTCTCTCACAAGGGATCTTTTAAACCAGGTAGTGATGCTTGTAAGAGATGTTGCCAAGGTTGTTAAGTTTAAAAACAGGTAAATATTGGAAGCAGTCCCATAATTTCAAGGTGTTGGGTCTCATATTTTCAAGTTCAAGGGTTGATATTGATACGAGTATTATATTTGCAGCCATATTAGTTCACAGCAGGCATACCACAGGACAAGGAAACCTTCAGAGCTGCTTCCTTTCTTCTGCCCCATCTGGCCATAATCTTAAGTGGTACTAGGGATGTGCGAACGTGTGTGTCTGTGTGTGTGTTTGTCAGGAGCTGTTTTTACGTGAACGTGGAGTTGAAGTATGAGTGTGACAACTGCATGGATCTTGCTGCTCTCATTCAGTAAGGCAAGCAATCCCACAGGTAGGAAGGTGAGGGAAGACCCAGAAAAACAAAGATTTTGTGTCCCATGGATGTGAAATGGGAGCTACCAGCTGGGACTTAAGCTCATGGACAATCTGTAGCTTGATAGGAAGCCAGGTGAAGCACTTCCTGTTTAATAGCTGTAATCAATTTGCTATCTAATAAGGGAGCTAACAAAAATCAGTAGCACTGAGTATCAGAAGAACTTTTGACTCCAGCCTTGTCTGTTCTACATTTGCCACCAAAGCACCTAATGGCTTGGCAAGAAACTGCACAGGGTAACTCGCTCTCATTTAAGAGATTTCAGCTTTGGGATGCAGTGTTCTGGAGATGTGAGAGGAATGCAGGAGGCTTCTCACCACAGGGTGGGTGTAGGTCAGCTCAGGCAGGTGTTCTGTTATGCTGTACAAAAGGTGGAGGCACATAGTAGTTGGAGGGGTTGTTGTTGTTTGGTTGTTTCTTTAAGGGTGACAGGAGAATGAAAAATAGATTTAAAAACTAAATAGTAAGATTAGCTCTTATTAAGCTACATCTGTAGTGTTTTGTGTCTAGAATTTGGGGGTTTGTTGATGACATGGTTAGCCAGCAGGCTGAGGGTTGTGTTTGCTAGAAACAGGGTGTGATTACCTGCCTGTTTCTGTTAATGCATGCATGTATCACATAGATTTCTTTGCTGACACAACTGATGGTATTCTAACAAGCTCTGGTCTTTCTCACTCCATTTATGAATATATATTTAGCTCCAGGAGTATATGTGTCTTGCTAATGGGTCTCAGTATCACCCCTGAAGTAGGTAATACTGGGATGCAAGGCACCACGTAAATTTAAGGGGTTATTATTCTGGCTGCTCACTCTTTTTACTTGTTTCTCCCTTCTGCCTTTTACCAGGTGTAAGATGGAAGGTATAATCAGTTGTGTCCAGTTGAATGAAATGATTGCAGAATAAGAGGTCACCCGATAATTAACAGCTTCTCAGTGCAACACAGCTATCAAAAGTTCTCCATAGTCTTTTCAGTCACTTAAGCTTTTCCATTTTAATTTTCAGTTATGTGCCACCTAATGTTGCAGCAAGGGTCTGAAATTTGCCATATATTCACAGATATGAACTGAATTAATGTTATGGTAAACCAATGGACAGTGTGTAGATTGAAGCTTGTAGTTTGAAGTTTTTCCAAATATAAAACCATGTGAGCAGTATGTCTGTAGTTGCGTGAGTGCATGACTCTGCAAGTCACCCTGAGATTCTTACACCGGATTTCCAGTCAAGCTGAATTGTACTTGTAGTGCCTATTTCTAAAAAGTGACCTCTTCCTGGGAGACCTGGTTCATTATTGCAGTGCTCTGCAGATCATTTGGGATTTTTTTTCCCTGTTTAATAAAGAAGGAGGTCAGATCTGTGGCCAGAAGTTAAGCATCTGTGTGCATTAGTGGGGGAAAAAGAATAAGGGTTAATTAGGATTACTGGGCACTGTTTGATTTGGAATATTAATACCCTCCAACCTTCTCATGTTTAAGATTTTTTTTTTTAAGCTTCTGTAATTTTCTGTATTCTGATTTTGAAAAGCCAGCAATACAGTATCTGGATTATTTTATTTTATTTTTATATGAGCAAACACTGATATTAATCTTTCCAGAATATAAATTCACAGGCCCTTCTAAATTTCAGTATTTTTCCGTGTCTCAACTCAGTCATCCAAAAAAAAGACATCTGTAAAAATTACTATATGTATGTGACGGTCTTGATCCAAGGATTTGGGAATGGTGGATAATTTAGAAACGTCATTGCAATTGGTCAAAGGTAGGTTTTCTGCTTTAGCTTCTTTCTTGCTACCTGCTCTTGAGGAGATGAAGCTTTTTGAAAATGGACTTTCTGCTTCCAG
The DNA here is from genome assembly GCF_013368605.1 of Nyctibius grandis. NCBI lineage: Eukaryota > Metazoa > Chordata > Aves > Nyctibiiformes > Nyctibiidae > Nyctibius > Nyctibius grandis. The sequence goes on from NC_090662.1 coordinate 68,678,491, forward strand.
ACTGAGATGCTTAGTTGCCATTGTCTTACCCAGACATATTGAAGCTCCCTATTGCTGCTTCACCTCTTTCCTAACAAATATGAGATATTAGTGTTTTTGCAGCTCTTTGCCTTGTGTCCTTGCTAGATCACAGAAACATCATAAGCAAACAAAAGCAGGTAACTATGAGCTTCCTTCAGACACACAGCAAGAGATTTTTTTTCTGCTCATGTGGAAAGAAAGTTCACATAGGTTCTGCAGCCACAGGATTTAGTTAACACTTGATGGACTTTTTTCACTTGGAGGGGAGATGGATGCTACAAATTCAGTATATTCTCTGGTGGATGTTTGCTCACAGGCAATGCATGCGACATACTCTTCTGCTAAACACAGCAGAGCTCCTTAATTGCAGGGGGTAAGATTTTTGCTCAGGGTTTCCAGATCTGCCATCACTGGGAGACTTGCTCAAAGCCTTTCCAAGTCAGAGAATCTCTAGTTACTCTGCCCACAATTATCTGGGGAGGGAAGGAAGGGGCTAGGTCTCACTGAGTGACTAATTGCCTTCACAAATTGTCTTTGTTGTTCCTAGAAATCACACAGCAGAAATAGGCTTAACTGCACCTTCTATTTAATGTGAGAGATGGGTTATGGCTCACCCACTGTACACAGATCTGCTGAACCCAAGATGGATGTGGGAGTCACCATGAGTAACCTCCCACAAGAAGGCTTTAGGAGCTGTAGAAAGCTCTCTGAATCCCAAAGCTGCACTTTGGCAATGTGCAGACTTTCACGACAAACCTATCTGCTTATTAAAACACACACTGAATTTCTGTTGCTGTGAAATATAAACATAGGCTAATTTAGGTTGGTGAGGACATTTGGTCCAACCCCACACTCAAACCGGGGTCAACTTTGAAATTAGATCAGGGTGCTCAGGGTCAGATCCTTGCATTTAGGACCATTACTTAGGTCTTATCAAGGCCTTCCTTGGGTTTCTATAAAAACAGAAAGACAGAAGAAAAGTACTTGCTGTAAGGAACTGGGAGCATGAACAGACAAATGGACTGTTATTGCCCCCACTTTGGTAATCTCAGGCAACACGAAATGTATGTGACTTGTAGAGTCAGGGACTGAACACACCACTGCCAGCTAAAGAGATGTTTCTTTCACTTACTCAAAGGCACCCAGGAAATAACTGCTAGAAAAAAGAACAGACCTACAGGTCCCCTGGCTCCCACTACATTAACTTCACATCTGGCAAATTTTATTGTGCTATGTGTCTTCTATTGAATTTTCTAGTTTCTGCAGTCTCTCTTGTGCTGAGGGTTGTTTCATGAACTTAGGCATTTTGCTTTGAGTTGTTGGGGTTTTTTTGTCCCCTGAAGATAAAAGTTGCGTCCCTATTGTGCAGAAAATAGGAAACAGATTTGTTCTTCTCAAATGTGTTGGGCCTTTAAATGGAAACAGGGAGGAGAAGGAGGGGACTGCCTGCAGTCCTGCCACATTCTTTCGGTTGATACACATGACACCAGGCAAAAGTCTGATTCTGAGCCCCTGAAACAATAGATATGGAAAAGTTTTCTCTTTTGTTTTGTTTTTCTTCTGTCCCTTTTAAAGCAAGCATAGTGTTGAAAAGCACTATAGAGCCTGGTCTAGGGTTTGTGTCCTCTGTTAGTCCATAGAATAAGACAGAGTTGCTTACCCTACAAGTTCAAATACCAGCATACTGGCCAACAACAACAACAAAATGGTTTTATCTCAGTGTGAACTAAGCGTAACAGTTAAAAAATGATCTGCTCCAGCGTACAGCTGTGTTCATGCTTACCTAAATGCAGCCATGGAGAAGCAGAGTGCTTGACTGGAAGAAGAAAGTGCAATTTCCAGGCAAGCAGGTAAGTAATCCCTCATCTTCCTGACACAAGGGTATTAGGTAGTAGGTTCCTATGCAGGTGTCATGCTGTAGATACAGTTCAGCAATCTCACTCAGGCCTCAACCACCACTGTCTTTCAGTCCTTGTCTTGTCATCATTTTCTTGCATAACCATGAAATAAAGGAGTCTAACGAGGTCTGGTACAGCCACAAGACAAAAGAGCAAGCTGTGCTGCCACAGTTTGTCATGAGATGGGAAAGGGCATAATGCATGGGCGGAAACTCTGATGGCAGAGAGTGTCCAGTTCATGTCCTACATATACACACACGGAGGCAAGATAGCATACAGAGGCTTGAACTTAGACTCAGCACTTATTTCACTTAGTAGTTTTTTAAAAAAAAAGTAAATGCTGGATTTAACTTTTCTTAAACATCATTTTCACCACCAGTATACAGCAAGCAATTATATTGATGAAGTTTTCAGTGCTTACAGGAAATGTACTACAGTTATTAATAACAATTGAATAAAACTAATTACATGGCACATGCAGGACACTCGGGGCATGCGGGGCCAGCCAACATGGATTCATGAAAGGCAGGTCCTGCTTGACCAGCTTGACCTCCTTCTATGACCAAGTGACCCGCTTAGTAGATGAGGGCAGGGCTGTGGATGTAGTCTATCTAGACTTCAGTAAGGCATTTGACACTGTCTCCCACAGCATCCTCCTAGACAAACTGGCTGCCCGGGGCTTGGATGGGTGGACTCTTCAATGGGTTAAAAACTGGCTGGATGGCCGAGCCCAGAGAGTGGTGGTGAATGGGGCAAAGTCCAACTGGTCACTAGCGGTGTTCCCCAGGGCTCAGTTCTGAGGCCGGTGCTGTTCAATATCTTTATAGATGATCTAGACATAGGGATTGAGTGCACCCTCAGTAAATTTGCAGATGACACCAAGCTGGGTGGGAGTGTCGATCTGCTGGAGGGTAGGAAGGACCTACAGAGGGATCTGGACAGGTTAGATAGATGGGCTGAGACCAACGGCATGAGGTTCAACAAGAACAAGTGCCGGGTCTTACACTTTGGCCACAACAACCCCATGCAGTGCTACAGGCTGAGGGAAGAGTGGTTAGAAAGCGGCCTGGCGGAAAGAGACCTGGGGATGCTGATCGACAGCCGGCTAAACATGAGCCAGCAGTGTGCCCAGGTGGCCAAGAAGGCCAATGGCATCCTGGCCTCTATTAGGAATAGTGTAGCCAGCCGGTCTAGGGAAGTGATCGTCCCTCTGTACTCGGCACTGGTGAGGCCGCACCTTGAGTACTGTGTCCAGTTCTGGGCCCCGCACTTCAAGAAAGATGTTGAGGTGTTGGAGCGAGTCCAGAGGAGGGCGACCAAGCTGGTGAAGGGTCTGGAGGGTCTGACCTACGAGGAACGGCTGAGGGAGTTGGGGTTGTTTAGCCTGGAGAAGAGAAGGCTCAGAGGTGACCTTATTGCAGTCTACAACTACCTGAAGGGAAGTTGTAGTGAAGTGGGAGTTGGTCTCTTCTCCCAGGCAACTAGCTATAGGACAAGAGGACATAGCCTCAAGCTTCACCAGGGGAGGTTCAGGTTGGACATTAGGAAGCATTTCTTCTCAGAAAGGGTCATTAGACTTTGGAATGGGCTGCCCAGGGAGGTGGTGGAGTCACCATCTCTGGATGTGTTTAAGAAAAGACTGGACATGGCACTTAATGCCATGGTCTAGTTGACATGGTGGTGTCAGGGCAACGGTTGGACTCGATGATCCCAGAGGTCTCTTCCAACCTGATTGATTCTGTGATTCTGTGATACTTCAGGTAGAGCTACTGTTCTAAGCCTTCTTTTTCATTTTCCTCAACCTTTCAAACTCATTTTCTTGATATAAATATGCCCATTCTTAGGTGTTGCTCTGAAGTATTAATTAAAAAAAAATACCACAAAAAGCTTCTCTCCACCACAAAGAAACAATTTAATCTGATTCATATGTTAATTAAGCAAATGCTTTTCAGAAGTCATAATGCAAAATTTGGCATAAGAATTGTGGTCAAAAATAAGCAGTTCAGTCTTGTCCCACATCTTAAGTATTGATGAGATGTAGGAACCAAGACCTCTTCAAGCTGGAGGACGTTTGGTTAATGACTTTTACAGTTATGAATGTTAGAGTTTTCACAATGTTGGTCGAGTAATTCTGCACACAGGGAACAGGAAATCACTTTCCATTTTCTTTAATTTGTCTTCATTTTTTAGACAGCCTGAGCTTAACAGTGATCTGTATTCTGAAGTGGTTCCAGATTAAGTGCTCTTCCTCTCCTCAACTGTCCCAAATAACAAACCACCTGAATTTTAAAATGGTATTGTTAGCCTTCCTCAAATTCTGTTCAATAATCTTAGTGGGTGAGATATGAATTTTGAAAAGTTGTACTCAGAGGAGAGTTTGAATCAAACTCTCGATTGAGAGTTTTGTGACATCTTGAGCGATAGCTTGATGTTCAGCGAATCTGAGTATCTGCAATCTTGAAGTTTTCTGAACACGTTGTTATCGCAGCCTGAGAAGGTGTAAATTCCAATGGATTTACCTGTTGTGTTTTTTTTTTTTTGTCTTTAATAACAGTAAATCCAGCAAAATTTGCCTTAAACCCCCTTCCTAGAACAATTCTTCATTAACAAAGTGCCAGGTAATTTTTCTGACTCATGCAGCTGGCTTATTATGTTACTAGGGAAAATCATAGGTGAGAATAGGCGCCACAGTGAGGAGAGTTTGAACGCATGCCTGCCTACAGTCTGATCTGGGCATTCCTTACAGAATGAATCGGAGCATTAGACAGCCTGTGAGGAAAACTCCAGCTGTGAGGGTTCATACAGGATTAAATAAAAATGTTATTCCTGTTAATAAACTCCATGATGGATGACTTTTTCCTGCCAGATCAGGTAGTGTATCAGTTTGCAGCGACTTCTCCCATCTTCACTTTTCAATTTCATGAATAAAAAAACCCATGAAAAACACACTTGCTAAACAAGTTAATAAATTCCCAGCACTTCTTTCATCATCCGAACAACCAGGGGAGAAACACTATATAAAAAGCATTGAATTATGACACTTGTGACATGGTCCTATGACTATGCTTCAAAATTAGGTGTTTCTCAGTTTTTTGACCAATATTGTAGGTATAATTTGAGACATAAAGGGAATATCATTTTACAACATTCTAAAACAATATTTCAGCAGAAAAATGAATGGTACGCATAGATGCTAGACAGGCAATCCAACAATGAAGTGCTCCTTATTTCCTATCCCAGACAGCTGAAGCAAAATAGATGTCACCAAAAAAAAAAAAAAAAGTTAATCAAAATCTAAAACATGTCACTAAAGAAAGAGTTCAGGCAACAACAGTGATGCAGGGTCATAGACAACAAACTCCTTGTTGAAGATTCCTGTTTTCTACCTCTTGAAAAAATATAATGGAGGAAACATAAATATGCAAATTATACTGGGAGCATGAGCATTTCGTTAAATATTGTGAACATTTCATTAAATATCATACTGCCTTTAGGCAGTTAACAGTGGTTCCTAACACATATCTTGTGTTGCTGCTTTCAACTCCTTGACGAAGGTACAATTTCTAGATATGCATTATTTACGCTGTCCTAATAGGATCTTATATTACCATCATTTAGACAAAGAGAAGGATGCAGGTTTTTTAAAGAGAGTGGGAAGAATGCTGAAAAGGGTGGAGATGCGGAGAGGGAGATGGAGCTCAACCTAACTGTTTGGAAAGGTCTACTTTGCAACATCTTAGTGTTTAACCTGAATAATTGGAAAACAAATAGCCTGGGGAGGCAAAAACAATTCTGAAGAGCTTTAAGTAGAAGTATATTAAATCTCTTGTAGTGTTGAAAAGCAAATTGAGAAAACAAGAATATTGCTACTGAAGTACAAGTTCATCTATCCTCTTAGGTTCTGCAAGCCCATTAATACTATTTCATCAATAACGGTGTACACTAATAATACTGAAATTAGGATGAAAGGTACTACAGACCTTAGCTAAGATTGTGTTCCTTTGTATCAAATATTGCGTATATAATGCTAAAAGACTGTGAGGTTTTCAAAAGGCATAAAGTTCCTGATAGAGCTCAGAAGACTGAAGATGAGACCCCACTTCCTATTCATTTCTCAGTAGAAATAATAAGCCCAAAGACCAAAAGAGCTGTGGATTGTATAGTTACCCTGATTGTTCCTGCTCCTCAGAGTAGAACCAAATATGTTTGATCAGACCCACATCCTTTTAAAATCTCCATAATTTCACTCTAAAAATGAATGGTATAGACAAAATGATTACCAGCAATAGCTATAGTGGTTAGGCTCAAAATGAGCCTAAAATTAGGATTGTTCGAGTGATGTCAGCATTTATTCTGTAGGGGAAGACACCTTCCCCTGTGTTCTACCCCCTTCAAATTCCTGATGTGCAGAAGGAACGACTGAAGTGAAGAATGTCCTGGAGGAGACAACAGAAAAAAACAACATGTAATGTAAGTATGAATATTTTTGTAAGTCTTTCTCACTATATTGACAGTTCCCAGAGTTAAAAATGTGAAAAAAAGACCTCATGAGACAGGCTTCAAATTTTTAACATTTATATGTACTATATACTATAAGTTGATGTTACAGATTTTAACATATATTCTGAATGTTTTGATTAACTTTGGATTTTTTAACACCCTTTTAACATTCATATTCTGAACTTTTCCCCTAAAAGCGTGAGTGGAAGAATCAGAACTTTCCATTGTTTGCTTGTTCGCTTTTTGCTATTGAAAACTGCGTGTCTAATGCAATCACATAATGCTGGGAAGTAGGTCTTTGTGGAAAAACATATAATTTCCCAAGAAGTGTTAGCATTGCCCATAGTAGACCCCATACTTTCACATCAGTATGAAATCTTTAATGTGGATGTTAAAGGGTTTTAATGTGTTCATTTTTTTTTTTTAACAACAACCAGTCCAGCTCTAGGTCTGTGAATGATGATGCCATGTTTTCTTAAACTCCTGAGTGTGAAAACCTAGATCAAGCGGACATTGAAGCCAACAGCATCCCACAGGAGTTTCCATCAAAGATGTATTGTGCTTTATGAGGGCCGTGCAACTGGCTCAAATCTCAAGCAAGAAATTGTCAGTAAGTTAAGAACAGATGTACCTAATTTTGTTCTTATGTTCTTATGGTCCTCAGGAGACTCGGCCCCCAGAGCCTGAAGTTAGGGATGGGGGTCTGTGTGAACCCCCCGTAATCCAGGAGGAGATGGTTAGTGGACAATTGGACACCCACAAGGCTATGGGCCCGGATGGGATTCACCCCAGAGTAATGAAGGAACTGGCAAATGAACTTGCCAAACCACTCTCTATTATCTACCGGCAGTCCTGGTTAACTGGAGAAGTTCCAGATGACTGGAAATTAGAAAATGTAATGCCCATCTACAAGAAGGGCCGGAAGGATGATCCAGGGAACTATAGGCCTGTCAGCCTGACCTCGGTGCCAGGCAAGGTGATGGAACAGATCATCCTGAGTGCCATTACACGGCACATGCAGGACAAGCGGGGCATCAGGGCCAGCCAACATGGATTCATGAAAGGCAGGTCCTGCTCGACCAACCTGATCTCCTTCTATGACCAAGTGACCCGCTTAGTAGATGAGGGCAGGGCTGTGGATGTAGTCTATCTAGACTGCAGTAAGGCAGTCGACACTGTCTCCCACAGCATCCTCCTAGACAAACTGGCTGCCCGGGGCTTGGATGGGTGGACTCTTCAATGGGTTAAAAACTGGCTGGATGGCCGAGCCCAGAGAGTGGCGATGAATGGGGCAAAGTCCAGCTGGCAGCCGGTCACCAGCGGTGTTCCCCAGGGCTCAGTTCTGAGGCCGGTGCTGTTCAATATCTTTATAGATGATCTAGACATAGGGATTGAGTGCACCCTCAGTAAATTTGCAGATGACACCAAGCTGGGTGGGAGTGTCGATCTGCTGGAGGGTAGGAAGGACCTACAGAGGGATCTGGACAGGTTAGATAGATGGGCTGAGACCAACGGCATGAGGTTCAACAAGAACAAGTGCCGGGTCTTACACTTTGGCCACAACAACCCCATGCAGTGCTACAGGCTGAGGGAAGAGTGGTTAGAAAGCGGCCTGGCAGAAAGAGACCTGGGGGTGCTGATCGACAGCTGGCTAAACATGAGCCAGCAGTGTGCCCAGGTGGCCAAGAAGGCCAATGGCATCCTGGCCACTATCACAGAATCATAGAATCACAGAATCTACACTATTAAGAAATAGTGTAGCCAGCCGGTCTTGGGAACCTGTGATCGTCCCTCTGTACTTGGCACTGGTGAGGCCGCACCTTGAATACTGTGTCCAGCTCTGGGTCTCGCACTTCAAGAAAGACGTTGAGGTGTTGGAGGGAGTCCAGAGGAGGGCGACCAAGCTGGTGAAGGGTCTGGAGGGTCTGACCTACGAGGAACGGCTGAGGGAGCTGGGGTTGTTTAGCCTGGAGAAGAGAAGGCTCAGAGGTGACCTTATTGCAGTCTACAACTACCTGAAGGGAGGTTGTAGCGGAGTGGGAGTTGGCCTCTTCTCCCAGGCAACTAGCTATAGGACAAGAGGACATAGCCTCAAGGTTCACCAGGGGAGGTTCAGGTTGGACATTAGGAAGCATTTCTTCTCAGCAAGGGTCATTAGCCATTGGAATGGGCTGCCCAGGGAGGTGGTGGAGTCACCATCTCTGGATGTGTTTAAGAAAAGACTGGACATGGCACTTAATGCCATGGTCTAGTTGACAGGGTGGTCTCAGGGCAATGGTTGGACTCGATGATCCCAGAGGTCTCTTCCAACCTGATTGATTCTGTGATTCTGTGAAAATCATGGCCATTACATTAACTAATGAGGCACTGCACATGCACAGGTTATAGCTGTTCGTCTTCCAGTTCCTATGTTTCTAACAACAGACCTTTATGTTGGTTTCTCATTATGTGTGTGTCTTTGTCTATATCTGTACACTATATATCATCTCCTACATTTCCCATTTGCCATAGTTATTTCTAAAAATGGTAGCAGGGAAAGGATACTCCTTAACCTTAGCACAATTTCACTTTTTATTTAACTGTCTTGTGAATATATCTAGCTAGCAAGCTATAACCTGATGAGCTTTGCAACCCTATCATCCTCGGAAGTGACCATTTTTAGGGCCTGAATTGTATTATGTCCTACTTTATGGGTGAGTTGCTGTTACTTCAACATCTGTCAGTCTCAGTGCAGGCTTGACTTTAGTACTAAAGTAGTAGTAGTAGCAGCTAGGGCTGCTAGCTAAAGTGAAGAAAAAACCCGCCATTAATATATGCAAGCTTGTGCTGTAACCACTGAAATAGTGAGCTGGTGAGCGGAACTGTGGACTGAGGCTAAGCCACTTAATTCTTGGAAGAGCCAGCTATAAAGATGTCTCAGTAATGGTATTTCTGAACATGTTTGATAATTACTTGTCAATATTATATTCTCAGTGTTCCTTTTATTGCTGTGTTTTCACTAAAATTCATAGTCAAGGATTTATCTGGCTGTTCTGCACTTGCACTGAAGGAGAACATCTCATCATTTGATTGCACATAAAGAAAACTTGTTAAAACCACTTATATCTGTCCTTAAATGTGAAGTTCAGCATCATTATAATTACACAGGTGAACCCTTTAAAATTGATGAACAAATAATTTTAAAAGGTAAGAGAACATTTTGGTAAGTGGAATTTCTTCTTTGTTCATACATTCCTCTCAGAGTTGTGCTGGTTACATCATACTGTGGATGCAGAGAGTGTCCTAATGGTCGCTCCCCACAATAGAGGTAATTCATTCTTAAGGGAATAGATTAAGAAATGTTTCTTTAATTATATAAGCATCATTAGAACGAAAGGTACTGATTATGTATTTCAAAATGTGGTTACCATAGTTTTACTTTTAACTGGAAAATGGTTGTGTGTTATGATTCAGCTCACAGGCAAATGATCAGAATGCTTTTCATTTTCCAATCACTTGCCCGCTATGTAGGTAGCACCTCTAATTTGTTATCGCTGGCTTGTCACTGAGGAAAAAAATGCCCATTTCATTTCAGTGCCTAGGGGAAAGCTATTTAGTACTACGACTGATACTAGCTGACTGTCTTAATGAAGTATCAAGGACTGATTCTTTGGGATTATAAATACTACTTTCTCTACTTCTAAAGCCAGTCCTTTCATCGAGTAGTTAGGCATGTGGGTACAGTGCCTTGAGGAAAAATAGGTATTAGCAAATCGAGTTCTTCCTGAGAGAAACTGAAAATGAAATTTGCATTCTCTTTGTTCAGTAATTTTCTGCCAGAAGTTTGAAACCAAATCAAAATGTCATTTTTATTGGTTCTGTTTCAATGGAAGAGCAATTTGTTTCTGCATTTTGCTTTGTTTTTTACCCAGAAATACACAGTGACAAAAAAAACCCCAGAAAATAGAACAAAAATGGTAGCTTTTACTCAGCCCTTCAAAATAAAATGCTGTTTTGTTTTGGTTTACACTTCACCACAAACTGTAAAACTGGAGTGAAATGAACATTTTTGTTTAAATAGGAAAATAAAAGTGATAGTGTACTCAAAGCAGCAATTTTTTACCATAGCTAAGATTTTTTTTATATATAATAGACTTCAAACCCTGGATATGTAGGACTTCGATTCCCAGGATTGCCAGCACAAAGAAGAAAATAGTGAGAGAAGACAACATACAAACAGCACTCTTTTAAATGGTGGGGATCTGGAAACGCCTGCTGTGTCGCATTATATTTGTGGATTTCAAACTGCAACATGTAGATGTATGCACATGAATAATTTTGAGCACAAGAGCTTTAATCCCCTTGTAGAAAATAGAATCAGTCAAATGTGTAAAGTTACAACATGTATTCACGGTTCGGCGACTGAAGTTTAAGACCAAGTTCTGGGACACTGACTGCTTTCAAGTATCTTAAGATTTTAGCATATGTGCATGAAAGAATAATTCTTCTGGGTTCATGCTCTCTGTTTGCCTTCTTCCGCATAAGTCTGGGAAATCTGATTTTTTATATACTGGATTACTTTAATACTAGAGAGTGAGGTATGAATTATTATTTTTGAACTCCATGGATTTTTCTACTCTAATTATAGGACTGATAGTCTCTGTGACAATACGCCTGGCATTGTGCAGACTTGAAATGAAAGATAGAGTGAGAAGGTACACAGCTCAGAAGTAGTTGATTTCAATCTTCTATGCATTTACTAAATAATTCAGTATCACTAATGGAAATCTGATCTTAGTGCAGGAGTGGGGATGCAGGGCACTCAGTTGCCAGGGTTTGGCAGCTCAATAGCTTGGGAACAACAATGGAGCAGAAGGTGAAAAAATCTTTAAACTATTGTCGAGTTCTTTGCTTTCCTGGAATCACGTTACATCTTCCTGGAGCTGCTGTTGCTGATGGCTAGGGAGGGCGAGAGAAAGAAATTGATATTTATAGTGCATATGAAACAAACACAGCAAGCTCAGCCCAAGCTGAGCTTTTAACTGGTGCGCAAGGGGTGATGTTTGCTTTTTGAAAAGTACAGCCTCATTCTACTCAGCAGTGGTACAGAAAACAGGGAAGCACTTCTTGGTTGCAAATTGCATAAAGCCTTGTCCTCTGACTTTGTAGTCTGAGCTTCAGAGCCAGAATTTTTCAAGGGCATCTCTGGAAAACAGTGCAAACTCCTGTTAGAAGCTGATGAGATCCAAGTAACTATCTCCTCCAGGTGGCTTGTGAAATGACTGCCTAAAAGTACTGAAAACCCCATCTTCAAGGGGAAAATTCAGTTGTTTTCAAAGGGAACAAACTCAGTGAGAGGAAATTCTTTATGGGTGGCTTTCTACATTTTGGCACAAACCACATCTACTGCTGGGAGCATCTTTCTCCAAAATTGCCTTGCACATTTACTGATTGAATTAGGATTCTAATTGGGATCTAATACTTTTGGATTGTTTATGAGAGCATTTGCATGTGGCATCAACCATAAGTCCTTTATAACTTTCTATAGCTCTAACCCTCACTTTTTCTTTTTAAAAGAAAATTCAGCCCCCTGTCTCTCTTTCATCAGGTTCCCAATTTTTGTTTGGGTAGCAGAGAGGATACATGAAAGTAGAAATTGGACTTTGACAGCTGCTAGTCCATTCCTCACCTCTGTTTTTTGATCAGAGAGGAACCAGTAGCTGTAAACAAATGTCAAGGATTTTAAAGGTAAGTATCATCACTGGCAATCTGCGAGCAAATTCTCATTTCTCGGTTAGCTGTGTGTCCACACTGGAAAAGTAACTGTCAAAACCTATTTTTTCAGTATGGATTTGTCTATATGACACAAGAAACATAGATTACGCTGTAGTCCCAGACACCATGTAGGAAATAAAGCATTGGCTGGAAAACAAAGTCAGGACAAAACAGCAGAGAAGTTCTTGAAATGAGCCTCTCCAAGTTCACAGTTCTTTTAATAAGGAAAATCCCTGTGGCAAGTAAATAGTCATAGCTTATCTTCCATCCATCCTTTTTCTCCATGCTGTCCTGTTCTTTCCCCCTGGGAACCAGCACAATAGGCACCTTTGAAGCTGTGATTAACATATAGTTCATGGCATTTTCCTGGTGAAAGACATTACGTTGGTCCTCCCAAGATTGCTATATTCACCAACTGTCTCACCTCCTTCCATGTCTTTATGAGTTCTATCTCAATAGCAAAAGTTCAATCAAGAAATTAAAGTGTTATACTCCATTAATATCAAAGGTATCAAACACAGCGGGCAATTTGGGGCAAAGAATATCTTTCTGTATTTATACAGTGCTTATTGCAATGGAAACCTCAGTTAAGCCTCAAGGTGCCATTGAGACAGAAATAATATTAACATTAAAACACATTTACTTTTTGTCAAACGAAAACTGAGATACTTTCTTTTTCAGTCACAGGTGCTTCAGACCTTAATCTGTCCTCTGAGCAGCTGTGTTAACCTCATTTGCAGTTTTATTTTGGACTTTCTGAATGAAAACCCAAGGCGTATCACACAAAACTAGTTTCTGTGCATGTAAATTCAGTTTCAGGAAATTAATTTCTGACCTATGGAAAACTAGGTATGGAGAAAAGCTGTGAGCAAAGTTGGTCAAAGATTGTGTATTGACATTGCTTCTAAAATTTAGTGGACAAATGAGGCTTCTAACGTCATACACATCTTTGTGAAAAGCAGTTGCTTTCTGCAGAAAGTTTCCATTGTTTTCTGAAAAGCTGAAAATGTTAAGTTTTCAGTGTTTTAGCTAAGACTTAGATTTCTGTAAGGAAGTGCTCTCTTGACCCACTTTGATGCAAGCTGTTTTGGTTTCAGTCAAGGTGAGCTTACAGATCAGCCTTTGTCCTCTTTCCTACTTTTCTCTTTGTTACTCAGACATGATCAACCATCTGAAATGCGCTATCGTGGTTGTACGGAGAAGCTCTGAGGGCTTAAAGTGTCATCCACTACCAGCCGTTTTTTGATGGAAAGTGTCTTTCTCTAGGTGGTGGTGGTGCTTAGCACCAGGATGCCAGGATTTCATTGAGAAGCTCTCAGTAAGGTGCAAGCTAGCTACCCAGGATCCATTCAGCTTTGCATAGTTTGAAACACAAAGATGAAGTTTACTATTGAGTGCTCATTTCCACTCGTCCAGCTGCTAGAAAGAATATTCTCTCCATCTCAAGACACCACTTTATACCGCAAATCAAAGTTGTTGTTTTAAATTACATCACTGTCATTAAATCTGCCGGTGGTGCAAATCCTGAACAGCCATGCCAGAACTGAACACATAACTGCATGATGAAAAGAAGATGCCAAGGTGTGGATGGAAGGGAGTAGTTTACTTTACCAAGAAAGACTCCAGGTGGGTGCAATTGCCCACGCTGGGACTAGCCGCACAGTGCTTTTCATTGTCACAGATGGTAGGTGTTAGATGATGCAATGTGTATGGTGCCAGACAAATTACTTTTTTAGCTCATTCGTCAGGAAACAGGAGAAGAATCTGAACTGGATTTCCGTGCAAACCTGGAGCAGGAGCTGCAAGCTGCAACCCCAGCTGAGACCCAAGCAGTCAATGGGCTCAGTCTTTCAAACCAAGGCAGACACTTGCTCTGGGGATCAGGAATTACACAGAAATTGCCTGGAGTTTGGAACAAGTCCACTTAGTTTTAAGTTAAGCTGTGGATTGGGGAACGTGCTTATTCAATGGATGTAATGAACCTAAAAGTTGGAAAAGCCTGCTCCTAAATGAAAGCCTTGATAAAACTCCAGCAACCACGACAACCAGAACCATTGAAACGCCATGACAAAAGTTCAGCCCAAGTTGAAATTAAAAGCTGTGGTTTTTTGTTCTTTTTTTTTTATTTATTATTATTTTTTCTTTCTTTCTTTCTTTCTTCCCCCTCTCCAGCAGCATTTCCAGCCCAACACAGCCACGGTCTAAGTGGCAAGCTGGTCAGCGAGGCTGAAGTTAAAGCTCCCCACACCCCGACAGCCAAAGGCTACCGGGCAAAAGCTGTGCCTGGAAAGGTAGCTGCAGCCCCGGCGAGCCCCCGCACCGGCCGGGGGGTACCGTGAGGCGCCATCCCTCGCCCCCGGCTCCCCCCCTCAGCGGCCGGGGGTGCCGTGAAGAAGAGGAGGGGAAGTTGCTTGGCCTTAAAAGCCTGTTGCCGGCCGGCGAGCCAGGGTCCGTGCCGCCCCGCCGTGCTTTCCCTCGGCGGCGGGCGCACGGGGAGCTGCCGCCGAGCCCCCTCCGCCGGCGGAGCGCCCCCGTCCCGCCCCCTCCACCCCCCCGGCGGTGAGGGCGAGGCTGTCCCGCGGGTGACCCGCCCGGCGGGCGCGCCCCCACCGCATCACAGGAGTGGGCAGCGTGGCCGGTCGCTCTGCCCCGGCGCCCGCCTGCCTCCCTCCTCTCGCTTGCTGGCTGCAGCCCGGGCTGTGTTGAGTCAAAGCGCGGATCAGGTTCCCTGCCTCCAGTATAAAAATCTCGGCGAGAAATCTCCGGCGGGAGAGAGAGACGGGGCGCGGGGCGTGAGGCGGCGGCCGGCGAGCCCGTCCGTGGGGAAGCGAAGGGTCGTGCTGCTGCGGCGGCAGCGGCAGCGGCAGCAGCAGCAGCAGCAGCAGCACCAGCAGCCGCTGCTCACCGGGGACGGCCGCGGCTCGCCCCTCTCAGCTGCGGGAGAAGAGCCCTTCGCCGCCCGAAGTAAGTCCGAGGGGGTGGCGGGGGCTCCTGGCGTCCGCCCGAGGGATGGTGCTCCCCGCGCTCGCTCCCCCAGGAGGGAGAGTGGGAAGGCTTCCCCCTTCCTTGCCCCGACTCTGGGGCACTTGTCCCTGCGGGGCTCCGCAGCCCCGGTCCCGTCTCGCCTCCTCTCGCCGCCCGGCGGGTGCCGGGGAGAGGGGCCGTGGAGTTGGGTGGGAGCCGGGACCCGGCGCGGTGGTGGGGGACACATGAGGCCCCGGAGACACCCGAGGGGCAGGCGGGGAGGCGAGGTCTGGGGGTACCCGGGAGCAGGAACCGGGGCGAGGGTCTGGGGGTGCCGGGGGCTCCGCGGTCCCCGCCGCGCTTTGCCGTGGTGCGGAGCGCTGCCGCGCCTGGCCGCCTGACGGCCGCCCCGCTCGGGTGCTGGCCGTGGGTCAGTACCTGGGAGCGTTAAACAGCCAAGGCAGGGTGAGAAGGATAGAGGTGGCGCTGGGGGACGTGACCCAGCGGGGAAGGGAGGCAGGAGCCCTCTGGCTGGTCCGTTTCGAGAGGACGAAAGGGCAGCGGAGTGACCCCGGAGCCGCAAACCCCCTGCAGGTCCCGGTTGCCCTGTGTCAGGAATGTCCCGGCTGAGACTCGGGATAATGAGGTTCAATTGTACCCTCAGACCGAGCGCTTGAACTGATATGTTTCTTGGGACTTAGCCTTCTTATCCCTAGTTTACCTTTGGTGGAAAAAATGAATCTAGCAAGTGCTGATAGTTCTTTTTAAAACTGCTGTCGTTAGTTTACGTCTTCCAGTTGTTTCAGAGGGATGGGTTGGGGGAAAATCTGAGTTACCAATGGTGAAAATACAGTTTCCTCCTGTTGAGCATACAGATTATTCTGCAAATGTGTTACAGTCTCCAACACTGATGATTCTAACTCCTTACCCTCCTTCATCCTCTCCTTTTTAAAAGTAGAGCTTTTTATAGGGAAAAAGTAGTCTTAATTCTTCAGGAGCTCATCTGCTCTTCTTACACGTTCCAGTTGGATGTCGCACACCTCTCTCTTCCACACTGCAAGTCGTTTGACTTGGCGGTGAATGCCTACCATGCATTAGCTTAGTGGTACGCGCGGAAGCTGGATCCTAGGATGTAAACCCTAGGGACTAGTTGGTTCTTAGGAGTATTGTGGAAATGTTTGTGATGTGCATTTAATCTGTCTTTGTGAGATAACCCTGCAGCTATGGCTAGTGGTAGGTGTTTTAACTAGATCCTGTTTGCTCTAAATGACTTTGTATTACAGTGGAAGAACGCTTTACCTGTGGCTCATCAACTCTTGAACTCTCTGCCCTTTCCTTGTTTTCCCCTTGGGGCTTGTTTGGCCTGAGTTTTTAGCAAAGTTCAACTTTTTGGAAAAGAAATAAGACTGAGTGTGTACCGCGTGTATTAGGGAGGAGGAGGGAAGGGATGGAGAGAGAGAAGGGAAGGACATGGGAAGTGTTGTTACAAAGAAATACTTGTCTTCTACACTTTCTGGACAGTGTGCTTGAGCTGATCTACAAAGCAAAATTTATCGTTTTTTTTTTTTTTTCTGTGTATTTCTGTTTTCTCCCTGCAAAGAAATAAGAATAAAAAAAAAAAAAAGAAAAAAAATCTGAACTTTTAATTACGAGAAATAGTCTGAAGGGGAAAAAGGATCTTGCATATTTGTGAAAAAATTGTTAATTTGCTGTAGTAATGAAAATTTGGCAGTGAATGGAGAGGGTACTTCATTGAAGACAAACCAAAACAACAAAAAACCTGCTGCATAGTTTAGTGTCTCTCCCTAAAGAGAAGGAAAGCAAGGGTTTAATATACCCCTGTCTCCAGGCTAAGCTAAACTCTTTGGTGATTTACGAAGCTTTGGATTAAATTGAAGGACAGAAACTTAATGACTTTAGCGTGCTCCAGAGCAAGCTCTTAGGTGGAAAAAAAAGAGAAGCCAGCGAGAAATCTTTCTTTGTTTATAGTGTAGAAGTGGCCTAAGAAAACCAGACTTTTTGCAATTATCCAGATGGTCTCCCACAGCATCCTTGCAGCTAAACTGGGGAAGTGTGGTCTGGATGATCGGGTAGTGAGGTGGATTGTGAACTGGCTGAAGGAAAGAAGCCAGAGAGTGGTGGTCAACGGGACAGAGTCCGGTTGGAGGCCTGTGTCTAGCGGAGTCCCTCAAGGGTTGGTACTGGGACCAGTTCTATTCAATATATTCATTAATGACTTGGATGAGGGATTAGAGTGCGCTGTCAGCAAGTTCGCTGATGACACAAAACTGGGAGGAGTGGCTGACGCGCCGGAAGGCTGTGCTGCCATTCAGAGGGACCTGGACAGGCTGGAGAGTTGGGCGGGGAGAAATTTAATGAAATATAACAAGGGCAAGTGTAGAGTCCTGCATCTGGGCAAGAACAACCCCATGTACCAGTACAAGTTGGGGGCAGACCTGTTGGAGAGCAGCGTAGGGGAAAGGGACCTGGGGGTCCTAGTGGACAGCAGGATGACCATGAGCCAGCAGTGTGCCCTTGTGGCCAAGAAGGCCAATGGCATCCTGGGGTGTATTAGAAGGGGTGTGGTCAGCAGGTCGAGAGAGGTTCTCCTCCCCCTCTACTCTGCCCTGGTGAGGCCGCATCTGGAGTATTGTGTCCAGTTCTGGGCCCCTCAGTTCAAGAAGGACAGGGAACTGCTAGAGAGAGTCCAGCGCAGAGCCACGAAGATGATTAAGGGAGTGGAACATCTCCCTTATAAGGAGAGGCTGAGGGAGCTGGGTCTCTTTAGCTTAGAGAAGAGGAGACTGAGGGGTGACCTCATTAATGTTTATAAATATGTAAAGGGCAAGTGTCATGAGGATGGAGCCAGGCTCTTCTCAGTGACATCCCTTGACAGGACAAGGGGCGATGGGTGCAAGCTGGAACACAGGAGGTTCCACTTAAATATGAGGAAAAACTTCTTTACGGTGAGGGTGACCGAACACTGGAACAGGCTGCCCAGAGAGGTTGTGGAGTCTCCTTCTCTGGAGACATTCAAAACCCGCCTGGATGCGTTGAGATGCAGTCTGTGGCTGATACATCCTTGCCGGTAGAAGGTTGGTCTTACTATAGTATTACAAAACATAGTGCTGCTGTCCCTGTGCCATATGCCTGTATTCTTCTATGGCCATACTGACACTGAGGTCACTTTGGAGGCTTATTTTAGTCCTGACACAGCTGTACTGATGGATGTTTTGTGTAGATTCATCTTTCTGTCGCTAATATTATGACTTTGCTGACTTCCAGCAGTCACAGCTCCAGCAAGGTACATCTTTGACACGTCCTATGTTTCATCTTGATCATTCTTGGAACAGTTGTTCCTGAGTCCTCAGATAACAATTAAAAATAATCTTTTACAGGAGCTCTGAAAACGCACTCATTTAACTCATACTCTATTTTATTTTAGTGTGTTTTTGCAGTGGGGAAGATATGATTTATCAAGTGTTATAGTGTAACAAGTGTTTTAGTGTAACGCCAGGGCATTAGAGATGGAGCTGGCATTGCTCATGAAACATCCTGCTCTGTTCAAGCCCCCTCATTACCTACGCTCCCAAGTGTGGTGTTTTTCTGTGGGAACTGATCTCTAACAATGTACACGTTGCTTCGATATTTACAACCTCTTGCTGATCAGTGTATCAAAAGCATTTTCATTTAGAGGATTCATTTCAGGACTTTAATTGAGGAAATCTCTTTGTTTCAAGCCTCTATAATAAACCATTCAAAATGCTGTCTTTGAACGAACTAGGTCACTGTAACGTGCACACACAGAATGATTCTCCTCTGCTTAGGGTAGCCTGCATTTGGTCGACCCATATCCCTGGTGAGCTTGTCCCTGATTTATCCTTCTTGGACTGGCTTGTTCACAGGGAGCTTATGCTGAAAATTCACTGCTGGAGGTCATTCTCCATTCTTGGCATCTCTGGCAACCTTAAGCTTAAATTGCAGCCTCATTTTCTATCCAATCAATACCACTCTTATGTCGCTGAGTTTCCATGGTGCCCCCAATCTTCTGTCTACATATTGATGTCTGACAGCAGGAATAGCATTCTGTGTCGCTATATATACTTACTAAACCTGTCAAAACTATTTAGGGTCTGTCGCACTAATTTATATCCATATCCTGATATTATTTGTATCTATTGAGCTTTGACTGATGGAACTCACTGCACTAAGGATTCAGCCCCAACAGTGCACTCCAGGGATGGCTGAGGGGATGGATGTTTTGAGAAAGGGGAAAAAGATTCTCTTCTAGAGTAGCTGGGGTAGTCTAGAATCCTTTGAGCACAATAGAGTCATTTTGAAAACATCCAAGTCTCAATGGCTCCAAGTTAATGCTTTGGAAATCATTCTCCATTGTGCTGCTCTGAATGCATAGAGTGTCCTCTCCGATGGAGCCCTGGAGAGGAAAAAGAAAAGTGGGCATTGTCGAGTGTTCAGTGTGTGTTTGAGGAGAGTTGGGGGAAATTTGTTGTCTCACATCAACTTTCTTCAGCAGAAGCACTGTGGAAAAATGAAATTAAAGGAGCGAGCAGTGTCGTCTTTAATGTGGATGTTTGTGTTTTACTACAGTAACCCACAGAGCATTGTAGTTGCATGAGAAACGGTATGACGGTGTCTCTGTGGATTGACACAGCAGCAACTAAACAAGATGAGAAAAGGCATATCTTCTGTGTGTCATTAACTTCCAAGGGATTGATACCTGTTATTTGTGCCAACAGTAACAGACACTAAATAAAGACCAGTAAATTTTTTTTTATTAAATTTAAATATGCTTTGCAAACCATGGATCTTGTATCAAACAGAGGTGGTCATCAGCTGGAGAAACTCTTTAATCCCGCTACCTTTAACATGAGCTTGATCTAACCCATGAAATAAGAGTTGGCAGTCAGTATGGAATTTGCTGCTTAAAATTTTGTTTGCTCTGAGTTGCCAGAAGAACCGGTTTTGTGATGCCAAGTTCATGAATACTTTTCAGACCCTCTTCAGGCTCCTACAGTCTTTTCAGTAATGAAAAGTAAGAACCTTTAAGACTTAAAAGGCCCTGTTGCAGGTGGTGTTTGACATAATGGTATTAAAGTAATACAGTTTGTTAAGTTTTCAGCAATGGCTTACCTTATTGTGGTAAAAAGAGTCAGTGGAACTTTACCAGACTAGACTCCCTCTTGGCCAATATGTCTCACCTTATTTTATTCCAAGGAATAGAATCACTGAACCATTTAAAATATGTGGCTCTGCCTCCTGCAGTGGCACTGTGATTTTTTTTTTTTTAACTTTTCTCATTTCCTTGATTGCTTACATACGTGGGAGTGACTTTTTAAAAACTGTAGTCATCTTGCAGACTGCTTTTTAATGTCTTTCAGATCGAAGGTTGAGAGAACACAGCTGTAGGCAGTTTCATGGGAGATGAGAAGGGGGAATGTGAATGTAATAAAGAGCTAGATAATATTACTGATGCAGCCAGGTGATTTCCACTCCCTCTGTCCCTCTGCTCCAAAAAGCCTCTGCCCTTCCTTGCCTTCCCAGAATAGCAGATTCTGATTGCAATGTGGATAACCTCTGGAGGCAAGGAGTAGAGCTGACTATGAGGCAAAATCCAGTTTTGTTACATTAAGAAAAATGTATCGATATGTTAATTTGGGCCCTAGGAGCATGGTAGCTGCAACAGAGGGGTAAAGACTTTCAGAGCAGAAGAGCATTACAGGAGCTGGGGATTTTCTGATTAAAAACAGTCTCTGAAAATAAATAGTATGTGGGGCTCCAGTCCACTGCCATTTAGTAAACTGCAAAGTTCAGTTTTAAACTGGACCTTTTTCTTCTGAGGCCTGCCAGCCCTATTTCACAGCTTATTAAATGTTTCACGAGAACGTTGTAAAAATCTTCCTTCCTCATTAGTTTCTACAGAGTTCCAGTGTAGCTTGGACCTTGTAAACATCCCCTGTTTAGTTGTAGATGATGCCATCATCAAGTGCCTGTGGGGCAGGGAAGAGAAAGAGGAGAAATTCTCTAATACCTCGGTCTAAATGCTTGTTTTGGGACTGGTCCACAGCTAGCTAACAGCGTAAATGAAATCAAATTTTTTGCCATCTTCAAACAATATTTTTGGAGCAACTCACCATCTGCACAAGTTCTCCTCCCAGGAGTAAAACCAGACAGAACAACTGGGAGGGAAAAGGAAGCTGAATGGGCTCTTCTTTCCTTCAGCAAGGCTCTCTCTATGCACCTGGGCTGATGCTGTCTTGTCTTGGTGGGGCTGGTCCAGCTGGCGGTGGAGACGGGCACGGCACTAGGGATGCTGGCAATGAGGTGGAGGTAGCCTGTTTCTCAGGCTTGAGTGCAAAGTTGGTCTTGATCTTCTGAGCTCATTAAGGAAGATAGACCACTCTGCTGTTGTCTTCACCATCTGACTTTGCTACCTGCAACTGCCTGTTGTCTTAGGCTGTCCCTAAGGATTAGAAAGGTAAAAACCAGATAATTATGCTCTATATAATGTGTAAAAGATAGGAGGAATTCCCTGTGTATTGACACAAGCAGTAAATATATAGATACCTGTGGAAGTCACAATATCCCTGTCTGATCGCAAGAAACGAAAATGACTGAACTGGCTTCTCAAATTCAGTTCCATTGGATATCAGGCACAAAACCTGTTTTGTTCTTGTGTTTTGTTTCTCAGAGCCGTGTGAACAATGGCATTGGTTTCATAACCAACTAAAGATGATCTGACTATTGCATTTAAGGCTTCCTTGTTTCGACTGGATCACTAGTACAACAGATTTATTTGTGTATTTATTTTTTCAGCTATAGTTCTCACACATCATGTATCTCAAAATGCAAAAGAGCCTTAGAAGTGCAGTGCAAATGTATGCGCCCATCTGTAGCCAGCAACAGAAGGCTCACAGTCTGGAGCATCTTTATCTCCATGACAGGAGCATCCAAAATGTGCTTAATACGGTGTGTAAATAGTTCTCATATCAAAAACTTTGTATTTAAAAATAACTATTTTACAGGTGTTTTGTCTTTTTTTACAGGTTTACAGCATGCAAGCAACAATGGGAAGAGTGACATTGGCTCAAAATGCCTACTTTAACATTTCTGTGATGATTTTCTAGGCACTTCGTTAAATGGTATTGGATGGATCTTTTAAGAAAGTTCTACTTTCTATCTTTGAAAGTGATATAGGAAGGGACTTGGAAATAGCCTTGGTAGAAAGATGGCGTCTCTAATATGATGCCGCTTCTGCAGTGTTATGGCACTACATGGTCACAGCTTGCTTTTGGACAACTGAACTTTTTCCATTTCCATATTGTTATCTTTTTCAGCTCACTAAGAATCATATTCTTCCTGTCAAGCAGAGATTAATACTAAACTAGGCACACCTCCTTCAACCATTATTCAGGCGAAGTTGGTGCTTCAGCATGAGCTTCATCAGAATAAGGACTACAGAATTCAGCCTAAGATTTAGAAAGGGTGCCCACCCCTTTGTTTTGGTGACAAATTCTTCAAAATAAGACACACATGAATTATGCTGGTAAATGGTTGTGACTCTTGCACTTCTTGCAGCAGAATCTCATTACTTTCATTGAAAGTGCCTTTGGAGTGAAGCACCTTTTAGTAAATTAGAGATAAATCAAGAGATCGTTCTGATACTCTGCCTCAGTTCTGGTAGGAAAACACTTTGTTCCTTTAGTTTGAACAATAAAAATTATGTGTTCAAAAGTAGCCTCCCCGCCCCCGCCATATTAAACAGAAATAATTTGAACTTCTTGTTCTGCCTAGGGTGATTTCTCCTGGAAACCCAGTCTTCTATGGTAGTGGCTTAGCTTTCCTTCTGGTGCTGACGAAAGGCCCCTGAGATGCTCTGATTTCTTCCCAATAGCTTGTGCCACCTGACTGCCTGGTTGTTTGCTTGGATTGCTGCCTTCCCAGAGGTCACAAAGATGTTTTTGTTTGTGCAAGAGTCACTTGCTTTTATTAGAAGCCTGCCTGGGTGCAACTGATATTCAGTAGGGACCGAGGGATGGAAAAAATCTACTAGCTTTCCCTTTAAGGCTGACACATAGGATTTTCAGCAATCTTCCAAAAACACTACAAGCTTTGGTTCAGGAACTTCATGTCACTTCACTTATTAAATCCTCACTTTCCTAAGCTGTCCTTTCAACCCATGTTTCTTCCCTGATTTGCGCGCTGTCAGATGCTTTTGCTAATCTCTGTAGTTGATGTTTGCTTAAGTGATTATTTGGCAGAAGCGTGTGAGCGGGTGTGTGTGTGATTGCTGTTGGCATGGCAGTTGTTAGTATGATATGGCATTAGCATAGTTGCTCCGTGCTGCAGGCCTCCTCCTTTTCTAGATTTATTTGTGCAGCAACGGGACAAAAAGAAAAAAAAAAAAAATGAGAAAGCCGTGGGGGAGCCAGTTATGGTATGGTGATCCTCTGGCCAGTTTGACCAAAGACCTACAGAGTTCAGAGGAGTCTAAAGGCTGCTCTCGTTTTCCTTCTATTACTAAACATAAATGTATCATCCACCAGCAGAGGCTTTATAAAGAGCTTCAGGGATTATGGGCTGACTAAATAGGGGTATCTACATTGAATCTAGTTTTCAGGAATTTCCCTGTGCTCGCAAAATATCATGGGAACTGTGTTTATGGGGTGATAAGAAAAAGCAAGCTCTACTGCCTTTGTGTTTGTTAGCTCGAGAACCTGTCTTTAAATGGGACATGGAGTTTAGTTTGTGTTTTGAACTCATTCATATTGAGTGGCCGTTGGGATTATAGGTGTATGTGTTTTAAGAGGCATCAGTCTCTTCTCTCAGTCGCTTGTAATTTGAGGTACAGTCTCATGCATTGGAACAGATTTATGGGGTATGAGTTACCTCACTGAGAACAGTGGGATTTACTTAGACAACGTAAATGTAAAAGTGCATGTGAAACCTTTACTTGATTAATCAGTGCCTTGATTATTTCTGCTGTGTTAAACTTATTAAAAAATCTCTGATGATACAGTATGTGTTCAGGTGCATGCCCTTTATGAGTGGGTGGGGATGAAATCTCTTGTGGTAAGTTTTATAGCAATACATTTACCTGTGGGGCCTTTGGCAGCTTCACTTGATATTTTTCTGGACATCTGTTTAAGCATGAGCTGCTCTTGTATTGTGAGGTTTTTTTTTTTGGTAAAAGTCAAACTATTGGTGATCTGGTTTTCTCCACTTTCCGATGTAAACTTCTTCTGCCGGTCCATGTTAATAACTGTACCTTTCCAAGGCACGGTGTGGGCCGGGCATAACCTCTTGCCAAAACCTGTCCCAGTATGACTGTCTGGTGCTGTGAAGGTTCTGGCTTTATCCTGATGAGAGGTGGAGGCTACCATCTTCCCGCTGGGATCAGCCCTTGATTTTACCTCCAAAGGGAGAAAACTTCTGGGTTTAACATCTGAAATGGTTTTGTAAAGCTGTCTGGAATCAGAAATGTAGGAAAGCAGGGAACATTTTCTCTCCCTGTCCCTAACTACCTGCAAAACTGGTCATGTTTTCATGATGAAAAAATCTGAAGATCAAAAAGGGATCGGAATGGGAAGAAAAGCGGGCGAATTCCCTGCTCTTACTCATAATTTTGATCTAGGAAATTTATTTTAAGGCTGCTTTCAAAAACTTTTATAGATCCTTTTAGTATTTTGCAACTGAGATAATATTTACAAACACGTCTTCTTATTCGGTAGCATAACGTACTACATGATCCTGGCCTTTCTTTGTCTGCTTCTCTGTGCCCAAATACAGCATCTCTGTGTGAATTTTCTCAACGGGTGAGAGCTCTTGGAAATGGCTGGAGATTGAATACTGCCTTGCAAGGAAAGCACTAAAAAACAAAGATGGTATATTACAGCACGTACTTTGTTCATTTAATTGCTATGTACTATAGTTTAGTTTGAATTATTTATTACTATATCTACAAGGAAGTAGTCCTTTACATAAGAACACTTCTTGTGCTAACCGCAACTGTAGGTTGAGTGGATATGGAAACTGCGTTTTTAAAGAGAAAAAATATGAGATGTGTGGACACTTTGTCCCAACATTGTGCTTTACATGTCAGAAGTGAGTCTCCATTTGGAGAAGTTTTCCGAACTGTAAGGATGTGTAGCAAAAATGTGTAAACACTTTAGACTTTCCAATTGCACAACATGTACCGTAAATGACAAGTTCACATCCTTCTGTATTGACACTTTCAGCATGTGCAATAAGGCTCTAATTCTAGTTGGGATTTTACCAACTGATATTTCTCAAGTAATTGTAGGTGGGAATTTTTTGTCTTATTTAAATATGAGATTCTGAAACAAACAAAAAAAACAAAGCAAGCAAAGTCTGTGATGTGTAAATTATGTGTCTAAGTCAAGAAAAACAGGTTGAAATATTTCACATCAGGCCTATTGAAATGGAAATTCTTGAGTTACTGAATCCAAGATTTCTAATCCAGGTCAATGAAATTCTAGTGTGTATCTGAACACTTGCAGCACTTAGTGGGTGTTGAGGGAAATGGAAACAAGAACTTGAGCCTATATGTAAGAGAGTTACATTGGCTACAGTAAGCTCTTCATGATGCCTTATGATGTCCAGCTGATACTGTTCATTATGGCATTTTGGATTATCATAATGTCTCACATTATGGTAGTGGTATAGTATACATCATTGGGAAATGAGCAGCATTTTCTCAAATTTATCCTTTCCTGATAAGTTTAAATTTTTTTTCGAAGTATACCTTTTAAAATTAGAATATAATTGTAATAATTGTAAACACTTGTAATAATTGTAAATTATTGCAAAATTATTTGTATTACAAAATTATTTATTCACAAAACAATTGTAAGCAATTGTAATACTTTATAATTATTATTTACAATTATTACTACTATAATTATAGACTTTAATAAAAGTGGAATTTTGATTCCATTTTTTCCCAAAGACTTCTGCATGTTCTGTTCAGTTGCTCCACAGGACATGGTGTTTGGGATTTTTTTCTTTTTTTTTTTTCCTCCCCATATAATCATAGCTTTTGTTGCAAAAGACATTTTAGCCTTTGTTCAGTGTAAAGTAGACCCTTAACCTAGAATAAGTATAGTTTTCACTGCCTGATGCAGTGTGTGATTTGTGTGAAATGAAAGGGATATTTTTTTTAATCATCTCATTTATATCTGTCTTCCTTGAAGTTTAAAAAAGTATTCTAGGCCTAAAAACTTTTTGGAGTAGCAGAATTTACAAGCTGCGTCAGCTGATCCCAGGTGAACTGCTCGCATTGCGCAGCCTCACCTACTTCACTTACTTTCCTTGCTCAGATTCCTGTCTGGTCCCAGTTTTGGTGCCTTGCAAAACTAAGTCATTGAAGGCTGCTACTGCTTCTATAGCAGAAGCTGTATCAGGTTGAGAACTCGGTCTGGATTTTTCTAAGGACATGGATCATGCCCTGTGAGTAGCAGTCCAATTGTACAAGATACGAATATGGATGGGAAGAGCATGGGTCAAGTTCTGTAAAACCAGGGTTATGTGGACTGCTTAAAACTCTTTGCAAGTAGCGTTCATCTTCCTTAGCTTTAAATGTGCATAGATCTGAAATGGATTTTTCCCCAAACAGATAAACCACACCCAAGATGTTTTGGTTTTGAAAAGATGTATTTCCATAACTCTGAACAGCTGAGGTTTCCTTAATCTTAATTCTGAGTTCCTGTGTCTCTAATGTCCTTATTTTCATAACCCTAGCTTTGCTTGGCTTTAACTTCTCTCCTATTTAAATAGTGTAGTAGACCTACTACATAAATATTTCATAATATTATGAATTCATAAATATTATACATTTTCTCATGTTTCTTGTTTTCAGTGGCCTTTTACAGCCCCACGCCTAGCTCTAAATCAGCAAAATGCTTCAGCTTGTTTATTTCTAAGTGTGCTCACAATTCATGCCCTTATTTTAGCAAGCACATTTAGTTGAAATTTAACCTGGCATTCTATAATTGCATTATAATTTCCGTAGTGAAATTTTTTTTCATATTAAAGTTTAAAATTTTAGAAGTGCTATTCTAAAGTTTTGTCTAGTCTGAAATGGTTCTTCCGCTAACCACAGGGATGTGACATCTTTTGTCTCCAGAGCTTTTTTGATGTCTAGAAGTTAATTCAGTAATCATTGGTATATAGTGGTATGTAAGCATATGCATATATTTGTTCCATTAGACTTCAGTGTGTCTGTGATGAATTTTATCTGATATTTGTGTTGTCCAGTGGCCTGGGTAGTTGCAAGGACAAGGACCACCACACTGTTGACTAATACCATTTTATATGGGCAGCACATTTTGTTACCTTGTTTTTCATTCTTTCTTTCAGATACTTCATAAATGCACTTGACAACGCTCATCCTAGGTTGAACTTTGGGTGCTACAACCAACCCCCTCTTCCGTACAAAGAACTGATGATTGTTCTTACCCTGGGATTCTCAGTTCCTTGACTAATATTTAAAGACTGTCAGGACCTTACCTCTTATCCCAAGATTACCAAGCTCTACTAATAGCTTTATTCAAAGTCTTTGAAAATCCAAACAATTTACTTCTAGTGAAAAATAGCCAGGATAAGTTTCCAAAGGATTCTTGTAAATTAGCGAGGCTTGATTTATCCCTGTGAAAAATGTGCTTTTCTAGACTTTTATAGTTTGTGGGGCTTCTGTTTCAGTCTAGCTGGTTTACACCTGCCTTTAACTGATTTTTCTCAGCTCTGGAAATACAATTTAGTGCAATCGAATTACTAGAGTTGTTTCTTTTTTTATTTACTTTATTTTATTTCCCCTAACTCTGTCTGACAGTTCTGCCTCGAGTTCTTTACTTGTATCACTCTAGGGCATGCATCTCTTTTCCCTGCTTTGAAGTGAAAACTGAAGCAGAGGAGCCATTTAACTTCTGTGCAATCTCTTTTTCCGCCCTCATTGACTTTGCATCAGGGTAGTTTGCAGTACAGTCTGCAGGACCCACCAGCTCTTCTGGAGTTCCAGTTGCCCATGTGTTTAAGGAATGCCTTATTACTTGTCACTATGTATTTGCCTCCTTGTTCCTCAACCTTGCTCTTGGACCTCTTAATCTCCATTCTGCGTCTCTCCTGCTGAAGTTGTTCTCTCCCATTAGTTTCACTTGGGCTGGATTTCCATTTTCTTTCTCTTAAAGCTGTTTTGTGAGTGAATAAATTCTTAAACTGCATTTGAGAAGTCTCTTTTTTTTTTTTTTTTTCCTTTCTTTGAGGCTAGGGGTATCATCAATGATTGCACTTTGCATCCTTTCAGAATATCCTTGCTCATTCCTTGCATGCTTTATTACAGGAAGGCTCACAGGGAACAGAAGTGACTCCCAAATACTGTGCTTCTTGAAGCCTGGTTCTCTTAGGACTGGTGACGACCTCCTAGTTGTAGCACCCACCATAATAATGTAGTAACTTTGGGGTGATGATTTCAAAAGTTTGAGATAATTCTATATTTATATCCCATGGAAATGTATCCAAACTGTGGCAATTTCCCCTTTGGAAATTAGTCTAGGAAAGTAGCCCTGTCCAATTCCGGAATCAATTATTTTCCATTGTCTGGCACTAAGTCATTGTAGCCTTTCCTTCTGCAAGCTTCAAACCAGCTGCCACAATAGGAATTGGTTATGCTGACAAGAAAACATTTATAAAAATTATCGCATTTTCACATTTCTAGAAAATGGTAATGTTGCCATCATTTGATCACCAAGTATTTTACATCAATCGTCTCTGGGATGAATTGGAGGCTTGTATTCTACCATCCTCGAGACCGTAGCTCAGAATTTGTAGTTAGAAACTCTCCCCTAAAGTACCTCCCTGTGAGGAGATGCTCATTGAAGAGAGCCTGAAAAGTCAGATTTGTACTTCAGACTTCTTCCTCTTTCTTACTTGGTGTGCATGCAAGTACAGCCCAAGATTGTATGTTTTCTCCTTTTAGAAGAATCTACTCTAAGGATTTTAACTAAAGGCCTGACCTAAAGTCCACTGAAGCAACTAAATACATATATAAATGTATAGATTCATTGTGATTTAGATTGGGTGTATAATTTATCATTAACACTTTTTATGTTACTGCCTTTTTTTTGATTAACACTTGAGCAAACTGTGCTCCAGGAAGCTGTTGTGATACCAGAAATGCAAGCTGATTGCACTGGTGTACGTCTAATTTGATGCCCTGATGCTTTCCAGCTGTGGTAAATGGACAACTATTTGAAAATGAGTATGTTGTCAAGAGTTGGAATATCCTGTCAAAACTATCCATTTTCCCTTAAGTCTGGCTGTGTTCAATTAATCTGATGCTGACTTAGTCTCCCTGCATCTCACAGAGAGTGTTTTTAATATTAACTTGTTGTAGTAACACTTATACTTCTAAAACGTCTTTCATTTAACTCCTAGAATTATTCACATTCTGGGCAAAATTGATGCCTCCCCTCCACCCTGATTTCTATTATGGAAAATCAAGACTTAGCAGGTTGAGGTTACAGGTACTTTAAGGTTATTACCTTTTAAGTAATGGAACTCAAAGCAAATCTTTGTTTTTTTGAACAGAAGGAATCTTTTGTTGCACCCTTCATTTCGGAGCTATCCCTTATGCTCTGTGGTGGTGGGGAGGAGAGGGTTTGAGGTGTGTATGTGTTTGCTCCTCAGCAGAAGGTCAGGAACAACCCCCTCCCCAGGCTGCATCTCTGTGCCCAGATGGAGTGAGGGATACAGGGGACAGTAGTGTGTTATTACCAACTAATGTCACAACAAACAATCTCAAAGCCTCTGTGCATCTCTTTTTCTATTTTAATGCATGCAGGCATTTTTTTTAGCAGAAGCAAATCCACTTACACAAACATATGCAAGAGCAGGAAGGGAAGGCTAATTGATCAGGAAGACAGAAATGGGCTTCTGTATTTAACAGGATTTTTTTTTTGTGCTAGTGGAACAAGATTTATACTAATGATTGCTAATCACAGAGGTCACTTGAGCCCTTTCTTCAATTTGTATCGTTAGAGAAAAGCATCTGTAAAAGAATATATGGAGAGCAAAGAGGCACTTGTGAACCTCAGCTAGGCAGTGCATATAATCGTTCTGCCTTAATTTTTAGCAAACTAGTGTGTGCTAGTTCAGTGCATTGCCACTTGTAAGAGCTGTCTCTCAGCATTTCCATATAAGCCTGTTAACTGGATTGGGCTGGACTTAAGAAAGAGCTCATTCCTATTGATGACCTCAGGTGGCTTTTATGTAGGGTGTTGTGAATGGGCACAAAGGCTTAGTGCTCCTTGTCATCACGTGAGTTGCTAAATGTGGTACGGCTTTTGCAGTGACACACTGAGCATCAGGAGTAACAGAAGCCAGCCAAGGTTGCAGTTAACCTCCTGCTTCTAACGATGGTGCTTTTAGATCACTAGTCTACAATGCCCCTGAGTGTGGCAAATGAAGGGGTGTCAACAAGTAGCTTTTGTTTAAAGTAAATCATTGTTTAGGTGGAACGAGAAGAAAAAGGTGCCTGGTTTTAATGGTACTGCACTGCGCATAGGCTTTGGAAATGAAATAACTTGACCTTTCTTAATAGTACACCCGTGTTTCACATCCAACTGCTATTGCCGTGGGACTTGAACCACACAGTTAGGGGATTTGGTGGGGGAGGGAAGAGAATAACTTAGTGTGCTGATCAGAGCTCAGCGGAAATGTTTTTGTCAAATGACAGGTAGAAACAAAGACCACTGGCCTCCTGGGACTGGAGTGAGCCTTCAGGTTTAGATGGTGGGTCTATGGGATTTGGCAGCTCTGTTAACAAAGCAGTGTCATATTAGCCCACTGATAATGCTAGTGTGCTCTGGTGTTCATCTCCTGGCCCATGCAGGATTCATGACATTGTCTTACGGTGTGCTTTTCCATACGTGTGGTTTGCAGGCTGCTGGCAGCTCTGTGAGGTCCCGGTGTAGCCTGCTATTGATCCCTTTCTCCTCCTTCCGTTTGCATGGTGGAGCAGAAAGCACGCATGTAGAACTTGCAAATCACAGCAACAGAGGTCACAAGCACAGTAAAAGTTGAAATGATCCTGGCAAATCGGACAGTTTCTCTGCAATTGAGAGAGTTTTTTCACAGAGAAATGAAAGATGCTGTCCTTTGGGGTTAATAAAATGTGCACACATAAAGTTTGGAAACATGGTTATAGGATAGCAGGAGAAGGTCTGACAGCAGTTTCTGTATGCTGCTGAGGATGCTGAGTGTTTATCTGTTAACCCCGTCACTCAGGGACAGCTGAGCTCTAGTTGTGGTTTGTATGGGTCACTAATAACTTCGATGCACAGGGACTAACCTAGCTGCTGGATGCTTTCAGTCATGACACGTTTTGGCCTGAGAATTTGTATCTCCAAGTGAGAACTGAGTGTAGTGGCTGGAATGTGTTTGACCCCATTTGATACTACTTCATCATCTGACCCTTTGAAGGCTGGGTTTTTTAAGTGGAGACCTCTCACGGCATTTCGGTTTGGCATTTTTGATTCTTGTGACATCTGCCGTAGCTATCAAGGCAGATGAAGATGGTGTCCAAGAAAGGACCAAAGAGGATTACAAGGTGCTCTAAACCTGAGGACAGAGAACTTCTATGACGTGCCATGACAAACCAAGGCAGGACAGACCAAGAAGCTCCCCCCTGCCTGACGTTCATTGTAAAACCAGCTGAGCTGCTGTGCTTTTATGCCCTTTTCCCAGGGCCAGGCCTGGGACTGAGGGTGGAGCGGTTGGGCTGGGCTGCAGGGCTGTCACCCTGCGGGGAGTAGCAGATACTGCAGATAGTGATTAAGAAATGCTGGCAATGTGGTGGTAGGGACTACAGTGGCACAGATGGCAATGCATCATTTTTTTTTCTCCTTGTGGCTAGAACAGGACTGTGAATACAGAGGAGGTGCTGTAGGAGAAGACACACAGTTTTATGGAAGTCTAGGGCAAGAGGAATGAAATGGTGCAGACACAGTGTGAAACACATTTGCAGAGCTGTGCGTGGGAAGGTTGCATTTCATTTGCCTGCAGCCAGCTTGGTGTAGCTAATAGTATTTAATGCTCTGTTTTTTGTTTCTTTGTTTTTGTTTTTGTTTTTTTTTTCTCCCTTTAAGCAATGTATTTACCTCATAAAGGAAAAAGAAATCTTATTCATGTACGTAGTACCTTCCTGGGAACTAGGAAGAGCACAGGGCAGTTTGCAGTTGACACAAACAGATTTATTCCTGGCTGAATAAGCTGTTCCTGAGATGCTGCGGGCCTGTTCCTAAGCAGGCGTGTGATCGGGCTTCCATGGAAATCTGCCTTTCTGTGTCATGATGTCAATTCAAAAGATTTCAGAAGCTTTTTAAAAGCTGGTCGTGATCTGGGCCCGTTTCTGGTTGTTATCCCACATTCCCTTGGCCATTCTAACTACTACTTTTAATTTACAGCACCTGAGGCTTGAGGAGAAATCCCATCACAAAACTACCTGGAGCCTCTGGATTCTTTACTGCATACAGAGTTCAGTCTTTCTCTTGCTCTCCATTGGGGAAAAAGAATAATAAAAAAAAATCTATTGCTGACAGCAAATTGGGTTAAAAAGGCAAGAGATGAAATAAATATACCTTATGCTCCCTTGGATGTAAGGACAAGTGGGTGGAGTACCAGACTGCAAGGGAGATCAGAGGCAGAGCTCCTTCAAAGATGATTTTCCAGGCAGGTGAGGAGCTGACTGGTCTGATGGCAGAAAGTTTGCAGACTCTTTGAGGAGGCTGGAGTTATGGTGCTCCTCAGAAGCCTGGGTGTTAAATAGCATCTCTTTCCCATGTCCTTGGTCACATGGCTGCATAAGATAAAAGCTTCATCGAGCTCCTAGACCTTGGACTTGTCTTGCAAATTCCAGCCAGCTGTTGCAAGAGGGGTTAATTCACACCGTTGCCACAGAAGACAAAATAGATCTTTGAAACAAATGTGGTGGTGGGGGTAAACCCATCAATCATGTGAATACTGCTTTACAGTAGTTCACAACTGCAGTTTTTTTCTTAAGCAAGGGCTGGCCGAGTCCAATCAATCCCTTAGCTCTCAAATAGGTCTCAGCAGGCAGTAGCTTGCTCCTTGTGGGTTTGTATGTACATGAAAGCCCACTTTATATTAACTCTGTGGAATAGTATTTTTTTCCCTCCCTCTAACCCCCTTAGCTCTAATTCAGTGTAATTATACTCATTGAATACAGTCCTGACAGCCCCACTCCTCCCCCTTTCCTGTCAGGATATTGGCCTAAAAATCACTAGATGAAGAAAATCCAAAACAACGATGGGATTCTTTGTTCTGGCTTTCTACATAGGTTTTTATTATTTTAATGTAACCCATTGGTCACACTTTCAAGTATTTTCTTTAAAGCTAAAGACTGAAAATGTATTTTTATTTTTTTTTCTTTTAAAAATTAATGAAGAATTAGGCTTTAGTCTTTAAGGAAAATGCTAAATATTGCAAAATTTGTTACTAACTAGAGCATTGGCATCGCTATTACCAGCCTGAGGCTGCTGAGGACCTCCTTCTACCTTTTTGGAAATGGGGAAAGGTGCCAGGAAAATGCAGGGAGCCTCTTTCCACCTGTTCCTTCCTGTGTCGATGTCTGTGTCTTAGGGATGGGTGACATTTTCCCCGTCGTGTTTTCAGGGCTGAAAATAAAGATGCAGGTGTCTTAGCACAGCATGTTTTAGTCTTTTCTAGCTCCATATGTATGAATGAAACTTATATGGTGGTAAATGTCTGGAAAGCAGAAATTAAAAAGGATTTTAGGGGTCATAGGAAGCAGGCATTGGGAGATGAGCTCTAAATATAATGCTGTAGAGAAATGTCTAAAAGCAATTCTCAGGCATATACATGAGAGGGCCAGACTAGGGCGATGGTGCTGATGAGGGAGATACCAGGGTAAGGCATTCTGTGTTGGTGTTTTCAAAAGGTGCAAAAAAGAAAAAAGAAAGGAAAGAAAAAACTCTCCAACAAACTAATGTCAGGAGAAAGTTTGCTCTGTGGCTTAAAGAGCTTAGTCTGCCTGACAGACTCAAGAAGAACAGATAACCACATTATAAATAACTTTTAGGGAAGAAAAATAACAAGTACTGAAGGCCTCTATAACTTACTGGGGAAAGCCATGATAAGAAAAATTCAATTACAAACTTAATTTACTGTTTTACAGTGTCGATGGGGGAAGGCAGGATGATAATTTCACAAAAGCTTTCATGGAAGACAGCGAATCCCTCATCTTACGAAGCGTAGATGGCGAATGTGGAGTTGTGGATTCCAGAAGATTGGTACAAGGAACTCACTTGGGGCTTTTTCATAAGGACATGCATTTTGTCTTGACAGAAGAGTTTTTCTCAGCTGCTCAGAGGTGAAATGTGGGTGAAACAGAAGTCTGTGTTTTAAAAGATAGCAAATGTGTCCTGCTTTAACAAGTAACGGTTCTCTTTTTAACTGTAATAAACAAATACTGTAATTTAGGTGCCAGTTTGCTTCCTACAAAGGCTGTAAGGTGTTGCAAGTCACACCTTCTGTGTTGCCCTTTATCATATCAAATTGTAACTCAGCAGCTGTAAACCTAGTAGAATAGAGCCAAACATCATGTGAAAAACAAAGTGAACAGGGAAACACGCATTATAGAAACTAAAAGGGCCATGCTGGGAGGGCATTTACCATCAAAGTATAGTGTTGCTTACTCCTTCCTAAGTGTGTGAGGGTGGGTTTTTTTTTTCTTTTTTTTTTTCCCCCTGATTACCTTGCCTTAGTGGAATGGTAGCTTTCCTTTCCAATCAGGAATTATTTTCTTAGCAGACAGGCAGGCCACAGCCCTTATGCCTGAAACCCTGGTCCTTTAGCACAAAAGATCTCCATCCAAGCATTGTCTTACTGTCTTCAGGTCTTGCATGTGTAAAGCCTCTTGGAAAAGTGAATCTCAATGAAGAAAAACATTCATTTGTGAGATAGGTAGATTGTGTCAATTTTTTAATGTAAACAAATCTGTTTAGAGTGAAATAAACTAGATCAAACTAAGGTGTTGCCAGTTCAAAGAAGAGTATCCACACCATTGTGTGCTATTTCTTGCCCACTTTTAGTTGGGGAATGTGCAAGCTATGCAGGGATAAGGAAGTCATCTGGATTTTGCAAGACTGAGGAAACAGGCATTATAGAGGAAGAGAGTGTCAGCTTTATTGTCTTCCTTTGCTCATGGGATTGAGGGATCTTTATTTATGCTTTTCTAGTCATGTGGATGAGCTAGTTCTGTTTCCAGAATCAAAAGAAATGCTGTTTTTTCTCTCATTGAGAAGAATGAAGGAACTTAGCAGCTTCGAACTCTAGTTCAATTTGAGCACTGGCTATAGTTGTAATAAATTGCTGGCTTTATTTAAGAAGATTCTGAAAGATCAAATCCCAAATAGGATTTTCCCAAATGGGAAAAACTTGTTTGTTCCTCTCTCTGAGAATATGGAACTGTTCCACAAAGTACATTTCCGTAAATTGGGTTTTCATGTGTAATACAACTTGCGGGGGGAGGACAGGAGGCAAAAAGCAGAAGTTGTAAGCCTGTGATGTGGAAAGTGGTTATAGCCTACATCAGTTCTGCAGACCTTAGAGCAGCCTCTGTTCTTTCTTTCTCCTGCTTTGTTTTATGCAAAGGTCAT
The DNA here is from genome assembly GCF_013368605.1 of Nyctibius grandis. NCBI lineage: Eukaryota > Metazoa > Chordata > Aves > Nyctibiiformes > Nyctibiidae > Nyctibius > Nyctibius grandis. The sequence goes on from NC_090662.1 coordinate 68,714,360, forward strand.
GCATCCCCAGTGACCATTAGGACCCATTACCATTTGTTTTATCTCAGTGATTAATGTTGCCTAATTTAATAATGATGTTGATGTAGTGGGACCATCTGGTGATTCAACTTCAAAAGGCTGAAGCTCTAGGCTGAAAACTTTGGGTAGAACTGCCAGCGTTGGGCCAACCTGGCTCCTGTGGAGCAGAGGGAAAGTCATTTTGGGTTTCTAGAGCTGATGAGATATTTCTTCTCTAGCTTTATGCAAGTAGCTCCTTCTATTGCTACAAAGTGTTTTCTACATGTTTTGTTGTTTAGGTGAGGGAATGTTAATTTTGAACTTTTTTCTGTGAGTAGTTGCCTAGATAGCAAACCTGCTAGCATAAGAGGGAACTTTGTTTAAACAACACAGACAATAAGTATTACCAGAGTCAGATAATTGCAGGTAAGCAGGCAACTTGATGAGATTAGAAGGGCAGCAGTAGATAAAACAAACAGAGGCATATACGTTATGAGCTATTCTGATTAGCTCCTAATCCTTAGACAGACTTTACTGAACTCTGCCTTGTTGAATTGTTTGCTCTTGGGACACTGTTTTTTGATTTGTATTGCTGACACAGAAGATCCATCCATGCTACCTTTTGGGTAATCGTGAGCTGCAAACCCTGGAGCACACTGAATTGGGGAACAGCAGCCAGGAGCTGGTGCTCTTGCTGAACAGATGGTGACCCAGAAAGCTGTATGCTCAGCATTAAGTACTTAATGACATGCAGGTGTCCTTCATGGTTTGGAGCACTGAAGTTTTAAAATTTACTGTAGGAAGCTGGTTACTTTGAAGACCAAATGAGGCTTCCCACCTCTGTGGAGCCATTTGTGGCACAATTTACTGCTACCAAAATCTGTCTGTTTAACGTAAACAGATGTGCAGCACAGAGCTGACCTGAACTTCCCTACAGTAGGAATTAAGCATGGATCAACCAGAGACATCTTCATTCAAGACAATTCAAAACCTTACCCTGAGGCCACCAGAGAGAAGAACCATTTAGAGGGTAATTCCTCACTGAGATATTACTGTTATCTGTTCTTAACACTAACACAAGTTGTTTCAGACCAGAGCTGTGTGGTTGCTCTGCCTGTGTGGACTAGCATCATCCTATTAACTTCTGCCATACCCTGAATAAACAGTCATTTTTTATAACTAGCAAAACCTTTCCTCAGTGATCCCTTTCTTTTTGTTTGCAAGCCAGCTTTTGAAGAGGCGAAGCTACAGGTCCATGGGGGTAGTGAGGGAGGAAGAGGTCTGCAGGTCAGAGGAGTGGGGAGGATGAGACAAGGTCCGAGGAGCAGCACTGTAAGGTTGCGTAGGCTCTTTCCTCTTTTCCTCTACCGTGTTGCAGTGCTATGCCTACTGTCCTCAATCTATGAGCCTGTAGCATTACTTCTGGCTCTTCTACATCTGCAGAGCTGCTTCTCATGAAGGGTGAGGCGTAGAGAGGTAGCAGTGATTCTGCATCGTGCCTTCAGTGCTGGCATCCTTCTGTAGTGAAATATGCTTCACTAGCTTTAACAGGTGATACCAGCAGTCTTAGCAAGCCTTTGAGTATTTGGAGGGAATGAATCCCCAATAATGGGAAATGAACAACAAGGTAAAAACACCACCTCAATCGTAGGCATTCAGCAGGTGAAAAGGAGCGTAATCTGTGTCTGCTTCCATTTTTGATAGACATGTTCAGATACCTGTGAAAGAGAGATTTGGGAGCAATGGCGAATGCCAGCTTAGTTTCAGTTTATTTGTATACAAGTTGTCACTTCTATTTTTGTTTTTTTTCAGAAGGCTTTGTGAACATACTGGGTCCCTCTTACTGTGACTCACGGGCTGTATATACTATATATACTGAAGTGAGCATTTCTCCTTGTGTGCCTGAACTCCCCTCCTTGGGGAATCTGCAGGCAGCTCAGGCTAGAGCTACAGTATGAGACACCATGGCAGGTCATACAGATTATCGAAAAGCTGAAGCTTAAGTATGAGCTCTGGGTCTGAGCTTACTGGCCAGCAGAGGTGCTAATACCACTCCCAGGAAGCTTGGCTTGGCATTTTGTTCACTGAATTAACAATGAATAAAGTTAATGATTTCTGCCTCTTGGGTGATACATTTTCACTAGGACACTAAAAAAGGAATTAAATTGTGGCAAAGGGATTGGGGGAATGAAAGAGAATCATGCCTGATTAGCTTTTGGAAGGAGGAAAAAGAATCTCGTGGTTCAGGATAGTAATTGCTCTGCAAGGGGCAGCTATCTCCTGGAGTTATCACTTAATCTCTAGGTAGGCTCTCTTCTGAGTTGTACTTAATGGGTAAGCTTTGAACTGGTCTTCAGTGAAAAGGAGAGCTGCATTATCATTTCTCTGTCAGGCTAAGGCAGGAAGGCAGTCTTAGGTAAGAATTTGCCTCTTACTGAGATCTTCCCTTTACAGCTTTTCTCCTATAACCATCCCAAAGTGCCCTGCTGGCTTATGCCTAATTTTTGATAGGCTTGAGATGAATTTTGACTGTTTTTTCTGGGAAGTCATCAATGATATAAATATTTCAGTATAATCTATGACACACTTATCTAATACCTTTGCAAAAGATTCTGGGTTTAGGGAATAACTTGCCACTGCTTCTTGCCTGCCTTCTGTCCTGCTTATCTCTTTTTCAAGTGATGCAGGCAAATAAGCTCTTTGGAGCTGCTGCATCTCAGACTTCCCTTTCTTTCCCTCTCCCTTTCTTTCTGTCACTGGCATCGTCAAGCTCCCTCAGCTCTGTAGGACAGCAAGCAGTAGCACATTTTCCTTCCTATGATGTTGTGATACATGGTGTCATTTAACTTTTTTTTTTTCTTTTACTGTGCATCTGTTTCAGATGCCCTGAAAGAAGGAGCTCTTTGCCAGTGCAGTTGTAGTGAGGTTGTGAGAAATGGGGAAATTAGAGGAACACACCAGAAAACCAGTTCTATGTCTGGGTGAATAAGCTGTTGCCTCTTAAGTACATTTGCTCCTTACTGCTAAAAATTGCCTTGATACTTGATTGATATCACATATCAAGACAAATCAAGCTATGTGATGCAGAGATGATGGGGAGGAAAGGCTAGTATTTGCACTGGGGGCAAAATACCTCCAAAGTAAGAGATTCAATGAAGGGAATTTCAACACTACAAGCACACCTTTGTTTCTAATTATATTTTTTCCTTGCAATGAGTTGCCCATCCTTTAAGTATTCACTGCAATTTCTTTTCAGGCATTTCTCCCTTCTCGCCTCCATTTTCTATCCTTTCCTGGTAATCTGACAAGAAATTCTATCTCGGGAAGGGGCTGAGGGAATAACCCCTCCTCCTTAAATAACAGCATCTTTCTCGGTGAACTCTGTAGTTTTTGCAAGTGGACTATATTCCCTTACACCTCCTGTGCTTTTCTTTTTCAAATCACATAACTTCCTGCATGAGGTAACCTTTTCTATCTTGGTCTGTCTCTCTCCCTTGCTTGCTCTCCCTATGGCTTGCTTTTCAGTCAGTGTTGCTCTCTGGATCCCTTGCTCAGGGATGAATGAGTTTCATTCATCTTTCTTTTGGGGGCTCTGTGAAAAGCTTTAGACTTTGCCTGCTCCCATTTTTTTGCTTGGCTATTCATTTCCATGGCAATGGAGAAAGGAGGGGGGTGGCAGTGTGGGTGGCAGTGGGGCCAGAGGTCAAGAGTGGCCACTTTCTGAATTAAAGCTTTGAATTCAATTAAAGGTGACACATCGTAACCTGGAGTAACTCTCCAAGAACTTGGCTGTCAAAGTCATCAAAGCAAAGGGAGAGGGAAGCAGGAGAAAGAGAGAGATCAGAGGAGGAGGAGGAACTCAAGCGCTTGGAGTTGCTGTCAGGATTACATCTGGTGACTTAATATAGGGGTAGTTCATTTGTGTTGCCATACACTGGGCTTCAGTGAGGCCTGCTCTGAAATCTGCATGTAGATGGGGTGTGTGAGGTAGAGAGGATTCCCCTCATTCTTTGATCAACAAATGTAATCTTCTGATTAAGTAAATAATCTTTCCCCTCCAAGAAATGGGAGGGGAGAATTGAATATAGATAAGTATCCTGGCCCACTCTGGGATTTCGTTAGGTTATTTTTTAATTTCTTTCGCAGAGGTGCCACGAGGACTCAGCCAACAAAGTTGAGGGATGTTTTCTTGTACAAATAGTCACTGAGAGAAATTCTGTGTCCCAGAAGACAGCATGTGAAGTAGAGCAAAGTGTATCAAGTTGTTTCCAAACATCCAAAATTTAGGTGTTTTAAAAACATTAAATTTGGAAACTTGCCAATCCCTATATTAAAAAAACAAAACCAAAAGAAAATCTACGGAATTTTGTCGTTTGCAGATGTTTCTTCTCTGAAGTTTGATTACAGGAGGGAGGAATCGGAAGAAGGCACCAGGACCTCATGCCCTGTGTGCGTGATATGTTCTGAATTCATGTCCCCTCTTTGAATGGTCTCATCATGGTGGTAGTAATCAGGGTCTGTGTTACAAGTCCCCTTTCTTACTTGTGCCACCTGATGAGCAAGTGGTTCAAAGTAGAATTTTCTGTTAGTTCCCAAGCGTGTGATCTTGCTTTTGGCACTGTTGAGTTTCAGAACTTGTTATCCCTCCATCCCCAAGGTTATCCAGTTCTTTTATGGTGACCCAATCCTAATGTGTACTAGCAGGAAAGCCTGCTAATTTTATAGTATATAAAATTTTTCATTCTTGGTCTCATGTTTTCTGTATTAAATGAAGATGCAAAAGTTTGGGGCTAAACTCCTTGTGGAACTCACTTTGAAACCTCCCTCCAGCATTATATTTCTCAGCTTGCTAAATCTATCTAGATCCCAGACTGGACAATACTGTTCCTGCCAGTCCTGAGTATGCCACTAGCAAAAACTGTGCTGTGCGCTCAGCAACCAAGATTTATAAAACTCTCTCTGTATTCTGAATCACACTTGATGTGAAGCCTTCAGCATCCAGGTCAAGTTGGGATGTCTGGAAAGACTCATTTTCTCCTCTTTCAGGGTGCTTGACATCTCTTAGCTGGGTCCTTCTAGTCATTATGGTTCCTCTGCCTATGTTACCATTCACTAACATTCCTGAGCTTCCTTGCGGCACTGTAACAAATGGCTTAACATGTTTGAGGTGAAGGAGGATTCTGGGTTTTTTCTTTGGCTAGAAAATTGTGGCTTTTATTGCTGGAGGCTGTTAGGGTTCTTTACCGAAAGTAAACTGTGACAGACTGTGTCTTCTGTGTCTTGCTGTTGTGTTTTTTATTATTATTTATTCCTTCATATGAAAAATTATTTGCAGAATCTTTTAAAATAACCATCTTAAAGAATCTTTTTTATTTTCCAAGTCCATACTTTTGTCGTCTTTACCCCCCCATGTGTGGTATATAAGACAGGAGTAGCCAGTAATCGGTCTAGTAAGATAGTGAAGTATTTTTTTCTCTTTGGCATTTCTTCACTTGCTTCACTAGCAGCAAGGAGGGACTCAAATCAAAAGGAACACTGGATTTTTCAGAACGAATTGCAGAAATCCTGCATCTTTTTGATGCAGTAAAAGTAAGAACTGGGACTGTGTATAGTGACCACAGGAGGTACAAATGAGGAATTAGGGAAGTTATTAAAAAATTTTGACATTCATGTGTAAGGTGTTTTTTTTTGTTTGTTTGCTTATTTTGTTTTTTTTAGGGTAGAGAACATAGGGAAGGAATAGCTTGAGGTGCCAGAAATACCCTAAACTGAGAATCAAAGGAGGAATGGATGCTTACATTACTGAATGAATGAGAACTCTGTCAGTCATATGTAACTCTGAAGATGTTAAAAGTCCTCTAATTAGGGAGAGAATCAGCTGTAATATGTATTATTCCACACTAAAGGAGAGACTGCTGACAGAAACACCTCTGACTTTGGAGACATGCTGCTGCTCATAAAGGCAACTAAACCAGCCAGGGAAAGGATCAAAACCGTAACAGCAGCCACTGGTTCAGATGTATGCAAACTTGGGCCTAAGGGACCTCAGAAATAGGGCAGAGACAAAGTGAATGGAGAATAAAGGCATCATAGGTCTTTTTACATGAGAGGTAGAAGGAAGCAGTGCAGGGACTGAGGGTGGAGAGTTTCTTGTTTCTTTGTTAATAAGAAAGATATTGACCTACTTTAGTAGACTCAGACTCAGTCTGCTGGCACCAGAATATGAGAGGAGTCACTGTCATATTTGTAATTATGGCATTTGATATGGTGATCTCTCTGTACCTGCAGGATGGTGACATTTCTTGCAGCATATTCTCAATGCAAGGGTGCTGTGAACGGCCCCAACAGCAGCTCTTGTACCAAGTGTACTGGTTGGTGAACAAGGGCCATTCTCTTTTCCCCCTTAAGAGCTTTGGCTCCTTTTTTAATCTGCTTTTGCTGGTGACACGCTTGTTTGAAACAAAACTGCTCCAGCAGGACTTTCGGTTCTGTTTGTCCTCTCTCCATTCCTTCACCTGAAACAGAATAAACAAGAAATTAAGACAATGTGGGGCAAGCGTAGAGAGTTGATTTAATGTGGAGACTTGATTTACCTGTTCTGCTGTGCTTATTGTACTTCTCCACATACACTTTCCTTCATGAGACAGTCCTGTAGTTTCACCCTCAGGGGTGCTGCCTTGCTTACTCTTCTTACATTTTTCTGTATTTTCATACCTGCTTGTAATACATTCTTCCCCTCTCTGTAGCAAACCCAGCTGTTAATGTTGACTCGCCTTTCAAAAGCCAGTACCAGGAGTAATCACAAAGCTGACCTCGTTGTTAATCTGTGTATTATCTGAGGAGTTGGAGTAGTCTGCCTTGCAGAGGCTGTAATAGGATTGATTAGGTAAAGCATGAGCAGTTTCCCTTCTTCTGTCAAGCCATTTTGAGAATTAAAATGCAGACATACAGCACTAGGTAAGCTGTAATAATTATGACTTCCATTTAGAGATGTATCTTGCTGAAGAGTAGACATGACAAAACTTTAAATCACAGGACTTTTGCCTCCCTGTCCAGTTGGGTCTTCACTGTAAAACTTGCACATGTTAGCATGGATGCCTTGCAGGGATGTGAATGCTCCAGGACTGGGAGAAGTAAAACCCCACACCACACTAAGGGAATTCAACCAGGTCTGTGAGTGTCCAGCCTTGTAGAAAACCAGGCCTGCTGGTGGTGTCAGGAGTAACTGAGACACTGGATCTCTTCCTGGCCAAGCACAGTGCTGGTGACCGAGCACTGGCACAGGTTGCCTAGAGAGGTTGTGGAGTCTCCCTCCTTAGAGATATTCAAAAGCCATCTGGACATGGTCCTGGGCAACCGACTCCAGATGGCTCTGCTTGAGCTGGGGGGTTGGACAAGGTGACCCTCCCAGAGGTCCCTTCCAGCCTCAGCCATGCTGTGATTCTTGTACAGGCTAATTCTGTGACTCTTGAGCAATTGTCTCATTCAGGCTTGTACCCCATCTCTGTCCTTCTGTTGGTCAATTTGTATGTTATGGAATAGCGGTGTATGCTAGCAGAGGTGAGGAGCAGGGCATGCACTGTGTGTTGTGTTAGAAGAGAAAGGGGGAAATGATACTAAACTAGCTTTTTACTTGGAGGAACTACTAGTAGAAACATTGCCATTTCAGCTACTGTTCCAGCCATGTGTACAGACTGACATTCCGATGAAGAGTCGTGTCTGGAGGGACACTGTTCTTACTCCTTCAAAGAGACTTTATTGCAGTGTAAGACAGCCTGGACCTGCAGGGAAATTAGTCCTGTGTTGTGGTTTATACTGATGTATCACTTAAGACTGGAATGCTTTCTAGGCATCCTGCATGTCTTCTTTGGCCACAGAGCAGGGAAGCCAAAGTTGCCAGGGGCTAGCTTTGGTGGAAAGCTGTCTAAATCAGAATTGTGTTTGCTTTGGAGGAAAGCAGAGGCACATTTGTATCTTTTGTGCGATCTGGGTGGTGTGCAGAGGTCCTGACTGCAGGAAGTGTTTAAACGCAGCTTTCATGAAGCTGACGAGAATGAATTGCTGCTAGAAAAACTGGTAGGAGTGTCCTGGGAACAAGGCTGCTGTCAGCTGGGCACTGGAATGGCTTGAACTCCTCAGATGGATTTGCTCCTTCCTGCACCTAGTCTCCAGCCTTTGTCACTTAGAGCTCTGCTTTTTCTTTCTGAGGTAATTTTTGGGTCAGTAAAGAGGGAAATATAATCCATCAGCCTTGTGAGGTAGGTAGCTTAATCATCCAACCTTCTTCTGGCAGAAAGCTGCTTACAACAGCCTATCCTGTGGCAGTGAGAAAGTGGGGGTGGAAATGAGGTGGGGTAGCCTGGATCACAGACCTGGAAACAGGTGCTGGAAATCCCCGTCTTCTGATGTAGAACCCCCATCGTTAAATCCCTCAGCAGCGTCTGACTTATGTGTTTATATGAGGGGGAATCAAATTACTCTGATCTTCTAGCGGTTGGAAATCTGACATCTACCTGTAACAGTTTACAGTTAAATTCTGTAGGGTTTAGGAGTAATATCTGTTAAATTCTGTTTCCATCCTTTGAAATCTTACAGGGTACTTCTCTTTGAAATCCAGCCCTTAATAAGTTCCAGCATAATTAAGCTATCGTCATCTTGGGTTGAGAAGAGAATCTTTGGAAGGGTTTATTTTTCTCCATTTCCTTCAATGAGTTTCTAAAAATGTCAGAACACAGAAACTAGTTGCCTGCTTTCGAGGTGTTTGAGCAACTGCCTCAGCCCCTGTGTCTTGAACATAGTTGACTGTGCTGATCTTCTATTCAGATAGTTTCTGTGTCAGCCTTCCGCCACAATGCGCAGCCACTTGTCGCTGTGTCTCCTGGCCCGCTCCATTCCTGATCATAATCTTCTTCCAAGTCCTTTTCATCCCATCTGTTTTAGGTCTTTGCCATCTGTGACACAGTCCTCTACCCTGAAAGGTTTCAGAGTCTTTTCCTTGAGTGACAGAGTTGGGACTGATTGTTACTCTGTTCAGTGTATCTAATGTATAGACAGCTTTTGTCCCATCCCTGTCAGCTTTTGGAGATTGTTTCACATAACATGTCTGCATAACATATATATGCAACATCTGTAGAAGCAGAGCCTTATTTTTTTCCCCCTTGGGAATGTCTTAGCTGTAATAGAGAGTCATCATTATGTGTTCTTTGCTGGCTCACTCCCATGGGGTGGCTGTAGCATAGACCCTGCGTGCCACTGAAGCAAGGGCCCTGTTGCTCTTCCTCTGCTACAAATGTCTGCAGTAATGCAAATATGGGGCGTAAGATGAAGAAAGGGACATGGCACTAGGCTGCATCTTGGAATTGTATCCCTGGGAGAGAAGGATTGGTCTGACACTCAGCTGAACTGAGCCTTTGTTTGTGCCCAGGTGCAGTCAGTCAGCAAGGCAGCATTCACTGGGAAATAGGTCCAGGTCTGGGGGCTCAAGGAGTGGGGGGAGGAAGGTTACAAGCATCACAGCCAAACTGTGTGAGATCCAGCCCTGGCTCTGGGAGGGCTTTTGGAGGGAATCAACTCTTAGGTCTCATGCTTCATGTGTGACACTTGGGAGAGATCTGTAAAAACAGTTTGCTGGGGCTGCTTGCATGCTTACTTCTTTCACATCCCAGATATAGATGGTATAGGTGTAAACTGTGCCATGCTGTCTACATGCCTGCTTTTTTTCCTATTTATAACTTGAACAGAAGTGCCCTTTTTGCAGGTGAGGTGTGTGTGCTGAGACTTTACATTGTATCTTCAGGAAGGAATAAGATCTCGGGTGACAGGTCCTGTAGAATTACAGTGCTATAGGATTTTTGCCTTTTTTTTTTAATTAAAAAAAAAATCTGTCTAAAAGGATTAGTAGACAAGGAATACAGACAAATTTGAATCCAAGTACCTGTCCACTTCTCACCCTATTCATTCTGTGAGGGAAACATGACTTTTCTCTGCTTCTGGAAAACTGCAAAACAGGCAAATGTTGACTCAGAGAAGATCAAGCAATCATTTCTGCTCTTCTTTGGTTTGTACTGTTGCAGCATGAGGGCAGATCAATGGAGTGAATCAGAAGTCAAATGTCTGCCCTGGCCCATAAAGAAACATGGTCCTTGGGGTGGAGAAAGATGCTGATAGAAGACACGCTGTCTTTATTCCCATCCATTCCAAGGGCAGACTGCTGTGAAAGCCAGTGCTAGTATGGTAGTGAGGACGTATTGCAGGTCTCTGTGCATCAGAGCATCACAGTAACCAGCAATGCTGCTCTAGGGATCTAGGAAGAGCATCAGACTAGCTGCTCTACCGAAGCTCTAATTTGCTCATCACTTTTGGCTGACGTGATTAGCAGTAAAGGCTAATTACCTGCAGGAATGCTCCCTCTTGCCTCCGTGAATCCACACATGAGAAAGCTGGTGTTATGATCCTTGGCAATATAAGCTGTTCTTCCTTCTTGCCATCATAGAAGATGATTCGAATATTAATGAAATGGAGACAGGGGAATGCATCAGGATCAAACGCTGGCTTTCCTCAACTTTTCTGCTTTCGGTGTTCTGCTTTGTGTGGTTTTGTTTCTCCTGTTGCTAGAACAAAGAATGGCAGAAGTATTCTCAGAAGCAGTCCCATATACCCGTTATGTGAACAGATACAGGTATGCTCCATGCCAGCACTTTCTACTGTTGCTGAAGAAAAGAGTGAAAGTAACTGGCAAACAGATATACAATGTGTTTTATTTCCTTGTAAGTAAATGTGATGCAGTGACCTAAGGAGAGGGTGGTAGAGAAGTTAATTGAAATGGTCTGGAACTTCAAGCAAGTCTGAATTTAACCCCGCCTTTCTGCGTGCATGTATGTCAGCTTCTCTTCGTCAGACAGGGAGGCAGTCTTACCCAAAAGCTGAATTTCTCTTTTCTTCGCAAAAAGTAAAAATAGAAAAGGTCCAACAGGTTTCAGTATACCCTGTGGATCACAAAGTATCCAGAAGGAAAAAACTAACATGTCTAGGCTGGGTTTGGGGTTTGATCCCTTCTCTCCCATGCCGGCACACGTCGCAGAAGGTGCTTTCAGCCTTGTTGAGCTAATTGTTTAGATGTGGAATCAAGAATCATTAAGATTGATGTACAGGGAGAATTAAGAGCATATGACTGAAATCCATAAAGGCCTGCTGACTGAGCCGTAGCTTGGGTGCTGAAGATTGTGTGGCTACAGTAATACAAAAAGGTAATGAGGTAAGTTAGCTTATAATGAACCCTATGAAGCCAGCGATTTCCAATATTCTAGCGATTCAGGATAAAGCTGCTACATTTATATTTAGCTATTTTTAAACTGCGTTGCCATCTGAGACATTATCAGCACTAGCTGGTCACTGAGCAGAGGTACAAAAGACCCACATCTTATCAATCTAGGTGTCTCACATGCTAGTAAGGTCATAAGACCCTCCAGACTTTGTATCTGAGCACTTGCCTGGTTAACCCTATCAGCACAACAAGTTACCAGAAGAAATCATGGAGTTTGTGGGATCTCCGCACTCATTCATTAAAGGCAGCAAGTCCATTTAATGTGGGTTTTTACCTTCTAAGGTATGCAGCCTTACAGAAATGAACATGTGAACCTGTAGTTGCATATGGGAGACAAGATCCGATACTAGGTCCGTTGAGTGTTTTTGGTTTTTGATTTGTTTTGGGTTGAGTTTTTTTGTGTTTTATTTGTGCAGAAGTTGAGATGGGAAGGGAATATGTGTGCATGAAATTGTCCAGTACTTTAGGCTTTGTTTGTAAGCAAAGCACCTTTCAGCTCTGCTTTCTCTTGGCATGTAGTGAGCAATAAAAATAGCATAATTTTCAGAAAGTTTCAACAGTGGAAGGTTGTTCCTTGCCCTTTTATCAGCATTGCTCTTCCATTTTGGATTGAGAATGGACTGAGAGCAGTCCTGAGGAGAAGGACTTGGGGGTGTTGGTTGATGAGAAGGTCAACATGAGCCAGCAATGTGCGCTTGTGGCCCAGAAAGCCAACTGTAACCTGGGCTGCATCAAAAGCAGCGTGGCCAGCAGGTCGAGGGAGGTGATTCTCCCCCTCTACTCTGCTCTCATGAGACCCCACCTGGAGTACTGTGTTCAGCTCTGGGGCCCCTAACATAAGAAGGACATGGAGCTGTTGGAGCAAGTCCAGAGGAGGGCCATGAAGATGACCAGAGGGCTGGAGCACCTCTCCTATGAAGACAGGCTGAGAGAGTTGGGGCTCTTCAGCCTGGAGAAGAGAAGGCTCCAGGGAGACCTTCTAGCAGCCTTCCAGTACCTGGAGGGGGCCTACAGGAAAGCTGGAGAGGGACTTTTTACAAGGGCGTGTAGTGATAGGACAAGGCGGAATAGTTTTAAACTGAAAGAGGGTAGATTTAGATTAGATATTAGGAAGAAATTCTTTACAGTGAGGGTGGTGAGACACTGGAACAGGTTGCCCAGAGAAGTTGTGGATGCCTCCTCCCTGGCCGTGTTCAAGGCCAGGTTGGATGGGGCTTTGAGCAACCTGGTCTAGTGGAAGGTGTCCCTGCCGTTGGCAGAGGGGTTGGAACTAGATGGTCTTTAAGGTTCCTTCCAACCCAAACCATTCAATGATTCTGTGATTCTTCAAATTTCCTTAAGAGTCATGGTGCCAAGAAATCTGGGTGGATGTAGGTCAGTCAAAAGGTTTTTCTGGTTGAGCTTGGACTGTACTACCTTACTCACACCTTACTGCAGTTGAACTTGATTCTTATAGGTATTTTCTCTGATAGGGACTAAAAGAAAGTCTCAGGAAAGTTTAACTACCACTGCCTCTTTCAGGCAAGATATTTTGAAATCCACCTTAAGACTTTTTCCACCTGCTTGTTGGCAATAATTTCCAAATTCAGTTACATGGTGTGGCTATAAAGAGAACAAATTATTTTTTTCCTTCCCTTCCCTATTGGCAACAGTTAACTCGAAAGGAGTCTGCATGTTGCCAGAGTCCTCCCACTCCAGTCCTGGCCTCCAGGGACTCTGCTTTGGAATGTGCCAAGACCTTTGGGACAACTACACCCTGGGAGAGAAAAGAAGGATCAGCAGTTTGGTAGCTTTCTTGCATTGGTTTTCTGACATTGCTATTAAGAAGTATCAGGGATATATTGTCACTGTTCTATTTGTGGCCTTGCAAAGTCTTTCTTTTTCTTTTTTCCCCTGTGGATTTTTACCTGCAGATAGGTTCAAGACAGGACAGTGGTCACGTGGAGACTTTTCACATTCTGATATATCGTCATCGCCTATCATTTTCCAATTTAAAACACAAATAGCTAACGTTGTAGAAAATGTGTTATAATATAATCAGTCATGATGTACAGTGTGTCTGTAGTTGAAGAACATAGTCTTAAGTAAATTTTGTCTTTGCAACTTACATTTTAAGTAGCAATGTTTTTTCATTTGAAAGGTTGTGCTTTAAAATATAAAGTAGGGAATGCACCTGAGTGTGACATGTTCAGAATTTTATATATTCCCTTGCATCTCTGACTGCTTTGCTGAACCATTTGAATTATGAATTATTCCCTCCATCTTAAACTGGAGATGTCTGCATCACTGGCCATAGTGACTGCTGATAATTCCAAAACAATTGATAATTGGTACTGTTTTGGAATTACTGCTTATTTAGGTTTCTGCCATCATTACAAGATCCATTTTATGGCTTTGCATGTTGTTCAGTCACTGGTTCAAGGTGAGTATAAAATGTTAATGGATCATTTTGCCTGCTCATTTGCACAGGTATACACAATTAAATAAAGCACAAGGCAGTGAAAAATTGGGCTGATGCTGTAAATTGTGTTATTTAATGCCTGCCTGATCCATAAAACTCTATTTTGGCATCTAGGTAAACTTTGTATTTAAGGATTGAGTTCTGGATAATATGAACCTTATCACCATTTTTTTACCAAGTGTATAATTCTTACCTTCCATCTGTCAGTCTTTTAGTACATTCTTCACATTTTCATGTCTGAGTGCTTTCATATGTAGTGACACAGACCTTTTATTACTTTGGGAAGTAGGAAACTTAACAGTTTGTAAGCTGAAGTTGCTAAATTATCAAATCTTCTTGACTCTTGGTCCTAACTTCTTTCAAGAGATTGCACAAAGTGGAGTTTGTTTTTTATTTTCATTACATGTGTCTGGGGTTGATAATTTTCATATTAAAACCCACTCATTGCCCTCAGCTTGACAGTACAGGGAGGAAAAAAGAAGCAGGAATAGGGCAAAGTGCTGTTTGATGCTTTGGAAATGCAGCATAATGAAATGGTGAGATGTTATGGTGGCAAAATTTAATTAGCGGTAACATAAGAGAAAATAAATCATGACATTTATTTTTTAGGAAGAAATTTCCCACAGAGAACTTCAGAATACCTTGCAGGGAGAAGCAGACTAGAGAGAGCTTTTTAGATACTCTCATCAAGCAACAAAGCAAGAAAGTATCTTTGGAAACTGAGTTGTTTGTTATTATTGTTGTTATTATTATTAACACCACCACCCATGGAGAAGAGAGAGTTGCTCCCACAGCAACCAGTGCAGAACAGATACATAACAGAGTTGGAATCCTAAGAAAATGAGGGATATAAGCAGCTGCTTTTGCAGACTAGCTGTTCTGAAGAGAATATGCAGGATGTATTTTTGGTGGAAGAGGGAAGAGAGTAAAATGAGTAAAATGTTAAAACGAGACTGGAATGGGAGAATAAGGTAAAGACTGAAAGAGAGAAAGAATGGTGGGAAAAGCAAAGTTAAACCCAATAAAGGACCATTTAAGAAGGACAAGGGTAGACTATGGTTTGGAAATTAGTATAAATGGAAAAGAGCTTTCTTTTTGCACTTTCTTTTTTTCTGAAAGAGTATTTTGCTAACTCTCAGTTTCCCATATATTAGTCTGAATTAGCAGATGTCCTGATTCTCTGGATGAGGTCCCATTTTGCACAGCATGAAGCTACAGGATGCAAAATGCCCTGCTGTGTCTTTTACATGATCAGCAAGAATAATAGCTGAAGAAGTACAGAAATGGGATTTGTTGGCTTTATCTAAATCATATGGTTATAATTAACCCATCTCAGGCAGCTGTGTTCAAATATGTATTTACACAGATAGGTATACCTGTATACCTATATATATGTGTGCATTTGGTTAGTTATATCAAATGTCAATAAGCCAGGGAAGAGTCAGAAAATGATAGTTGCTGAATAGCAAGAACAGATGAAATGATTTGCCTTACATTGTAGTGCTGCATCCAGTTTGCCCTTCCTTGTTCTTGTCATTCTCATTATACATCAGTCTACACTGAGGTAGTTTCCATATTCATACCTATGAAAATATTGTAAATAGCACTTGACTTTTCATCAGCAGATAGACAGAAAGGAGTTGGTGGCAGCAGGCTTTTCTTTAGCAGGAATGCTGTGTGCTGGGAAGCACCTAGCTGGATGTGACAGTCATGTAAGATGGACCACTGTTGTAGGTACCAGAACTGTGGTATGCGTTTAGCCAGAGTTCATATAAAATTCAGCCTCTGCCTATTTAGATGTTGTGGATCTGATTGTGCACTGATTCTGTTCAGTGTTTGGACTCTGGGGAGTGCATAGTAGTCTGTGACTGTTGCTAGACCAGGCAAGGGCTGAATGAATCAACGCTGGCCGTGTCTGAAGGAGTGCTAGTCCTGTGAAAAAAGAAAGACTTAGGAATAAGCATTAATTCACTATTTCATTCCTTATTTGGTGACACGGTATTCCCTTATGATCGTGCTTGTTTAAAAATCATCCTTTATAGCTAAGCCAGAGGCAACTTTTGCACGAGTAGGCAGCTTAAAATCCAGCAGAGGGCAATGCTGTATTGCACCTATACAGATATCGCAAGTGAATCTACCTCGAGGATCTTTGAATTATCTTCCCTACTGAGAAATCATGCATTTAATTAATGATAGATTGTATAAACTTGTGGTTGCGGTTTTGCAGTGAAGTCTTGGAGCATTTCTGGGGAAACTGCTCCCATTGGTGGTAGGTGTGTTG
Source organism: Nyctibius grandis (assembly GCF_013368605.1). NCBI lineage: Eukaryota > Metazoa > Chordata > Aves > Nyctibiiformes > Nyctibiidae > Nyctibius > Nyctibius grandis. Next base: position 68,730,422 of record NC_090662.1, read on the forward strand.
CCAATACAAGAATGGACTGATTGCATTACATGTTTGAGCTGCACAGAAATAAAACAATCATGACTTGTCATAGCTTTCCACCATATCAAGAGTTAACATCCCCCACTTTTTCTTGTTTCCTTCCTCCAACTCTCCCCAGTACTTGCCTATTAACTTCTTCAGCTATTGCAGTTTTATTAAGGTTTTTTTTCCCCATCATTGTTTCTTGCAAATTCACAAACATGAGAAATGACAAAACTCAGTAGTTAAAATTGACCATGTTCTTGGGAGTCTCATTGAAACTGAATTCTCATTTTACAGAAATTGTAACAACCATGCATACCATAATAATTCTCTGTCCATGAAACATCTGGGAAGACATTAAAAACAAAGGACCAATGGGAATTGCCATTTAGAGTTACAAATATATTCAGCGCTCTACTGCCTCATGAAGAATACAAAAAGCAGTGGAGATCTTACAAGGTCTGGTGCTTTTAGTTTCATTTTTAGACAGCTGCAATTTCACAGGTTCCTATGACTCTGATTTCATTTGAGGTCAATTGCACATTTGCTGTCTCAGGACTCAACTGTGTGTAGTTCTGGTGTAACCGAAGAATCCAGAGCCTTCAGGAGCTCTTTGCTCTGACAAGGGTCCCTGGACCCAGAGAGGAGCCCATGAAACTGGTCTTTCAGCCACACACCAACTGCCCTTTGTTACCACTATGGCAGCTCACAGTAGTAGTGCAGTCCCTGGAAGGCTGTTTTTGCCATGCTATTCTCCAAATTCCTCAACCAGCAATAACAGTAAAGGGCTTCAGTTGGGTTTATGGGAACACAAACAAAAAGTGTTCCCAAGGGATTCTGTCTGGAGTAGAAGCACCACTGCGAGAAACCTTCTGTACTTTCCCTGTCCTTCCAGGTTGGACTGTTCTCTGTAGCAACCTGCAAAGTGACTAGGAGTAGCAAATGGAGAAGACTTTAGAAGTCCAAAATACATATGTGTTTTTATCACACTTTTTTGGTTTTCTCCTGTTCCTACTTCCAAAACAAGTCAGCAGTGACTTCCACATCTTGCAAGCCAGTTTGTTCCAGGGGACCAGCCACCCTTATTAGGATGTAGGGCAGATATTCCATTTTCTGTGGTTTGCATATCTGATTATAATTGCAGAGAGCAAAGGAGAGGAGAGCGTAGAGGGGATGAGAATGTGTTTCACTGGTGCTTCTCTCTAGGACAGTAAGGATGGCATGATATTGATGGATCATACATTGGAAGGGAAGGAACATAAATACAGTGTGAAGCCTTACTAATTTCATCTATGGATGATACACCTTTTTGCTAAATGTTGGTTTCCAGAGTCTGCCACCGTAAGTACAGTAGCATCCAAACTGTACAAAGAGAATTTGCTGCAGAAGAGCAGACAGATGCAATCCTTGCTGTGTCTGAGGTATACATGCCACTATTCCTGCCCTGCACAAACCCAGCTCTCTTTACGCAGCATAAAGACATCCAGCCTGGGGCCAGTAAATTGCTACGATTAATGGCTTTTACAGCTCTATTGTGAAGAATAGAAAATCAAGAACATGTTAAATATTAAGGGATTTATGACAGTGAGGTACATGAGGGAGGTGGCTGTGAGCTTTTTCAGTGGCAAATGCAACAGTCCTGAGGTTTAAAAGTAATCTGTGGGCAAAATGTTTTGCTTAATTGATCTGTGCAGCAACGAAGTTGACTTTGGTTCCTTAAAATTCAAGGTCTGGAGCCGGTCACCTTCCTAATTCAGTGTGTGTGTGGTACCCTTAGTGATACAGACTGCCTGCTGTTTTCTAGAACTGAGGTGCCTGGATGAAAGCTGTAAAGCCCGTGCTGTACAGATAAGCAGCTTGAGCTGCCTCCTCAGTAGACACCAGGTCAGTGGAGCAGCCGTGAGTTGTGCCCCAGGAGGAGGAGCTGTCTCAGGTGCTGTCACCGTTCGGTACCTACCTCAGTGGGAGCTTCAAGGTGCTTTTGTGTTTTGGGTTTTTCCCTCCTGAAAATCTAGCCCCAAAAGTAGGTGGTTAAAAATGGATGAGAAAATGAAATCTTATTAGTGCTGTAAACAACAGGCATATGCATGCAAAGAAGCATGAAGGCAGAAGACTGCTGTCACATTTCTCTTCTAGTGAGAACCAAAGCTTCCAAGTGTTGTTTATAAAACAAGCCTCAAAATCCAGCTTTTCTTAAGTCTTTAAGAGTGCAAATATAACTTGGAGTCAACGAAATTCCATTGTCTCTACTCTGTGGCAAAATAAGTGTTTTAATTAATTTTTTTTTAAGGACATTCGGACTGGGTCCCTGAATACCAAGTCCCAGCTGAGCTTGAATTCAAATGACTGAGGCCTGAGCCCCCGATAATAAGGGTTTATTAAGGAAGCACTAACGGAGCTGAACTGGAGTGGACAGAAAGGCCAAACTGAAATAATGGAATGCTTGTGGCAACTAGAAAATGATTGTTTATTGGCATAACCCCATGATAAACTTCTGCCAAGAGCACACAGTCTTTCCTTGCCAATTTCTTCATATGGGGAAATACAGTACTGAATTTCTGCACATAATAGCAGTGCAGAAGAATGGGAGGAGGAGAAGTGGCAGTTTGTAAGAGGAAGGGAAAAAATGTACATCCCAAATGGTGTAAACAGTGTGATCCCTAGAGCTCTGCTCATCATCAGGGTCTAAAGAGACCACCTGGGTTTCAACTTCAGGAATATAGTCTGAAAAATGGGTTTTAGGCTGTGGAGTTCTCACTTAAATCTCTAAGTATCCCTGAGCGCAGCATCCAGGGAAGGGAAAAATTTGGAACTTTGTTCCAATAATCCTGCCTTTATGATGGTTGAAATGCTTGCAAGCAGTTTCTTTCACACATGAAAAAAGACAACTGTCTTGCAACTCTGCTGAGAGACACGTTCTCAAGAAAATTCTGTTGAATCACACCTGGCAAATATTTTATTCACTAAGAAATGCAGTTATGAGATGCAGCTACACTTAACTGCAGGTTAAGTTAAAAAGTTTGTGGAGTAACTGCTGCTCATGCAAGGGAGAAGAGAGCAGTGAAGCTACTCTATATTGTACTGCCTTGCCCTTATCTAGTGGTCTTTTGTATAGGATATTTAATGAGGGAGTCCTGATTCACATCGCCTTTCTGTTGGATTGGAAACATTTTTCTTTTCAGCCAAAACTGCATGTATCTGAATGCCGTAAATACTGTTCTACAAGGCACTTTATAGTGGTACTCTCATCACATCTCCTGTGGAAGCTAATCATGTGGTATAAAATACTTAAATATTCACTAGGGTATAATAATCCTGCCTTCCAGGAAAATGCCTTTGAGGCCACTAGAAATATCTGTAGTATGAGACAAATTCTCTACATGGGTGATCGCAATGCCCGCCTGAGAAATCTTTGAGATGTCGCTAGGGCTCTCTTGAGGAGTAGGAAACAGTAATCAAAACCTCAGCTATCAATCACAGACAGGATCTGAAGACAGATCTTCCCAGCTTTCAATTTTTGTTTTGAAATCAATACAAAATTCAACAAAAAAAAAGCATAACTGTACATGATTTTTCTCATTCTTTTAATTTCTGCTGGTGAATTAGCACTAAGTTTGTGTGACTAACTGATTGTTCAAAGTTCCAAAGGGGTGGTTCTCAAAGAGCTACAGCAGGAACTTGGTTGCTGTGATGTAAGGTCCAAAGCTGAAAAATAGTCTAGTTTTGAGAGAAGTGGGAAAGGATATTGTCTGGAAACAATCAACCAGTAGATCAACAACAAATCTGAGCTGTTCTCAGCCTGCATTTTTTCTTCTAGTTATGAAGAATATATTTGGATATGACATAGATATAGCTTTTAAAAATTACCTTATTTATATGTTAATAAGAACTCAATTTCAATAAAACCTGCCTTACAGCAGTAGTTGAACCTTCTCCAGGGCTGCAGTCTCCCTTTGGAGGTTAAAAATGCCAACTTCTTTCTTCCTAAATGCAATCTTACCTTTCTGGCATCTACTGGCTTATTCTGTGATACTGTGATGATACAATATGTCATAAATATGACTTGTGTCACACAAGTCTGTGGAGAATCTGGACTTTATTTTAAAAAAAGAAATAAAAAGGGAAAAAAAAGCTCTTCAGCCATTGTGGTTTGGAAAGACAACTCTGGGGAAAGCTTTTCATGTGTGACCTGTTGCATTTTTACTTATCTGGATCTTTAGTAAACCAAAAAATAGTCCTCGGATCATTTTGTTATTCTCAGCCAGCTATTAACTCTCTACACCAAAGATGATGGTCTTAAATTCCAACATGCTTAATACTTTTTTTTTCCTTTCTCTTTGAGTATACAGTTCTCTTGTTTGGACCCCCAGGATAACAACGGGTCCAGTCCTCCCTCAGCTGCCAAAATCTCCAGTTGTCTTCCTGAGAATTTCTGTCTCCTACTTGCACAGTGAAGGCAGAGATCTCTGCCAGATGCAAAATGAAGATTATGGGAACAGTGTGAAATATGTGTCTGCCTGCCCACATTTTAAGAAGAGTTTCAGTTTTGCATTGCAAATTTTGCATTACTGTTACTCAATGAATTTTCAGTTCTCTTATTATTGGTGTGTATGATCTTCCCAACCAATGAGTCTGTTAAATATGTAATAGTATAAATAAATCCTCCTTTTTACTTTTTTTCCTTGTGTTCTTGCTCAATGTTCTCCCAGTGCTAGAAGGTATTCTTTGTTACAGAAACATAGATGGAATAGGATATGTGTCTAGTTTTGGAAGGGCATGGCTTCCCTTAGGAACTCTAACCTTCCAGTGGTTTGGTGAATGCTATCTTCCAGTTTGGAGAGAGGACTTTGTTTATTTTTTGTTTAAAAAGAGTTTGTTTAGTTTAAAAAGAGTGTTTTAGAACTTTGTGACCTGAAGCAGCCATAAGGTGGAGAATGACTCATAGGAGATTCTCTTTAAAAATGTGTGTACAAGGCACGAAGAGGAGGGGAAGCATCATCTGGAATTAGAGAAGATGAGACTTGGAAGGGTAATTGAAAGAACAGGGTGAAATGGTGACCATCAAATTACAGCCAGGATGTCAGATGTCAATAATTTTTAATTTGAATGGAGTTTCTTCTTTTTTTCCAATACCTTCCAGAAGATGAGTATGATAGCAGAGAAGGCTAATCAGTCATGAAAACACATCCCCACTCTCCCTGGGTAGATGAAAACAGGCATTTTAAAAAATGGAATGTGTTTTGACCTGTTGCATGGCTGGAAAGTAGCTGTGGCACAGTGTCCTTTGAATAGTACCCCTACAGCAGCATACAGGTTTGTTCTGTAGCTACCAAAATTTTGCTGCAAGTATGTATTGACTTCCAAAATTGAAAGATTTCATGGAATATAGCAAAAGAGCTCAACAGTCTAAAAGCCAAAAAGGCTGCTCTGAAGTCTCACCTCTTAATGCATTGCACACTGTACAACTTCATCCTCTGCTACCTGCATCAAATAATATAGCTACAATATCCTTTGACATTTTTCCTTGGATAGAAATAAGAAACTTATTGCAGATAAGGTAAGTAACTGGAGCAGGGGCAACTCTGTCTTCCTGGCCATATTTGAAAGTGGGATTTTATGTCTAGGATGTTTTTCTGAAAACTAAATTTGACTAAAATTTTCTGAAAAAAGTTCTCTCTCTGTCACACACGTTTTTGGATAATTACAAGCAAGTCAATTTGTGTCTCTCAACCTCAGTTTCTGTTCTGCCAAGTGAAGGTGATGGCACTTTCCTCTCTTCCCCTGGCTTGATTGTTTCTAGGACATTCTTCTGTGGATGGAGGCACCACTTTGAGGTGCTGTCACAGAATGCAGCTGTTCACCATCAGTGCCTGACAGTGCTTCACTGCAGCAGTTGAAAGGTGTTGCTCATTACTAGCACTAATATGGTCATGCTGGACATTGGACAGGCTCCCTTACCTGAAAAGGGAGTAGCACTGCATCCCAACTCATTTTTTGCTACCATTGAATGCCACAGTACATGTCCTTTTGTGAATTCAAGGTCGGGTCCGTCCTGAGTGGTTGTTAAATTGCACTGGAATAAGAAAGGCAGTTCTTAAAGCCCTAACTAAGTAGGGCTGTGAAGTACCTGAAAGGAGGTTGTAGCAAGGTGGACGTCGATCTCTTTTCCCAAGTAAGAAGTGATAGGACAAGGGGGAATGGCCTCAAGTTGCACCAGGGAAGGCTTAGATTGGATATTAGGAAAAATTTCTTCACTGAAAGGGTTGTCAAGCGGTGAAACAGCCTGCCCAGGGAAGTGGTGGAGTCACCATCCCTGGAGGTATTTGAAAGACATGTAGATGTGGTGCTTAGGGACATGGTTTAGTGGTGGACTTGGCAGTGTTAGGTTTATGGCTGGACTCGATGATCTTAAAGGTCTTTTCCAACATAAATCATTCTGTGATTCTGTGAATATCAGTTGCAGAAGATGAGGTCTGGGCTTTTCTCTTTGCTGACTGGTATCATACTGGAGGGCATATGTGCCTCAGAGATGCCATTTGCTTTCTGACTGGCAAAGAGGAGATAACATCCTACACAACTGCTGCCCTCTGCTCACTAACTGCTTTTGGAGGAGCATGATTTAAAAAACACGTTCTAGCCCTGTATTACAATGTGGCCAAAACACAAATTTCATTTGCACGTTGCATTTGTTCTGGTTGAATTAATTTTTTTGTCATTCATCTTTGCATAGATGTCCCAATATCCTGGGATTTGTCACTTGAATCAAAGAGATAATTTCTCTAAAAAAAAAAAAAAAAAAAGTAGTCCCTCAAAAAGATTAATAGAGGGCATAGGTGAGAGGCCATGTGCTTTCAGCTTAAATAGGTTTCTAGGTTTCTGACTGCGTTGTGTGTTTTGGAGTGACGTCTGAATAGACAGACAGCAAAGGAGATGGAATCATAATGAGTAAAGGAAATAAAACGGGCCATTTTCTTTAGCAGTACAGAGTATTTCCTGATAGGAAATACTCTGATAGGAGGGGAAAAAAAAGTCTCCAACCTGACAGTCAGCTCAGGCAAATCAAAACTTAAGTATTTGACAAAATTTGATTACTTTCAAGGAAAGATAGTTATCAGGGATAAAGGGGTTCTGCTGTGTCTTGCAGCTTTCCCTCAACAACATGCTGAGCCATTGGGAGATGCACAGTGTTGCTACTGCTCTCCTCTGCTTGGGGGAGTCTGGCCACCCTGTTCAAAGCCTGGAACCATGGAGGCATGAGATCCAGGAAAGCAGAGCAAGCTGCAGCTGATGCTGGATAATAAAACTATCCCTCCTTCATGTAATCATTTTTATTATGGGTTTCTCAGTGCTTTTTGAAGGAGGTAAGTGCTGTTTTCCCATTTCATAGATGGAAAAACGAGGACAGTGATAGATGCTGTGATTTGCCTATTGCCATTGAGCTGAAAATGTCCTCATTGGGGCAGAGGGAGAAAAAGAAAAGGAGAATACAGTGGAGGCATCTGCCTGGCTTGTACAGTACAGCTGTTCATTCTGAAAATCATGTCACAGCTTAAACAGCTCTCAAATCATGATGCATTCACAATAATGGTATGACCACTGGGGCTATGGTGACATCAGTGTATACGTGCAGTTTTTTTCCTCATAGTAGTAGTAATAATGATCTTTGGCTGTGGACCTAATTACAAAAATAGTTATATTCATTGATTGCTCCTGTTTTTTCTGACTGTGGTACCCGTAGGACATTGTTACAACTGCTGCAGTCAAGAAAATGAGGCTTCATAAATTTATTCTGTTTCAATCAATGAATTTATAATAGTGAAGAAAACTTTCTCTTGGCCAGACAGGGACAATCAGAGACTCTGTTCTGCCCTCTGTTTAGCAAGTGGATGGGAATATGCCACTCCTTACTCTAACACTTTCAGAAGGTACTCAAATTCACCTCTAGTAGATGAAAACACATTAGCTGGCCAAATAGATGTCAGCTGTATTCCTTATACCAGAAGACTCTATTACAATATTTATTTGCCCTTTTCTGGTCCTGTAGTGTCATGGTGTCTGAGTAGTAGGGATCTGAACACTTGTCAGAGGCATTGCAAAATGTCAGAGGCATGAAAAAATACAGAAGAACATTAGGTAGAGCAAAAACACTAGCCAATTTGGGGTGGGAAAGGAGGCAGAAAGAATAACTGTAATAAGAGCTTGTTTTCCCTCAGGTAGGCATGCTTTGTCCCTCTGCCATTATCAGGTAATTATGTCTTTTGCACATTGGGGGAGTGGTGAAGATGGAGTCAAAAGAGAATAGAGAGAAAGGATGTACCACTAGTTATGGCTGGGGAAGCTCATGACCACAACACGTGGATTGTCCAGGGGAGACACATTGATGCAGATCGTGCACAGGAGAGTAGAGTCAGCAGCTTGGTCTCGATCTCTCTGAAAGGAGAGTAATTGGAGAGAATGGAGGTGAGTCTCCTGTGGTATTCCTGGTGGGTTATTGGCTGGTCAAATCCAGGACTGTTTAATCTTATCTTTAGTCTTGGAGAAATGAAAGTGCAAAGAACCCAAGTATGACTTTGTAGATAGTGACACAGCAGCTGTGATCGTTGTGGGAAGAGCAGGGGGGGAGAAAAAAATCACAGTAACAGAAGTGGCTTAAAATGTCTTTTGTGGTTAGGATCTGGAAATACAGCAGAACGAACTGAAATATCAGCCTTGGTTTGGGTTTTTTGTTTTGTTTTCTTCAGCCTCTCAGCTAGAGCAGTGGGAGAGGAAGGTTAATAGAAGAGGCAGTTGCAGAAGTCTGTATTAGTTATTGCTCGAGAGCGCTGGCTCGCTCAGAGCCACCACGAGCAAAAGAGAGGAAGAAAATGTCTCCATTGTGGATGAGAGCAAAATAAAAGCTCGGGGAAGAAGGAGAGAAAACTTATTTCAACAGTGGTGTTCATTTCAATGATGCAGTTTCTAAGAGAAATTTTGAAGGCCAGCACTAAGAAAATGATCTCTATACACTGGCTGGGGACCAACAGAGAAAATATCAACTACCCCTTTTACCTTTAGTAAATATAATGCTTCTCTGGAAAGGACAGCATGTTTTTTCACCCTTTTATTGACATGGCTAATTTCTTAGCATCAGCTTATGGTACTGAAAATGTGGGGATTTTTTGCAACTATGACTTTTTTCAAAAAAAATAGATGTGTTCTCTAGGCTTTCTGAAAATAAAACCACTTCTGTAAAATCTTGTGTTGGAAATTTGGAAAGAGAGAAGCATAAAATTTTTAATCCCCTTTGGAGAGTTTTGGTTGTCTCCATTAGATTTTTAGCTCCCTGGCCTTTTAACCATCTGTGTCGCCTGTTGTGTTTGTTTAGCACTGCGTTTCCACTTACTGCGCTTTTCCTCTCAGGAAGAAACTTATTTGTTACCACTATATTTTTGTTCACAACACTACTGCATGAATGTTAAACTCTCACCCAAAAAAATGACGCCTTTTATAATTGGTTCCTTCTTCTGTGATCAGATAAAGGCTTGTAGTGTCCTGGGTTGGCAAAATTTTGGTTAAAACTTGAAATGAAGGAATTGCACAGCTCTTGGTGCTTCCTGAGAGATAGAGCTGGCTGCTAAGAAGTCTAAATGGAGGTTCAGATTTCTAGATCCAATATTATGTTGCAGAAGTATCTGGAGATTCTGCCTATGAGAAACAGTAGGATCCTTTGTAAAGCTTGTGTAAAATTATATTTTTAATGGAAGGGAGTACAGTTTAATATTAGTGAAAAAGAATAAAAATAATTATTCATTAAAAATGCTTTCAAAAACTTGCCATCTTGTTGAAAATGGTGTTCTCCCATGAAACATTTTAATTTTGGCAAGACATTTTGGAAAAATGGAAGAAATGTTCTGTCTGTATTTGTTTGGATGGCTTTTTACTTGAGTCTCGAGTCAGTCTAAATTATACTCAGTACTAAAAGGCAGAATTCATGTGCCCAGGGGTATCTCTTATCAACTTGAACCATTAATTTATGTCTGGGGAGCTAGAAATATAAAATACCCAGTGTGTGTGTTTGCCTCAGCCTGATGTGAGAGACAAACATGCAATCAACTATGCAAATATCAAAGATTAGGGAACCATTATCCACAACTTAACTAATTACTGTAGCTTATTTACTTGAACAAAGCTAGATGGGGCATCTTAATTGATCATTGGTTTTGAGTTTTTGTTGTTTACATTTTAATAATTTTCTTCAGTCGTGAAACTCTTGGTTCCCTGCATATTTTTATGGCATTGGCATAACTCATTTTTCTGGCCCTTAATAATGTTCCTGTTGAAAAGAGAACATGAAGTTGATTACATATTGAAAAATGTTGTCCCCGAGCTGCACACTGCAATTTTTGAAGTGTTTGACTTGGGCTTGTCAGAAGGGTCATGCTGTGATTTTTTTCCTTTTTAGCTAACTGTTTAATCCCTGTGCTGTAGCTGAGCATAAATGCTGGTTTAAAAAAAAAAAAGAAAGTTTGCCAAATATCATTTCAGCCTTTTAGTGTTTTCTCACTTCTCCCTGGCTGATCTGCAGCAAGAAACAGATAGTTACACTTGATTTTATTTTTTTTGAACTTGACACTATAGTGCTGAATAAATTGCTGCTTACCCAACTCCTTCCAGTACCAGCTCACCTTACAAGCAATTGCCTCTTCCCTACCAGCTGCTGCTTGCTAGCTTCCCCCTCCTGCATGAACAGAGAGCATCGCTGGAGCTGCCTCCGTGTGGGATGGCCCTTCCCTCCCCCCACATACGGAAGCAAAGGAGAGGATGGAAAAAAGAAAAGCTGAGAAGCGCCTGCTAGTTGAAACTCCCTGTTTCTCTATCATTTTGCTAGACAGAGTGACCTGCCGCTGCACTGTGTCATGCGCGTTGGAATGGTGACCTGGAGGCTGGTGCTGAGATGCTGGCCCCGCTACCCAGCCATCCTCCTGTGGCTGAAATGCAGGGAGCTTTTTTTTCAATAGGGTTTGGGGTTTCCTACACCGCTTTGAACTAACTTGTTAGCACACAGACTCAGACTACTGGTGTCCACTGTTCAGTGTTGCTGATGCAGCTCAGAAAATGTCATGACTATATCACAAGAGAATACCAGTCCTTCACAGGAAGGTCAAAGGAGTAAGGGAAATGAGCACACCGAGTTTGCTTTGGGCAGGATTGCAGTAGCTACAGATCTCTGAATTAATTTGAGGGGGGGGGAGGGTTGGTACATTGACTAGCCCACCCCCACCCCCTAGTCCCCCCAAGAGAAAAATATCATTTCATTACTTAATTTGACCAAAGAAGGAAACTTGGTGTTTCATCATTATTCTAGTAGGTTTTCTTTAATAAAATCGTTCTGAACCATAGCCATGGTTAGAAACGAGAATGAGGCATGTTTTTAGTCAGAGATAGTATCATTTGGTAGAGCGATCAGTTGTTATAATTAAAGGTTCTTTCTTTCCTTAAACCTTGGCTCCTTTTAGGCTTAGACCACTAAGGCTATAGTAGTAGTTCTGTTTGAAATGAACACAGCATTTCTTTGATCCACGAAGGTGCAACTAAATGGTGAAGATCAGCAAGTTGGCTCGAGGCTTTGTGCTCTGAGGAGAGTTTGGGGATCTTTAACCATAAGGAAGCATACAGAGAAATGTATGTGGTGTCCATGTCTACTATTAGTACTCAGGAAGGACAGATAAGGTGAATAAAGGTTTAGCATGAACAGATAAACAACATTACAGTGGAAGGGTAGCCAAGACAAAGAAATAAAGTTACTGCTGTTGAAAACTGCAGTAGTCAGGGTGGAAAGACAGGCATTTGGGTGAGATCAGAAAGAAATATCAGATGCAGGTGGCCTGGGGAATTAATTGTAGAAGCTGGAAAGAGGTGTAGTATCTCCAAATGGATATTATTGGGTTAGGCCACACATACTCTCTCATGGTAATCATGACTAGTAGGCAGGAGTTGAAGGTCCAGAAATAGGTCCAGAAAAGACAGAAACCAGAGTAAAAGTCATATAGCTGTAATGGAAATTAATGATAACACTGTAAATAAATAAGAGCTACTGGTATGCCTAAGATAGGAGTCATATGACTCCTCCAACTACTTTGGAGGACTATGGAAAAATATCTACTGGTTTTGTGTCGACCCAAAGTTGGATGTGAATTTAGTTAGAAGTCCTTGTGGTGTTATGCATGAGGAGGTAAACGGTGCTAATAATAATAGGGGCTAGTTATTTGTGGATGTGATTTCTTCACTACCTACCATAGGACTATAAAAAGTTGATGCTATTTTAGAATTTAATTCAGTATGACCTTACAGCTCATTCTTAAAGCTCATCCTTAAAAATAACCACTTGTATCAAGTGTTAACAAACTGATTCAGTTTATATTACATAGGATTATGAATGTAAATCTAATTAAAGTTTTCAGTTTTAAAAGTTGATTTGTAAGAAGTAAACTGGTGATGTGTGTTGGACCAATGCAAGATTTTTAATAAAAGATTACTTCAAATCTCTTTGTATCAAAGTAAAAAAAAAATGAAATTTGTTTCCTCAAGAAAAAAGAGGGGAAAAAAAAGCCTGTAGAGAGGAATTCCAAATCTAACTGGGGATCAATCCACTAAAGTGCTATCAGGAACTTGCAGGAATTTATGAGAATGGTACTGATCATCCAAGAAAGTAGTGTCTTGGAAGTCCAGAAGTGGCAGATTGCTGAGACTCACCAAAAAGTAAGCTGACTTAAATCTTGCAAAGGAAATGAAATGCAAATCTAGATGATCCCCACCCCCCGCCCCCGTTCTGGAAATAACGAATATGTGTATGTGTATGTGTGTGAGGGAAGAGGGAACATTTTACAGTTGGAAGGTTACAGTTCACAAAGGTCTGGCTCCAAAAGTGCTTGAGCATTTGCCTTGGTTTTCAATATGGGAGATCAGGTAGGCCATAGGGGCATGCACCAGATGGTGAATGGGAAAGAGACCTGGAGAAGCAGAAGTCTCTGCAACTGTTACAGACATCAAACTCCTAAGAGCCGAATGCTCTTAACTTCTCTTTTATAGACAAAACTCTGTGTTTCCATCTCAGAGCACTGTAAAAATGGCACTTGACATTTCAGATTCATTAAGACTGTTAAAACATGCATCAAGTACTTCCTGCTGTTGTACAACTGGAGCATAGCAAATATAATATTTATATTTAAGAAGAGGGAAAGAAAGAGATCCAGGTAACTGCAGACATGTTCATCTGCCCTCGATGGACTGCGAAATAGAACACATTTTGAATAAGAGAATAATTGAAGAAGCAGAGGTAAATGTTAAGTTTCATTAAACAGAGCATGTGTTTACTGAAAGGAGACTGATTTCCCAAACTAGCTCATTTAAAAACTGATTTTGTAGACATAACTAATCTGGGACTAATCAAACTGTAATTTATTAAAGTATTTGTTATGGGACTTGATGAGAAATTATTCATTCAAGCAAGAAAAAAAGAAGAAATCATGCAAAAGGTAGTTCTAACATGGGTAAGGAGCTTAAAGAGGACTCAAAATGAGCAGTGTTGTGAAGAGAAATAATGGACTGTAAGAATTTCTTAAATATGCTTTTGGGGTGCATTTTATTTATTCATGATCATGGGATGAAAGTGATAGTGTACTAAAAGGTGAAATTGGGAGTCACAGTTATGCTCAAAATATTGTTTATGGGCAAAGAGGAACAATATCTTTTATATATATTTATATAAAGTAAAAAGTTTATTGTTAGTGTAATTGAAATCTTAACAGTCTAATCCAAGAATCATTATTAGTGTAGATGTAATTATTACAGAAAAAGAATATGTCTATGCAGATGTTATAATAATAACAATACCATCACCACCACAGTTAAAATTGTTATACATGCACTTAAATTCAACTGCTTTTCCCAATGTTATGCTGACCCTTCCCCAGCTCCTCTCAGCCCTAAGGTTAGTGGTTTCATTATGGTATTGGCGGTAAGAATGGTTATGGTGACTTGTCATCATCTGGAGTCTTCAGCCAGGAGGATGTTCATATTGATGGTTTCTTCTTCCTCACTTTAGGATCAACTTGGGGTTGTTTTTTGATGTTTGCTAGCATGCTTTTATGTCTTTTTCTTTCTTCATTGCTCTGCGGCTCCGTGTTATATCCAAACTTACTATATAAGTGTCTTCTCTTTCTTACTCCTCTATCCAGTTTTGTCCAGCTCCAGGTCTACATTTCTTTATCCGGACGTGGGTGAGTTGTTTATAGCTGGGGGTTCTCCACTGTCAAGCCTGTGCCCCATCTCGTATCTCCCATACCTGTACTCCTCTACACTGCATCCTGTGTCTCCACTTCTCAAGGCCTTTGCTAAGATACCAGTGCTGTATTTCTCTATAGTAGATTATTATAATAGGGTCGTAAAACCTGGGTAGCTCCATATGATAGCAAAGAAGAGTAAATCAAATTAGCCATAGCTAGCTAGTCAATTAGAAAAATTGCTGTTGCAGCTAACTCAAATGTGACGAAGCTGCGGACAGGCCAAGGAAAGCTCAGACAGAGCAAGCCTCGATAAACCTCAATCCTGAGGCCTTGCAGGCTCACTACAAAGCCCGTGGCCTGTCATTAGTGATGGCAAGACATACTGTATTGCAATACATGTAGGGTTGCAGGGTACAGCATTATCAACACAGCTGATGTTTGACATATTATACTGGAAGAGCTGGAGGATACGGGTGGATTAAATCATCTGAGAAAACCTGATAGTTCAGAGTGGGAGATTGCACTCATATGGACTAATAAAAAATACTTGCTGCTATAATCTGGGACCTTGCCAGATGCTTTGGAAAGAACAGATGAAGGGAAGGGCTTGTGAGTAATAGTTATTAACAGCAAAAAAACCACCTGCAAAAGGCATATGTGATCCTAGGATGTGCTGCATATGCTAGCTTCAGTAAGGCTAGGAAAAATAAACACTTGCTCACTGATAGAGCTTCATTTAAAATTGTCTGGGTTGTTCTGGATGCTTGTGTTCAGGAAAGACTTGTTCAGACGTGAGAAATGGAGAACCTGTGTATGAGTTAATTGCATGAGTGCAGAGTCACTCCAACGAGCTTGACTTGCACTAACTGAGATCAAAAGGTCTAAGAAGCACAGCATGAAAACACCTAGGCCACCTTGGGCTGCCAACTTGGGTACAAAGGAAGCAAGCTGTCTTGGGTTGTAAGGAATAAACTTTCTCATGGGCTAAAAAAGCCTGGCACTGCATGAAAGTGTCTATAGCATTTCTGGACCCAAATGGAAGTGTCTGCATGCCACTGTGCTACGCTACGTAGATACTGGGTCTTGGTAGAGCTGGGATTTGTGTGCTGCGGTCCATAGAGTAGGTATTTCCTAAAGGTGTTGGTACACTTAGTCATGTGGACTGTACTCGTCACAGCAGATGAATGATTTAATGAATCAGGTTCAGGAGAGATGAGTGTGATTGTAAAATCAGGTCAGGGGTAGTGAGGAATTTGGACTGGGAGGCTCAAGCTCCACTCAGAAGGTCCTTTAAACTGCAGGCGTAATGTGACTTCTGCCTGACTCTCTGGTGCTTGACATGCAGTTGAACTCATGGATGGATGGTTGATGAACTCATTAATTTTCTGATTGCCTACCATTTTTTAATTTTCCTTTCATTTTTGCTCCCAGCAGAGATTGACTGTGAAATCAGCTGTGAGACTGAAGTAATTCCTGTGCCTCCTTTTTGTTGGGAGAATCCACTTGCTATGGTGCATCTCAGCTGGGCTTCACTTCTCACCTCATTACATACTTCATATTTTCCTAACACTCTTTGTTTCAGTGTTTAACCATCATTAACTACTTATCTCTCATTCCTGTTTTGGTATTTTTTTCATGATCACTCACTCTCTTTTTCTGGTCTAGTTCCAGCTTACCATTTAAGCTGTTCTAAACTCTCTTTATCTCTTCTGAAGTTTCCTGAAGCTCCCCCCACCCCAAATGTCTCTTTTCTTTCCTTCACTTTTATTTTTATCTCCTCCTTTTTGTTGTAAATGCCACTGCCATTTGTTTAAAGGCTGCTGTCTTGCTCTGTTTGTTTTCAAAAATAAGTCCAGTCTGACAAGTTTTTCCTCTTCATCCATATTTTTAATGGCCAGATGAAATATTTGCAAGGAAAACTGAAGATTGAACTCAAAATGATTACTGATAGGTGGGATTTTCTGACCTTCTGAAAAAATATCTAATATTTAATGGGTACTATGTATAGGCCATTTGTAATTTTGTGGGAGCACCTGCCCTTGCTGATCTATGGTGTGCAAAACAATTATGCAATTTTCTGTAGTTATACTGGTTACATCAAATTCAGTGTTGGTGTGGTGTGAGGCAAGGCCTCCATCTGTACAACATGGCTTTTTGCTTGTTGGTAGTTAATAGCAAAGACACTTCAGGAAGCAGCCTGTCTCTCTCTGCCAGAGGGATATATATATCTCTCTGCAGGTTTAGTGTTTGCCTTAGACAGCTTGGCAAGTGTTTTGGCTGTAGGGAGACTTGGAGTCTTAGGAAAACATGCTATATTAAGGCTCTGTGGGGTTTTGTTTATAGGGTTTCTGGAACATTTCAGACTCCAAACCCCACTATTTTCCCTGCCTGTTTTGCTGAAAATAATGTTGATCAGATTTGAATTTGAGTCTCTGTCCACTTAATAGAAGGCAGCTTCCCCACAGACAGTTTATCCATGGCTCCTGGTGACTGCCAGCAGCCCGTGGGGTACGTGTGACCCCATCCAAAAGGCATATTTATTTTTTTATTGCTGGTTTTATTTATTTATTTCATTTTCTGTAAAACACGAGAGGCTCTACATGGAAACATGTAGCCGAAGAAAGGAAAAAACAAACCCAAGCTCATGCAGGACTCATGTGCGCTCTAGCTCTGGGCTCTGTTTGAGTTCACTGGAAACACTGGTGGTCCTTTCTTCACGATGGAAAGTGGTACTTTCTTTTTAAGTAAACCAAACTGGTGTTAATGACAGCCCTTTCAGACATTTGAATGCCAGGTCTCTTGCACTCTTCACATGAACTTTATTTCAACAAAACTATTAAGTTTTCTCATCTGGCTTCTAGTATGATAATAAAGTTGGATACTTAAAAGTCTCTGTGTTTGGGATTCCTCTCCTGTTTTCCATGTCAGTCACAATTATGTTGCTTTTGAGCAAGAGGTTGCCAGCAGGGAATACTGAGGATTGCCAAGTTAAATTTCAAATATATTTTGGGTTTTGTTCATAGTGAGAATTAATTCTCCCCTAAGGTGGCAAAATGAGATCAGGGTGCCTCTAAACTCGCTGTAACATCAGTCTAGTTGAGTTTTTAAGGCCATCTTAGTGGCTAGCAGTGTTGACACCTACTTGGAGGGCTGGTGTAGCATGAATGTCAAAGGCTGGAGAAACCTTCCATCCCAGCAATCTCTAGTCCACTGTCTTGGTACCCAGCCGCCTACTAAGAGGTATCTCTGGGAAATGGGGAGGTTGCTTATTTTTAACATATGTATTTGTTATGGCCCTGCTTTCCAATAAACAATGCCAAAATGAGACAATGCCAATTGTAGCAAAGTGAAAGGGGAATACGTGTGTAAGCCGTTGAAGTCAGCCAGCTCTGAATAACTTGATGGTTGGCTAATAACTGATGCTTCACCACCAAGCAAATGTTTTTAATACCTTTTTATATTTGAATATTTGCTTCCCAAATCCAGAATTTGGGTTCATTAGCATGCTATGGATAGCCTCTAGCTGTGTGTGCAAGTCCTATCTCTGTGCCCATTTTGCATTTCAGGCAATTAGCTTAATTTATATTAGGAAGAGACACTAATTGGAGGGGAAGGAAAAGGTAGGTAGAAGCATGCCAATAACAATTAAGATAATACATCACATATTACCTATATAAGTTTTCATGAAAGAAGCTCTTTTCAAGCGTCAAGTAAGCCTAATAAGAACTTGAACCCTTGCAAGGTGGACAGTGTAGCATTCCCTGCTTCATGTGAATGGGTAAACTGAGACACAAAGTATATGTTACGTTTAGTTTTGCACAATAAATCACAGCTGGAGGTCAGGAAAGAAGAGAGAAGTTCCAGGCCCATCAGGACCCTTGATTCTCTGACAGGTTTCTAGAAGGTGAGCAATAATTGCTGACCTTCCTGTGGTAAAACTCATCCGTAACATCAGCGATGCAGATCAGGGATTTGGTACACAGGCTGAAAAATAATTGTTAAAAATCTTTGTATTCTCTCTGGAATGAAGATAATTGCCCATTCTGCCAATAGCTAATTATGTTTGACCTGCTTGTTTCTTGTGGGCCTGAAGCAGAGCTTCCCAAAAATGCTGTATCTACACTTTAGATGGGGTCCCACTTTTTACAGTCTAACCAACCTTTTTTTTCCTCTCTCTTGTTAATCCCCAGAATGCAACAGCAACAGCAACAACGTCGAATGTTCACAGCTGCCCTCCTGGCACTTGTTTTCATTCTGGCAGCTGTGAGTACCACCGAGGCTGGCAAAAAAGAGAAACCAGGTAAGGTCCAGCGTAATTCAGAGTTAATTCCTGAGATAGATTGCATGTGTGGGAGAATCACAGAATCACAGAATGTTAGGGATTGGAAGAGACCTCGAAAGATCATCTAGTCCAATCCCCTTGTCGGAGCAGGATTACCTAGATCATATCACCCAGGAACGCGTCCAGGCGGGTTTTGAATGTCTCCAGAGAAGGAGACTCCACAACCTCTCTGGGCAGCCTGTTCCAGTGTTCAGTTACCCTCACTGTAAAGAAGTTTTTCCTCATATTTATGTGGAACCTCCTGTGTTCCAGCTTGCACCCCTTGCCCCTTGTCCTGTCAATGGATGCCCTGAGAAGAGCCTGGCTCCATCCTCATGACACTTGCCCTTTACATATTTATAAACATTAATGAGGTCACCCCTCAGTCTCCTCTTCTCCAAGCTAAAGAGACCCAGCTCCCTCAGCCTCTCCTCATAAGGGAGATGTTCCACCTCCTTAATCATCTTTGTGGCTCTGCGCTGGACTCTCTCTGGCAGTTCCCTGTCCTTCTTGAACTGAGGGGCCCAGAACTGGACACAATAATGTCAAATGCTTCTGGTTTTGTTATGAAATTCAGGTAATTCGTTAACCTTTTGACGTAGAGGGTAAGGATTTGTGGCTGTGACATATTGTTCTGTGTTAAATAGGAAAACAAAAGATAGTTTCCATGAAAGCTGGCTGCTTGACAGCCCTGGAGCCTGGAGTCCTTAGTTTATCGCAGAGTGGGTATTGCACGGCAGTTTAAAATTTGCTCTGGGAATAGGTTCGTGCTTGACTTAAGGAGAACCAAACAGGAGTGATGAAAGAGCAGTTATCGTGTCGCTCGTTCAGTGTTGTATATGACAATGCTACGCCAATGCTGTGTGATGTGGAAATCCTCTGACAAAGAACTGAACTAACTCGCTGCTGCAGATAGACAGCCGCACATCCAGTGGTAATTACTTTCTGTCAGTGATGAACTCAGACCTCATTATAGGAGAGACAGGCCTGGGGTGAAAAATTCATATCTACCGAACCCAGTTTTGACATTTTTTAAGGAACACATCTTTTGGTGTTTTTCTACTTACACACCAGTTAATATGACCTGTGAGTCTATCAGAATTAGTGTTCCCATTAGAAAAAAAAGGTGTTTCTAACCATTGTGGCTGAATGGAAATATGAGAAAATGTGAATGTAAATATGCAACAGCTAGAAGGAAAATAATTTTATATAAGGTTATTTAAAGTTACTTGTGATGTTTTGGGAGCCTAACTATTTTTGTGAACCCTTGGGTTTGATAACATTGCTGTCTTTTCTTGTCAGACTTGGGCTTAAGGATTTAAATGAAATCATGATCCTTACTTTTGTCCCTGAGCAGCAAACCCACTTATATTAACAGCATTTTGAGTACACTTCTCCATGTAGGTTTTTTTTTTGCCTTTGGAGTTTTGGTCATATTCTGACATAAAATGTGTCATGGTATACCAAGTGAAAAGTTCATAGCCCACAGCTGTTCCCTGGAGGTGCTCAAATCCTCTGATGCACAATGTCAACACATACATTTCTGATCTGTATAGTGTGTAGTGCTTCAGTTGGAACTGAAAATATTTGCATACAATCAGCTACTGGAGACAGAGGAGTGTCCTTTCCGAGTGAGTCCTCCTGCATGTTTTGATCAGTGATCCCTGAGGGTTTCTAGATGCTTCCCCATTCTGAAGAAGAGGATCCACTTGAGAATATCTAAGTGGACTAGTAGTCATGGTAGTGGGACTGAATTTGAATGACCCTGCTTTGGAGTCAAAGAGGCTGACCTGTCTCTGCAGAACTGGGAAGAGGATGCCAGACCTTTTGCTTTTGAAGCAATTGTTTTACGAATGTCTTCCTTATTCACCCTTTTGGTGCTGTGACCGTTTAGTGAAGTTTAGGAACTTCTCCACAGGCTCTGGGTACTGACCAGTTCTCTTGTTTGGCTTTGGTTCCTTGTCTTCATCCAGAGAAAAAAGCAAAGAAGTCTGACTGTGGGGAATGGCAGTGGAGCGTCTGTGTGCCCACCAGTGGTGACTGTGGCCTGGGGACACGCGAAGGCACTCGCACTGGAGCTGAGTGCAAACAAACCACCAAGACTCAGAAGTGTAAGATACCCTGCAACTGGAAGAAGCAATTTGGAGGTAAGCATCACTCTCTCAAGAGATTTGCTTTGGTGTTTACTTAAGTGTGGAGAAGGAAGCCTGTGTTTTCTGCTTAGCTCTGCAAATGTCTTGGTGAAGGGGCTACTTCTGTATTTCAAGTTCATCGCAGCTAGAACACGTAAGGCATCAGAAGGCAGCTTCTTCAGAGCAAAGCAGCTCCTCTGCAGAGAATCCACGTAGCCTACTTATTGTAAACTCAGTGTTCCAGCAGCATGTTTAAATCTGCTCTCCTGTGGTGTACAACCCTATTTAAGGCAGCAATATAAGTGTTGTGTGTTCTCTCACAGCTGTGAATCTCTGTGATGGTTACCACAGGCTTTACGTGACCTTGCGACGTGATTTACAGTATGCAGCATGAGTGGCTACCAGTGCGTGCAGTGAAAGGAGTGAATGAAGGCTAGTGTATTTTATCTATATTATTCAGTTCAAAAAGTTCATCTATAACAGTTCAGAAAGATATGTCAGATCTGTCCTGGACAAGATGTCTGTGCAGGACTCAGGTCTGATTACTCTTGCAGACTTGGCTTTTTTTCTAGTAAACAGCTTTTATGGCTTTGACATCATTGTGACCTTACGAAGGCAATCAGTGCAGCAGTTTCAGACTTGACAAGTTCACAGTTGCACATACATTCTTGAAACTACTCAGTCCTTATTTGGTAACCTTTGGCATCACACAAATGGAGGAACAACCATATAGAATGTGAATGACATTTCCCACTGCTCTTGTTTGTTTCTTTTTTAAATTTATTGTGTATCTTCATAGTTGAATGTATTTTCCTTTATATGACAATAATGCAATATCCATGCAAAAGCAAGAGGATTCCATTTTAAAGTCTTTTTTTTTTGGGCGGGGCGAGGGGGAGACTGCAATTGTCACTGCAAATCATCTTCAGATTTTTCTTGGGATTCTTTTCTTGCATGATCCTTTTGTCTACAAGCGCTGGCTGTCCATTGTATCCGATTAGACTTGTAACATTTTTGTTTTCACACTCAGTCATTCTGGTTTAAATATTGCCATTTATTTATTCATCGCAGCAGAGTGCAAATACCAGTTCCAGGCCTGGGGAGAATGTGACTTGAATACTGCCTTGAAGACTCGAACCGGGAACCTAAAGAGAGCCCTTCATAACGCTGACTGCCAGAAGACTGTCACAATCTCAAAGCCCTGTGGGAAGCTTACTAAACCCAAACCTCAAGGTAAATTCCATTTGCTGAAAGCTGCACAGCAGTTCATTTAAATCACTGGGTTTGTGAAGTCCCACATGCTTCAGTGGGAACTCAGTATTATAGGAGATTGTACTTCCATGACCTTTCCTCAGTTCTGCACTGCTCCTATCTCCTAGCTGTCAGACAGACAATATTCCTGAGTTTCTGTAGTCAAGGCAGTCTCACACACAAAAGGTGAGCTGAAGATTAGAGCTCTGATTCTAACCTTAGACCACCTGTACTGCTACCAGTTTGCTGATGCTCACTAGACCTCCAGGGTACAGGTGCTTTTCATAACTCACCTGTTGATGGGAACAGGCCAATAATACCATGCAAATGTCTTTTGATAAAGACACCTTTTATATAGGTTTTGTTTGGTATCGAATGATGACTAATTGAAAAAGGGACTGCTTTCTTCTTGACAGGTAGTATTGAAGGGATATTCTGCTCATCGCATGCTGAAAAGAGGATATGTGAATGTTCTGCACCCTTGGGGTTGTATATTCTTTATTCAAAGATAGCAGAAAGGAGAGTACGGAATGTGTATGTCTCATTTAAATGTGAGTGACAGTGTAATTCCTAGCACGCAGAAAGGCATATGCCCTGCATTTGTGTTTCCAGGTGTCCCTTAGACAAACTTATTTTCTTTCTAATCATTAAAGCCTTTTAATGTACTCTTTTGTTGGAGTAGCAGGTGTTATGTGTGTAGGATGATTTATAGTGGGAGCTAAAACTGAGAGATCTTGTTTGAGATACAGAAGTAATGTGTTTTAAGTGGATTATACCAGCTATGCTACCCTGGCATTTGTTTGCTTAAAACCATCTAGGTTTAACACATTCCAGGCTCTGCATATACTTGGGTAATTGTAAAAATAACTGTGATTAGGAGTGACAGGTGCAACTGGGACGAGCAATTTTCAAATTGTGGATGGTGGTGCACCACTGATCTGAGGGGTACCTGCAGGTGGCCTGCTCAGCTTGTGCAACCAGAGACACGTCTGATGAGGTTGCAGATGCTTTCTGTGTGTGTGTGTGCATCCGTCTGCTTTGCAGTCAGTACAGCTGTACCTGGTCTTCCTCGCACACCATCCATGGAGTTATCAGATAAGCACTAAGTTATCAGATAAGCACTAAGATAAGCAGTTAAGAACCTGCGTAGATAATGACAAGCTGTGAAGTAGAATGGATACAACTAGATTTTGAGAGACCAGCTGACTTAGTTGAGTTGGCAGCAATAAACGTCTTCATTTGGGGATGAATGTGACTGGGTGGGAATGCAGGTAGGGCTTTGAGCTGTGTGATTGTATTGTTTATTAGTTTGGGGGGAAGGACTTTTTTTTGGTGGTGTTGTGGGGTTTTTTTTTTGAGTAAGTTTCCATGCCTAAGTGGCATTTGGGAGTTTATTGAATGAAGCTTCCTATTGTGCTGCCAGAAGGCCTCTGCCACTCGGGCCACTAGTAGCTCTCTGCCTTGTTCTGCTCCCGCTGAGCCCGTATATTCTATCAATGGCTGTTGGGAGAGGGGAGAGGGAGACAAAGCAGAGTGTTGATGCAGCATTGTTTCGTGAGAACAATGTGTTGGGTGGTACAGGGTCGCTTTCAAGTTATAGTTTTAAAGGCAGAGCTTGTGAAATTGCTGGATTGGAGTTAACTTTAACTGAATCTAGATAGGAGTGAGTTATAGCTGAGACTGAAACTCAGATTGGGACTGACCGCAGCAAACATAGTTATGTGGTTTGACTTAATTGGGAAACCTGACTTCATTTGATTTGAAGGAATGCAAAAGGAGAAATAGGTACAAATGTAGGTTTGTGATCATAATAACTGTGGGTAGAAATTCTGCTCTCCTGATTTGCATTAGAAGTCGCACGGCATCTTCCTGCATGCCACCTGCTCGTTCATCTGCTGTTGGCATTAGTAGGAGCGGCACGCATGGAAGTCATGCTTGCAGCCTGCCTGGGCCCTGAGCTAAAGATAAGAAATCCATATTGCAGATCTGTGGGTATAACTACGTAGGAGCTGTACCAGACAGTATGTTGGCAGCAGTAGGAGAAACAAGAGTAAGAAATTAGATCAAGCAGATTAATACTGTGTGAAATGTTGTGCCCTACTGAACTTTATTTCTGAGTTAAAAATCTGAGTGCTGACATGTTAGCTGGAATGCGAGTATTTCTGTTTTCTTCCTCAGGTGAAGGAAATTATAGGTTGGAGGTAAGTCCCCACCCACATCTAGATAAAGGGAAAATTAAACTGTATTCAATCTATAGTTAGCATAGGACCCAGTTTAATTCTTTGGAGACAAGAAGTAAGATCTAGATTATTGTCTGAGCACTTGGAATGGACTGCAGCTATATATTAGCCTCCCTTTACACCCATAGCTTCACATCAGTGGCTCAAGACTACAAGAGAAAAAGCATATGATACATTATGTTCAAGTGCCGTACATTCCTACTGTGATTGCCTGGAGTAGCAGGGCAGTGGCTCTCTGGCATATGGCAGCTCTGGCAGCAGAATAGTAAGCGAGGGGCTTATTG
The DNA here is from genome assembly GCF_013368605.1 of Nyctibius grandis. NCBI lineage: Eukaryota > Metazoa > Chordata > Aves > Nyctibiiformes > Nyctibiidae > Nyctibius > Nyctibius grandis. Next base: position 68,754,917 of record NC_090662.1, read on the forward strand.
ATTACAGGAATCTGTTGTACTGCTAAACGGTTACCTTTCTGACTGGTATGTTCTTCAAGAACCGCATCACTGAATACATCTCTGACAGCAATAGGTTGGGAGTACCAAAAGCAGATGTGAACTGACTGAGAATATTGCACTGAAAAATACCAGTATATTCAGAAAAAAAAGGGTTGTTTTCATTATTTTCCTGACTAACCTCCTTTCCTGTGCACTGAAATTTTCCTTCTATTAGTTCGTGTTTGTAACCTCTGCATTACATCGCTTTTCCTTTTGATTTCATATTGTAAATGGGGTGAGTAAAAGCCCCTATTTAGCTTCTCCAATCAATTGTAGTTTCATATATCTTCTGTTACTTTTTGTCACTTGCCATCTTTTAAAGCTAAAACCTCTGACTTAAGTATTTTGTTGTATAACAATTTATCCACAATAAGAATACTCTCTGCTGGACTTACCTAAATTCCTTCTATTATTGCAAAATCATTTTTGAGATGAAAATTGTAATTGTAATACTTCCTTTATTGTTCATAACACCCACTAAATAACTTAAATATGTTTTTCTTTTGATCATTGCTTGCATGTGGAGTAGATATCTTTATCTGAGACCTTCACAATTCTCCCTAACTCTTATATTTTTTTAAAAAGTTAATTAATGCGGTTAGTTAAGAACCCAAGAAGGTGTGTGGGTAGGGCAGATTATTTTGTCTAGGCTTGCCCAGTGAAGTATTGTGTATCAGACTTCACCTGACACATTTTCTTAGTGTGGCTTGATGTCTTAAGTTTCTCCTCACCTTCTCTGTTCTTTGAGAAAAATGCAAATAAATTAATGTTACCTGTAACTGCTGCTCTCCTGTTGCTTATCCACCTTTCCAGCTCATGAGCATGCAGCAACTTTGCTGATAGGATGAATCCTGTGTCTCCTTCCTCTCACGTAACTATTTCGAAGGTGACTGCTGTTTCACAGGAGTTTGATCTATGCTTAACAGAAAGGAAAATTATACCTGCAGAAAAATCCCAAGGGTTATCATTTTGCAGATTTGCTGATAAAACTATATTTTGGTTTTCCAGGAACTTCTATAAGCATTGGCAAAACTTCTGCTAAATTAAATCAGGAGATGCTCATTAACCTTGGGAATCACTGCCTGCCTCATAAACTGGTGATCTAAGTGTTATGGATTTGTTTTATCATTAGTCAGCATTCATGGATAAGCCTGAAAGTCTTTTTGAAGCACTGTCATTATTTTGGAAGCTAAAAAAAAAAAATAATAAAAAAAAATAGAATTTTTCTTTATAAGCAACTGCTCTGATGAGTAATTTTTCTTCTGAGCAGCTGACTTTAAGTATGGATTGTAGTCTGTGACACTTGGACATTTTGGAGCTCACTGCTTGCAAGAGGAGAATTATTAGAGACACTCTGCTGTAGGAGAGCAGATGATGAATCAGGAATTTGAATTTTATCTGGATTTCTGACGAGCTCATTTCTCCATATCTTTGCTGAGGTGTTCTCAGATTGAAAGACAATAGCTTGGTCCTGGGCTGCTGTGCTGAAGTGTAGTTAACACAGGATGAGAACTGTTGTTCGTTCTTGAATATTGTGCATTTGGACAGAGACATTGTCAGTAACGTGACAGTGATATCCCAGACACCATGGTTTGTGTATTTAGTACACAAATGAGGTCATGAGAAAGCCTGTCACAAAGGCTGGAAAGGATGAATGGATAATTTTTATCACAAAATCCCAGCGGAGGCAGCCACCTCTCCTCTAGCACACACAATTGCATATTCTAATCAGTGTCTGCAAGGCCGGGGATGTTCAAGGTCTCCCTAAACTATCTTGACAGATGTGAAAGACTCAGGCACTTCTGTCGAGTGACTGCTCTAATGGCCAACTTGCACCAAAGAGCAGCAAACGCTTCCGACATACTCCATCTGGCCTACTTCATGGCCACCAAAACTTGATTGATGGTTGTTCGGGTTCCAGCCAGCCAGAAAGTAAAAGAATGGGGTATTGTCAGGATTCAGGAAACATTTTGCTTTAACTGCTGAGAGAGGAGGAATTTATTTTTATTGAGCTGGGTTGCCTGATAGGCTTTATTTCTTTTTTCACTCTTTCCGTCACTCTCATTCCTCCTCTCTTTCTCCCATAACTCTTGTACTTTTAGCTATTTATTCTTTTGATTAAGATAAAATAAAATAGAATAAGCAGTCTGCCTGCTCTTTCTGCAATGTACCCTTCATTTTTTGAATTATGGCTCCTTTCTGATAATTTCTTCACCTGGTTGTATTTAGTTCTTTTTAATAAATCTCCCTTCTCAACTTTTTATCCGTTTACAGTATATCTGATCTATGAGTTACTTTACCCTGGCTCAGCTCAGTCCTTGCCACATAGGAAAATAATTCCAACTAAGGTTGGCAAACATTAACACTGCTTACACCACTGTCATCTTTAATAGTTGGGGTGGCACCCAAAGATCACACCCTCCAACACGCAGTGTTTGGAAAGGTTTCTCACATGAAGGCAAGACATACTGGAATTGTTAACAGCTGTAATCTCTTTCCTGGAATGCAGACCAGGTGTATCATTGGAGGGTCTAGCAAGGTGTCAGTGCAGTTCCCTGTGTTTGGCACGGCGTGCGTGCTACTGCAGTGGAGGAAAGACTACACCTTGTATGTTTTTAATAATTTCATATTGTTTGAAGAGTTTTACTTAAGAGTTTAGTGCAATGTAAATAATCTGCACTACATTATTTCTTTTTATCTAGCAATCTTTACAGGTAGCAATTAGCTAATCCTCCTGTCACTCCTTGGAGCTGAGAAAGTACAATTTAAGAAAAGTAATAATTCAACGTCAGAAAGGCTGAATGGTTTTCCAGTTTGACATAGTATTAGTGGCAGGTTCAGGCACTCAGCTGGAAGCTGTTGACTCTTGGCTCCATGCTCTGACTAGTAGCTGCTTCTCCCCTTTTCCTAGTCTGCAATTACAATTATCAGAATGTGATGATTTACTTCAAGGTGCGTGTCTGAATTGCAGTCTTTAACTAGGGTCCTTGGTTTTGACATTAGTAATCACAGTGGACTTAAGACAGTGTTTGACACTGATTTACCTTGTGTCTTCTTAGGGAGCTTGGTGTCAAAACATAGAGCTGGACTTTTGTTAAGTCCTGTCCTTACTTTGGTGCCAGGAGCAGAAAACGTGGTTTTTGAGCACTACAGTGGCAGCCTTGATTTCTACCTGCAGAGAGAACATTTTACTCACAGTGCACTGCCAGGACAGACTGACTGTGCTTTGGCAGGATGACTTGGCTACTGGCTGTTGCAAGGAGCTGACAGTGATGTCTGAGTGAATTGCTCACCTGATAAGAAGCTATTCATTGCTCGGACAAACTTTGTGCTGCACTGATGAAAAGGACCACCTGTGGCCCACTCCATTTTGCATGTTGGACAATCTGCTTTTTCTGGGGTGCCCTCCCTCCACTTTGCCTTTGTGTAGCAACAAAGTGTCTGCTTCTAAAGAGTAGCTGGAGGGGACACAGGGGGAGAGGAAATTATTATTAGGACTGTGATTTTATTTTGTTTTGTTTGAAAGGTGCTGGTGTCTCCTGTTTTGGCATCACAGTCGTGCTCTATCTCCCTCTGTAGGTTTCAGAATTCCCCATCTTTAATGTAACTCATTAGTCGTGCAGGCATGCAGCTAGCGTAATAATTAGTATTACAGGAGGCAGAATAATAGGATCTGCTCAAACTAATTAGATATAAAAATGAGGGATTTTCTCATATTAGGAAACAGCTGTGATAGTTAAACAAAAATCTGAAAGGCAAAACTGGGAGGTTTTTCTCTTGCTGTAAAGGATGAGGCAGGTTTATTCAAGAATGGCCTGTGGCACTGACCAGTAGCCTGCAGAGAAATACAGTGACCTGAGCTCTGTGGGGCAGACACTGGCAGTGGATGCTCAGTGGCAACAACATAGCTGGCTGTTATTATTGTTGCTATCATCACGATTATTTGTATTGCATGAGTGCCCAGAGGCCAGAGGCCCCAGCTGAAAAATGGTGCCATTGTACTAAGCACTGCATAAACACTATGAGAGGCAGTTCTGCCACGAATAATTTATGCCTTATGGAGCTGAGAAATGTGAAAACCAAGAGAAGAAACAGTGGTCCAGAGGGGTGAGACCGAGTACTAAGTGCTTGGTTGTGTTTCCCTATGCCCCTTGCTAGTCTGAGGACAAGGCTTGTTATTTCAAGATGAAGTAAAACTCACTGGAAACTTTAGGCTCTGAGACACGTCTGTGATTTGGCTTCTGCTGCCATAACGTGAAGAAATAAGATTTTTCTCAATTTAAGTGGAAACAAGAGTAAGCCATATAAGAAAAATAAACACAGTGATGGTTACAATGTGGACCAACATCAAGCTGCTAGTAGGCTGCCAGTGCAGCCTGTAACTAATAAAGTTTGGAAGTCTTCTGTTGGTATTTCTTCTGTTTCCATTTCCTTATGTTTCTTGGAGGCTTTGCACTGTGGTCTCCCTTGAGACTGCTTTTGTACCTTTGAAAAATTATGCTGTTTGGATAAATAATTTGAATGCATCAGATCATAACATAATATCAATTTGATTGACACGGCCCTGATTCCAGGGAGCAGGAAATGCTTGTAGGAGAGGGAGAAAGAGAAATATTTTTTTAAAAAGAAATAATTTTAGATTTTTAGTTGTTCTGCAGCTTTTATGGGTGTTTTTGAAAATAAAAGGTTGGGAATATTCATGGAAAACCTAGACCTCCATGTTTTCTCACCCCCTGGTTTGTATTTCGGACATTTTTTTTCTGTGCTGCCCCAAAAGAAGAAAAACTGGATGTGACAGATGTTCTTGTTTAACCCTCTTGTGCCTGCAGGAGTTTCTTTTAGGGTTTAATATAGACCTTTGTGGGTGAAAGTTTAAATAGCCTTGTGTGTGCCAATTCTGTTACATGCTCATTGTCTCACTTTCCTGGCTTGCAAGAGCAGTCCAGCCTACTTGGCATTAGTCAGTGCCCTTGAGCCATGAAAATGCCTGAGGCTGTGGGACTTGCTGTGATAAAAGATATGCCATCAGTAAATGTTTACACTCATTACTGTTCCCAGCAGTGAAACAGAGAGAAAACTCTGTTCCTTCCTTTCTGTCCTTTCCTTTCTTTTTCTACTTCTTCACTTCCTTTCCTTTCAAGCTTTTTCCCCCCTTCTTTATCCCCCCATCTCATTTTCTATGTCACTGTCTCTCTATCTTTTCTTCTATCTATGCTTACTGCGAAAGTTTTGCAGGCAACTTTTCAGAGTGTGGAACATGGATCAAAGCAAAGCCAGTGTCCTTTGCCCTGAGTGTAGATCTCTTCTGGGGCAGATGCAGAAAGCACAACTGAGAAATGTGTGTGCCTGGTTTTCAAAAATTGCCTAAATAAAATAGAGTCTCTATTCACAGTGAACCACAAATAACTTTCTGCTAAATAGCTATTTGCTGATCTCAGTTTAACATATAAACTGCCTCAATGTGTGATCTTTTTGCTTCTCTGTGGGTACAGGTAAATGCCAAATTCAAAATGGATTATTAATACTTTTTGTTTTCAGCAGTCTCCTGCAGACATGTGAATGCAGAGAGTAAACTCTGGATGTATCAGTCTGTGCCTGCACCTGTCTCGCTGGCATTAAGAGGGATCTTGTGTACAGCCTAGTCAGAGGGCTGAAGAGCCAGCTGGGACTGGGTCCCTCTTGTGCTGAGCATAGAACATGACAAAGAACAGTAAGAAAGTCCATACCCTGCAGAAGCAGCAGTACAAATGTACCAGAGGCAGATGAGAAGCAGCAGCAAACGGAAGAGCAAAGTGAGTTACTTCTGAAAATCACTTTCCAGTTAGCCAGACCTCTTCAGCAGTCTCCAAGTGCAAAACAAGCTTCACTTGAAAAGTTTATCCGTTGCAATCTTCCGAATACTTACTCCTAAGGCTCTAATGCCTTAGATACCCGTGACCCAGAACTAAAGAAAACGAGATGAAACTTTCCTGATCTTTGTCTTTGGGCAATTAGGCCATCTAGCAAAATCAGAAAATGCATGTGTCTCTGTGTAGGCAATTTTGAAGCTTTTTCTCCTAAATTTTTCAATTAAGGAAATCACCAAAATTAAACTTTTCTGATGAAAATCCTTGGCTTCAACAAATTACCTCTTAAAAAAAAAGTTTTCTGTAATTCCTGATGAGTTTTATGTAAGGATGTTAAAAGTGCACATTTTTTAGGTCCTACATCCAAATGTCAGGTTCAAGCAATGGCATGTGACTGTCTAAGATCATTTCAGAGCTTTGTGGATGGTTTTAGAAGAAATTGGATTAATTTTTCCCTGCATTTATTTCTTTTGCAATTCCAATGAGAAAGAAAATGAGTGAAACTTTATATGAGTGGCTCATTGGTCCATTTCTTTGTCAGATATGTTAGTGTTTGTTACAAGTATAAATCTAGCTGTTTCCCATTCATAACACACATTGCAGTGTGCCTTCCTGGTTTATGCAGTACAGTTCCACCGTTTAGGTTTGAACTGGATTCATCTTGTGTTCAACTGGGAACAAATCCAAGTCTGTCCCAAATGAATATTTAGCAAAGTGAGAAGCAGAACCAAACCTGCTGGAGAGGAGTGACTGGAAGAGTGGAGACATTAAGAAACACTTAGAACTAGAGAAAGTCATTAAACAGCACAGAGCTAAAGTATAGGGGTTATAATCAATTGTAATATATTAATGAAGTAAAAGTCACATCAAGGTCATTGATTCATTGGCGGGTTGCCTTCTACTGCTGTTTCGCTAGTGGAGTATTTCTTTTTTTCCATTCGGTAGAACTGCTTGTTGCTTAAAGAGGCTTTTCGGAAGAATTAATTCTGGAAAAAAATTGCTATTTTAATATAGTTTTTCTTTCTTAAACTCATTTGGAACACATAAATGCTTTACATAAGGCAGGAAAATAGGAGGAAAATTGATTAAATGTTCATGAAAGGTTCTCTAGAAGCAGAAGAAATATCGTATTTAAAGAGTATTGCAGAAATCAAGTGATTTGTTTCTACAGTCATGGAAATCACAAGGGAGTACAGTTTCTGCTCCTAGAGAACAGAATGAAGCTCTTTCGGGTGAGATTTTTTTCATTAAGTGATAAAATCCTTGGCTTCGTCAAAGTCAAGACTGCTCTGTTCCACATGGGTTGGCATTTCATCTCCAAAATTGAGAAGTGCCCTGGACCCAATGGCACCATTGCCCTGCACTGCCATAGCAGCAAGGCGCTTTGGAAAATTCGCCCCAGTGAGAGGTAGAGAGCCCTTTAGAAAACTTGCCTTCCTCTCTACTCAGTGAGACTGAGCGCTAGTTCCTGGGAAAACTGTGTCCTGAACACCTGGTGTTGAAATTCTTCGCTCTAACCTTCCATCAGCACAGCTTTTGCTATTTCAGATGATTTGTATTGCTTTTGGAGACACTGCTTGACTTTTATGTATAGGAGTTCATCAGTGCCATGAGTGAATTGTTACCTTCTTCTCAACAAATGAAAATAAATACCTGCAAATCTTGTCTTACAGAGCTTGGCTTCCATTAAAATGTAATTACCTCCCTTTTGTGCCTTATACATTAAGAGTGGCTTCAAATGGTACGTGGCTCCTGTTCGACATAATTACTTTCCTTTGCTGCTTGCATGGTAAGAATGAGGCTGCAGAATAAAGATGACTATTTAAAGAGGGCTGCTGCCATTCCAAATTGCATAGAGAAAGTTCTGCTTATCAAAATGATTTGTTTACTCTGTAAGATCCTCACTGGAATTTTTGTTACCAGTCATCATGGACCCACAGAAGCAGGTCCAGTGCTAATCCCGTGACCACACACCTTTTAATCCTGCAAATAATTCTTAGGCATACAACTATTCGTAGGGTTATTCAGGTGATGAATGATTAGATAATCCAGTGTGTGCGCATCGACACAGTTTGCTCTTGCAGGGGTATTTGTACAACGCTATGTAGGTGTTTTTGTCTTGCTGGAAGTACTCTGGGTTCCAGGGGGGAGTGGGGTGGCTGTGCAGTGCTTGGTTACTGCTCCCTAGAGGGACTGCCCAGTATTCTGAATTTGCTTTTTGCATGTGCCCCTGTCCAGGATCCAGGCCTCCATCTGAGCAAGAGCACCGCTGGGCAGCCTGTCACTGTGGGATAAGAGGGACGGAGAAAAATATATGCTGTAAAACAGGCACAAAAATTGACAACTGGTTTGTCATCCTCATTAATGTTCTGGAGCATACATAGCTCACTCTTCTGGTGCTTTTGTTTTGCTGCAAGGCTGCGCAGGGATGGTAAAGCTAAGTGTTTCCTTGAGGCGAAGAAAGCCCAGTCCAGAGTGGAAAAGGCATAGCTCCTGCTGCTGCTTTCCTCAGTGTGGCTGTGTGCTGAGCCACACCTGAGGTGGCAGGACAGTTTGGCTGGGGCACTAACACACAGTGCCCTTGGACTGCTAGGCAAACAGCTACCCTTGTCCGTTCCCTCCACTGCACAACCTGCTCGCCTCACGAATTGAGAGACAGCGAGCCATAGCACCCACTCCCACCTCAGTGCTGACCCTGCTAATGGTATCCGTAGGAGAAATACCTCTGATAAGGCATTTAATATTTTTAATGTGTTTAACTGTAAATATCAAACATATTTACATACCTTTCATAAATTCTTATATTGAGATGTTCCAGTTTGTGACCCGTGAGCCAGATGTGGCTGTAGGATAATTCTGTCACAGTTAGGCCCTTAGCCCTGCTGAGCAGGTCCCTGAACTGGCTGAAGTCTGCTCTCCTGAAATCCAGGGTTCTCATCCTCCTTTTTGCTTTGCTCCTTCCTCTACAGATCCCGAACTCCACTATGTGTAGCTCATAAAGATACCTCCAACTGGTGTCTGGCTCAGCACTGAAAAGACTGGATCCACCTAGCTTTAAAGCAAATGGTTCAGTGAGTAGATTCAGATTAAACTTCTGCCTGGTCTGCTGTGAACCTGGATTTCATCTGATCAGGTGATCTCATCATAGTGGCTCTCGATATTATTGGTAGCACTTGTTGGCAGCAAACACCTTCCCTGTAGCCAATGCACAGCTGATGAACAGATGCATGGCTCTGTCTTTGCAAATATTGCATTAATCAGGTAGGTAAGATGAAGGAGGCTGCTGTTGACTCAAAGTGCTTTCAAATGGCAGTGTTCTGCCCAGGGCAGTCCCTGTTTACTGTGTTGCTTTTCTTGCTTCCTTCTGGCTCAACAGTGAGAGTTGCTGAGATCAAGCTGCTTTGCAGCGCCAGTGAGATGTGGAGAGCAGCATAGTGGCTTCCCCATCATAAAGGCTGTTTCAGTGAGCATTGCTTGGCAGGTTACTATAACTTCTGATGGCAGGCTGGGGCCACGTGAAGAGACATGATAGGAAATGGCTGAACCGAAGGTCTTTCGTCCAATCTGTGCTAAGCTGAATTGAATTTTGATAATTTTCATGTGTGGAGTAGGAATCTGAATGGAATTATTGTTGACAGTGTATCTAGGGGATCTTTCCCTCACTTAACTAGTAGATGCCTACAGCTGGTGCCAGGGCATGGCTTTGTACACTCAACGAGTCAGGGATTTTGAGCACGGTGTCAGTGCTGGCACTGCTGGCATGCTGACCCTTTCAGTTAAGCCTGGCTACCCTGGGAAGAGAAGTGTTGGCAGACCAAGGGATCAGGGTGACATGGATCCCAGTGTGGCTGTGTGAGCTGACTAGATAGCACGTCATAAAAGTTGAAATAGTAGTGTAGGGTGAAGAGAGATGAGGACAGTGAAAGCCTGAATGACACAGATGCAAAGAGTAGGTCTGAGCAATGAGAAAACATGAACGAAGTACATCTTAAAGCAACTTTATACTTTGTTAGCCATGGATATACTGTAGTCTGTAGCCTGACCATAGTCAAAACAGGTGGAGGGGAGCTGTGAACAGACTTGGGCATGAGAGTATGAACAGCAACATTTTCATGGGTCAGTACCTGGGTATTGGTGTCTGTGGTAGGATTTTTAAAAGAGTGTAAGGACTAGGAAATATTTGAGCAGTTTTCTTTTTGTCTTTTTTTCTATTGCCACAACTCTGGGGGTGCATGTCATTTCATGGAGCAAATATGCTTTGAATCAATACAGCTTACCTGTCTGAAAGATTAAGCTGTGGTGGTGTGAGTACCTTTAATGTGAGAGGAATTACGTCCCACACATGAGGATTTTACTCTGCTGAGACACAAAGAAGAATCACATGTCTCTGTAGGTAGATGGGTTTGGCAGTTTGAGTTATATGCAGATTATCACAAGGTAGACAACAGGAAGGACTGAGCTTTTGCTAACAGGAGCAGATACAGACCCACAGAGGACAAGTGCAAATGAATAAACAAAGAGTTGTCTGGTACCTCAAGTCAAGTGAGGATAGGGACCTGATGCAATCACATTAGTCCAGACCAAAACCTTCTCCTGGTGGTGACTTCACCCCTACCGTGAACTGCACATACTCTTCAGCAGAGTCCTGTTAGTGGTCTGCCCACACTCATATATCTTGTTTGCTTTTAGTAAATTTAGGTGAAGTCTCCAGAGCACATTTCTGCTTGTGCTGGGTCTAAATAGATTTTACAGATTCCAGTGGTGGTCTGATTGATAAAATGCTGCTGTTTCTTTCAGAGAAGGCGGTGTTGGGGGGGGAAGAAAGAGTGTGAGAGAGAGCAATCAATACAGAATCCAGGAGGGTCAGTGATACAGAGGGAAAATTAGAGGAAGAGGCAGACGCGAGTAAAAGAGGATAGGAGGGAAGATAGCAGATTTGTAGGGGGGAAAAACCTTTAGCTGAAAGCAAATTTGTTATTAACTTCATGAAAAATGACATTTTGGAATGACAGCTTGTAGATTAGTGCCAGATTCTGTGAATGGCTCTGGTCCACGGGCGTGCATATACATGCACACACAAACACGGACATACATACAAAGGTGGGGAAATAAAAATAAAATAATAATAAAAAAATAGCGTTCACATTTTCAGACTAAAAAAAAGTACTTCTTGTTTTAAATTATTATCCCTTTAAATGTTATGCAAAGATTTTAAGGGAAAGAGATTTTAGAGCAGATTATGTGACTAAATGTGAAATAGGTATTTTATTTTGCTTTGACTAAAGGATTATTGGAAATGATTTTTTTCGTGTTGAAAAAGTTGAAGAAAAAAATGTTTTGAAACAGTAACAAACGGGAACAACAACTATCAGAGAAATGTGATAACCTCAGTCTGCCTTCTGCTGGAAGTAACCTGGCTCTATCCAACCTGGTGCTGAGAGATGTCAGTGTAGCTCCCTTGGCTGTAACACAAGTAAGCTGGTTTTACCAGAGCTGATGATTGCCTGACTGTCTATGTTACCCAAACTGGTCAGAGAGAAAAGAATAGTATCCACAAAGAGTACCACCCTAAGGGCCAAGTCCTTGTCTTCTCATTCATGGTGATATTTGTTATTTAACCTGACATGGTTTTTGTTGGTTTGCTTAGTTCTGGGGTTTTTTTTGTTTGTTTGTTTGGGCTTTTGGCGGGGGGGAGTCTTTTTTGAGAAGGAAGAAACAAAGGTAGGATTCGAAGGAGGAAAGTGAAATCTGGGTTAAGGCAAACATAGGTCTGCTTGCTTGCTATTTTGGTTCCAGGAAAGCTGCTTCACAGAAACACAGTTTCTGTCTCTCAGTAGTACCTGTTGTGCTGTGTTTTGTGGTGGTATCCACAAGGATTTATTCATGTTCCCAGTGAGACTGTTATTTCCCTCATTACAAGGTGTGATATAAGGTGTGATTACAATGTGATACAAGAATACCTAATCTCCTTAATTCATATTAATTTTTTAGGCCCTTCTCTGAATTTCCTCTACCTGTAGAACACTGCACTACCCTATAGCATAGTGAAAGTTGCTGCAGATGGTAGTATAATGTATAAACTTTCACTTGTACCTGCATATCATTCCCCTATTTACCTCTAATTAGTGAGAGAAGCAGATGCTCCCTAGTCCCTTCCCTGTTCTGTCAGTACCAGCTGGCTGGACAGACCATGCTCTCATGACTCCAGGCCAAACTTCAGTTACCTCTCAAGAGTATGTAGGTGTTTGTCCCAGGCGATGCGGGAAGGGTTGGCAATGGAGAAGCAGAAGAAACAAGTGAGCTTTCTCACCACGCTGGAGTTGCTCTCGTATTCAGAGAAAGCCAGAGACTAACAATGAAACAGAAAGGAAGCAAGGGAGGGGTATGTGTGTGGGTAGTGTGTGCAAAGCTTTCTTCCAGCTCTCCACTGAGCCATGACCCGGTTTCTCCAGGAGCTGCTTGCAGTTTTCTTATTTTCGAAGCAATTTCCTGAGACAATGCTTTGCATGCCAAACAGGGTCAGCTGCTCAGATAGGAAGGGTTCGGAACTGGGCATGCACCCCCCTTTCCATCTTCTCTAGTGCCTCGACGGCTCCTTTTTTTTTCTTCTTTTCCTCCTGTTTTCCCTTTCCTTGTTCAGAATGAGGAAAGAAAATTATTTCTTACGTGCATAGAGAAAACAAGGGGAACTTTCAGGGGTATTGAATTAAATTTATTCCAGTGACTGCTAAATGCTAATTTTTTGTGGTTATTGTTATCTTGACAGAATCCAAGAAGAAGAAAAAGGAAGGCAAGAAACAAGAGAAGATGCTGGATTAACGGAGCCAACTTGGGCAATGTGAGAAAGGGACATCAGCAAACACGATCAGTTAACAGTTTCATTTATACCTAGGCATTTTATCCTAAAATTATTTATAGCTTAATGGTACCATAGAAGGAAACAAATAAACACAGAAAAAAAATCCTTTTTTTTATTACTTTAGTATTTTTGATGTATAACCCTAACAACAATTTTTAGAGGCCTGTAATAAAGGACTCCAAACTCATTTAGAAAATTATGTTTATTGTATATTGAACAATGTAGAAGTTTTTAAAGTATTTTTTTCTCAAGTCTGCCATAGATCTCAATTTGGTAATTATTCCATACAAGCAGAACCTGAACCTGTGTGGAGCTCCACTGAAGCCAGAGGTGCCCTGTGTGAACATAGGAGTCTGGCTGGATTCAATTCTATTTCAGATTGGGACCTTATATCTGGAAGAACCCAGACTTGTTTCTTAACTTCCTATTACATCTGGGTAGCTGTATAAAATTTTTGTTTAAGGAAAGCATGGGGCATTTTGTTGAGTATTTACAGGCATAGATTTTTTTTGGATGTGTGGTGAGTGTTCATTCCAAAATGCCTCCATCTCTGGGTAAAAACCAGGAGCACTCCTATCCTTGGCCATATTTTGGATGCTGGCAGTAAAAATTCTGCAATCTTTTAACAGCTGGGTATAGAAGAGTCCTAGTTTTTCACGATTTTCTAGCAATGATTTTTCCAAGTGGAATGATAGCAAAACTTTCGATTTTTTAGCATATCAGCGCTGGTGGATGGTAGCGTTCTCTGTTTACCTATAAAAGCTGAAAAATACTTTCTTTTATTTGTTTATTTTGCCAGAAGGGAGAATATCCTTTTCCCAAAAATCTAGTTAAAATTGCTGCGATTCTGCCTGACCCAACTCCCTTTTGTATCAGTGGGAATCTTCCTGTTGATTTTAATGTTAGCTGGTTCAAAAATAGTATGTCTGGTGGGAAGTAACAGAAGAAATCTGTTTGGAAACTGTTTGAGATAGTTCATATTTTTGACTAAAACAGGGACAATTTGTGGGACTTGAAACCAATAGGAATGAAATTAATTTTTTTTCTCTGTTAGTAAAGCAGAAGGGAAATATAAAACCAGTACCTTTTGCTTTCTTCCATTTTTATATAAGCAAAAAGACTTTGGAAAAGCTCAGTCAAAATAAAAATAGTTCTGTGATTTTTATTTTTTTTTAAATGGTCTGCAGGGAAAAAAAAAAGAAAAATTATGACCAGCTGGTTTTCAGTTTCTTCAATTTTACCTATTTTAAATGATAATAAGTCCTGAGAAAAGTCACAAAGTAGAAAAAAGATCTGACAAAGGGCTGGTCTGTCCACAGGTGAAGGGTTAACAAACTAAACAACCAGCAGACCAGACTTTTTAGAGGAAACATAAGGGATTTCAGTGCCCAAATTTCTTTCAAAATCATTGCTTTTAAATTCTAAATCTTAAAATTCAAGAGCAAGAAATAAGCTTTACCATTTGTGTAGGCTGCACGCTTGCCTGCTGGTCAGGAGAAATAATCTCCCTTGTACTCCTGCAGATACCCACTGGCTTCAGTAAAGCTGCAGCAAGGTGTGTTCATCTGAGTAAATCACATTGCTCTTTTGGGATTAGCTTGTAGACAAGCAGGGAGTCTTTTTCCAGACTAATTTATCACTCCCCTTTTCTATGCAAAAAAAAAAAAAAAAAAATTGCAGAGATCGCCCTCTTTTTTTTCTCACATAGAGGGCATGGCTAATCTGAACTCACAGTGAGGCAATTCCTTCTGTAGACATTCCCAAACCCTTTTGAAGCCAGCTAGCCAAGGCTGCACATAGCTCAAGATAGATTAGCTGCACAAGTATTTCCCAGACTCCTTGGGTGTGTTTTGCAGTCTGTATTGATGTCCTTGTTATTTTGACTACACTGTTACACATACCTGAGCCAGTGGTATAGCTAAAATGTCCCCAGCGTGGTGGACGTGCAATGACCAAATCCAAAATATATCATAAAGGCTCATGTTTGGGTAGTTCTGGGTGCTATTCGGTTTGTTCATGGTCTAATCAGGTCTACCAGTGCTTGTGCCTCGGCTTAAACTAATGGATTGGTAGGTCTGATTGAAAGCAAAGGGAGAAAGCAGCTTTTTCACTCACCAAAGGTTTGTCTGTCTAAACGCTGCATCAGTTCACTTAAAGTGGTTCAGCTTTGAGTGCAAACACTGTTGCACAATTGTCTTACACTGGTTAATCCAGTCCATGTTTCATAGGGAGCTGGCAGGAATTGGGAATGATGCTGAGACCTTTGACTATCCTTTAGCAAACCTTAGATGTGACTTCTGATTTCCACCTCTGTGAGTAAGAAGAAAATAAATTCCCCTGTGTTTCCTCTGACACCTTATGGCCCTTATTAACTCCCCATCTGGCTTGTTAAAGGAACATTCCTAATAGTTTTTGAAGGAGGCCAGTCAAGTTCCCATTGTTGCTATGGTGGTGCAGGGCCTCCATGGAGAAAGTTTACAGAAAACAAAGAAACAAATAAAAAAATACCATGTTAGGACCAGAGGAAAGTGCAGCACTCCTGGTAGCAAATGGTGTGAAATAGGAGAATGCTTCCTCTGTACTACTCAGTCACATATGTTTGGATCTATATTGGCAACTTATTGTTGACAGTAATTCGAGTTGTATCTATCATAGTTTATAAACAATGAAGAAAAATTTAAAAAAAACAGCAGAAAACATTCTGTGGAAACTCTGGCTGTGAAGATAATAAAAGTAATTCATGGCAGAACACAGAGGAAGGTTGAAAAGAATAGGTCAGTCAGGTCAGCTCTGAAAGGAAGTACCAGGTACCTAAAAGGAGCAGTTCCTTCACTAGTGACGTTATCAAGAAAGCAAGAGGCAAGTATCTGAACAAAACCTCTTCCCACCCCATCTTGCTCAGTTTCCACTTGAGTCATTCTGAAATTTCTCCTTATTTGCTTTCTCATCTTCTAGCCTCCCTTCTTTGGGAGGGCAAGCTTGTCTGACAGTGCTGTGGGGGCAGCTACTTCAGATGAGATATGTATTTTGCCCTCTTGGTGCTATCCTGTTACCATGGAAAATGACTTAGCATAGACGTATTGCTTAGCTAGTTTAACTGACTGAAGCTTGTTTTATGAATGTCCCTCTTGAGAAGTGGTTTCCATCTTCGTTTGCTACTGGTATAATAGGGTATGGGGAGATGATAGAAATCCCCCAAATGACTGCCTTTTTCTGAGTGCTCAGATCTCTTAGAAAAGAGAGCGGTGAGTCATTGAGCATAAGCTAAGGATGAATCTGCATCCAGACTCTGGATTCTAGCAAGTTTAAACTTAGGGGAATTTGCATATAGCTCCTTTCCCTTCCTCTAAGTAGGCTGAGCTGTGCTTCTAAGCAATTAGGCCTGTCTGTATCTTGATTCAAAACAATATTTGAGGATTGGGGCATTTTCTGACTTCGACATGTCTTCTGACAGAAGTGCCCATATTGGAAGAGAATCGTTGCTTGTCAGCCTGGCATATTTAACAGACTATTAAGTGCAGCAAAACCATAGGGCAAGGCTCCAGGAAGGGAAAACATTTGTTGTACATGCAGGTAGATACTAAGTTGTAACTTACTGATTCTCGTCTTCTATTCCATAATGACATTCTGGACTGTACTGTTTTACAAGGGAGAAAAATTAGGAGAAATGAAAAAATAATAGTTATGAAACATATCAACAGACAGTGTTGGAGGCTTTGTCAAGAAGAGACAGATAGGAAGCCAGGAGCATTTTATAAAAACTTCTTTTGCATGCTCCTTGAGTAAGGAAGGCAGGATTACTGGCTGGCACATTTGATTTTATTCTTTGCTTGATTTGTGCCTTAATGAAAACTAATCAAATGTAGAATATGAGTAAAAATACGAGAAGTAAAGTCCCACTCCAACCACAAAAGATCATGTCCAACAGGAGGCAATGTCAAAAGGAGACATTAGTATGTCTGTCTTTTCTAGTTTAGGAGTGCAAGTTATGGTGATGTTGATAGGAGAAAACATAATGTATTTCTTTAACTTTGATGTATATCCTTCACCACTTCACAGAATCACAGAATCAATCAGGTTGGAAGAGACCTCTAGGATCATCAAGTCCAACCATTGCCCTGACACCACCCTCTCAACTAGACCATGGCACTAAGTGCCATGTCCAGTCTTTTCTTAAACACATCCAGAGATGGTGACCCCACCACCTCCCTGGGCAGCCCGTTCCGATGTCTAATAACCCTTTCTGAGAAGAAATGTTTCCTAATGTCCAACCTGAACCTCCCCTGGTGAAGCTTGAGGCTATGCCCTCTTGTCCTATCGCTAGTTGCCTGGGAGAAGAGGCCAACTCCCACTCCACTACAACCTCTCTTCAGGTAGTTGTAGACTGCAATAAGGTCACTTCTGAGCCTCCTCTTCTCCAGGCTAAACAACCCCAGCTCCCTCAGCCATTCCTCATAGGTCATGCCCTCCAGACCCTTCACCAGCTTGGTCGCCCTCCTCTGGACTCGCTCCAACACCTCAACATCTTTCTTGAAGTGCGGGGCCCAGAACTGGACACAGTATTCAAGGTGTGGCCTCACCAGTGCCGAGTACAGAGGGACGATCACTTCCCTAGACCGGCTGGCTACACTATTCCTAATAAAGGCCAGGATGCCATTGGCCTTCTTGGCCACCTGGGCACACTGCTGGCTCATGTTTAGCCGGCTGTCGATCAGCACCCCCAGGTCTCTTTCTGCCAGGCCGCTTTCTAACCACTCTTCCCCCAGCCTGTAGAGCTGCATGGGGTTGTTGTGGCCGAAGTGTAAGACCCGGCACTTGTTCTTGTTGAGCCTCATGCCGTTGGTCTCGGCCCATCTATCTAATCTGTCCAGATCCCTCTGTAGGGCCTTCCTACCCTCCAGCAGTTCAACACTCCCACCCAGCTTGGTGTCATCTGCAAATTTACTGAGGGTGCACTCAATCCCTATGTCTAGATCATCTATAAAGATATTGAACAGCACCGGCCTCAGAACTGAGCCCTGGGGAACACCGCTGGTGACCGGCTGCCAGTTGGACTTTGCCCCATTCACCACCACTCTCTGGGCTCGGCCATCCAGCCAGTTTTTAACCCATTTAAGAGTCCACCCATCCAAGCCCTGGGCAGCCAGTTTGTCTAGGGGATGCTGTGGGAGACAGCCCTGCCCTCATCTACTAAGCGGGTCACTTGGTCATAGAAGGAGATCAGGTTGGTTAAGCAGGACCTGCCTTTCATGAATCCATGTTGGCTGGCCCCGATGCCCCGATTGTCCTGCATGTGCCATGTAATGGCACTCAGGATGATCTGTTCCATCACCTTGCCTGGCACCGAGGTCAGGCTGACAGGCCTGACACTTGGCACATGGCAATGGACAATTCAAGTAAAACAACAGAGCATCAGGATGAACTAAGGGGAGGTAAATGCTTATGGAGACTGTTTATGGAAACAGGCCTGTAAAACCCCTGAAACTAACCATGCTGCTAGCAGGGAGCATCTGAAGATAAACATTGTGTAGCATTCCCATTTGTTTAATGGAATCCCTTAACATATGATGAACTTTAGCTAAGTTTCTTTAGTCTAATGTCAGTGATGAGGGTGGCACAAAAGCCAACCTGACTTTCCCTCAGTCTAGGAACTGCAACAATATTAACAATATAAACCTGCCACTTTTCTAAAGCAAAGTATTTGTGAGGTACACGATTTTGACATGACACAATAGTCTTTCACATCTCCCAAATTCTTATAGGAAGGGGAAGCAGTATGTCAGTGGAGGTGGGTATCTCATATTCAATCTTTTAAAACTCTCTAGGACAGCATCTTCTGTGAACTTCTGACTCTGTTCTCTCCTTTGTGGGGGCAGATTATACCTGTTGTCTGCCTTCCCCCCACTCATCCCTAATTTTGATAGTATTAGTAGGTTTTCTGTCAATTTTGCTAAGGCACTCTACGTCTCAGCCAAACTTCTGCGGATATTGTTGATCCTTCCTCATGCTTGAGGCTGTATTCTCCATTTCTTGCTGGATTGTTGCAAAACAGCCCCAGCAAGCCCCTATCATTAGATACCTCTCATTGTGTCCTTCTAAGATTAAAAGACACAGTAGCAACTTGTTAATCAGAAGATGACAAAGAACAAGAAAATATGAGAATGAGCAAACAGATTCCCTGGATTCTTTGGAGGGTGACTTGCTGGTGAAACCTTTGTCATAGCTCAAACTGGGCAAGACTTCTGCCCTCAAACAGAAAAATACCTTAGCTAGATAAACAGTGGCAAGAAGCTGCATCCTTTCCCACTGTGTCCTCTTTTACCATCAAACTAAAGGGAAGACACATGGCTCATAGAGCTGCAGGGATAGTGGAAGACTTGCCGGAGCTAAGTAGAGCGCGGGGAGAACCTTTTGCACCCCATGGGTATTTGCATTTGGAGAAGGCCTAGGTAGTCTTGTTCATAGCAGCAGAAAACTCTGTGTGCTTTTGGATCGAAACTAAATGATGCTGAAGTCTAATCATTCTCCTAATGTTCCCTTTCTGCTACTCTTCAAAAATGGCATTCTGCCTTGTGGCCGCATCGCTCTGACCTGAGCAAGAATTAGGTATTTCAAGGAAAACATGGGAATTCAACTATATTGAACTATCATTATCTCATTGGTGGGGCTGTGCAATCCTTTTGCCCTTTCTGCAGTTTGCCATTTAAATGTGGAGTGTCTTGGGGTCCCAAATGGCTTAAAAACTCAGTAGGTGTCTCCTAGCCTTTAAATCGCTCATATTTGAGTGAGTTGCCTATGAAAAAACTGTACCTACACTTCTTATTCCTTTCTTAAAAAAACCCACAATAACAAACAAAACCCACAACAGAAATGAAAGCATGTGTCCAGTGTATGAATTTACTGATGAGATAAAACAGAGGCTCCCAAGTATTCCTATTTCAGAAGGTCATTCAAAGTTAAAGACTGTACAAAAGCTTTAGCCCTGAAATCTGTGATGTAAAGCTAGGAAAATGGATAGCCTCTGCAGGGCTGTCTTACCCATAGCCAGTTTCATTCAATTAATTACACTATTTGCATTCCCTCAGCCTAATCTACCTGGCAACAAGGCATTATTTAACTTTTCTCATTAGGTCATTCATTACACTTCCTATATGATAATTACGTAGTTCATCTACATTTTTACAGCTGAAGGAAATGGCTCTGATAATCCAGAGTGTGTTGTGGTTGCTGAAGAGATCTGAAACAGAGGCAGGCTAGTACTGCTGCAGCTTGGAGCCAGAAATCACCTAATGAGGATGTCAGCATCAGACACAGCAGCTCTCTAAATATACATGCATACATACTGCATATATATATCCATATATGGAGAAGCAAAACTATAAAAAAAGTGCATCTGTAACTCAAAATGTGTCTCACAACTAGTGCTGCCATGTTCTCAAGCTAAAGTAGATGTGAAAGAGCTTTTTGTCCTGTGTTGTTATTTACACGAGGATACAAGAGTAGTATATAGGATGAAGAGCTAGATTTCTTTCCACTCCCCAGCATATCAGTTTAAGGATAGCAAGGAAAATGCAAAACACATGCCAATGAAATGGATGATAGGAATTAGTATCAGAGGGATGTTCTCTTCTGACACACCAAGTACATGGAAAGACTTTGTTTAAAGCTTCAAAGTGAATGAACTGCGTTAGGTGTGAACACAGAAACCCAGGCAGAAAAGGGCTTTTTCTCTGCCAATATAAAGTGAGGAAGATGGGAAAAAAAGATGGAAAACAAAGTAAAACAGAAATAATCTTGATACTTGTAGTTTGGTTGTTAAACAGAAAGAAGGAATGAAAGTCAAAATAACAAATTAAAGCCTGAACGTCATGTTCAATGGATTCCTATTTCTGTATATATCTATTAAATCAGTGCTATATAGTATCTTCTCATGGGTTACTCTCTTTTTTGTGTTCCTTTTCCTTTTTTTTTTTCAGTTTGTATATTGATTTTGCAAGCTAGCAGTGTGTTACCTTTTTGATTTTTTTAAACTTGTATGAAAGCCATATATCCATATTGTAGAATGAAAGCATTAATCCTGTAACATCCCTTAATGTTTCCCTTAGCTCTGTGGGATTGTGGGAGGCTCTAGCGAATGTATATGTTTACCAATTGTATCGACATAATTTACTTGCTCTTAGTGGCGATAAAGAATTAAATAAACTAATACACAGAAGCGTTGTGTTTTCATTTGTTTGTGGAAACTGTAGGGGACTTCTGAAGTTTCTTAATTAATCTTAGTGATCTTTCTTTATTGTATTAATTTCCCATCAGCTATAGGTGTTGTTTGTCACAGAAATACTTTTCTTGGTAAATTCAGAAAAAGTTTTAATCTGTAGACAGAAATCTGCCAGAAAAGGATTCTAGCAGAAAACAGCTCTTTGGTTTGTGCATACTGAAGTCTGTCTGCCCCAAATTCCTGACAGTTATCAGCTCTGTAAAGCAGCTTGTTTCAGTATACAGTTATTTCAACCTGTATAATATTGACACAATGATGGGTTACAGATGAGGAGTTTGATTTTTTTAAAAAAAAATACTTTATCAGCTAAGCAGTGGGAAAACCTTATTCCCAGCCCTGTCTTGCTCAGCTGTGTTACTTTAAGAGTGTCTTTAATGACTGTGTGTGTTCAGTGAGAGATGATTAAGCCTCAAGAGTAGAGCAAAGAAGTTAAATTACATTAATGGAATAAATAGAATTATGGAGAAATTCAGGTAATGCTCATTGTATATTAACATTTTCTCCTTTCTTTTTGTTTTTTTTTTCATTATCCTTTTTTTCCTAAATCTACTTTCTTTTCCAAATACTTTTCCTCGTTTTGTTTCTGTGTCCAACTATTAGTTAAAATGTTAGAATAATTAATTACTCCATACAAGCCATTCCATCACTCACTGCCAAAAGAGAGAGATTCTTTACACTGTTTACAAGACTAGGAGATTTATACAGGCTTCTGAAATTGTTTGGAAGAAAGTGAAGTATTATAAGGTATGAAAACTGACAGTGCATTCTTCAAACCACTAATGGACTCAGCAACCTAAATCCTGTCATTGGAAAGGAGACCAAGTACTCACTGTTGTTTAATTACAAAAGAAAAATTTTAATTCCTTTTTAATATGCTACTTAGCAGTTAGTTACTTTTTTAGGTTACTGAGTAATAAGAGAGTTTTATGATGCTCCTGTTCTTCCATGGGAGACATTTGGTCTCATCAGTAAGCCCGAGCTGCTCGAGGATTGTCTCAAGTCATGCTTAGCTTCCCAAAGCTCCATGATGCAGGGCACACAGGTCTCTGATTATTCCTGTCCTTTCCACCTCTGTCCTCAAATGCTGACTAGGCTATAAACAGGCCTGGCAAAGAGCTTTTAGATCAACTCTTTTCTGGTGGGTTGCCTTTATGGAACAGGGTCTTAGAAGGCCATCTCTGTCTTTATGTAGCTTCTTTTTGTTATATGTGGAGTATATGAATGGAGAGAGCTTCGTGCAGAAGAGACCCGAGCTCTGCTACCACTCTGTGCTCCAAACTTCTGGGAGTGGTGGTTCATTAAGTGGGTCTGTGGATGCAAGGAGGACCACCAGTGGTGAGTGGGACGAGATGTCCATGCAAAAGTAGATACTAGTAGTGCGAAGGCCACTTTGAGAACCGTAAGACCCCAGAGCTCAATCTGTGCACTACTACAGCTGAAGTTAAAAACCTGTTTGTACTTCATCGTCCCTTAGGTCTTGCACAGGGTAGAATTGTAATTAATACTCAAATGCATGATAGTCGCACATGCACACACACAGACACACTCACTTAATCCCTTGCCTTGTAGATGACAGAACAACACTTGATTTTCACTGAGAACAGAGAATTTGCACAATCAACTGTTCACGTTCAAGATGAAGCATTCCCACAAAGTAATAATGCAACCCTTTGTCCATTGTCATCTTTTATGGTGATGTGGGAAGTCACATACACAGAGATCCTCTCTCAGTTTATCTTACTTAGCCTGTACTAATCGTCTCTGGAGAAACCCAAATGGAAGAAAAAACCCTGTAATCTTATAGTAAAACAAGTCTGTTATAAAATCTTCACTGTTTACTGAGAGCATTTCATAAGAAAGACCATTACACTTGGCTTGTGGGCAAATGAGATTTGACATTAAATATAAATATACATACACACACACAAACGTGTATACACATACACACAGAGTGTCTTTTATAGAAAGTATTTCCATCCCTTCTGGGTACCCTGAGTTATAGAAGGCTCCATTGCTATACAATCACTGTTGAAACTATTGTCTCCATTGGCAAAGAATATTTTTTATTTGTATTTTTTCAATCTCTGTTTCAATCTCAATTTCTTAGTTACACTGTAGTCCTTTTAATTTGCTTCTTCACTCCATTTCTACCACAGGAGCAAGAGATGAGCATGCATCTGAAAAGGTCAGTAACTATTTTTTGTCCTGGTCAGTAGATAAATCTTCTCAAGACCAGAACACAAGAAAGAATCCTTCTTTTTTAAAAAAAAAAAAAACACTTAGTAAAAAGATAATATATATGAAATCATAAATGTTTTCAGTTAATTGATAGCTATTTAGCAGTTGCTAAGTGTTTGTTACTGGAGGTTCTGCAGGCAGAGTAAGAGAAAAATGTAGTATCCTGGGGACAGAGGAAAGGAAAAGAGTTTTCCATAACAATGATAATTAACTTGTATACTATTGCATTTTGAAATACAGGCTGTTGTTTTCTTTTGTTTTTTACCCTGATACACAACTTCAAAAACCTACTGTTCATAGTAAAAGAGTTCTGCACCCAAGTAATTATATTTTTTTTTCTGTCTGAAAAACTTTAGTTTTTCTATTGCATTAATTCTTGTATTTCTGTTGTTACATAGCACTACAGATGCTCATGGGACTTTTAGATATTCAGCCTCAGTCGAGTGCAGTTGGTGTCACTCCAGGGTGCACAGTGTGCCTCAGTTTGACGAAGTGTCTGCCTGGGATGTGCTTGATGCAAAGGGAATCTCCAGCTGCAAGAATGGACCGACTTCCACTTTCTCCTCAAAGCATTTATGGTAGAGGTAGTGACCAAAGAGATGTAACACAGGGCGATGTTACCCCTATTGGCCTTTCTCCCTCTCTTTCTTTCTCTTTCTTTCTTTCTTTCTTTCTTTCTTTCTTTCTTTCTTTCTTTCTTTCTTTCACTCTCTGCTTGGGCTTAGGCCACATACTGCTGACCCAAACTTGGGGAGTAAGTGATTACCTGGGGAAGGAAATGTCCATGATATCTGCAATTGCATGGAACCACTGCTGTAAATAGTCTCCAGACTTCTGTGGGGCTGGGAGTTTTGGGAAGTTTTGGGAAGAAATGCTGAGGAGGAGAGGTGATTTTGGAAGGCAGGAATAGAACCCCTGATCAACACAACAAAAAACTAGGTACACATGTCAGAGAAAGACATAAAAAAGGGCCCAGACTGAGGTGCTGAAGAGTCCCGTCCCAAAAATAGGGTTACCTGGGCAGTTGATGGAACTGGCTGCAAGGAAAGAGAGAGATTTCTCCTCTTGTCTTCTGACAAGATATACTAAAGAAGATTTATGTTGAATTCAGGACCTGATTTTGGATATATTCTGAATGTGAAATGGCCCATTTTTAGCCTGCAGAAATGACTTGTGACTCATGATATAATGTATAAAGATCCTAAAGTACACAACTCTGTCCTGTAACAATTTACACAAGTGCTGTGCTTTATACGCTGCAGATAGTCCTACTGATTCAACAAGACACTTCCCAGTGCAAAAACCTGAGAAGTGGCAGGACCAGGACTGCATTTATCCTTAGCTGGCAGTGAAGTACAACATTGTTCTCTTTGCCGTTCTCCTTTGATGACAGGGGTCCATCAAGCCGCCTGCACAACTGAGTGTTGCAAAGACAAAACATACACTCCCTGTGATAAAGACTGTTTTGTAAGTAGTTGAATTTGACTTGGGCCTGTGTATCATCACTGCTACTTGCTGTCTTATCAGGAAAGCTCCCTAAATAAGCCACTGCTCCATCTACCAGCATGGGAAGAAAAAGACCAGGAAATTTTCCTTCAGTGCAGCGCGTACCCAAAAGAGTAAGTGCTCTGCAACCTTAACGTAAGGGTCACAATAAAGTAGTACAATAAACAAATAAACAAGCTCTTAGAGGAAGAAAAAACAATGGAAAAGGCAGGCACCTTTCTACTTTGTAACATTTATGCTACGGATTCCTGGAGTAGATGGATTTCATCAAGGGAGATGAAAAACACTCTAATCTTAAACCCAGAAATATACTTTATTTGCTGTTGTTATTAGTGGCAATGACAACAACAATTTAAGAGCCTTTATTGTGCTTTGTGATGTGGCTTAGTAATACACCCTCAGTTAACACCTTTGATTCAAAATCTTCTATATGTATTTTGTCAATGCTAAGTGCCCACCATCGCTGCGTGTGAGGTGGAAGGTTAATCTCAGAGGCTGTCCTTAGACTCCGTCTGTAGTCAATGGAGCATGACAAGTCTATTCAGAAGGTGATTCAGAGTAGAGGGCTAATTTAGCAAATCTGAAAGATGTCACGAAGGACCTCTTCTCTCTAGCTGTAGAAGGAGCTTAGGGAAATGAAGTGTATTAGGCTGACCTGAGTTTCACCTGGTAGTTTGCCCTCCCATTAAGATAGCAAGCTGCAACACTGAAGGCAAACACTTCAAAGGTACTTATGAATTTTAGAAGTACGGCGTCTTAACAGCTCTGATGACAGGGGCCAAAAAAAAGTAAAAGGCAAGTGGGCTAAGGCTGTGGATTGTGGCAGCGAGTGATTGGATCTGAAGCCCCAGAGTAAATCTTTCTTGTCAGAGGAGAGGACTGCCCACACAGCATGGCCCCGAGCGGGACTGGAGAGACGGAGAGCTCGCTGCCTCCTTCTTGGCCCTGACATCGCTACTGAGGCAGAGGGGAGAGAAAGTCCCTGCTTTTGTCTGCTTGTTTGCCTGAGCCGAGGGAGGGAGGGAGGGCAAGGGGCTGTGCCCCCCCGCTGGGCTGCGGGTCCTTTGTGCTACGCAGCAGGTGCGAGGGGAAGCTCCTCTCCCCGGATGAATGCACTTGTGGATGCGGATGCCCCAGCTTCTTTCATGGCCGCACTGGGAACCAGAGCGAAACCGCATTTCTCAACAGCAGGCCAGTAATTCCTGGAAACAAGCGAGCGCAGGAAGGGGCCATGGAGCGAGAATGGGGATGGTTTGGGAACAGCTCTGCAGGACCACTCCTTATCTAGCATTGCCCACTGACAGATTTAGGGCTTCAGCCCACAAGGCATTCAGCATCTCCTGAGAGACCTAAAACTGGTATCTTAACTACTTTTCTCTGTGAAAAGATGATCTGGCCAAAAAATCTCTCTAAATTCTTCAGTTGAAAGGGGCTACATAAACTTAAAAAAAAATTATCTTAGGACCCACAGGCCCCCTCTTATTCACATCCCAGTTCCTTGCTTGTTCTCTGTTTGGCACAGGCGAGCTCTTGCCAGCCCGACGCTCTTTGCCCTGCATCCATATCAGCTGCTGCAATGACAAGAGCTCTAAGCCAAATGCCTGGTGCGCGGGAGCCTCTGCCAGGACAAAACCACGTATTTAGATCTGTGCTTTCAGTGCCAGGTGGGAGGTGTGGGCGTCAAAGGAAGGAGCCCTGAGGCTGTGGCTGGCAGGCTGTGCTGTTGATCCAGGGGGCCAGCCGCTGTCAGGGAGCTTCAGAAAAACAGAATTAAACTATGAGTTAGAGCTGATGGGTTGGGGTGCTGAATTTGCCACATGCTTCCCAACACGTTTCAAGTTGGTTCTGTTTTCGCCTCAAAGCCAAATCATGTCATCTCTGAAAAGAAAGGCTGAACTTCCTTTTAAATTCATCGTATTATTTAGCTCCAATGGCTGAATTAAGGGACCCATCCCCCAGGTGTGTTGAAGCACACAGGACTATGTCCAGATAGCCATAACTCTCCCTGTGTCCCTGAGAACAGTATTCCCGGCTGGTTGGGCTCTTCTGGAGGTGTAGAGCACATTGACAGGAACACGGGGTTCGGGACCTTAAGAAGGAACTCATCCAGATGAACTGGACCCTTAACACAAAGTCCTGAGCAGCGTCCACCTTCAGAGTGGGGAGAAGCTCAGAAAAACTTCTGGGTTTACTGTTTCCCTAGATCTAACTTCTTCTGCTGACGATGTGAGGATTATAGTCACCGTATTTTTTTCTTTTTCCTGAATCACCTGCTGAAACATTGCAAGACTTTAATTAGATCCCTAAAAATACCTTTGAGGGTATAAGCCAAAACTTGGAAATCAGAACAGACTTGTGTTTTTTTATGGATCAGATGCACCTAAAGATACAAAACTTTCCCTTCGTAAGTTAAAGAAACATACTTCTCCAGCATTTTGCTTTGCAGATATCTGAGAATGGAGCTGGAAAGAATCAGACCGTTGGCTGGCAGGATCGTTGTCAACTAGTGCAAAAAAGTGCTTGAAACTTTTGAGACATGGTGGTCAAGAAGCTGAACAGAGATGATCCTTTCAATAGTATGAATGTAAAGCTCTGTAGTCAGATGATTGAGTGTGATATGGTATTTGATGTAAAGATCAGGGCTGAGTGGGACAAGAGCAGGCCACCTCAGGCAGTAATTTCCAAAGGATGTGATCAGTAATGTGTTTTGGAAAAAGCACCTGATTTTCAGCATATATAAGTTGGTCTGGCTCAATCAGCGATGGAAGAAGTTTGTTAGTAAGCATAGCGGAAGCCTTCAAACTGTGATGGGGAATATGCTGCATCCTTAAAGGCAATAGCAGGAGTTGTTACTCCTGCTATTAGTTGTTACAGGCATAGTGGTTACTTTGTGCACATGTGAGCAGGAAAGTGGAAACCAAATTACATGCACATATTTATTTAAGCAATTTTGTTATCACAATCCAAAGTGTAGAGAATGCACATGGAGCACCATAGTAACATGGTCACTGGCTTTCAGAGCTACTTTCCTCAGGGGCTACAGACCTGATGACTAGCACACCAAATAAAAGTACCTTTATAAGGTCACTGTTCCCTCAGTGAGGGACTTCCACCTGGAAAGCAACAACAACAAATCAAGGCTGCTAATAAACTTCTTATACTTTATATCCTATATAATATTCCTGCAATCTCTTGTATTCCTGCCACACTAGTCTTGGTGCTAATATTTTTGTACACAGTGCCAGAAAAACATCATTCATTTTGGCTTTGGCTTACATTCCTGTGTGATATCTGAATTTGAGCCTTCTCCTTCTCATCTGTGCAAAAGTGGCTTGGCCTCTGACATATGAAATCAACAGGTCCCACAGATCTCTTGACAGGACCCAACAGTCCAGATTTTCAGGGGGGTGGAAGATGGAAAAAGGGATAGGAAAAAGACAACACACACAAATTCCCACCAGCAACAGGTACAGCAGAAGATAACACTACCATTGCACCTGAAGACACACTTTATACATATACATGGAAAAAGAATGTGTGTAAGAATCTGAATTTTTATAATGCCAACCATGTAATTTTGGAAGTTCTAAACTGATATTCCTAGAAGTCACAGCTTTCTATTTACAAAAAAAAGGCATTGAACCTCAGCCATGTTGTGGTAACAGAGCTGGGCAATTTGTAGATGTAGTTGGTCATTTGCAGTCATTCTACCCCACTGACAGAAGGGATAACCACTATCCACACCAGAAAGTCATCTTGAATTATGTGAGGAAAGGACAAAATGGTAAATTCTGAATAAACACTGGATGAGAAAGCTGACAGATTCACAGTGAAGTGCACAAAGAAAATGAGCCAAAAGAAAACCAAACTTGCAATCTTGGTCTGCAGTTTCAAGGAGGTTTCACCTGGCAAGTTGTAGAGATTACAGGATAAGTTTTCTTCCTATTTTTATCTAGTGCTTGCAGTGCACACCCTGGTCTCCTGCCAGAGAAAGCATGTTTTCCTGGAGAAATTTGTTTTCATAGTCTTCCAGGTAGGCTTGCAAAACAGCACTCATAAAATTAGACAGACTACTGCTCAAAACAGTTAGCAGATCTGCATCAAGAGACTTTAATGGGGAAGAGAATGGATTACAGATACCTTTTGGCTTGGAACAAAAAGCTGAAACAAACTCTGCTTCCTTGGCATCATTTGTCCCTGTAAACATCTAGCAAGACTTGAGCATGCCAGGCTCATACTGTACCAACGGCTTAGGGAGTTTAGCTCACTGTTCTTTGGTGAAAGACCTCTGCTCAGATATTCTGCTCTCTGTCATAGCACATTATGCCTCTTCAAGCCACTTTCCTTCTAGTCTTCGACTCATCAGAAGAGGCTGCTCCACGAAACATATTCAACGGTCATGGGATGGAGCTAAAGGCTTATCCATACTCATTGGCTTTCTCAGTGTGAGTTCTTTAAATTAAAACCTTCCATACTCCTTTTTAACTGCTTGCTTGCTGAAAAATTTTAGAACATCTGGATTTTTTTCCATGCAACTGAAAGAAACCGTAGCCCCTGAATGAAGAGCTAACACTAGTTGCTTTTAAAAAAGCTGGTCTGGAAGATCCCTGAGCCCTGCTTCAGATAGCTTACCCCATAATGACTCTTGGCCCTCTGGGAAATGCCTGGATTTGACCTAATCCTGGATATTCCTTTACCCAACTGCAGCATCCAAGAGGCACGACACTCTGCACTCATGCTGCTATTAGTTTCCAAAAATGCCCAGTACATGCAACTACCACCTAGACCAGGAGGTCAGCTGGAAACGTACCCCAGTAGCTCCAGCCAGGGAAGCTGTCAGCTACAAGTAGGGGAAAAACATAAAACACAATGGAGGAGTGGAATGTGAGTCATCAATGTTGTTTTCATGTACACAACGTAGGAGACAAAAGTCTGGGTGAGACGGGGAGCAGCAAGAAGCGGGTTTACCCAGTACAGAGGTTAATGTCAGAGTAGTAAAAGAGCCATAGGACAACTGGGTCTTCTGTCCTACAAGCTGGCCAACGTGCTAAGACTTGTACTGTATGAGACATACTGAGATGATCTAAGACCAACTTGGTTATGGATGAATATGTATAAGCATATAAATATGCATATATATAAGGCATATATACATATATAGATTTTAATACGTAGCCTATATCTAAATATATTTTTACATAGCCTATATATGCATTTTGTAGGTTCTTTTTTTGAAAACTTTGTGTTTGCTCGAGTTGTGGGACTATTTCTGACAGGCTGTTATGACAGCTAAACATTTAAACAGGTTCAAAGAGTGGTTGGACAAATTGATAGGAAAAAAAAAATCCATTCAGGACTGCTAAATGCAAAGTTACTGCCTGTAATTTAGGAATTCACCAAGATGCAACTATTGGGTTGGCAGTATACATGAATTAGGAATTGAGAGATTGTCTTACTCGCCCTGACCTTGTTCTTTCCCCTGGTGCCACTGGACAGTGTCTGGATTGACAACTCTTAGGACAGGGCTGATGCTTGACCTCTAAAACTACTTCACATAACCATCCCCACCAGGCAAAAAAAAAAAAAAGAGCAAAATATAGCTGCTAAACCAAAGGTGTTGAGGCATAATAACCAAAAAAAAGAGAAAGAAAAAAGACCACAAAACATTTTGGCCATGTGGAGGCAGCACACAGAACTCACTGGACTTCAGCTCTTACCTGGTTGTCTGTCCTCATGTTTTCTGTAATGTTTCCAATGTTTAACTGTAAGCCATTGAGTCCCTTACTTCAACTTTATTAAACAAGTTTTCCTTCTCTGCAACAGCAATCTGGTGTCAGCGAGCGTAGTGAAACAGAGCTCAAGGAGAGCAAAGAGAGCAGACAGCCCAGAGGTACCAGTGCCCAGAGACATGTCCAGGGAGCCTGGCAGTGCATCCTGCTGCTGCAGAGCACAAAGGTGAGGGCTGCTGCCACCCTTTCACATCTTCTGCCCTACTCTCTTCTGGGCATGAAGGAGAGCCTTGCCACAGGCTTGGGTAAAGCCTGAGATGTCATGTATCAGCCCTATGTTAGTGTTTTTAAGCTGTTGTATTTATTCCCCATTCACTAGTATTTTTTCAATGAGCAAATAATTGTCAATTTTTTCTTTTGTTTCCACTCTTCTATACCTCTGTTGTTCCCAAACAGCTCTTACTTGCTGTTCTGCATGGGAGGGATTCATTATTGGAAGTTAATTGCAAGCATCTTCCTGCAGGGATTTGCTATGTGAAATCTTGTGCTGCGTTGGCTGTTTTTTAGCTGAAGATATGCAGTATGTCATGGGCTGTGTCTCTGTCCCTAAGTGAGTCTGTGAAACTATTAGAATTGCCTCACTGGCAGGAATTATAACATTTTCAAATTCAAAAATTGACATAAATGAGCTATTTATTCTGACATTTCTGCCAGCAAACCACACTGCTGGATTCTTTCCAGAAAGCAAACAGAAAAAGGGCATCTGTGCATTCAGAGTGAACCCATTTATAATCTGAATTAGCATTAGTGGAAGACATTTTACACTTGATTTACTGAGAGGTTTTGCTTTTATCTGGGGCTCCCTGACTTTTTGCTTTTGGCTAAATTTCCACTGAGCTACATGGGAGCCTGACAATCAGAAGAATTGAACCATCATGCCCTCATTTTCATCAGTTATGAAATGCTTCGTTTGAGTTCTAGTAAACTGGCAAGTTTCAGTAACAGGTGAACACCCCTGTATAGCTAGTTATTTTGCCTTCTCTGAAATATAAACTGGAAGGTTGTCTTTCTGCCTAGGGCATGAGCTTATTTTTTTTTTTTCCCCATAGTGTAGTTACAATTTGAACTTGTGCTGATTTTATAAAGTGGTGGCGTATACTCTGAATGCAAACCAGCCATTGCTGACAGGGGCTGGCATGTACTGTGACCCCATGAGCAAACAATAAAATTTTACTACTGTGTCAATATATTGCTGAAGAGAACATGAGCTTTCCAGGAAAGTGGAAAAATCCAGGTGGTTCAGTGGGACTAGTAATAAATTGAAGAATTTCTGTTCAGTCATTGCTAAAAAAAAAATAGCTGGCCTATCATGCAAGTGAATTTGATCAAAAGACACATCGTTAGCTTATAATGAAATGATATGGTCTCCACTTATTTCTGTCTTGAATACATCATTAATGATTCTTTTTTTCATTACTCTCATTCTTTACATTGTCATGTAATTTTCAAGACAGAGTGCACTCCATGAATTTATCCCCTCTCATTATCATAGCTGTGAAAACACATTTTCAGCATTTAGCCGTCTCTATCGTGTGAGATGGCCTCCTTCTGCAATCACACTGACACCAAGTCAGTCTGCTCTGATTTCGCAGGCTTCCAACCAGGAGCCCGAGGGCTGATGGGCTCTTCCAGAAAAACCATCATCTCCTCCCCACAAGGAATAGACTAGAAAAATATCATTTGCTAGGTGGACTAGACAAGATGTTTTGGTGCCAGCCAGGCCGTGCCTGTTGTGCAAGCACACAACCTTTATTTTTGTTTTCCAAAGGTGCTCTGGCACACAGTGCAGTGCTTTGCACTGCTCAGGGCGGTCTCTGTCTGGGACACCTTCATGCTTGCTTTTGTCCCTTCTGGTCCTCCCTGATCTGGCAGCACTTGTGGCCGTGCTCTTGCTGCTTTGCCACCTCCAGGAATTCCCTGTTGCACTTGCGAAGAGGTAATATGGTCCCTCCCATCCCATTTTTGCATCTGGCACAGTCTTATCCCCTGCCATCTTTACTGGAAAATCAAGTGAGGATTGAGATAGTGTTGGGGGGAAAAACATGACTGAAAGTTATTGTATTGTGCTTATAAAACCTGAGGTAAGTGAGGGCAGATCTACCTTATGATCTAAGTAAAAAAAGCACACTACCGTCCTAGGCATTTTATTTTATTCAAAGTCCTTTTCCCATCCCAATGTCATTTGATTCTGACATTTATAGCAGGAGAATAACCAAAAAGCTTTCTCTCTGTATATTCCTCCATAAACTAACATTCTCTATGGGCAGTTAGGTAGGAGACCAGACAGATTGCCCTGGAACACTAATTAATGCAGAGCATTTACTGGCATTACATCACATTAAAACCTATTACACTTCCATTACACTCGTCTACTTTACCCCTTCCTGCGTATGTGCCTGTTGAATCCAGTCCATATTTAATTTGAGAGTGGCTTAGCTAATGAGGTGGTAGAATCAGTTACTAGCCTGGCAGCAAAGCAATGAAAGCCATCCAGCAAACACTTTCTGATTTGAAAGTTTTCTCTGAAGGATAGCAAAGAAAAAATAAATGGGAGCAGTCCCTCTTCATTAACCCAGCTTCCCTTAGGAATGATCTGACCATAGTTCCCTCGTGCTGTGAATTTTCTTCTCTTTCTTCTATCTTGTGGTAGTGTGGGGTGGTTGGAAGAATAGCTACTGAGCAAAAAACAGTTGTGCAATAACTATTACAGAGTAGAGAAGAGGTTTACATCTGCACAAACTGACTCCAGAAAAATCTGCTTCAGTCAAACAATAAATATTCTGGGACCAAAGTGATGGTCCAGAAATACTCTATCATCAGTGGAATTATTCTGGAATAATTCTAGTGCTGTATCTTTGTTTCCAGCTCTGTTCACGTGATTTTTACGTAGAGGCAGAAACAGAGCTTGCAGCATTCATAGCCAAGCAATCATGAGCGGCATCGAGCAGATCTGTGTCCCACTTTCTGGAAAAGAGCACACAGTGGCAATTAAAAGTGAAGCTCAGAGGTCCCAGAAGGGAGAGGAATTAGGAATATGTTAGGGAGGAAAGGATACTTGGTGCTACCAGGGAGAGAAGAGAAATGAGCCTGGGTCCATCTGGGACAAATAGAGTAGAAGGGGTGGTGGCTCCCGTCACAGCAGATGAGCTCTGAAGGCCACACGGTGCCTCAGGTATGTGAATGAACTTGATTTGAAGAGGAGCTCCGTGTGCAGGACCAGTGGAGCGTGCATCTCCAATGCTGTCCGAGCTTGCTCGTTGAGCCATATTAAGGGCGCGAAGGATAGCAGAGCTATGGAAAGCTGCAGCGTGGACCAGTTTTGTGGTGGTTTATGCTGGCATCGCTTAATGAGAGTCAAGAGAACCGAGCAGGGTTGCAGGAGCTGAGCATATTTGGGTCAGCAAGTACTGTAGGACTTTTCTGTTATAAAGCTGTGTGTCATTAAGAAGCGAGTTTTGAAAATACTTTAAAAGTAACAAAACTAGGAAGTCTGTGTGTTGACAGCAATGCTATGAATTCCATGGACTGAGAGGAGGGAAGAAAGAGGATGGTGCAGGTGTTATTACCTCAGCAAGATTTTATTCGCTGCTTAGTGTTACTCTCATACACTTTTTTTGCCAGGCTGATGTTGGTACCTGGTTTTTTGAATGGTGACAACTGTTAGGTACAGCTGTATCTAAAATGCACAGTCAAGAGATTGGTTGATACTCTGCCTTTTAAAAAATGACAGCTGATGTTAATTGCTTGTAGCTTTCAATCATGAAGGGAAGAGCAAACAAAACCTTTTCTGCTAATAATGTTTACATGAGTCCTAAGGCAGGCTATTTTATCCTTTCCTACAGTTGAGATAGATAAAATAAACCAAACCATACTGTCCAAAGAGGGGAAGAATGAAAGAGTTTTTTACCCGAGCTTTTCCCTCCTGTTCTCCACCTCCTATTCTCTACAACAAAAAATTGCTTGAATCGTGAAAGATGGGAAATACAGCATCACAGATTACAAGGAAATGCAGCATGTCTGCTTGCTTTATCAGGAGGCAGAACTGCCTCCTAGTCACAGCTCCAGCTAGCCCTTTCAGAGCCCTGTTAACAGCAGCCTGGCTGAGCATGGCAGTTTGACAGGGCTAGGCTGATCCTTATTGTCTTGCTATTGCTTTTCATTCCAGCTGCTGTCATTCTGCTCTTTGGCTGCTTTCAGTGGCAGTGTGCAAGGGCCGCGTTTTCAACTTGGGGACCTTTTTGTAGTGAAGTTGCATGCAACTTCACAGATGAGGATTTAAATGAGTGGCAATCACAAAATTGAGAGATGGAAATTACAATCCCCACACCAGTGTGAAGTCAGCCACAAATTCAAAACATGGCAGGAAATGGTGTGAAGAGGAAAATGAGAGTCACTTCAGCACGGAGTTTAGTCCCATATATTTTTCGTGACACCAAATCTATATTTTGCTTTATAGACAAACACAACTTGCTGAGGGATGAGTGTCTTCTGTTTCTGATATAATGCTTTTAGGTCTTCAGCTCTAACATCGCACTGAATTTTTGCTTTATTTCAAAGTAAGGTGCATAGGAAGGAGCAAATATGTGTATTTGTGTGGTGCTCCTCAGTAAACTATGGTTATATTCACTTTGCGCTTTGCAAATATCATATGAATATCTGAGGCAATTTTAATCATGGTATCTGATGGACTGGCCACAGAATCATGCAGTTCTTCAGCTACACTACTGCATGGATTAATTTACTCTGTGTCTCAGTTTATAATAGGTAGACTGCTGCCAGTACCTGGACTGGGTGGTTTAGAGGTCATCTGAAGTATGTTATAGTCCATACCAGCTGTAGGCGTGCACTAAATGGTGGATGACTGAATCAGAGTTCAGTATCAGCCAAAAAAATCAGTAATAAAGGGATTTGGCAGTAGGAATAGAAAGGACAATGTGAGTTTTGGATACTGCAAAGATTTCTAAGATGCTGGAGAAACAGCAGCCACAGCTATTAGCAACAATCTAAATACAAGACTGTAGGAGTGAGAAGAGAGAAGACAGCACAGAAGCTTCTGCTATTATTAATCATGGTAGAGATGGAGCAGGGAAGACAGGGAATTCAGGATCTGGTCTGCTAGATTTGAGCACATGGGGGAACTTGGAGCTGTGACAGTCTGGGAGGGCACCCTGCCACATTGTGCCTCACACTTTACCCTTCCAAGGTTATATTTAAAACTCTAGTGGTTGCATGCACTTCCTGGGAAGCCAATGAGATTTAAAGGCAGTCTAAAAACATTCAAGCTGCCCTCAGCCCTGCCTCGGAATGGCCAGTGTGCCCAGCACATCACCAAGCAACTCAGGGAGGGTGTACAGAGGGCTTTTTAATGCAAGACATTTTAGCACAGTCCAAAGCTGCTGTCATGACACATGCCAGCAGTGATTCACTGCCTCTCAGCTGCCATGGGATTAACCCTTCTCTCATTCACTCTCTCTAATTATTGCTTCTTTTTTTTTTAAACTATCGTGTTCTCATCTTTTCCCATTTAAAACCGTCAGCTTGTCAAAAATGAGAGGAGCTGGAAAAAATTCCTCTCCTTTTCACCTTGTCTGGCTTCTTTCAAACCAAGCTATGCAAAGCTGTAGTGCAGCCTGACTGCTGAGATTTCACAGACACTGGGGGAATGGTGGTGGGAGGGAACAGGGAAATTGTTCCTGTAAGGGTTTTGCTGCAAGCTACTGCGTTCTGCAGGGGCTCTCGCAGACACCTTGGGATTGAAGGAGGGCAGCTAAAATGGAGCAGAGGGAGTCACATTCAACAGGAAAGCAATGGATGTAGGAATAGAAAAATATGATGATAAATCTTCTGTTTCATCATAAGAAAAGCTGCTGATTTAAACAGCCAGGAAAAGTGGAAACTTATATCTATAATGGTATTTGCCCCTGGAAAGGAAGCAGAGGGTCTTGAGTCATTATTTGCTATGTTTTATTTTGAGGCAGAGAACTTATTTTACAGACTGAAACTGGACTGAAGGATTACTGTGCTATGAGCAGGCCATCTGTCCATAACTGTGTTAGACATGATAACGTTCTTTTCCTCACAGCTATTAATACCATGGCTCCAGTTGGCCTGCTCCTCTGCATCGTCTGCCTGGACCTGCCTGGTAAACAGGCGGTGGAAGAGACTGCTGTATTCCTAAGACAAAAATGTTGGTTTGAGTCTAAAAACTAGCATTGCAGAGTTGGTGAAGTGAAGGGAGCTTCTCTCTTCTGCCATGCAATATGGTAGCTGGAAAGTGTGGTAGGTCAGTGTCCATCAGCAGATCTGGACCTCTTTACACTGGTGGTGTATTTCTGACATTCACTGCATGATGTCAGCACTAGACCACGACAGTGCCTTCTTCTTACTTTATCCTTTCATATCATTTAAACAATTCTTAGCAGAGAGATTTGGAGAGGCATTCCTGATCTGTTACTTTCATGTGCAGGTCTCTAGTTCCCTACCAGATGCAATATAACTGTTGGCATATTTAGGAAGAAAGATAATATTTTATGGGTTACACAAGCAGGGTGGGGAGCAGAAACATGAAAGGGAAATCAGCAGAAAGCGTTCTGCTTTTGTAAAAGTGAAGTTTCATCTTATTTGCCTCTGATTTTGACACCTGTTGTTTTTGCAGAAGGAAGCAAGTTGTAAGTAGCATTTAATAATCAGAATACACAGAGATGCAAATACTCTGTGATTATATTGTGACTTTCTTCTGCCACCATTGGAACAGCAATTGAGTTTACAGATGGAAAAATATCTCTCTCCTTGTCTTTTTTCTCAATTGTTATCTTTCCAGATGGCAGATAGGAGCCAAGTTTCTCTTTAGTGGCCATCAAGTCCTATTTCTTAATCAGAAGCTGCTGTTATTAGGCATTGGAATGAGCTACCCAGAGAAGTGGTGGAGTCACCATCCCTGGAGGTGTTTAAGAAAAGACTAGATGTGGCACTTAGTGCCATGGTCTAGTTGACACAGTGGTGTTAGGTCAAAGGTTGGACTCGATGATCACAGAGGTCTCTTCCAACCTAGTTGATTCTGTGATTCTTTCTCCTAGGTTATACCAGACTCACTGTCTTTCAGGAGGCAGGAATTCACTCAGGAACCATCTAGGTACCCAACCTTTATGTCACTAGATGAGTAGCCATCAGGGGCATTGGTTATGACACTTCATCAGCTACAGTTTTTTTCTCCTCCAGGTTTGGCTTCCCAGATGGACACCACCTTCCCTTTCTTTTACATTCAGTATGCTTGTCCCCAGGTCCTGAGCTCTGGTTTTCACTTGCCAGGAGCTCAGAGCTTCTGGAGCTGTAGGTGGCAGGACAGGACTTGTGGAAGAAACACTTCTTCCATTAGCTTTCCAGAACAAGGGACATTTCTCCTGGCAGCCGTCCAGCTCCTGTAAGCTGAATATGCCAGAAAGGTCGAGTTTCAGGCTCTTCAAAAAGCCTTTCCTCTCTTTCCATTTGAAACATTCACCTTTGAATAACAGAGCTCTAAGCTGAAAGAACAACTTATCGTACAGTGATCTGCAGCAGCATCACCCTGGGCCTCCTTTGCAGACAGTAAGGAGTAGTGGGAGGCTTTGAGTACACTGCATCTCATCCAAAAGGAGGCACTGAAAAGGTTCAGAGGACTGCTACTCTGGAAGTGCCTCTGCTTTCTCTGTTGGCTGCAGAGTGAGCCTGACGTACCTAGCTCACCTCCAGATGTCCGCATTGTAGACAGTTGCAATTAGGTGAGAGAAAAGTCAGTCTCTCTCCTAGTCTAGACACCGGTTTGTCTTTCGAGGCATTGAATATATTATGTCTGTAGTATATTCCTTAGTGCTAGCCCTGCGTTTCATACAGTCCTCGTTAATCTTTATTCAAGATCATAATCATAACCTCCTGTGGTAACCTCATAGGTCTGGAGAAGTGTAAGCCTGCGTTCAGGGAAGATCACCCTAACTGCTGCCTCATGCTGAGCTGCAGCAAAGTGGCTCCCTGCTTCTGGTACATGCCTAGGGGAGCACTGACTGGAGGCAGAGAGAGCTGAGCCTGGCTGACCAGGGCTGCTGCTCTTCAGGGAAGGGGTCAGGGGTCAATGGGAGCAGTGGCTAAAAGGAGCCTGCCGGGATCAACTTCATGGGCAGGGAGAGCAGCTGGTGCTTTGAGGAGGCATTTAGATCCAGGCATACAGTACCATGAAGATAGGAACACCAAGGAAGAGCACACTAGAGCAAACAGCTCTAGGCAGTTTATGTCTTCTTGTTCCCTTCTGCCTTGCCATTGTCTTTGATTGAGACACTCTCATCACTTTAGTTCTTAAATTGTGAGACGTCCCACAGTGCAGGTTGTCTCAATGCAGAGGAAGTGCAGTTACACAATTACAGTGGGTGCAGTGTCATTATAAAAAATTTAAAGGCACGTTCTTTGGGCATAATGGCATCATTTTGCCAATATTCTGTAACTCAATAAACAAGCAGTAGAGGACTGATTCATAGCTAGTGGAAAAAAGAATCACAATTCTCACTAATAACATTTCTCATTTCTGATTTGACAATAGCTGATGGCAGCTTTTATAGACCAACCTCTGCTGAGCACACACCTGCAAGGAAATGAACCTGTGAGTTAATGCATTGTATAGACTTAGCTCAGGAATAATTTGTACAAATTGATGATAAAAGCCAAATCAAATGAAAGCAGCCTGCTTGTGACAGCAGCTAGTGAGGGACAGGCCTAGAGGAGGTAGGTGACTTCCCCATGCACTTCAGTCAGAGTCCACAAGGTGCCCTGCTCTTCCAGCTGAGCCTAGATCCAAAACAAATGTAAGCCAACCCTTTGCAACAGCTACTTTTGGTAGTGCGTTCTCCCTTGCATGTATGATTTCTGTCTGAGTAAATGTTCCTCACTGCGAGGAAGGATTAAACAGTTTAGCACCAGGTTGAGGGAGGAGATGAAGAAATATCTTCCCTGCGAGGGAAGATACCATATGTGTGGAACGTAAGGGGCAGTGTATTCCTGGGCCCAAAGGAGATTTTCTCAGATTCTCCTTGACTCAGCATTTTAGGACAAAACATCATCTTGAGGAGAGCTACTTCTTGCCAGGGTTGCTCTTTGTGATAAAATGCTTTTGCAGTTCTGTTTCTGATGGAGGATGTGTAAGGCTCTACGCTGGTCAATGCTTTGTATTGAAGGCCAATTTTTACCATAAAAGGCTAAGTTACTGTCATGTCTCAGTCTGCGTTGAGCTTCAAAGGAAAAGCAGTCTTGATCACTTCATGCTTCTTGTTTCTCCAGGTGCTCACTGGACCTTTTAGCATAGTCTGAGTGGAGATGCTTCACAAAACATGTCTCAAGTTTGTCTCCGGTAATCAACCAAAAACAGTTCTAAGG
This sequence comes from Nyctibius grandis, assembly GCF_013368605.1. NCBI lineage: Eukaryota > Metazoa > Chordata > Aves > Nyctibiiformes > Nyctibiidae > Nyctibius > Nyctibius grandis. The sequence continues at coordinate 68,794,889 of NC_090662.1, forward strand.
AAAAAAGGTGCTTTTCCCTGGAAATCATTGCTAGGTGATTTATAACACCAGTATGTGTGAGCCTAAATCAGCTTGATTGAGAGAAGACAGTGAACTGGTTTTCTGTGTGCATCAGATCATTTGAATAGAGAAACAGTCTCAAGAAAACTGGCTGTAGCTGTTCCACTTTTGTGGATTAACTGTTTATTAGTGCAAGGAGGACTGACTATGCCACTGCTTTGAGCATGCAAATGCAGTGTGGATGTTGACGGCCCCATGCAAACAGTAAAACGTGGGAAAAGGTGCAGTGTTGTGTCACCAGAGGAACAGACAGTCCTTCCTCAGCGGTCCTTCAGAGATACAGGCTAATGTGTGAAACAAACTGCTTTTGAAGTTGTAGGAGTTGTTAAGGGATGCATGGGAGCCTCTTGGTGGTAAAACCATGTAAGTGTATCTTCTGACGGAGTTACTCTGGCACAGAATAGTCTTGCTTTGTCTAAAATTGAGTCAGGATCAACATGTTCCCAGAAAAAAATAGTCACTCACCTAGTTCTCATTCAGGCTTGAGGAACCTGTTTAATAAGTTTTTCTTCCCTCTTTCAGGAGCAAAAATGCATGAGTGTGTTTTTGGAGACATGTAAGTTCTCAATTCCATCAAAAGAAACTGCCCTCCTGTGGGTATCAAATGTTCCTTTCCCTCGCCATGACCAATCTGCAACAAAGATATGATGTGATACTGAATGCTGAAGATTTCTTGTCCTGAGGAAAGATGATATGTGAAAGGTAGGGTCAAGCAAAATGGAGATCTCTTCTAACCTAATGAAGTGCAATGCCTTGTACTAAGTGAAAATAACCTGCTTGGTACCTTTTCTGGAGAAGAAAAGAAGAGCAAATCAGGAAAACTGCTCTAAGAAAACGTTAGTCAGTGTGTAGCACAAGAGGTGGTTTGTTTTATTTTTCTTCTGTGTGCAGATTGAGCCTGGCTCCTAGAACACTCCACTTTTTCCTATATGACATCATCAGCTCTCACTCACCAGGGGAAATATTCTCCTGGTACATAAAAACGGATTCCTTACATATATGGAGGAACCTATGGCTAAAACAGTAGAGACTGAAAATTTTGTTCTCAGTTTCTACTTTGGAGGTACCTCAAGGGTATATTGTTCATTGGGGAGGATAAATTCACAGTGAAGAACTCACCTAGAATACAAATGCTATAGACAAAATAAAAATGGCAAATACTGTCCACTGTGCCAGTTCTCATCCACATTTTATTAGCTAGTTAATCTATTCTGCTCTCATTAATTCTTTTTGAGCATGTCTTTATCTCTCTTCATTTTGCACTCATCCTGAGTACGTTGTGCTGCAACAAGCAAGAACTATTCAGCAGATGTTTCTGCTTTGCGAACTCTGGCATTCCTACTTCATTGTTTCTTGACAACTAGAAATCCTGACTGGGAAGTTTCATTTTTCTCACATGAGCTTTGGGAGCACCACAGAATAACATCTAATCAGTACTAATTCCTGTAGCTTGTATTAACATTAATTACTCAACTTTGGGGACAGAAGGTACCCTTAGCAAATTTGCAGATGATGCTAAATTGGGGGGAATGCTTGACATGCTGAACAGCAGAGTTACAATCCAAAGAAACTTGAGTATTGGGCCAAGAGGAACTTCATGAAGTGCAAAGCTCTGCACCTGGGGAGGAATAACACCAGGCATAACACCAGGCATCAGTTCACACTGGGAACAGACTGTCTGAAAAGGACCTGGGAGTTACAGTGGGTGCCAAGCAGTGAGTTAGCAGTGCGCTCTCATCGCAAACAACACAAACTGCGTAGCAGGCAATGTCACGGGCAGTGTGGTCAGCAGTCCAAGGGGAGATGATAATTTGACACTGGTGAAGCTGTATTTTAAATAGTTTAAAGTTTGCAGATTCTGCAGCCCAAGAGGGAAGGGGAGAGACTAGAGAGGGTCGAGTAGAGACTAATAGGCTGATCAGGGGCCTGGAGCACAAACCTACAAGGAGAGGTTGGGGAGCTGGGCTAGCCTAGCCTGATGAAGAGGCTATTGGTCAAACTAACAGAAGTGTACAGCTACTTGGTCGGGAGCTACAGAGATGCCTGAGACAAACTCTTCTCAACAGTGGCAGATGGTATAACAAGGAGCAACAGTCACATGTTGCAGCTTTGGAGGTTCAGGTTAGACATTAGGAAAAATTTTTCCCTGGGCCGGGGGGTGGTGCAGCACTGGAACAGGTTACCCAGAGAGGTCAGGGACTCTGTCTTTGGAATTTCTCAGGACTCAGCTAGGCAAAGCAACAGCTGATCTGATCTAGAGTTGGCAACAGCCCTGCTTCTTATGGGAGGCAGGACCAGAGGCATCCAGAGATCCCTTCCAGCTAGCACTTCAATGATTGTATGAATTTGAGGGATGCAATAGCCAATTTAAAAGAATCCTATTGCAGTCAAACTTTAATTGAACAGCCTGTAGTTATGAAGTGTTGCTGAGAAGTGAACTGTATCTTCATGTACAATGGGGAAACTATTCTCCCAAATCGTGCTTCATGTGTTATAAAGCTGCAACAGAGTACATGACTCCCAGATGAGTTTAACATAGGGCGACTTTTCTTACTGGCTTGTGCCCCAGTTCTGGAAGACTTGTAGTACATGCCAACGTTTAAGTATGGACTTTGTTTTAAGCCTTTGCATCTATTTGTCATTTGATTAAAGTCCAAAAGTATGTGCATAATTCTTTGGTGAATCAAAGCATTTGCAAGTCCTTAGCTGGCTTCTGGTGGTTGTTCTATTCCTGAGGTACCTCAGCTGTGGCTAACTCTGAAGAATTAAGTCAGACAAACTGCATGTACATTTGATATAGTGCACATCTGTGTACCATATTCAGGTTGCCGGTTCACAAAATAGCATATCTGTCTTCCAAGTGAAACTTCCATGAATACACAAGCTGCTCCCATGTCCTCATAAGTGCAGTCCTTCCCAGAAGGAAACCCCCTCAGCATCTGCAGAAGCAATAACTATTTCAGCAAGAGTGTTTGCTGCCCCTTGCAAATTCCACCCAAAAACAGCTGAGGGGCATTTTTCAAAGTAAAGTAGAACGTGTAAGAAGTCCATGACACTCTTTAGTGCTTCATCAGATTCTTGCCTTGTTGCACTAAAGACAAGAATGTTATCGCTCTGGTCGACTCATTATTCATAAAACTGATTAATTTGCTGTCACACAGCCAAAGATATTTTTCCACAGTATCTTGTGTCAGTATGAGTGAAAACTGTAGAGCCTGAATTCAAAGTGTGTTTCAGGCCCATGGAAACCTTTGCTAAGGGTCTTTTTTTGAGTAACCCTGTACAAAGCTTGGGGGGAGGGCATCATGTGTTGAGATATTCTCATTTGACTGCAGCATTTGAATGATATGCATATACATAAGAGTGTATTGCTATGTGAGTTTAAACCTCTTAAAACTCAGATGCCCACTGGGAAGTTCAATGTAATTTTCAGAAGTATTTTGTGTTTCTCTTCTTGTTTTCATAATTTTTTGGATGTACTTTTCTGGTACTCCTATTCCTTGGAGATAGTGGTTATATCTAGTGTAGAACAACCCTTTGCTATATTCAAGACCCATTATGTGATGAATGCTTTCTGATGATAGGCTTGAAGGGGTTGCAAGATGTCATTTGCAGCTAAGAACAGGTAAGTTAGTGAATCTCCCATTTGATAAAGTCTTCTTATCACTAGAGAGATAAGAACTATAATAAACATTACATGCATGTAACATGAAGGGAAGTTATGGGGTACTGCTGACAGCTCTTGTCTTTTGTCTCCTTTCAAAATATAGTATGTTGAGGTTAAAAAGCTTCCTGATTTGAACTTTGGATTTAGAAATATGTAAAGTTATATGTTTTATTAACCTCAAAATCTCCCACAAATGCTGCATCCGGCATCTTGTTGTCCAGTATTATGTCTTTGGTTTCAGACATTGATATTTGGTTAGTGTAACTGAGTTTGCATTGCTGTAATACGAATTACTTCGTCCAGGAAAGGAAGAATAACAAAGTTCAAGTACTGTGACTTTTTGTTTGATCTTCACTCATGCTTTAATTTCCATACAATTCTGTATTTTAGGAAGCCAGAGACAGAATTAGTGTCAAGAAAAAACAGAAAGAAATATTTGCTTGAACATGTAAGATTCTCCAGAGTCAGCTCATTCAGCCATTATACTAAATACATTTGTACAAGATTCTTTTTGTCTCATCATTTTATCCTGAAGCTGTGATTTAGTCAAACAAAAGAACGGAAAAGTATTACATGCTAAAATGGACGTGTGTACAAAACACTCATTTGTGCCTTTTCCGAAGCTGTTACATTGTCCTGTTTTCAGCCTGCTGGACAATGTATGGGGCTCAGAGACTGTTTTGTACCTCTGCCAGCTGCCCTCTGTGCAATTATAACACTCATTCCCACCTTCTCTACTGTTACAACATAAGTGGCCCATCTGTGACAGAAGGAGTACGAAAAGAAATAACATCTGCAACAGTTGTGTGTCTCAGTAGCTACCCCTAAGAAGAACTCATGGCTGGACCCTTCAGAAAGGTTTAGATCAACATTTAAAGTAGTTGCAGTAACCCACTTCTTTAAGAGAGACACAATGTGTGTTTTGAAAAGGAGTAATTTGTGAAACAGCAAGTAAGTATTTTAAAAAAATGTTTGAGCCTAGGCTTCCATTGGATATTGCTGTTAATCTCTGCAGAGCTGCTGATCTTTTTAAAACAGTATCATCTAATTAATATAAAGCCATATGCAAGTATAATTAGGAGACTGCTACGTGAAATACAGCTTTTTTTAAACAGTCACTCATTATTGACATGAATACTTGATGCTAGATACCATTTGGTGTGTGGCTAAGCATAAAGACCCATAAGCAAGTATCCATGGTTTAGAAAGAGAGGCTGGAAGTGAGGATGATATTCAGCTCCATATTGTACATATCCACATTAGGTATCTAAAAGAGATATCTCCATGTGAGTTGGGTGCGTAACTACACATTCTAATCAGAGGAGAATCTGTGTTTTATTTAGCTCTCTTTTTGTAAATATCTAACCAACAGAAATTCCTTTAAGGTACCTGAAGTCTCATCTTTGCACTGGCAAATATGATACAGGACACAAGGGAATCCTGTGCTCTTCTGCACATAAATGAAAGTTGGGAAAGATACCATAGGATAATGGAAACAGTTCTATGGGCCTATATGTGGACAAATGAATGAGCCCTAGATCTCCAGTGACTATGTTAGGAGTTCAGACATCCAGATCACAGGTAAACACATACAGGTAGTCCTCTAGATTTCTGAATTTGAGTGGAATGAATAACCTAAGTGAATAGTCTTCACTGAAGTTGAGGGGAGGTACAAAGCCATTTTAAATACATGCCTAAAGAGACATAAAAAATTGTTCCTGCATTGTTGGACTTGTTATAGGTGAGGCTTTAATTAATAGTTATAGTGATCCAAAATCTGAACCTACCATCTGGACTAACAGTTGTGCAAGGGTAGCCCTTCTGGACAATGACATTGCTCAGAGGATCCATTCATGAAAGTCCTTAGCTTTTGTTCAGTGACTCCTTAATGGACCTCTCATATTTGGTGACTTACTAGGCTGTTCCAGCTTGTATAGGAATAAGCCTAAGTACTTATAAGGTTTCTTTGGTCTGGGTAAATTACAGTGTTCTCTTCTTTGATGTCTCTTGTAAATGGCCTGGCTATAGACTTCCTTCAGAGAAGCAAGCTCCTGGGATGCAATTATGTCCTACACCGTTGTAGACACACAAGGTTCACCAGTTGTTTGCTGTTTCCCAGAGCACAATACCTGTAGGCAGTCTGTTTAAAAGTTGGTTTTCCCAGAAACTCTGAGTATTAGAAGATTCTTACATACTAACAGTTTTCACTTCCAACTGTGTGAGAGACTCATGGACCTAGACAAAACAACGAAACATCTGAGATTCTACTCTTGCACTGTGTTCTTTGGACTTAGGCCAGATGCTTCAGGATGTCTATAATTCCTCCTATGCATGTCTTCTGTACAGCCCTTTTTTCTCCTCCCTGAGTATTCCCTAGCGTATAAAACCAAATTCCTTGTCAGCTGAAACAGGTGAATTGACTTCTGTGAGATTTTGTTCACATACCCCTAGCATTTTTAAAGCGGTGTCTGAAAAGACTTATCTGTTGGATCTCAAAGCAAATCAGTCTGCAGTCAGGAGCAGTTACTCTAAAAATATTCCTATACAGTTTTCCAGAGGTCTAAATCTCCTCATCATCACCTCCTGAACTGTTCACTCCCTTTCTCACTTGGTGTGACGGTGACATGCTGGTATTCGCAGTGCTTATTAAAATGTCAGTTGTACTCAAAGAGTTAATGAAGAAGACAACAGACTGACTTACACTGAGAAAGCATACATGAGGCACTAGGTACAATACAGTCTGTCCCTTATTCCTAATCTCTATCTGCCCTTTGAAGATTACTGTGTTAAATCTCCAGTTTAGAGAAACTTTCAGTTTTACACTGATTTCATCAAGGCAATGGCAATTTACACCATCTGAGGGCTTGGTTATGTTCAGATTTTTTAAAATAGCCCAGCAGACAAGTGTAGTGAATGTAAAGGATTATCAAATAACCCCTATTTGTGGTTCACTCTATTACAGATCTCACTGGTGTCCAAAATGCTTGTGTGGCTCTCTTTGAGGGAATAACTCTCCCATGTCAATTTCCGTTTCTTCATCCTACCTGCTGTGTTATGATTTTTTTCCAGAAAATTACCTTGCAGCAGAAGACCATAGTATCTTGGGTGAAACAGTCAATGGGCAGAAACTGCAATCTGGGCATTTTCAAGGGGAGATCAAATTTCACAGCTTGCTGTAGAAAGTACAAAGAAATTTTAGTCTGGTTGGTGCTTATCTATTTTTGCAAGTACATCACTTTGGAAAGAGACTTGCTCAGCTAACCTATAGCTATCATGGAAATGTAATTTTTCCTTCCTCCAAACCAATAACGGGCACCTGGCAAGCTTACTTGTGCACCCATGCATTCAAGTCTAGCAGTTTCCATGGAAACCCATCAAACTGTCGCACTAGTTTTCTAACATATTGCCACTTCACAAACACGGGACAAGCGGTTTTGCACAAAATTCCTGTATAATGTTATTTTTTTTCTCTCTGAAGACAATTCAGTAAGACTAAATGTTTGCAGACTGCAAGAATTGCTTCTTATTCCAACTAAAAGAGCTCATCTATATGAGAACATTCAGGCTGAGGTTTTCACAAACTCACTGAAAAATACGTTTTAGCCTATTGAATTCCCTATCTTTAGATGAGAAAAATGAAAAGTTCATTTTAAAATATAAGTATATTTATACTGTGATTTCATTAATACGCTACCTATGTCTTTGGTTCCCTTCTGGGAAGATATTTCAATTCCAAACTCAAGATGCCAGACATAGCTGCCTCTTTTGAGAGACTCCCATGCTAACTTTTAAGTTAGTTTGATAAATTTGTTCAAGGAGTTTATGAACATGATCTCTGTGAGAACAGGAGATGGGACTCAGAGATCCAAGAGGTCTTGTCTACTCTATGGCTTAAGGCCCATCTGGTAACTAAAAAAACCCCAAGGTTTCTTTGATTATGAATAATTCAGATTTCACGCTGTATCCTAACATACCCAACAAATAAGGTTTCAGAGGAGTTTCAGAATCTCAGAGGTACAGAGGAGTCTAGTACTGTCTCATCAAGACTATCCAGACGTGTAGGTTTCAGATATGGTCCAACACGTGTAGTCCTCTTAGGTTTTCCATTTGAGTAAAACTCATGGCATGTACTCTCCCCGCTGTGCAGCGCAACATCTATTTATCGTTCAGCCAGTAGCAAGGTTTTCCAGTGAACAAATATCCTGACATGACCATTTCTTGATTCACACAGTGCTCATTTTAAAAAATGATTCCTGAATCTTAGAAGCTGCCAGCTCCTATAAGTGAGGAGTATGTTATGGGACTGGTTGTCTTTTTAACAATATCAAGCCTTTTTCTGCATTTGTTTCTTCCCTATGAAGTACTATTTTATTGATATTAGCAGTTGGCCCTCATTTAAATTGGGGAAACATCAAACACTATGAATTCCTCCTGTGGAACAGCAAAAAATAGTTAACGGTACATGTGAGATGAAGCTCAAAGAAAAGGTTCAAAGAAAAGGACAATTAGTTGGCAGAAGCCATAGAATTAATGCACAGTAAAATTTTCAAGAATGTCTTATCCAGTGAATATTTGTAATGAAGATCAGATGGAGCTGGTAGCTAAAGGGGCATAAATGGGATAAATGCCCATTTATCAAGAAGCATCTTTCAGCTGAGGAAACCTGAGACTGAATAGTGCATACTATAAAAGATTGAATACACTTAATATTGGCTAGCTTAATGGAAAAGTTTGTCCATGCTATTTAGCACTGATTTAATGCTAATGTGCCCATTTAATAACAATTGATATTAAACAGTTTCCTATTTAATGCTAATTGAAAATCACTGCTCTCCACTTCCAGATAGTATTTAATATCACTTATTTCAACTAGTGACAAAAAATGCATTTTTATTTTGACCCAAAAACTTTGCAGGAAACTTAAAATACAACAAGCACAGATCAGTCAGTAGAACTCTAAAATTTAATTTAATTGTATTATTGTTAAAAAACATGACCATCAAAGCCTTTTTTTTTCCTTTTCCTTTTTTTTTTTTTTTAAATTTCTGGTTGAGCATGGGCAGAAAGTTGCTGTAATAAGGAAAGGGATTCTCGTTTGACTGCCACCTTTTCCAGATTAAAGCCTGTACTCACCTTCTGACTTTCCAGGGCAGATGCCACTAGCCTGCCAACAAAAACTGATGGCATAACCCCTTAATTTGCATTCCTTATTTGACTAGCTCTATGAATATATACTCAAAATATGCCTTGTGGGTTCCAGACTGTCTGTGAACTGTACAAAGATCCTCAGCACCCAACAGGCTCTCCCTATAGGTATCTGTGTTACTCAATGCTCAGTGCTCTAGGACCTAAGGTTCTTTTTAGATCCAGTGTCTAACTCTTTTTGGAAATTACATTCCATCTCCACTGCAGGTGTATTGCTTGTATCACATGGACTATGTGTGCAGCCAGTTCATAAATTATCTTTGTCCCTTCCCTCATGAATGTACACGCACAGAGTAAAAAGAATATGTCACACCTGAGGGTAGGTTCATAAATGAAATATTTTCATAAGCTATGTTAAGTACAGTTGCATCATTATTTACAAGTGGTCTGCCAGTCTAGCTATCTAATCTGCCACTGATGTCAGGGTCTTCTTACTGCCCTCGTTCTTGCTATGTTTCTTTGCTACCATTTTGTTCCGATTTGTGACTCCAGTTTGACACAAGGTATCATGGTTATGTTTTCTGTGCATTGTCTGACTGGTTTATTTCAAAAAGTACAATGAGTCAATTATACTATTGCCTGTTTTCTAAGTGCTGGAGAGAAGCTCTAATTGCTTTCTGTCAGTTGACTCAGGCATGGCTATTTCCTAAGTCATTTCTCTTCACCAGCAGAGTAGTCTCCCACTGAGAATACTCACTCTGTATCGTGGAAACTTGTATTTTGGTGGGTCATAATTAGTAACAGTGATGTTATTAATCTTCACTGCATTTTCTAACCTTTAAAGCAAAGAAAAGTATAATTTATAATGTTAAGGAATAAAATTATGGCCCACTCCTTCCCTGAGGGGAAATAGGTTTCCTGCACAATTCGCAATTGTTTCCCACAGTGAATATAGCCTGTAGCAGGCTTTTAAAAAGGAAGCTAATTGTAGAGGAGTGGAAGGCAGTATGGATGGCATTACTTTACTGTTTGCCTCATTGCTCTTGCACATAGAAAGTGAAGAATGAATTCAGGGATATGCTAATGGTAATGGGTCTATTTTGGATGGGAGCTAGATGCGTTCATTGTGATCACCACTGACAGATCATCCTGTTTTTGATTCTGCTGACACATAAATGTCCGTATATCTGCATCAGTCTGAGGTATTGCACACATCAAACTGTTACTCTCCCAGTGCTTGCATTGATAATTCATCTTCTGCACTAAAATTTGACAAGCATAAAATTTTGAAAAGGCCAAGTCTGGGGTCTCTTGAGATTATTTTTGACCTCAGCTTTGACAGTGAATGAAGGAAATCACTAGCTGTATGCATTTTGCGAGTCCATTAAGCAACTGAGGCCTGGCAAGTTGCAGTTATTAGTAGGATTAGTGATAGCAACCTTTCCATAGCTAATGGAAGCCATCGTTGACATTAGAGGCTTGGCAAACACAGAAGGGCTTACATCACCACCGGGGCAGAATAAATACATGCAGCGATCCATTGAGGTACTGTGTGGACAGATAGGGGCTTTCCAAACTGGAAATACTATTGTTTTGAAACCATGAGGCCATATCCTCATGGGGTCCTGGATCCCTGAGGTATTAGCATTTCTGAAGGACACTCTAAGACTTTAATGAGGTTTTCTGTATGTTCTTCTTCTTTGTGGTGACCTGAAATCTGAATTGCTTGTCTGATGACTGTGGTGTCTTATCCAGCTGGAACAGGAAAGTAATCCCCACCTGAACATGACTTTGCAAGGTCAAATTGGAAGGTTCAAGGAAATATTCCAGACCAACTTTTGCTTGAGGAGTGCCATCTCTGAAGACAACAGTAGGGAAGGAGGGGAAATCTGTGGGCTCACCCTCCTTGTGTCTTTGCTATTTGCAGAAGTGCTGTAATGGCACACCTTTCTTCAGCCAACATTTGCCTGTACAAAATGCTCTCTCTCCTCTTTCCGGTGTGGTCTCTCTGTCACTCCACCTTCATTCAAAGATTTATATTTCACCATTTCTACCAGCAATAAATTATACCTGTGGTACTGTTACTTACACTAACAGGTAACTTACTCTGAGAGGAACCAGTGTCAGTGATGGAGTTACTCATGCAGTAAAGATGTCAGAATCTACTCTTACATGTGCACCAGAACAAGAAACTACAATTAATTGAAGCTTAGGAAAAACATAAGAAGAACTGCATGTTAAGAAATGATCATGGCTGAGAGAGTTATCACTCAGAAATTAACAGCATAGATGTGGACTGGAGTCCTCTTTCCCAGTTTTACCTTTTTGATGTTAGCCTTTATGTGATAGTTGCAGAAAGAGGAGGAATGACTGTGACAGGAATACTATGAGCTTGGTATTAATAAGGAAGGAGCTCTGTGCTCTCCCCTTCTTCTGAGGGCAAGAGACAAGGAGACAGCAAAGACCACAAAAACAAGTGAGACTGCATTTTAACAGATGGAGATATTCTAGTTTAGTCCAGGAGGATTGGGGAAACTAAGGTGAAAGTTAACTGAGATGCTGAAGAAGTATATATATTGCAAAGTAGCATTGCAGATTGCTTTGTTGTTTCATATTTGTTAATGTTTCCATTTTATTACAGCCATGCTTTAAGATAAGTATCTTGTTGTTGTTCAAGTGAAGTGATAAAGCAGAGTCTGAGTAATTTGATTTGTCACTGAGAAACCTTCTGGCATAGTAGAATATTCTAAGAAGTACTTTGCTCTCCAACACTGGTCGAATAATAACTGTATGCTATTCTACCTGGCTTTCATGGGCTGATTAGAGCATCAGTGCAGCAAAGGTGCCTGTCACTTTCACTCATAGATAACAGATGCTTTATGCTTATACCTCCAAAGAGCAAACACATCAGAACTGATTGGCAAGCTTGCTAAACCCAGGTCAACAGAAAATTCATGAAGCTGCTTTTGATAATTTATAACTACTAATGTAGACTTTGACTAAATCAATATAAATATTATTTATTAATACAACCATACAGAATTTTGTGTAGTGGCTTGGTTTGGGTTTATAAGTCTTGTTGGTTTTAAGTCTTGCTTTTAGGGAACAGAGCAAGGTTCACTTTCTTTAGGATCATTTCTCTCTTTTAGGGTTTGATTTAGTCTGTTTAGTAGGGGGGATAAATCATATTCTCTACAATGAAAAAGAATATGACATGGGAAAAACAGAGCTGGAGCCAAAGCTGGTGCAGGCCCATAGACTGGTCCACTTTTTTTGCCAGAGAGTCAGAGATTTTTCACACACATTCCCATGCTGCCAAAATGCTGCCTGTATGTCCCAGCTCTGCCCATTCACCTCATCGGCCAGCAGTGCTGACTCCTCCTGCCTGCGTACCTGGCTCCAGCACAGCATTCACAATACAGAGAAATACCTCAACTGTCTCTCAGCACACGCTCTTCAGCACAGTTTTTGCATGGCTGTCTAGTAGCAGTGCATTTCCATGCCACTGCAAGACTAGGGAAAAGTAAGGAAGGAAGACAAGCAACTTCAGTCAGAGAGAATTGATTTCACTTCCAAAAGGAAACAAAAGTGAATTGGTCTCCATTAGGAAAAACTAACCTCAAGGCAATTCAGAAAGTTGCTGGAACTGCGGGCAATGTGGTCCTATTTTGTTCCCTACTCAACCTCTGTTTTGGCTGTAAAGAATGTCAGTTTATTTTTTATTTATAATTGTTTTTGAACTCACAGCCAGCTGAAATAAATGAGTTCATACTTAGAAACAGGCTATAATTTATTATGAATTGTCTTGTGTACCATGTAAGTTATCGCAATCTTAGACATGTGTGCCTTTTTAACATCTTATGGCACACAGAGTATAGTGATAAACCTTTCATATCTTCAAAGTTGTATTCTTGTTCTATGTTGTCCTAAAATCCTCTAGACTTAATCAACACTGAAGGTGGCCTATGATCTGAAGAAATGGATGAAGGAAGGCAGGAAAGAAGGACAGAGATTAACTTTCACAGTAGCAAGAGACATGATGCAAAGAAAATATCTCATTTAGGGAAGAAAAAGGGCCAGTTATGTTTACTGAGAAAAAATTATGAAATAATCAATCTCTCAGAAGGTGAAATAAAACTTCAGTCCAGTCTTGAGTTCTACTGTGACTATTTTATCCTTTGGAGGATTCCTTTAGGTAAGGGTAATCTTCTGATGACATTCAACTGTACAGGCAGCTTTGACAGTTTACCTAAAGACTATGGAAGAGTATAAGAGGAAGTTTCAGAAAATGAGGCATGTTTTGGACAGCATTGGCCTTCAGCACATTTAACATCTTAAGACGTTAAGCAGGTCCATTTGAAAACTATCTTGAGCGTATGCTGTATTTTCTCTTAGAATCATGCCTTTAGCATGATCCCTGGCTGTTTGTAGTCATTTGTAGTCCCCACTTTACTGTTTGCTAACATTTTACACTCACTTTACGTAAAGGATGACAATGGGCAAATACACCTGTGAGCTTCCAGTCATTTGTGGACATGTGGAGAGATGCCCTGTGCTGTGCCATTAAGAGTGATGTAAATGATGTTGGTGATGTAAAAAAGTTTTAAGTACATGGTGTATCACTTTAGCTCTGAGGGTTTAAAGCAATACAGCATCTGTGATGGATGATTTCATTGTCGTTAATAACAACTGTCAATGACAGTGGGAGGTGGCAGAGGGAAAGCATCAGTTTGATTTACACTTAATTGACTCTACTTGCAAAAAATTCCTGTTTCCTGTCTGAAGGGTTTCCAAACAATTACTAGTACTTTGCATTGGAGATAACCATTTTCCTCTTCTGTAAAGAGACTGCATCTTGATTCCGGGCCATCTGCTGACAGGGGCAAAGTTTTAGAGAAGCATCAGTTGTCATTTTGCTCAAAGGAAGTGAATTGCTCTGGATCCTGCATGACACTAACCTCATGCCCTCCTCAGGCAAAAATCTCATCACTCAGTTACACTTGAGCTGGAGACACTTTCTCACGGGATCTTCTGGTGAACCAGAGCTCAGTAACAATGAGTTAGTTCTATTATGTCTTTGAGGTCATATGGTGTCAATACCCTGGTGTTTGGATCACTGTCATAGGTCAATTTTTTAGTTCCTTCTGAAATAGATGGATAGAGCTGGTGTTGTGTTGTTACATTAACTTATCACATACATAAGGAATGCAAAAGTGTGTGTCTGTCCCAGACAGGAGGATCAAGGGCCACTCTAGAAACTGAAATCTTAGCTCTTTTTTATTCATAAGTCATAAACCAATTTATCTCTCACTAATTTTATAGATATTTGAAATTAAATTGGATCTTGCCTTCTGTGAACGCATCTCCTCCTTTGACTTCATTTGAGCTTCTAGTGAAGGAAAATTATGCTGAGCTTGTGACATCCATAGCAACATATTATCTTGACATCATTTGCAGGGTCAAACAAGGGTAGGTGACTTATTGCAAGAAGAATAAGCTCTTACAGGAAGCCTGTCCAGTAAGGTAAACATTCTCCTCACTTCAGGTTCCTTCAGGGGAGTGTTAACCAGCATACATATGTTATTATGAGTTCCAAGTGGTGCAAAGACTAAAGGAAAAGCAAAGGCCCTATATCGCTCTACAACACACCTCAAATAGATAGACTGGAGGTCAGGCAGATGTATCAGTTTGAGAGTTATATTTTTCAAACATTTAAAAACCAAAATAATAAATAGAAAGTATTATAGGAAAGCAATGCGTTCTGTCCTGCAGAAAGCTTATTTGGATTTTTTCTGAACTTGAAGCCATCTAATAGACTGAACACTTCAAATGACATTCCTGAGAGACAATTCTTTAAAATGTGAAGCACATTTTAAACCATGGATGTAGTTAAGCCTGGAAAAATTTCTACTGAATTGTGATGGATTCTCCATTCTTGAAAACTGTGACATTAAAAATGATCATTCTTACATAGAGGACACACTTGTCCAAACAGAAATAATTCACTCCTGAAAGTCGCATGACTTGTGTTGGGTTGGCCAGACTAGCCTGTCACAGTGGTACCCTGGGATTATTTATGGGTCTATCTGTGAGGCACTGCTTACTGAAGAAGCACTCACTTATTTTTGTTCAAGAATTTCTCATTGATTACTGGTTTTGTTTTAACTCAAATTTTCTCAGTAACCGTGCACTAAAAAGAAATTATAATTACCAATTTGTAGTGAGAAAGTGGGAAAATGTTTGTCTTCATTTCCTCATGCAGCTGTTTAGCTGCAAGCCAGAAGAGTGGATGAGAGAGCCAGAAAGCTGTAGGCAAGGGCTATCCCAGCCTGTTAGGTATATTGGGTGATGGATGCCTTTTGATGCTCACCATGCTGGAAGCTTTGGCATTTCCCATCTGAGCAAATCACAAGCACAACAACAGCACACACATCATATTTAAAGGATGAGGGAATACTTTTGCTGCTGTTTCAGCTTTGCGGGAGTGCTTTGTTCCTCTGTTCTCCAGAAAAGCAACTGCTGAGGGAAGTGAAGGCTAGGCTGCAAGCAGAGCAAGGGCTATGAGGGAAAATGCAGTGTTACGTAGTTTCAAATTCTCTTCCTGACACCAGCAACTAACTGAAATGGCGCAAAATCCGTAGTGTTGGTCCTGCTCCCTCACATGCTGCAGTTTGAGAAGAGCCATTACCCTGCAACGAGCTTTTCCCTGCTCTGGCTGTGAGCAAAGAGGCACTCAGCCCCTTTGCTGATATATGAATGCTTATGAGACTGCAGAGAAGTTTCTTGCTTTTAAAGTACTGCAAAATGCATCCAGGATGGTCTAAAATTTGGCTTTTCATGTTTGAGAGCTCAGATGGATCAATGAAATCCTTCTGTTCTTTCATATCTGTTCTTTCATATACCCCAAAGTTTTGCCTGGGCCAGTTGTCTTGAATGTTTGGAGTATTTTTGTTTGAGGAACGATCGCAGTGAAAACCTATCTATCTTCTTTGTTAATGTTAATTTATAGGCTCTTCTGACGAGAGCAATTAAACAGTTGCTATTAAAAGTGAATATATATGGCAGGAATTTATTTATACATATTCAGAAAGAGCTTGAGGATGAGCCCAGTGGAAAAATAAATACTGGCAAAGTTCTGAAATCTCAAAGTGAAAAATGCTGTGACTAAACCAATGACGCTGTTTTATGTAATGTCTCCTTTAGTGAAAAGAAAGCAGAACACATATTTACATGACATTATTTTTGCGTCCCCGAGACCTTTCTCAGGGAGCTAGAAAATTTGCTTTTGCTAGAAATTATTGTTGAGTTTGTGTTTTGTTTGTTTTTCAAATTTTCAATATTGTGGAGAAAAGCAAAAATTCAGTGTGAATATTTCCATCTCTGATGTGCTGCATCAGTAAATTAGTGGCCACATACTTCTTTTTTCTCACCCACCTACAACTTTTTCCTCCCCTCCAAAAAGTGAAGGATTTGAATTACCAAGAAATTTAAGAGAATATTTTGAGGATTCTGTTGAACAAACATCTTTTTCAGTGATTTGAACTAGACTTTAACTGAGGCACAGAAGAAGAAAGAAAGAAAGAGCAAGAAACTGTAAGAGATAAAGAACAAAAACTAGCTATCCATCCTCTATATCAGTCCAGCTTTTTTTAGAACTCTTCTAGTTTAAATTAATCTCTGCATTGACTTCAGTTTTCTGATTTCATAAATTCTCTTAATTAGTCTTAGCACAATTGTGGTACTCACTGACTGAGATCTTTTACAAGGCATTGTGGCATGTCATTACACTGAAAGTGCACTTAGCAGAGTTACTGAGGGATGCGTCACATCATCTTGAAAGACATCTGTCTGTCTCTGTCTTTGGAAGTCTACTTCCTGAAACACCTATGCTGTAGCACTGGTGAGGAAAGACTGTAACAAGTCAAAGATGCCTTTCAAATGTCATCCTTGTATCCTAATGGAGTGGTACCTGCTGATCTCCAGCTTCCGCACTGAGAAAATTCTCTAAATTGGTGGGGAATTGGCATAATTCAGAGGTGATGCAAAGAGATTGTGAAAGTGAAGATGAATTTTTGGCACATTGTATGTTTTTACCTGATAATATTCAAATAATTCCACCTTATTTTTTCCTGCATCTCTCAGGGAAGCTGAAGTTCCCTGCAGCTCTAGCAATAGGCAAGAATGAATACAATTCATTTGTCAATGTGTCACTAACCTATTTCAGAATAACCTGTAGAGTAGCTACCATGTTCCAGATTTATTTCTCTGGCGTGGCAGTGAAAGCGGTTTTATTGCAGATAAACTGACACTGGAAACAAGCTCTCTCTTTCCCTTCCAGCATCCCTATGGGCAGCTGTAGTAAGGGGAAAGCCGGGGGAGGCGCGCTCGCGGGTGCTGGGGAACGGTCCGGAGTAAGCTACAAAATCTCAATGTGAGTATGGAAGCTTCTCGTTTATTCGCAAAGAAAGCAGTGGTTATATAGACTATGCATATGTTAATCACGCGCCCCGATCGCACTTGTGATTGGTCCATAGGTTTACATATTCAGAGCCGTGACCGCCCCCACCCCCGGATGTAGTTTTGCTTCCCGCCGAAGCAGGCACCACGGGGTTCTTTGTTTTGCACCGTGCAAGGGGAGTCCAAGGTCGCTAGCTCTGGGCTTAACCGTTGCTCAAAGCCTGGGTTGCTCAGACTGCTCAGTGGCACAAGATCGTGCCCCTTCTCACTTAACCAAACCTCTACAGGCAGCAACTCTTTGCCTGCAAAAGAAACGCCAGACAGTACCATGGGAGCCTTTGAAGGACTGTGTATGACTGAAAGTTTTAGTGCACAACAAATGAACATACATAAACTATCAGATGCCACCAGATAGTCTTCTGGAAAAGTAGGCCGCAAAAAGAGATGCACACTCACACACTTACACAAGCATCAGCCTGTGTCCACATATATGCATATATACACAATATATAGGCACACGTTCACATACCCCCAAGCGCATGTAAGATGAAGCAAAGGTTTTTCTGTTCCACTGTAACCATAAAAGTACAAAAGCGTATTACTTTCTCACCTTCAGAACATAATATCCACACAGGGAAGAACAATTAGCCAAATGTTAGCCTCATACATTTATCATGTCAGTATTAGGGGCAACTTATTAACCTTGACAGAGGATTAAAAAGGGGGTTATCACATTATATTGTCTTGGCAATTCCCTAAAGAGAG
Source organism: Nyctibius grandis (assembly GCF_013368605.1). Classification (NCBI taxonomy): domain Eukaryota; kingdom Metazoa; phylum Chordata; class Aves; order Nyctibiiformes; family Nyctibiidae; genus Nyctibius; species Nyctibius grandis. Next base: position 68,812,983 of record NC_090662.1, read on the forward strand.
GGAAAGTGAGGAAGGATTTAGCAAGCCCTTTCCCAGTAGGTTCCTGTAATTTATGATCTCCAGGAGTGTAGAAGAGAGGTGGGAACAAGCTGGGACTTTTGAATCTCTTTCTTTTCTCCTGTGGCACATGCCATCCCCAAGACAAGTGTAGCTGTAATTATCTCACTTGCTTGAGGACCAGAGTTGTTTATCAGGAAAAATCTGTTTCCCATCCTTCCTGCATTTGGTGGGGAAAAAATTGCTCCTACTAGCTTCATGACATGTAGCGCACTCAATTTAAAAGAGATCTTTTATTTTTCTTTTCAAGTGCCTTCTCTGTCAGCCCCATACTTTTGAGACTATCCACAGAGTAACAGCATGGTGATTGTTTTGTAAAATCCTCTTGAAGTTTCATTAGATTTTGATGGATCCTGTAATAAGCTATGATAAATTCTTTGAGACCCACAAGTGCATTTATTTTGCTAAACTTTATTTTGCTCTCCTCTGTTACCCAGGGCTAATATTTGTTTCATGTGGCACCTTGTAAAAGTATTAGAAGACTGTGGGCATACATAGAGGGAGGTTACTGCATTTAGTTAGTGACCCTGCATGCAAAGAACAATATTCAATTTCTCGTTGATAACACCATGAAAGGAAAAAAGAAAGGTAGGGAGGAGGTGGTGGTGGTTTCAAACTTCTTCATTAAAACCTGCAGGGGAATTATCAATTATATCAGCCTCAGTGTTGACAGAGCAGATGAGTTGAAGCGTAAGCAGCCAGCCCAGCCCCTCCAGCAGTCTCTGGCTTGTACTGGGGCAGCTGAAAATGGAGAAGACTGAAATGAAGGAATTGTGGAGAGTAGTTTGAGCAGCTCACACCTTCATGGTGCTTGGCTTCAGAAAGCCATCTGCTCACAATGCTTTCCTAAGACATGCCCATGTTTCCAACGGAGAATAGTTCATGTTTATAATCTCAGTTTCTCAATTTCCCTTTCACAGGTGTACAGAGAAAATGCAAGGTGAGGCAGAATCAGGCACCATGCCTGGGATCCAGAACCTAAAATTAAACTTTTGAATCCAAGTTTCTATTCCTCTATGTTCCAATTAAGTTAGTAGTCTTGAAAAGTTATAGAGATGATAGATAGTTTTCTCCATAGTAGCTTGTACCATGCTAAGTTTTGGATTTGTGATGAAAACAGTGTTGCGAACAAAGGGACAGCATCAAGGCCTTTTCTGCTTCTCATGCTGCCCTGCCAGCGAGCAGACTAGGGGTGCACAAGAAGTTGGGAAGGGACACAGCTGGTACAGGTGACCTCAACAGACCTAAGGGATATTCCATGCCATATGATGTTGCGTTCAGCAATAAAAGCTGGGGGAAGAAGGAGGAAAGGGGATATTCAAAGTTATGGTGTTTATGTTCCTAAATAACTGGTATGCGTGATGAAGCCCTGCTTTCCTGGAAATGACTAAACATCTGCATGCCAATGGGAAGCAGTGAATGAATTCCTTATTTTGCTCTGCTTATACGTGCAACTTTTGCTTTACCTATTAAACTTTTATCTCAACCCACAAGTTTTCTCGCTTTTACCCTTCTGATTTTCTCCCCCATCCCACTGGGGGAGCGAGTGAGTGGCTGTGTGGGGCTGAGCTGCCAACTGGGATTAACACACAACCGTCCTTTTTGGTGCCCAACGTGGGGCACGACCCACGACCCTGGGATTAATAGTCCCATGCTCCCATGCCAGTAAAGTCTGTCTCTTTGGGCTTAATGTTTTTGTCTTGAAACATCATTTGTTTACAGCAGTTCAAAAGGGGCACAAAAAAGACCCTGTTTAGACATGGCAGTAAATATAGACAAGTGCAAGTTGAGCGTAAACCGGGTGAGCAGCTCCTTTTTTTCAGGAAAATGAGTCCTTGTTCTATGTGCTGAAGGAAACTGGAAGTTGGACCCTTCTCTGCCCTTGCACTGAATTAACTGGGTATCTCACCCATGATGATGTAAGGGCATGTTCTCTTCAGAGGGGTAAAACTTTTGTACCTTGGCGATTCACTATCAGTTCATTAATCAACAAAAAACTGACTTCTTATGCAAAACTGAGCTTCTAAAATTTTCATGATTGCTTAATGGAAGGGACCAAAGAAAAGCCAGCCAAAGCCTGTCGTCTATTTGGGATTCAAATATGCATACATTTCCATTCATAATTAATGCAGTGGTGCATTCTGCGTGAAGAGCAAAATCACAGGTTGTCCCTGAAATGATTTTTAGATGACTTGGAGGCACCTGGTTTTGTTCTTTGATTGTGTACTTAGGACAATAAATGGCCCAAGGGATCCTAGAGAGGACATATCTTGGATCTTTTGTGCTAACTAATTCAAAGTGAAATGTCCAACTGCTGGATTAGAAGCATTCATCACGTTAGTAATTTGTTTTAAAAAGTTTGTGCTATTTCTTTCTGCATTTTTCTTTTATTTAAAAATTCAAAGCCTCATTAGAGCAGAATAGAGAACATTATTTTAATCTTTTTCAAATTTATAGTAATAAATGTTATTCAACATATTCCTTCCATAACAGACATAACTATTTTTTTTTTTTTTTTGCGAAGATACTGCAGATTTGCCAAGATGGCACATCACACTGAATGGACTTCTGGTCAAAGTGTACATGTACATTAGCAGAGCTATCATTCAAATCTAAGTCTTTTGGTAGGTCTAATTGTAATATTTTGTGTAAGACAGTATAGGAAATAGTATATGGAAACCATAAGGAACAAGATAAAAACAGGAACAGTAATTTTGCATAAATGAGTAACAATAGAGGCAGTTCATGCCAGTTTAACTTGTTAGTATATTAGGAAGTTAGAAAACTGGGAAACTAGAGACACAGGTCAGAAGAGCTTGATCTGATCACAAAGCAGCCAGTAAACTTGTTTTATAACTTACTTAGATTAAGATAAAGCAGTATTGTAATACTTGACCACTTTATATAAGGTATATACTAAGATAACTTTATGCAAATAATTAAAATAAAAGAAAGACCATCATGGAGAAAGTGCTCTCCTCCTATTAAGACTGTGCTCATGTAGAGATTCTCACCTATTGATACTTTAAAAATACCTCTGTGACTTTAGCTCATGAATAACTTGGGCAAGATTTCTGCCCTAATAAGTTAATCTCTTCAGAAATAATCTTTACATTTGCTTTGTATAGTCCTTCATATCATATGCACTTTTCAGTGTAATTGTTGGCTGCATACCCTTTACATCTCTGTGTGATAGGATATGTATGAAATACTATTTACTTATTTAGTCATTGCATTGCAGTTTCAAACAAAAATTCTTTTTATCTCTTACAGTTGCTTGGGGTGGGTTGCTTGAACTCTCTTGATTCTCAGCTTATGTCAACATGTGAGGGTGACAGAACCTGTCTGGTTCATGTTCTCTTTTAGTCAAAACTTATTTGTTACATGTGCAAGGAAAGTGCATCATTGCCAAATGGATAACCCCATGGAGATTGACATTATATCTTGCTGTGGTGGGCTTGTGCTTGGGACAAAGCAAATTCCAGAGCAGCAGGGACCTGAACTTGGGCACTCTCCATCCTGTGCTGATCTTTGAGCACAGATCTGTCTGATTTTACTGAATATCTCAAAGAGGTCTAGCCTTTAAACCAGTGCAGAAGGAAAACAAGTAGTAAAGCTTCAGGTATTTTCTCTGAATGGAATTCCTGTTTGATATTAATCTAGTCTCACATATTCTAGTGATCAGGAGAGCATTGCTGGAGGAAATGAACTACCGCCAGGCTGGATACCACCACCCCGCCCCCGCCTCCCTTAGGTCAGTCTGGCCAATAATTTATATAATGCTTAGAAACAGCATCCAAGAGTTGCTTTAAATGGAGGGAGACCTGTACTCATATTCTTGCTAAAAATCCATCATGTTTCTCCCTCAGCAATCACTTGTTTTCTGTGAAAGCTTGAAACAAGCTCTCTGAAGTAAACGGAAGTTCTTTGGTTCACCTCAGCTGGAGATAAATCAAATGCTCTTCCAGTGCCATTCTCCACAGACATCATAGCAACTGCAAACTGGTAAGCTAGGAGCTCTGTCTGACTGTTTCCACTGTTCTGTTTCCATTTCACCTTACACAGGGCTGCTAGTATTTTACCCATATTTTGTATTTGCCCTAACTCATACACTGTTCATTATCTGCAGCATCATCAATGCCGGTTTTGGGGTTTGTTTGTAAAGTGTTGCTCAATAGAGTCGAAAGCAGTACCTCAGTAAAAATGAAAAAAAAATCTCATTTTATATTCTTATCTAGTTTTGAAGCTGAAAATCGAGTTAAAAAAGGGATGTTAAACTTGAAGGGGACACACTTTCTTTTCACCCAGAATAGTCTTCATGCTACACTTTGAAGATTTACTTCATTTGGAGATTGTCTGTCCCCCTTCCTCAAGAGCATGGATCAGAGCTGTTTGCCCTTGAAGGCTGCTTCTGGTTAACAGGAGTTGTCCTCCCACACTCTTGGTGGTGGATGAGTGAATTAAAAAACCAAAAGCACTGGAAATGTCAGAAATATGCTTTTCCTTGTGATATTTTAATGAGGTTGCAGCTTACGGTAATCAAGAAATTCCCCACTCTGGAAAAGAAAAGGGGTTTACGTTAATCTGCTGTGACACTGATTGTTTTCCTAGTGTGACATGATGTTGTGCCTGTGTAGCTGTGTGACAGCAGCTGCAGCCCGTGCCACCTCACTGCTGGGCCTGGAGGCTCAGAGGCGGATTTGTGAAATGGGTGATAGAGAGCTACTCTTATTTGACATGAGCTGTCTAGGTGTCTTTTACAGGCATTTTATTAAAGGTCCTACCTTTGACTACTGCCTCAGGGAAGGTACAACTCTCTGTGTTTTCTCTTTGCACGTGCAGTGGTTTGTGAGACCAAGAACATATTACACCTTTTAAAACATGCAATTACAGTTAATGTGAATCTTCTGTTGAAATATAGTTTTATGGGTATGTTAACTCTCTCCCTTAAACATTGCTTTCATAAAAGCTGTCTGTTTTCCCTGGGAATTTTACTGGCTTGTATTTAGAAACTTTGAAAACCAACAGGTTGGTCTTTCATTATAGTTAAAGAAGGAGAGTGTTGGGCAGTTTTGGATAGAAATTTTTTAATTGTGGGATTTTAAAAAATTTTCCCAAATATCGCCACTTTGAAATGTGGACTCTATAACTAACTAGGAATGTATTTCAATGAGAAGTGGAACTGTTTTTCCAGTAGAGACTGGGAGAGCCTGGATTAACCTGTAGTCACAACACTTGTACATATTGAACACGTTGCCTTGTTTACCCACACTATGTTTTCCCATGCAGGCATATACCCTTCTCCCTCAGGCTGTGCTCTGTGGGCCCTGGAAGTCCATTGGCTTTGGGGAGATGAATGAAAGGTAAAGGAGAGAAGAAAGCTTATTGCTAGTTGGCAAAAATGAGCTTTGTAGGAGCCTGCATTTCCAAGATAAACTTTTTGTGTGTCCATAAATCAAAAAAAGACAGAAAGTTATTGTCTTCTGAAATGGAGGGGTAATTCAGGAGCTTCAACAGCACACTAAAGGCTCCAGGGATTGCTCTCTTGATAAGATGGTGTTAGTTGTCTTGGGAGAAAAGCTGGGGTGAATAAATCCCTTGTATTCATCCAGAGCTAAATAGGAAAAACACACTGATGAGAGGAGTCCATCCAAGCGGATGAATTACAAATAATCTACTATATGTGAGTATATTGAAAAGACAAACTCCACAGGCAAACTCACATGTATAAGGTGTAGTCCTACAAGAGTGCTCATGCACATCTTTGAAAAGCTACACTTTATACAGAAGGAGTTGGGAATAGAGTTTCATAAAGTACAGGCCAAACTGAAAAGGCCCCTTTGTACACCCATGTTGCTTGGGACAGACAGTCACTTCACTAGTTCCTACCATTCTTCTGAGAAAGTTGCTCTGTATTAGGAGGCTGGAACAAGTACAAAAATACACAGCAGAAGTTGGATAGTCATTAAGAAAAACCCCACACTAAATATTAAATGCCACCCTCTGCTTCAGAAAAATAACCTGGCTTCCATTCCTGGGACAGGAATTAGCAGGGCTCATTCGGAGAGCTTTAAACTAGATTCGAAGGGGGATGGGGTGGTAGCTGGGCTTGCACCACTGGGGCAATGCTCTAGTGTTGAGGTAGACCAGGAGGCCCCCCCCATCCCCCTGGGGTGAAATCAGGGGGTGATTCTGGGACGAAATCGGTGTGCCCAGCTCGCTCCCTGAAATGCCTGTACACCAATGCACGCAGCATGGGGAATAAGCAGGAGGAGTTAGAAATCCGTGTTCGGTCGGGGGGCTATGATCTAGTGGCAATTACAGAGACTTGGTGGGACGCCTCGCATGACTGGAATGTGGTCATGGATGGCTATGTCCTGTTCAGGAAAGACAGGCCGCTAAGGAGAGGTGGTGGAGTTGCCCTTTATGTGAGTGAGCAGCTAGAATGTATTGAGTTCTGTCCAGAGGCAGATCAGGAGCGAGTTGAGAGTTTGTGGGTGCGAATTAAGGGGCAGGCTGGCAGGGGTGATACTGTTGTGGGTGTCTATTACAGGCCACCGGATCAGGATGAGGAGGGTGATGAGGCCTTCTACAGGCAGCTGAGAGCAGTCTCGCAATTACAGGGCCTGGTTGTTGTGGGGGATTTCAACTACCCTGATATTTGCTGGGAGGCCTACTCAGCCAGCCATCCCCAGTCCAGGAGGTTCCTCCAGTGCGTTGATGATAACTTTCTGATGCAAATGGTGGATAAGCCAACTAGGAGAGGAGCGCTGCTGGATCTTATCCTCACTAACAAGGAGGGTCTGGTTGAAGAGGTGAAGGTTGAGGGCAGCCTTGGTTGTAGTGACCATGAGATGGTAGAGTTCAGGATCTCATGTGGCAGGAACAGAACAGCTAGCAGAATCACAACCCTGAACTTCAGGAGGGCCAACTTTGGCCTTTTCAAGCAATTGCTAGGGGAAATCCCATGGGACAGGGTACTAGAAGGTAAGGGGGCCCAAGATAGTTGGTTAGCGTTCAAGGACTGCTTCTTCCGAGCTCAAGATCAGAGCATCCCAACAGGTAGGAAGTCAAGGAAAGGTACCAGGAGACCTGCGTGGTTGAACAGGGAACTGCTGGGCAAACTCAAGTGGAAGAAGAAGGTGTACAGATCGTGGAGGGAGGGGCTGGCCACTTGGGAGGAATATAAGTCTGTTGTCAGAGGGTGTAGGGAGGCAACTAGGAAAGCTAAGGCCTCCTTGGAATTAAACCTTGCAAGAGAGGTCAAGGACAACAGAAAGGGCTTCTTCAAATACATTGCAGGTAAAGCCAACACTAGAGGCAATGTAGGCCCACTGATGAATGAGGTGGGGGTCCTGGAGACAGAGGATAAAAAGAAGGCAGAGTTACTGAATGCCTTCTTTGCCTCTGTCTATACTGTTGGAGGCTGTCCTGAGGAGCCCTGGACCCCTGCGGCCTCAGAAGAAGTCAGGATAGAGGAGGAATCTGTCTTGGTTGATGAGGGCTGGGTCAGGGACCAATTAAGCAACCTGGACGTCCATAAATCCATGGGCCCTGATGGGATGCACCCGCGGGTGCTGAGGGAGCTGGCGGAAGTCATTGCTAGGCCACTCTCCATCATCTTTTCTAAGTCATGGGCAACAGGAGAGGTGCCTGAGGACTGGAGAAAAGCGAATGTCACTCCAGTCTTCAAAAAGGGCAGGAAGGAGGACCCGGGTAACTATAGACCAGTCAGCCTCACCTCCATCCCTGGAAAGGTGATGGAGCAACTTGTTCTTGGTGCTGTCTCTAGGCACATCAAGGATAGGGGGATCATTAGGGGTACTCAGCATGGCTTCACCAAGGGGAAGTCATGCTCAACCAACTTGATAGCGTTTTATGAGGAAGTAACCCGGTGGATAGATGATGGTAAAGCTGTGGATGTGGTCTATCTCGATTTCAGTAAAGCGTTTGACACGGTCTCCCACAGCATCCTCGCAGCTAAACTGGGGAAGTGTGGTCTGGAGGATCGGGTAGTGAGGTGGATTGTGAAGTGGCTGAAGGAAAGAAGCCAGAGAGTAGTGGTCAGCAGGACAGAGTCCAGTTGGAGGTCTGTGTCTAGCGGAGTTCCGCAAGGGTCGGTTCTGGGACCAGTTCTATTCAATATATTCATTAATGACTTGGATGAGGGATTAGAGTGCGCTGTCAGCAAGTTCGCTGATGACACAAAACTGGGAGGAGTGGCTGATGTGCCGGAAGGCTGCGCAGCCATTCAGAGAGACCTGGACAGGCTGGAGAGTTGGGCGGGGAGAAATTTAATGAAATATAACAAGAGCAAGCGTAGAGTCCTGCATCTGGGCAAGAACAACCCCATGTACCAGTACAAGTTGGGGACAGACCTGTTGGAGAGCAGCGTAGGGGAAAGGGACCTGGGGGTCCTAGTGGACAACAGGATGACCATGAGCCAGCAGTGTGCCCTTGTGGCCAAGAAGGCCAATGGCATCCTGGGGTGTATTAGAAGGGGTGTGGTCAGCAGGTCGAGAGAGGTTCTCCTCCCCCTCTACTCTGCCCTGGTGAGGCCGCATCTGGAGTATTGTGTCCAGTTCTGGGCCCCTCAGTTCAAGAAGGACAGGGAACTGCTAGAGAGAGTCCAGCGCAGAGCCACGAAGATGATTAAGGGAGTGGAACATCTCCCTTATGAGGAGAGGCTGAGGGAGCTGGGTCTCTTTAGCTTAGAGAAGAGGAGACTGAGGGGTGACCTCATTAATGTTTATAAATATGTAAAGGGCAAGTGTCAAGAGGATGGAGCCAGGCTCTTCTCAGTGACATCCCTTGACAGGACAAGGGGCAATGGGTGCAAGCTGGAGCACAGGAGGTTCCACTTAAATTTGAGGAAAAACTTCTTTAGTGTAAGGGTGACTGAACACTGGAACAGGCTGCCCAGAGAGGTTGTGGAGTCTCCTTCTCTGGAGACATTCAAAACCCGCCTGGACGCGTTCCTGTGTGATATGGTCTAGGCAATCCTGCCCCGGCAGGGGGATTGGACTAGATGATCTTTCGAGGTCCCTTCCAATCCCTAACATTCTGTGATTCTGTGATTCTGTGATTCTGTGATTCCATGTATTCTTGGGCATGCAACAATTCAACTGAACAGTACCTTTACCTGGAAGGGTTGTGCAGTACCTAGTTAAGTTGTGAAGCTGGGTGCCTTTAGGCACACTTTTTTTCTGTCTCTCTTTCTCTTTGACTCAGGTCCAGTAATTATATCTGTATTTTGGGAAAACACAGGCAGATTCCCACACTGATGTATAAAATCTCCCATCTGGACTGCTTTTTATTTCTTGTCACAGAGAGAGGGAGAAGGGCATGATTAGCTTTTAAAACTGATTGCCTGTATGAGGGACTGAAGCGGCAGGAGGAATGAATGATATTAATGCCAATTTACAGAGTGAGAGAGGACTCTAGAAAGTGTGGGATGCTCCACATTTCTCAGAGGCCTGGTTTTCCTGGATGGGAAAGATAGTTGGTAGGTGATTAAGAACTAGAAATCTTTTCACTGCAGTCTTCAGAGTTGCCTGTCTATATGCAAGTAAGGGAAAATCTCCCTAGCATTCCTGTTTTCATCTCTTTGTCCTGATCCCTTTCCCTTTGCTCAGTTCCCTCAGTCACATAAGCTGTGGAAATCTTGTCTCCAGCTGGAAGGATGAGATGTATGGAAACTTTCCAAAGCTGTATATTGATGACAGCATAGGGGGCTCAGTTGAACAACAAGCATCTTTTTTAATACAGCTAAATGCAAGGTTATTCATCTAGGAATGAAAATTGTAAGCCATATTTATGTAAGATGAAGGCTGTGTTTTAAAAAGCATGATTGAAATAAAGGACTGAAGGATCAGAGTGGATAATCATTGCAACATGAGCTCTAAGGATGATGTAGTAGCAAGATAAGAGTCCATGAAGTCTTTGGTCATGTAAATAACAATCAATCAGAAGTAGAGGTGCTGTTACCACTATATGTAGCAAGACTGTATACATCTTTTATATTTAAACCAATATTATCTGAAAAGCAGGAATTTTGTTTCTCAGGGTGTTTCAAGGCATGGTCATTGTTTTTAGCACTGAAAACTGGAATTATTTTATTTTCATTGTGTGAGAGCTAGAGAACACAAAAGAAGTCAAGCTAGCCTGTGATAAGTAGTGGTACCACTCCGCTGGCCACTCGTGGAATTAAACTCAAGTGGCTGGATTGAGTGCCCCATGGGGTGCCTTGGATCTTGGGTACATCTTGGCACCTGGCGCATTTGAGCCTCTTTGACAGTCCCAAGCCACAGCTGCCTCCTTTCCCTGCCACTGCAGAGCTCCCATCACGCGGGAGTGCTGCAGCAGGGCCTGGGTGTGTTTGCCCTTTTGGATAGTCCCTCAGAAGGACATCCAGGATGGTGGTGCTTCCTACCAGGTTGTAGCTCAAGCTTTGCGGGTCTCTGCTTTGCTGAGTTTGGATGAGGAATTTGAACCTGAGAGTTTCATGCCAGGAGTGGTGCCAGGAGAGGTCTTTCACAACACATTATGAACTACTATTTTCTCAGTTTGGGTCCACTGAGCTTCCCTGAGTACAAAAACTGCAGTAACTCCAACTGGAAACAATGTAGAGCACTGCTCTCTTAGTGATTAGGTCAATCCCTTGGATTAGGGGAGTTAAAGAGTCAAGATCCCTGTTTTGAACTGGGATGACTTGAACATGTGTCAGCCACGTCCCTGAAAAATATTTTCATTGTTGGTCTAATTCTGAGGCAGTTCAGAAATCTCCTGTAAATCAATATGTTTCCGTGGAAAGCTTTGGCTTTCATTGAGAATAGGTGTTTCAAATAAAACAGTGTTCACAATCAGCTCTATTTCATATTTTAAAAAGCATATTGGCAAACTGAAGTGTCTCAGAAAGAGCTACAAGAAATACTGAAGTTCTGGAAAATTTTCTTTACTACAAAATGTCATGACATTCATTCTTTTTAGTTTATCTTTAAAGGTAAACGGTGCCTGTTCACAGTAGATAAGTGCCTATAAGAGGAACAGATTTACTAGGAGACAACATTTTAACCTTCTGAAGGCATAAAAAAACTGCAAAAAGGCTCTCATGGCTGGGAGTTGAAGCTACTCAAATTCAGAACAGAAATCAATGGCAAATGTTTAAGATAAGAATAATCAATCACTGAAGCAGCTTTTAGAGAAATGGATTATATCTGCCAGCAACTGCTGTCATTAAACCAGGATTATTTTAAAACTGTCTCAAGATCCACCAGAAAGTTTTTCTATAAAATAAGTTTTAATGCAAGTGGGATTTCTGAACTTGCTGTAGGAATCACTTGATGGTATACCATGGTCTTATCCCATGGTCTTATGCCGAAGGTTAAACTGGGTGATCATATTAACCTTTTCTAGATAAAGTTTTGCAATTACGTTTTCTGTCTCCTAAGTTACTGTGAATTATAATAATAAAAAATATTAGGTCAAACAAAATGATTTCTCACTAGACATCCTCTCAAGATCTATTTAAATGAAACAAAGCTTGTTTTTCCTTTCCTTTCCTTATTTTTTCCACTTACTAAAATACAATTTCAGTGATTTTTCAAAAATATTGTTTTCTTTTGACATTTTCCTGAAAATATTTCAATTATTCATTCTAAAACTTCATCTTTCTTCTTTCCCAGGTATAATTTTTGAGAAAATTTAGACAAATAGCTTTGCTAGACTCAAATATGTATTTTTCATTCCAGCACGGAAAGAGTCTGTATCTTGTCATCTGAGTGTAAATGACAGAATTTTGAAAAAAGAATCTGAACTCTCTCTCTGGTACTGAAGGGCACGGAGGCCCTGGGCTTACATGTCAGCTTTCTTCCCTGAAGATTTGCTAAGTAGCAGTCAGTTCTAGAAAGATGACAGAAAAAACGTGTAGATACTTGTTTATATGGATGTTCACCAGTTATAGTTAATAAAAAGTAACAAATTGCCATGATAAATGCAGATAAATAGATGACTTAGGCAAACTAGTATCAGACCACCTCACTGCTGAATAGGGTTATAGCTGGCTACAAGAAAAGACTAATGCTGAATCTCACCAGTATCAGCGATGATTCCTGCACAGGAAATAGACTGTCTTTTCACTGAGATTTTATAGGACAGTTCCAAAGGGTATGCAGAGAGGTACCCATGCAACTTTCCCCAGAGATGAAAAAGAAAGGTTATGATACGATTTTAACCATAAATGTATGATGATTTGTTTTCAAAACATCCTCTTCTTTGTTTTCTATTAAGCATTACAAAGATGAGGAAAGCTCCCAGGAATATGGAAAGGTGGTGTACCTGAAAACACAAGAAGGCATTCTGGAATGTCATCCCTCATGCTTTCTTACTGTGTGGTGAATCTAACGCACTATTAAAAATACATTTCTTTTGAACATTCCCTCATTTAGTGTAAAATGAGAAGTTTGCAAATGGATTCAGTTTCAAAGAAGGTTCAGTACTCACTTTGGATTATCTGAGTCTCTGCCTGAACTGGTGTTTTATTTCTAAAATAAATAGTGCCATCTAAGAAATGTCTCTGCTGGAAGACTGCAGTAATCACCTAATCTCATTATTTTCAAAAATTTGCATGCTGTGACTTCGGAAGAGAAAAACCATTCAGAATCCACCTCCATTTGGTTTGGCATCCCATTTCAGATAGCCCTAAAGATGAACAGGGGTCTCATAACCCCTGAAACTTAGTTTTCAAGGAAGATTGCTGCCTACGTGGAAGCAAGATCATGTTAAAATGCAGCTTCTTGCACAGTGAGAGCATCACCAATGGCATCTCCATGACTTCAGAAGCCTATGCCCCTCAGCACAAGGCAAAGGATTGCTACTAGGTCTTTCCCCAAGATGAAAGCTGAGGGATGGGAGGAGAGGAAAGAGGAGGGGTAGCAGGGCTGGGAAGGGTTGGGTGAGATCAAGAGCTTAATTTTATATTCAAAAAAATAGTGCTGAGTGATGAAACATGAGTTGATTTGTCATCTCAGCTACCATGAGGACTGTTTCTGTGTGTAATTCTTATTAGCCTACTTTGTGTTTGTGGTCAGCTGGCAAATCAGGTTACAGAGCTGCATATGAAACATCCTTCTTCTAGGACAGGAGAGAAGAAAACACTTTGGATCCTGGTTTGAAGAGCCTGAAGCATTGGACTTGTGGCAGAGCATCCTGGGCGACAGCCTGGGGTCCCCAGCTGGGAGAGCTGCCTCTGAAACTCCTCCACGGGAATGATTTATCATTGCAATGCATTTCCCTCTGATTAAACAGCAGGCAACAATCACCTCCAGCTGCAGACACATTTGTAGTGATAAATGTGTCATGAGGAATATACTGCCTTCTCGGAGCACTGAAAGAAAGTGTTAACTTTTTTCTAGGCTAATGCTGTAGTTACTCTGTTGGGTTTGAATTGCTCCCAATATATGTCATGGATAGGAATGGACCTTCTGGGATGTGTTCAGATGCAGACCTTCAAAACGTCCATCCATCTACCTCATTAATAAACTCAGAGCCACATAGGGAGCTGGGCACTGCAATGCCAGACCTTTTGGTATGCTTCCCTTCAATGACAGGGCCCTGAAAAGCTCCCTTTGTAAGGAGCTGAGTGCCTTGGAGAGGAAGGCCTGAAAGCTGGCTGCTTTTTTTGGTTAACTGGAGGCAGTGAGGAAAAAAAAGAGGGCTTAATAAAACTGAACACTTTCTTCTGCTTTGTATTGCTAGATGCAACTTTGCCCCAGCTTGCTGCCTGTTTCTCAGACTTGAAGCAATATTTTTGTGGCCCAGGAATGCTTGCCTAGCACTGGAAAACATTGGTTCACATCCCTGTCTGCCATATCCAAGAAGATTCAAGCATCCATCTTCCATTCCAATCTATAAAAGCAACAAACTGATCCAGCTAAAACTCTTCTGCTTATCAGGCTAAACAAAGTGACCACCTAACCTTGTAGTTGGAGCACTGACAAACAATGGGAAAAGTCAGTGCTGGTAGTTGGCCACCTAATATCTGGCATCCACAGGTATCTGCTGCCCCAGCTGAGTATCCTAACTCCAAGTATCCAGTGGGTAAGGAGTCATTCTTTTGCTGTGTACTAATTTAAGTAGTTTTTGAAAAGTAGGAAAAGTTCAGCCAGGAGATATGAGGAGACACTGCTGACAGCCTGGTCTCACTACCAGTGTGGAGCATGGCTGGGAGACACCATCCTGAATTGCTTTGGGGGCGTGGGAGCCCAGGCTGGCATGCTCTGCCCAAGTGCCGTGGCCATGGGGAGGACTGCCAAAGGTGGGTTGTGCTGCCCAGTTGGTAGTGTGGGCAGCAGAGCCCAGCTGACAGGTTTGGTCCAAGAACATCTATTGCCTCAGGCCAGACAGGCAGAAGAATATTTGTTTATGAGTTTTGAATCCCAGCAGAGCTTGGGGATGAACAGAGCGCCTCCTTGGTCAGCACTCAGCAGGCAGAGGCAGCTCTAGAAATGCAGCTGCAAGTATTTAGGCACTAGGGATGTTTTACCAGTCCTCTATTCAGTCCTCTACTTGCGGTCCTACTACTGCACAGGGAGCCTGCACCCAATACTTGCGTACTCAAAGTCCTTGCTCAGCTACCATGTAAGTTCTTCTTAGCTCCTTTAAGCAGATTATTTTTCTCTGTCATTTTGTATGGCTGCTTCCTTGTCCTTATAGCAAAAATTGTGGGTATGTTGGGTATATTTTGTTGTCTTCCTGTATTATAATTCTTGCTGAAACTTCTGGACTATTTGTTTATTATTTCAGAAGTGTGGGCACAGGGAAAACGAGACCTGTTCACTAGTGCTGACTTCTGCTGAAGATGCTTATTCACTTTTTCCCCTTGCTGTGGACTAAGGACCTGAAGTCAATCACCTTTCCCTTCTCCTTTGCCATTACAGTCTTACTATGAGAAATGTGATAAAGCCAGGATGGAAGTTGCTTTACACAACAGAACATAGCTAGGACTACTTAAAAGTAATTTTTTATTACTAAGAAAAACAACCAAGAAAAGAAACCTTGTCTTGCTTTTTCCTGAACATAAAGGTTACATCTATCTAGCTCTTTTTTGCACTGGTCTTAAGATCAGGTGAATTTGCACTGTGTTTTGGTACCCTTGCTTTTTTCACATACACCAACAGTAAGCTGTTAAATCAAGCAGTGAAAATGGGATACTACACATTTCCTCATACCTCCCTTGGAAGGCGCACAACATTTTGGGGCTTTTTGGCCAGCAAACAGGGTTTGCTCCTTACTGTGAGCCAGCTGTAGATAATTTTTTTTGTGTGTGTTTTGTTCTCCATGCTCCTTTCAGGCTGTTGTAGTTTTCTCTCTCACTCTTGAAGACCACACAGCAGTCAATCCAGGTTGCTAAACAAGCAGGGACCTGGGGAGCTGATGGCTCTGTGCAGGACCACCCCTCCCGCACCAGACAGTACCCGCGAGGGGCTCTGTGACCCTGCTGAAACCTCCTGATTAAGACACAACAGCGTCTGACATCTAATTGCTTTGTGTGGGAGTTTTCAATGAAACATCCTGAGTGTAATAGCTTTTGCAATTGATGGCACTTCTTAGAGCCCTTCTTGTTATTTAATTGATTCCATACTGGTACTTACTAAGAAAAATGCTGTTTGTGGGTGCTTGAGCTGTTTATTATCCATTAATAATCACGTGGGTGGACAGCTGTATTGTGCTGATCAATACACAGAGCTGCGCTCCTGAAACGGAGGGGTGAGGGGAATTTGGCACCCAGGTTGTGCAGAGAGAGGAGACCTCCCTTCTTGCCTTACAAGGGTCTTTCTTGCCCTTGCTCAGCTGGCATAAACCCTTACAGGGTCCATCACTCCCAGGTGTCTGGAGAGGCACATTTGCACCAGGAGTGAAGGACAGGATGTGTGTCAGTGCTGAGCCACCTCCTCCAGCTGAGGAATAGAATAAAAATGGGACAGCAAACATCCATGCTCTAGACTGGAAAAAAGTACTGCTTTTCAGTGTTTTCTTGAGGTTTAAAACAGCAGATTTCTTTTTTGGTCTGCTTAAACCATACTCACTGCACAATTACATTGAATACAAATTTTAATATAAATCTTGAAATAAATATTTGTACTAAAGAGATGGTAGTTATTTATACTTCAGCTTCTGTGCCTGCTTTTGCATAAGGTCCATCATGTCAACATCCATCTTCAGCTTTTTCAATGAGGCTGAAAAATATTTTCAGTTGTGCCTATTCTGTGTATATGCATATGAAGAATACATGCAAATATTAGAGACATTGAAATACAGTTTTCCAATTCATGGAAAACTAGAAAATTATTATTTTGGTTTGTTTCGTTTAGGCTTGGAACAAAACCTTGTCTCTACTACTTCCTATGAAATGAGAAATCCTGAAAAAAATCTGTTTTCAAAATTGTATGTTGTATGGTGCATGACTTCCACTGATTTGTCATAACATCATATAGAAATATATACAAAAAGCAATGAATAAATTATGGAATTGTGTTAAATGAAATTTTAATTTTTACTGAATTTTTCATTTCTGTTTTTTGAATTGCTTTTCTGATGCTTATGTCACTACAGGCATGATACTGCAAAAAAAAACCCAGTTTCACCCTAATACAGTTTCCTGACAAATATATGGGTGAGATGTATTCACAAATTGTTCCTGGGCTCATGTTTGCTCTGAGATGAAGGTTAGTTTTGAATTTGTTTCAGATGAGCTGCTGACATGATGAAAACCAGCAGAAATTAAAGATAAAAATCATAGACCTCCCTACCCAAGTTCTAAATTTTCATCTATGTTCTTCCTTTAAGTGCTTTGCTTTGGGGCAGCAGTAGCCACCACCATTAACATATTTTGTCATCAACAGATTGTGATCACTTTTAGCCGCTGAGGAGCTAGAGATGATTTCAAGGCAGTGACCTAGAGATGAGAGGTACTTTATCTCATTAGTAGATAATCAGCCCCTGAGGAATCACTGTTTCATGATTAGGCCTATAACCTAATGGAAAATAAGCCCCTTGGAGGAGGTAACTTTGAACAGTAAGCAAAAGGTAATATAGCAGTAGATAGGCTGTGCAACTGAAATTACTTTAAACCAGGGACTCAGGGCTTCTCCTGGCAAATGAACAACCAAGGATGGATTTTTTTTATTCAGTGTATTTATTGCTTGTCCATCACAGTCACGACCTAAGTGTCCAGCATAACAGGAAGAGCAGTGGCTTGTACAGAATTGAATCCAAATCTGTTAATTTTTTGTCCCTTCTGCACAAAATGCAAAATAGGAGAGGGAGGGGAGGATGGAAATGGAAGAGTGGATGGAAACTGCTGCCTCTCCTTTCCTTGTCCTTTAGGACCTTGTCACTTTAGGTCTTTGCAATCAGATTAGCAGTTTCCTTTGTAAGGCTCCTCTCATTTCAGGTTAGTATTCATATGCAGTAATGTTATTCAAAGTGACTTTCTTAGCACCTTCGGTAAGATGCATGCTAATAGGGAGTGATGGAGAGGAGCTAATGTGATGGGGTTGTCAGACAGTGTTAACAGCGCAGTGCTGCTCTGCTCTTTCCAGCTTGCGCTGCACCAAGCTGGAGTTCTTTGCCATATTTCTTTGTTCACTTCACATGAAGAGCCTTTGTGGGGGATGAGAAGGGCAGCTCCATGCCAACCATGACCACCGCAATCAGAGCAGGGAAAGAAGACTGTCCTCCTACGCCCTTGGGAAACATCCCAAAGGTGGTTCTGTTGCGTTCAAGGGCACGCAAAACTGGACATCACAGCATCAGCAGTAGCTGTTGTGAGAACCAAATGTTCTCCCAGAGGGATGTAGACTAAAGACACTCCTAGATGCAGAGCAAAGGCATAAGAACCAATTAATTTTTTTTTCTTCTTCCACGTAGTTTGCAACTTTGCATAATGGATTTCTCTCCTTTCCTTCTCTCTCTACTTTTTATCTCATCCCTTGCACAACCCATGTCAGAAAGAGTACATCTGAGATTGTGCCTCTGACTGTAAGCACAAGCAACTAATTAATCATTAAGCAGTATTTTTTTTCCCAGCATAATAGCAGTTACTATAATTATTGTTACAGCTGCATCTATAAAATCTAACAAATTCTGAAACCCTGGGGCTGTGCACACCTGGGCTGGGAAGAATCTCATTTAACTGTAGGTGTTCAAAAGAAGGTCTTCTGAGCTAGTCCCCTTGGCTCTCCCTATTATCAGTATAGGCAGAAACAACTGTATCCAAAGAGGCCTTCAACCCACTTAAATAAGGATCCTGTTCTAGAGAAAATTATGTTTCCACAATGCACCTAGGAGGGTGCCCTTACGTTTGACAGATGAACCGTGACATGCCTCATCTTCATTTCTTTCTGTGGCTTCATAGTTCTTTGCAAACACCATTGACTTTCACTTTTCAACCCTTTCCACTCTGAGCTCTCTCTGCCCAGGGTTTAACATGTGTTTTAGCATTTATCTTCTAAAATAAATATTTCTCCCTTTTATAAATAATTCCAATTTGCAGGGTCCAAAATATTAGAGCAGCACTTACATAAGCATTCATAACAACATAATCATGCTGATTGTCTACTTTGGAGAATGTCACAAGCAACCCCAGAACAAAAAACATGGTCATTTCTGTTCTCTGTGAAGTGCTATGGAAATCTGCTTATGCATATTTTAGTATGGTGCATCTCTGATGTCCTCTGCTCAAGGCTGTGTGTAAGGCATACAGCCTCTCCCTGCCCTGTGCAAATTTACAATGAGGTGTTTGAGTAGCAGTGCTCATCTGCCTTTGTCACCAATATCTATTTGTAGCTCTGTTATATGCAGTTTCTCTAAGGGTTGCCTAAGCAGGACTGATTCCAGGGCACTGCCCTGATGTGTAGCCCTCCCTGACACCCTGTGCTTGGCCACCCACACCATCCCCTCAGACAAGCTAACAATGTGGGAAAACAAGGTTTGGAGAGGATTTTAGAACAATGTGGAAACAGATCTGTTGCAATCACATGCCTGAAAGCTATTTTTGCTGTTAAATGGCTCCCACACTGCTGTGTACAGGCACTGGTTGTATGCCCAGTGATGGCAGATCAGGGCTCTTGTGTTCACTGCACATGTGAAACTGTTAATGGACAGTTGAATGAGAAAGAATTTTTCCTTTTCCTCTCCAAAATCTTGGTGGACAGTCAACCTCTGAAAAATTCTATGCCCTCTTTCCTTCCACTCAGATAAGACTGGATAAACCAATATACCGTTTTTAAAAAGCCTTTGCATTTTTCATATTGACTTTTTTTGGTATTTAAGCTTTCTGAGTGAAAGGTAATTGAACCAAAAAATGAACTTTTTTTAAAAAAAATGTTATGATAGTCTCTTAAGGCAAGTTTGATTTTTACCTAGAACATTTCAAAACCAGGCAATCCATTGAAATTGACCCCTTCCCATCAAAAAAAAAAGAATATAACAAATCAGCATTTTATGGTGGAAAAATGTTTCACAGGAAAGTTCCCAACCAACTCCATTATTTTGTAACTGTGTAGCTCATGTCTTCTCAGCATGATGTGAAAGCCACCAAACAGAAGACATTCCACCTCCCTTGTATAAAATTATGGGTTTTTTCCATGCATGTAATGGAAAATATACCAATTAAAATCATTGAAATATTTTGGTTTCTTTGTTTTTCATTTTAGGAAGACAGCATAACAAAATCCAGGATTTGATGTCCACATTTGAAATGTCTTACTTGTATTTTCTATAGAACATCCACTGTTTTAATAACTAAGCCTGTATACACTGAATTCTGGTCTCATCCTTACCTGTTGGCTACTGGCAGGAAAGCTGAAGCCTAACCTTCCTATTGTAACACATGCAATTATTGGCAGTAGCTTAGCCCGTGTTGCCTAAAATGACAGCCTGGCCAGATGACGCAGAGTATCTTAATTTGTGCCAAAGAATGTGACTTTTACAGAGGGAAGTTCTTGCTCCTTTGAGCTGCTGGCACTTCTTAGTCTTCCCATCTGTAAGGGGAGCTGAGCTTTATCTTCTGTGCTGGAGGGATTTAACTGCTTTGACCTTGCTCCCTATTCTTTTTTACGCTGGAATTTTAACAAGAAGAATTTTACGATGCCACAGATCCATTGTGCCCATATTCACAGAAAATGAGTTGGTGCAGCTGCCACCAGTAACACTTCCATTTGGGAATATTGCTCCTGTGCCATATGGATCCAATCACCGCTGCTCAGCCCTGCTCCTGAGCATTTTTCAACTGCAGGCAAAATCATAGTAGTGATTATGGTGGGAGTCAAGGAAAGCCTTTGGTGTCTAACATTAAATGAATTAATTCAAGAGCTTTTTGAGGGATTCCTCCTTGCCTCCTTCCCTCCTACATCACTTCACATTTTTAAGCTAAAGGCTTTGATTTCATAGTGGTTTATTCAGCACCTTTAACAAGCTGTTAATGAGAGAGTGAAACCTGGAGAGCTAGCTGAGACACTTCAGAGACAGGAGAGGAAGAAAGGGACAGGGGGAGAGAGGAAAGAGCAAGGGAAAGGAAGGAAGGAGGAGAGAAAGATGGAGCAATGAATGAGGGCAGAAGGAAAGGGGTATTTTTGTCTCTCCATTTCTTTTATATGATTCTTGCTGATTTTAATATTCTCCCTGGTTCTGTGAGTTGGTAGAAATGAAGTTGGCAAGCTCCATTGAGAAGAAGGCAGCAAAGTCAATTTCCTAGCACTGCCAAGTAGGTTCCCATGTCTAGATGGTGCATGCAATGGTTGGCAAAAGGTCAGAAGCAGAGTTAATGGATTTACAAAATTGCAGCATTTCTCTGTATTGATTTTCTCAGGGTGTTTCCAGAACTCAGGGAGAAGTAGGTAATTACACTTTACAATTTTTTCTGCTAATAAAAGCCCCCAGAGGGCAGCACTTAATAAAGACACTTCTGGTCTGGGAGACATTGTCTAAAGATGTCTCTCCAGAGGGGAAAGGATGAATATTGTTAGATATTACATTAACTGTAAATATTACTGGCTGTACATGGAGGTTAAGATGGCAATTTTTATCATGCTTGAGTGTGATTCTACTCTTTTAAAGAAAAAGGTAACCTTATTCACAGCCCAGTGGTGAAACTGTGAGTCCAAGTGAATAGCTTAGGCCGGGAGATGAGTAATTTGGCACCAGCCATGTCCCTTTTCCCCTGTGTGTGATCAACTCTGTCAACAAAGTTTTCAAAATATGTGTGGTCAGTGAAATGCGCCTAAGCCTCCTCTAGGAAGACAAACAAAAGTTTAGATTCAGTGCTCTGAATTTACAGGTAGCCTTAGTTGTAGGCTTCCTGTAATGTTAAGTGAACTTAAATACACGTAAAAATAAAAAAGTGCGTGCTGGAAAAAGGTTTTTTTTGGACTTTGATTTCAAAACATATCACAGAATCACAGAATCACAGAATCACAGAATGTTAGGGATTGGAAGGGACCTCGAAAGATCATCTAGTCCAATCCCCCTGCCGGGGCAGGATTGCCTAGACCATATCACACAGGAACGCGTCCAGGCGGGTTTTGAATGTCTCCAGAGAAGGAGACTCCACAACCTCTCTGGGCAGCCTGTTCCAGTGTTCAGTCACCCTTACACTAAAGAAGTTTTTCCTCAAATTTAAGTGGAACCTCCTGTGCTCCAGCTTGCACCCATTGCCCCTTGTCCTGTCAAGGGATGTCACTGAGAAGAGCCTGGCTCCATCCTCTTGACACTTGCCCTTTACATATTTATAAACATTAATGAGGTCACCCCTCAGTCTCCTCTTCTCTAAGCTAAAGAGACCCAGCTCCCTCAGCCTCTCCTCATAAGGGAGATGTTCCACTCCCTTAATCATCTTCGTGGCTCTGCGCTGGACTCTCTCTAGCAGTTCCCTGTCCTTCTTGAACTGAGGGGCCCAGAACTGGACACAATACTCCAGATGCGGCCTCACCAGGGCAGAGTAGAGGGGGAGGAGAACCTCTCTCGACCTGCTGACCACACCCCTTCTAATACACCCCAGGATGCCATTGGCCTTCTTGGCCACAAGGGCACACTGCTGGCTCATGGTCATCCTGTTGTCCACTAGGACCCCCAGGTCCCTTTCCCCTATATAGAACAGGGCATTAAGCCTTGGCCTGCCATGCTGTGTTTCAAATAGGATTGGCAACTCCACCCATTTGGAAGTTAACCCTCATATTTGCAGAAACATCTTCCATCTGTTAAAACTCTCACCACTGACATCTTGAGGCCCCTCTGTAGCTGTATGTTGGCAATCATAGGATGGTATAGTGTAGCTGTATGTTGGCAATCATAGGATGGTATAGTGTGTGTGTGAGGGAGTTATTTGGACTGTGGAGGTATAACGACAATTCGAGTTATGTATATGGTCTGTGATGTGATGGTTAGCATAGCGGGGTCTGAAACAGCTAATCTGTTCTTTGAAGGGAAAAGATGAATCAGAAATAAGTAGACTGTGGCTTGGAAAGGCAGACTTCAGGTACCTGTTTGTCCTCTATTGTGATCTTGACAAGTGTCTTCTGACCATCAGGATCTAACTGTAAAAGAGACGTAATAGTATTTTCCCACTTTACAGCCTATCAGTAATGCGCTTTGCAGAGTGCAAGGGATTAAATACGGGCAAAGCAAAGGAATATATTCACATGAACTTACCTGATTATTTTGAGAAAAAGGCAGATAAAAAAGTGACTTTCATTCTGGCTTTCATTGTGAAAAGCTTATGGACAGCAAGGTGGTGAAATGGCTGAAGGTGAGCTTGGACTGAAGAAAAAGCAGAGCAAATGGCATTGGTGGGAAGTCTTAGACAGAGAGGACAAAGATAGGTATGAAGTTCTGAAAAGGTGGAAACCGCGAAAATCCTCAAATATTAACAAAGGTAAAATTTAGAAAGAAGTAGTCTATATAAAGCATCTTATTAAAATTACTTCTTTCCATTCTGGAGTTTCTTGTCTGAAATATCCTGATCCTGACAGTGCTGATGCTCCCACTATGCCCAGGGGACCCACTCTTCAATCACTTGTCAAATTGCTAGACTGACTGTGCACCAAAAGCCAGATTTACCTGGGCAGGGATGGTCCCCAGTCACTACCACTGGCTTCTCCTGCTGCCTCTGAGCCCTGTCTGCTCCTGAAGTGGGGTGAGACAGTATCCTGAGACCCTGAGGAGCTGAAGATACGCAACATATGTTCTTTATTCCTACTCCTAGATGCTTTCTAGGTATGCCGTGCAGCTAGGTTTGCATTCATAAGGCAAAGGGAGCTCAAAATATATTTGGTTGTTAGTTGTGCCATCTCCCCCATAATTAACTAAACATTTCTTTTGCTTTTATATAACTGAACGGCTACAAAAGAGTTTTACCTTTTCCCTTTTATCACTTGGATGACAGAAATATATGGAGGAATATCTTATTGGAGGCCCTCGTCAGATTGCTGAAGGGACCTTGGAGTTAAAAGCAAAATCTTCTGAAGGAAGCAGAGTCACAGGAGGAGGTGAACTGAGGGAGGAACAGAGATGTGGACAAGACAAGGACAAGTAAAGTGGCACTCCAGACCTCTCTTGAACTTCACACTTGCCAAGAGGGCTGGGGAAAAGAAAGTTAGAATTTTTTCTCTTAATTACTACAGACTGTCTCACAGCCCCACAGCTACTGCAGGGAAACTATTTTTCTCCACTTATTATCCCACACTTCACAGGGTAGTTCACTCAGTAAAAGAAAACATAAACAGAGATACCACATACAAAAACATTTTTATTTTTGTTATAATTCTCTGTTTAATGCAATGCTTTAACTAGGAATACAACTCAGCAGAAGTACATACACATATATTGCATGTAGTTTTAGTTGTGTCTTCAAGGTACGTCAAACCCTCATCATTTCAGTCCTTCATGAGTTATTTTGGTGAAACACCTTCTTCCTTCATCCTGCATAACATATTTGAGTGATGCTGAATAACGCAGACGTTTTTCTTCCAAATGGAGCACAATATTACATCCAAATTCCCAGTTAATATGAATTTATCAAACTTTGCTTTCACTGTATGAATGTTGTGTATAATATGTATATATCTATACAGCATATATAAATATATATCTATAATGTATATATAATCAAGTGGGTCAGCTTTACGCAGCTAACCATAAACTTGTGCTTATCTTATTTATATGAGATCAAATGTACGGCATCAAGAATTTGACCAGTCCCCCACTGGTAAGATCCTCAGTTCCCAGTTTTACTGTATGATTTTGGATATCACATACATGTAATGCATTCCCTTCTTTCTTGCAGTAGTATTTTCTTTTGAAGAAAAGAATACAGTTGGGTTTTTTTTATATAAATGAATAACCAGTTTTCCATACCCTTAAGTTAAAAAAAGTCTCGAGATGAGGTTCTTCCTCATACACAGATCTTGAAGAGTAACTGGACATTCATTGTAGATATATTTACATTATAACCTTATCTGGATAGTATTACACATAATGTATTATTTTTTTTACATAGTCAAGATATGGTGTTGGTCATGTTAAAACACACTATCTAAAGGTATTTACAAACTGCTAGTTTCTAACTTACCAACCACCTCTGCAAAGTGGCACCAGAGTTAAGGGATAAGATAACAAGAAGCTCTGTTTATTGGCAACCATAGCACTCTCACCAGTCTTTTTATAATTATTACTACCACTACTACCATGATGTGCTTCAGAGAAGGGCTATCTTTGGGGTAGAGATGTAGAGATAAGATCCCCCGGTGGGGGCAGAAATCCCTCCTCCTCTTCACAGCCTACATGAGGTGGGGGGAGTGGAAAAGCAATCCAACCGTGACCTGTCTGTCCCTTCGCAAGTTAGGGCACACCAAGCTTGTCCCCCTGTGCTTGCTTCGGTGCTGTCAGGTGGGTCAGTCCAAACGTTAAACACCCAGCAAAATCCTTCCTTCCAAAGGCTACTGTGACATGGACTGGGATCATACTGCCTTACTGTCTCGTGTACCACGTGCAGCCACTTCTCCCAGAGAGTCAGAGCACTTTGGGGCGTCTCAAAGAAAACAGTTTCTGTGTGCTTCTTGGCAAGGACGATCAAAAAAAAAAAAAAACAAACCCAAAAACTCACTATAAAAATATGAAAAAGAGTAGTTACCTAATGGCACTTTTCAGGTTACGCAGAGCTTTAGAAGGTGAAAAGACACCAGATTTTTTTTCCCTTTATTTGATTAATACCGGAATGAAATGTGTATAACAAATCTACCCAGTATCCTGAAATATGAGGTCTGGGAGGACTGATACGCTCATGTAATCCACTAGTTCCACAATGTAGCAAAAGAGGCTGTAGCAAAAGGAGTAAAGGGAAGTAAAAATATAGGAGAAATAATTGCATTGGTCACGGTAAATGATTCATGTCCAGCTCAGCCTTGCTATAATTACGTTCTTAGGCTTGGTTTCTTGGTGAATACTCTGCTAGTAAGCACAAGAATGAAAGGGGATTCAAGGGAAGGGAGGGCTGCCTTACCATTGCACAGGGCATAAAATTAATCTGTGCATGTTGCTGCATGTTGTTCCACCACAAGAATATTCACTCTTTGCCATTATCCACTGTTGTTTCTAATATGGATATGACAAAACTGAGGAAGAAGAGAATTGATTTGGCTTTGTTTCACACGAGGGTTTTTTTTACTTCTAATTTAAAACCCATGCAGAAAGGATTTATGGAACTTCTCACTCCACAAAGCATCTTGGGCTTCAGTGGAGGGGGTTTTGCATGCTAGGGAAGGCAATATTTTGGTGAGGTTAAAGAGTTTGAATACCAGCATTCACAGTGCCTGAAAGGCAAGAGAAACTGCACACCTGTAGCTGAAACACAGGCGGCATAACTGTTAAAGTGAAGAAAGAGGAAAGCTTTTTGTCAAGACTGTGACAAAAGAAGAAAGACAGGCAGAGAAATGGGAAAAGAAGCCACAGCAAGTTAAGGACCATCTCTCAGCTTCCTTCAGGGAAAGATTTTCTATAAATTAAAAAAAAAAGTTTCTTAAAAGTCTAGAGCTTTTCATTATATACAAGAACAATAAAAGCAATACTGTATAGAAATCACAACCCTAGCAAATGTCTCTAGACATGTTATATAAAACATCTGTAGACTCAGGGGTGAAAAAAAGCTTACTTCTTTTT